>NC_091289.1:192354211-193023711 GCF_032444005.1 Ranitomeya imitator | reverse complement strand
ACTACCACCACTGCCTCTGGGATTCTGCGCCGTTCTGCTCCTCTTCTCAGAGACGTCACCACCATTCAGGCAGTTGTGGAAGATGAGGATATTAATGCACTCGCACAACACACACACAGATACATTTTTAATGAAAACAATATATCCTTGGGAGGCTTCAATAAGTGAATGACTTGAGCACAAGCTGCTAATTGTGGGGGTATAATACAATATATGTACTTGAGACTGAGTGTTCACAGCTGCAGCCTCAGTGACCGAGGTACAAAGGTATAAATCTGATTGTTTTAGGAGCATTGGATGTGGATTATGTAGACCATTGAATATAGATGACATTAAAACAACAGACAGAGGAAGGCTTTAAAACATAACAATGTTTCATTTACTTTTCTGCATAGATACAAAATCATAGTGGGTACACAACCAAAGAGGCACAAAACATAATGGTTACACATCCACAGAGGCACAAAACATAATGGTTACACATCCAAAGAGGCAAATAACATAATGGTTACACATCCACAGAGGCACAAAACATAATGGTTACACATCCACAGAGGCACAAAACATAATGGTTACACATCCAAAGAGGCACATAACATAATGGTTACACATGCAAAGAGGCACAAAACATAATGGTTACACATCCAAAGAGGCACATAACATAATGGTTACACATCCACAGAGGCACAAAACATAATGGTTACACATCCAAAGAGGCACATAACATAATGGTTACACATGCAAAGAGGCACAAAACATAATGGTTACACATCCACAGAGGCACAAAACATAATGGTTACACATCCAAAGAGGCACATAACATAATGGTTACACATGCAAAGAGGCACAAAACATAATGGTTACACATCCACAGAGGCACAAAACATAATGGTTACACATCCACAGAGGCACAAAACATAATGGTTACACATCCAAAGAGGCACATAACATAATGGTTACACATGCAAAGAGGCACAAAACATAATGGTTACACATCCAAAGAGGCACATAACATAATGGTTACACATCCACAGAGGCACAAAACATAATGGTTACACATCCAAAGAGGCACATAACATAATGGTTACACATGCAAAGAGGCACAAAACATAATGGTTACACATCCAAAGAGGCACATAACATAATGGTTACACATCCACAGAGGCACAAAACATAATGATTACACATCCAAAGAGGCACATAACATAATGGTTACACATCCACAGAGGCACAAAACATAATGGTTACACATCCAAAGAGGCACATAACATAATGGTTACACATGCAAAGAGGCACAAAACATAATGGTTACACATGCAAAGAGGCACATAACATAATGGTTACACATCCACAGAGGCACAAAACATAATGGTTACACATCCAAAGAGGCACATAACATAATGGTTACACAACCAAAGAGGCACAAAACATTATGGTTACACATCCACAGAGGCACAAAACATAATGGTTACACATCCAAAGAGGCACATAACATAATGGTTACACATCCACAGAGGCACAAAACATAATGGTTACACATCCAAAGAGGCACATAACATAATGGTTACACATCCAAAGAGGCACATAACATAATGGTTACACATCCAAAGAGGCACATAACATAATGGTTACACAACCAAAGAGGCACAAAACATTATGGTTACACATCCACAGAGGCACAAAACATAATGGTTACACATCCAAAGAGGCACATAACATAATGGTTACACATCCACAGAGGCAAAAAACATAATGGTTACACATGCAAAGAGGCACATAACATAATGGTTACACATCCACAGAGGCACAAAACATAATGGTTACACATCCAAAGAGGCACATAACATAATGGTTACACAACCAAAGAGGCACAAAACATTATGGTTACACATCCACAGAGGCACAAAACATAATGGTTACACATCCAAAGAGGCACATAACATAATGGTTACACATCCACAGAGACACAAAACATAATGGTTACACATCCAAAGAGGCACATAACATAATGGTTACACATCCAAAGAGGCACATAACATAATGGTTACACATCCAAAGAGGCACATAACATAATGGTTACACAACCAAAGAGGCACAAAACATTATGGTTACACATCCACAGAGGCACAAAACATAATGGTTACACATCCAAAGAGGCACATAACATAATGGTTACACATCCACAGAGGCACATAACATAATGGTTACATATCCAAAGAGGCACATAACATAATGGTTACACATCCAAAGAGGCACATAACATAATGGTTACACATGCAAAGAGGCACATAACATAATGGTTACACATCCAAAGAGGCACAGAGATTGGGATAAATATATGTTTTTATAACCCAGCCATGACTTGTAATTCTCCACAAGTGTGTGGTGTTGTTTGGAGATCTCCTTGGTCTTCATGGTGTTGTTTGGAGATCTCCTTGGTCTTCATGGTGCTGTTTGGAGATCTCCTTGGTCTTCATGTTGTTGTGTGGAGATCTCCTTGGTCTTCATTGTGTTGTTTGGAGATCTCCTTGGTCTTCATGGTGCTGTTTGGAGATCTCCTTGGTCTTCATGGTGTTGTGTGGAGATCTCCTTGGTCTTCATGGTGGTGATTGGAGATCTTCTTGGTCTTCATGGTGGTATTTGGAGATCTCCTTGGTCTTCATGGTGGTGTTTGGAGATCTCCTTGGTCTTCATGGTGGTATTTGGAGATCTCCTAGGTCTTCAAGGTGGTGTTTGGAGATCCCCTTGGTCTTCATGGTGTTGTTTGGAGATCTTCTGGGTCTACATGGTGGTGTTTGGAAATCTCCTGGATCTTCATGTTGTTGGGTGGAGATCTCCTTGGTCTTCATGGTGGTGTTTGGAGATCTCTTTAGCCTTCATGGTGGTGTTTGGAGATCTCCTTGGTTTTCATGGTGCTGTTTGGAGATCTCCTTGTTATGCTTTACCATCACATACACATGTAAAGGGAAATACTATTAGCAACATGATAAACACTTTTATTGGCGTCTATTAACAGTGGAGAAGGGTGGTGGGTTCCAGTCCCCACACGAGCGTCCTAATCGCAGCCAATGAAACCATGGATGAGTTAAATACCCGGTTAATAGTTGAGTCACAGCTGATTAGCTTCTCACTTCTCCATCGTGTGGAAATGGCAGTCAGCGCCATAACCCGGGGACTTTTCATGAAGCTTTTTATTTTTTATCTCGGTAATAAAAACATGTATTCCTCCGAATTCTCGGAAATATTTATTATGTCATATAGGAGTTCAATACAGAAGTGCCAAAAAAATAACCTGAAAATTGGATGCTGATAACAGGATGATGTAGGAGGTCTAATAATGATGTCGCTCTATGGCTCATTATCTTCTCACAATGCTGGTGAGATAATGCGGTCTCATCTGCGGCGGAGGCCGACATTACCGTTCTAGGAAGGATCTCATTAGAACTTGGAAGCACTAATGGGAATAGCACCGGATTATGAAATTACTTCTGCATTTACATCAACTTAGCGGATGAAATTTGTAATAACTCGCATCTAAGAAAGAAAGATACAACTGTGACGAACTCAAAACTAAGAATGGCCTTCTATGATGCTAAGAAAGGAAATGATCTGTCGGTGTGCCCATGACAACACTTCCTAGTGTTGTGCTCAGAGAGAAGGATCTTTGTCTGTGTCCCCATGACAACACTTCATTCCTGGTCCTATTCTCAGAGAGAAGGATCATTGTCCGTGTCCCCATGACAATGCTTCCTGGCCCTGTGCTCAGAAAGAATGATCTTTTTCTCTGATCCCATGACAACACTTCCTGTTCATGTGCTCAGAAAGAAGGATCTTTGTCTGTATCCACATGCCAACATTTCCCGGTCCTGTGCTCCGACCCTCGGATCAAAATCGGACATGTCTCCACGATTTTTTACAGACCTCTTGCTAAAAAATATCATGCACATGTGAATGGCCCCATAGACTATCACAAGGGCGAGTGCAAGAAAATCGGATGTGTGAATGAAGCCTCTGTCCATGCAAAAAGGCTGCTAAAAACACTTTAGGAAAAACTTTTCCATAAAGCTTCGAAACTGCTTTGAGAAAAAAAAAGCTCCTCTGGAACAGGAAACTTTCCTTTCTGCTTGAAAAACCTCATGATTTTGAACTACTCAAAAAACTCAGTGTGAACGCAGCCTTATTGTGCTCTTAGTATAAACTACCGGGCGCCGGAAATGTGCAGCAGATCACGCAAAGTGGTTCATTTAATTTATTTTTTGGAAGCAAAACATATAAAGAAAATTCTCCGTAAATCCCGTCCAGTATCGAGCGGTGAAACTTGTTTGTTTTCTTATTTTGTGACGGCAAGAAGATGCACATTAATGATGTTTCCAATGTGTGCTGCTAACAAGTAGCAGAGTTAGCGGCTTCAAACCGCGTCCGTAGCTCAGCGGCGGTTCTCCGAGAATTACCGGAGACGCATTTCAACTTAATTATCATAAAACTTTGAATGTTTGTCCTTTATTTTGTGATAAGGAAGCATAATTGGTCCGACTATTAAAAAGTTCTCATTCCTCCTGCAAAGCTAAAAGGCAATTCTGTCAAGAGGTAACAACTGTCGGGTCCCAAAAAACATGTAATTAATAAGTGCATTACCGTGGAAGAGGCTCTCGCTAATCATAGGCATTAAACGCGGGGAATTATGTTGATGAATATTAAGTGCAGCTACATTCTTATACAATTGTTGCTTTTTATTCTCTTACATATTCCTTGAAAAGAAGATTGGGATGGATCCAGAAAGAAATAGCCGCTTTCTTCAAAATTAAAGGGGTTAAAAATCAGAGAAAAAGTAACATTTTTCCAATTTCTTGAACTATGGTCTGGGTTTCTAGTAAATCTGGCATCCAGAAAGGTATAACTACCCCAAAAAAATGCACCAAATTGTGTTGCAAGAGTTATTCGTGGGTGGGAAAGGTTGTGGCGTAATGTCCACCCATGAATTAGTCTTGTGATACAAATTTGCATAACGCTGCCCCTTCTGTTCTACCACGCTCTATGGGTCGATATTAAGTATTTACACCTCTCAACATCGAAATCTTATCAAGTGGGAAAAGTTTTTGAACAGAATTTTGAAAACATCTTTTGATTTGGGCAATCAAATCATCAAGATCCGCTGCTGGCGGAATAATCATCCAATGACATAACAGATGTGCTTGATCGGAGACAAGTCCAGAGATGCTGCAGCCATGGGAGCACGTTCAGGCCTTGCAGGCTGATCACAGCAGTACCAGGATCTGGGATTGTTGTCTTGTAAAATGACTCCTTGGACATTTTAGAGAAATGGTTGCACCACTGTTTCCCGAATTGTTGCATTGCTGTGCTGCAAGTGAAATTGCACATCATATAACAAGCCTAAGGCATCACTCAGAGTCTATACAAACCATGGGAAGATTTTGCATGACATTGGACTAAAAGCCAGTTGTCCGGCTACAGGTGTCCATTGACCTCACGCTCTCAAAGGCTCTCATAGTGCAGGGCAAGACGGCAATGGAGAGTGGAGTAGAGGTCTGTCCCCATCAACGATGAGTCCTTTGTCTTGGATGCAATGATAGCAGGACATTGATCTGGAGACATGTGGGCACAAAGATGCCTTCATGAGGGTCAAACTTCTGGGATTTTGGTGTAGGATAGTATGGTAGCTGGACCCTTGCAATCTTCCCTTCCAAGTGCATTATTGGCCCAGTGTTACAATGATTTGGTCATGGATCCATTGCTTCAAATAGTGCCAGGATCCATTTTCAAACCCAACAAAGCCAAACTGCATTATGCTGATGCCACTATGACACATGTATGACACCACTCTCTTTTCACTGCTGTGCTGTCACACACTTTCTGTTCAGTTTATTCAGTCAGTGTTAAGACATACTCTCCATATCCCCATGGCTAGGCTTTGTCGTCCGCTCACAATCCAGACCACACATTGGCTGCTGCATTCCTTGCCTTGACTTTTATAGAGGCTATTATAGTTCCTCCTAATTGGTTACACTATATCATGTGATGTGATAGTTGGAAGGCGTTATGGGAAAGCTCACCTGAGGATATCATGTGATCCTTTTCCTGGCTGATGCAATCTTCCACCATGTGTACAGTTTAGATGATTTAATTCAAGGAAATTGCAAATTGTTTGAAATTCTAAAAATGCAACACAAATTTGATTCACAACTAAGTGATTTGCTTATTTTTATTGACAAG
Organism: Ranitomeya imitator; assembly: GCF_032444005.1. Classification (NCBI taxonomy): domain Eukaryota; kingdom Metazoa; phylum Chordata; class Amphibia; order Anura; family Dendrobatidae; genus Ranitomeya; species Ranitomeya imitator. The sequence continues at coordinate 193,017,480 of NC_091289.1, read as the reverse complement.
AAGGGGCAAAAGATTTTTTTTCATCTGCAACCTCTTCTCTCTTCTGAAGACAAAAGGAAAAGTGTGGGAGGACACGTCTGCATTGGTTTTATAGAGAATACTTTAACGCTGTAGAATGGATCTTATCTCCTCCGCATATGCCAATGTCCTGGGGGTTTTCTGATGTTTTCCCCTTGTTACAGGGTTTGTGACGCATTCCTAATATATTTCTATAATTCCACTTTAATTGTTTTCTCGTGAATGTAGTTTAATTGCGATCATTTGTGTTGAAAGCTGGAGGAAAGGTAAGGAGGTATTCTCACAAGGCCTTTTTCATGATAATAATTAAGATTTGACAATTCTATGGATTTGTGGAAAGAAGATGATAATAATGAGGCACGGCTCTTACGAGAACACAGATGGGGCTCCAACTATATTTTGAAAGTCCATTTAAATGAAAAGGTTTATGTATTAATTCCCAAAATCGACCTGGTTCAGAAGGTATGGAAATACTTAGGATCCCTCTGACACCAAATCTATCCATACTTATAGTGCATATAACTGTTTAAGAAAGCCATCAAGCCTATGGGGAAAATAACAGAGCCCTTGTTGGATAGTGGATTTTGTGTCTTACTCTGCCAAATGCTCTTTGGAGAGATGTGGCCTTTACTGATTGGCAATTATATCAATTGGTACTAAGGATACAGTCTTTGCAGGATTCCCTCTTTCCTGAGAACCTGAAACGTATAAATCAAGATATTGGGGTTGCTATGAGCGCACCAGGTTAGATGAATTCACTAAGACTTTGTGAGCAGCACGGACTGGAGGCAACGGTGAAGTGGAGTTGGGCTAGCCGGCTGGCACTCAAAATAGGGAGGATCAGTAAAGTTCAATATGTAAGATGACATGTGGATCAGAGGTAGTCAATTGTGCACAGGTCATGCACAATCTGATCAATCCACTGTGACATATACCATTTAGTATGAACAATATACTTCCAGTTTCTGCCTAAAGCATGTGGATGTTGGACCGCATGTCAATAGAACACCATATATTGCTGACTTTTTCTCTTATATAGATGTGGAACCACAGGTGTCAAATAAACCCTTTCCAGGTACTACTTGGCAGTTCTACTCCTTTTAACCAAATTAATAGAATAAATACAGATTTCACATGTCATAAAGAATACATTACAACAGTCAACTTTCCTAATGGAAACTAACCCTCTTTCATTTTTAAATGCCTTTGTATGATTGTATTTGCTACCTTCAGTTACCAATTGAAATAACCTACTGAAGTTTTACAAAATAATATACGGAGTTAGTGCTAGCTTCACTAGATCAATCAAATAATATCCCACACGATCACCTGGTGCACTGAAATAATGGTTTACTTGTATAACAATTACTTTTCAGGTTTCATGATTTCAACTGTGAGATCAAATCCTCCTGGTTCAGTAATTACAGGAAAGGCCTTCAAATATCTCCATGTGCTTTCCTGCTGACTCCAATATACCAGGATGGTGTTTAAACATTTAGCATACGGTAATTAACTCTTGTGCATCATTAATGCTAAAATTGCAAAACATTGTGTTGGTTAAAAGAGCACAACAAAGTCACATAACAAGATCAAGAATTCAGAAACCAGAAAGTACATTCCAATCCATGCATTGCCAAGGCAAATAGCAGACAAATAATAAGCAACAATTGGCAACAATAACAAACAGAAGAAGCAGTCATCAGCAGCAAATAGTTATATAAAAAAATTCACCTGAGGTTTTCTCCGTTTCCTTCCCCCAAGACTGACCCATAAAGCCCCCTCTCACAGAGAGAAAATAACTGTGAAGCAAAGGCTCACTCACCCCAGGGATTTTATTCTTTTGGTCGGGATGGAAGGCTCTTCTCTTGTTCATTTTAGGATGGAATACAATGAGGAAACATCTCGCTGGGGCCTCCAAAAACTGTGAGAGACTATTTAGTCACCATCAGGTAGATCAGCATAGGTTATACCTGTGTCTTTGATTGGGAGACAAAGATGCACACACCAGGTTGTCTTACAGAGAGTGTCATTTATTATGACAACTACCCATTTTTCATAGGGTCTCTGTTTACATAACATATTGCAAAATGTTTGCATACCTATTGGTAAAGAAAATGATTTGGCAGAAATACTGAGTCCATAATATAATGGATTGCCTTTATGGCACCTGAAGTATATCCCAAAAACCACCGTAAAGAGTCTGTCCTTGGCAGAAACTAGAAGTCTTTACTTTCCCATCGTAAAAGGGGAATTTATCTCCACATGGATAGCCAAAATAAAAGGAATTCAAACTTTGAAAGAATTTTAACTTTTTCTTTCACAAGAACACCTAAGATCAGCAAGGTCAAGTAGGCAGACAGTTGAGTGTATGAACATACGAATAGCACCTTGAATGAGTAAAAATGAGTAGAGATGAGTGGATTTGATTGTGTTAGGGCTTATTCAGCAAGCTATAGCGCTTACCAAATAAGCTGCAGAGGGAACCAGGCTTCCTGGATTGCTCCGGCCGATAAGTTGTTCGGCTCCGCAGCTGCATGTGTCGCGGCTGTGTTACAGTCCTGATGCATGCATGGACAACCTGTTTGTTGTTCTCTCCATGTGTGTCGTGACTATCACACAGTTTCAACACATGCCGCTGCAAAGCTGAACAGCTGATCAGCTGGAGAGATCCAGGAAGCCTGGTTCCCTCTGCAGCTTATTTGGTAAGCGCTATAGCTTGCTGAATAAACCCTGACCCGATGAAATTAGCTCATCTCTAGAGATGAGTAAATAGGCAGGAACATTGATGTAGCAGTGTTCAGGGTGCAGATAGCACTTTGAAATACAGTACAGAGCAAAAGTTTGGACACACCTTCTCATTTAAAGATTTTTCTGTATTTTCATGACTATGAAAATTGTACATTCACACTAAAGTCATCAAAACTATGAATTAACACGTGGAATTGTATACTTAACAAAAAAGTGTGAAACAACTGAAAATATGTCTTATATTCTACGTTCTTCAAAGTAGCCACCTTTTGCTTTGATGACTGCTTTGCGCTCTCTTGGCATTCTCTTGATGAGCTTCAAGAGGTAGTCACCAGAAATGGTCTTCCAACAATCTTGAAGGAGTTCCCAGAGATGCTTAGCACTTGTTGGCCCTTTTGCCTTCACTCTGCGGTCCAGCTCACCCCAAACCATCTTGATTTGGTTCAGGTCTGGTGACTGTGGAGGCCAGGTCATCTGGCGTAGCACCCCATCACTCTCCTTCTTGGTCAAATAGCCCTTATACAGTCTGGAGGTGTGTTTTGGGTCATTGTCGTGTTGAAAAATAAATGATGGTCCAACTAAACGCAAACCGGATGGAATAGCATGCCACTGCAAGATGCTGTGGTAGCCATGCTGGTTCAGTATGCCTTCAATTTTGAATAAATCCCCACAGTGTAACCAGCAAAGCCCCCCACACCATCACACCTCCTCCTCCATGCTTCACGGTGGGAACCAGGCATGTAGAGTCCATCCGTTCATCTTTCTGCGTCGCACAAAGACACGGTGGTTGGAACCAAAGATCTCAATTTTTAAATTCGTTTATTAATTCCAGAATAAACTGCACAATACACACGTTTGCATTTGTCATTATTAGTAACAGTATGAAATACAGATAGGGGTCATGCATTATTATATCTAAAAGTATTACAAAAGTGACAAACTGTGTATGTTAAATCACTGACGTCTTATAAATCACCTAGTATACAACATTTAACTACATTAACTTAACAATAGCAATAATGCGCCGCCAATTGAAAATTAATACAGATTTCACCCCGTAAGTGATGCCCCCCAAACCACGAGCCCAACCTCCACATAGTAGCCAAGCTAATGAGGATTATAAAGTATTATAAGAGGAGTTCCATCTACCCCAAATCTTTTCAAATTTGCCTGGGCATCCTCTGTTTTGATATAGTGTACGCTCATACGGGATAATCGAATTCACCAGATCAACCCAGGCTCTGAGAGACGGGCAAGAACCACCCATCCATCGTAATGCTAACACCTTTCGTGCCATAAAAAGTGACTCTCGTAGAAATATTCCGGTGCAATGATCCCAAGCTTCCGCATCCCACACCCCAAATAAGCAGATCAGTGGTTCAAGTGGGACAGGGATCAGTAATAAGGATGTTAAAAAAGACGTCACCTCACTCCAATACTGACGAATAACAGGGCATTTCCAAATCATGTGGATGAAATCCGCATCACCCGAATGGCACCTCAAGCAATCCGACGAGTGGAAGCGGCCCATTTTAAAAAGCCGTACCGGGGTCAAATAAGACTGATGCAGAATATATAATTGAGTCATTTTATTATTAATTGAGGGAGAGACTTTAGTTGGGGACTCCAAAATATCCTCCCATTCTTCTCCCGATACATCAGGAAGAAGTCCCTCCCACTTCCCTTTGACGGAATTTATAGTAGACCCATCTCCCATGGACAACAAATAAGTATATAAGGAGGAAATAAGTCCTTGAGGGCCCTGTGAGTTGAGAATACCTATCAAAGGTAAGGATGAAATAGCTCGATCCCCACCCATACTCCGCATATGTGATTGAAAGGCTGATCTTAGCTGTAAATAACGGAAGAACTGAGACCTCGGAACACTGTGGGTATTCTGTAATTGTACAAAGGATGCAAAGACCCCCTGGTTATATACATCTCTCACCGAGAGAACACCATGCGAGATCCAAAAATTAGTGGATGGATGGTTCAACAGTCCCGGAAAGTAACTATTATTCCATAGAGGCATTTCAGCCACTACATCTACAAATCCAGTAACTTTTTTAATTTGTCTCCATATTGATCGTGCCAGCCGGTGCAACTGCAGCAAACGGGGGGCATTAACTTTCTCTAGTTCTAGAAACCCCAGTGGACAATCAGCCCGGGCACCATGGAGCAAATGGCTCTCCGAGTTAGGCAGGGAATTATTAGGCATCCATTTATTTATCGCCTTGGCCTGGCCGGCGAGATAATATAAGTAGAAATCTGGCAAAGCCGCCCCACCCCCCTGCTTCGGCCTCTGTAATGTCGACAATTTAAGTTTGGGCCTAGTTTTCCCCCATATAAAGGATGTAACCAGGGAGTTTAACCTTGCGAAGAAGTGTTTGGGTATGGGCACGGCACTGTGCTGAAGGCAATAGTTAAGCTTAGGGAGCAGTATCATTTTAATTAGATTAATTCGGCCGGCAACCGAGAGCGGGAGTTTGTTCCAGGTTGTAAATTTAATTCTAACCAAATCTAATAGTGGGTAGATATTAAGTTGCAGATCTAATTGGCTGTATTTGGACATGTGAATACCTAAATATTTGAAACTGGATACAATGGGGAGCGGCGAGAGAGTTTCGAGGCAGGGTGCCTGGGTATGTGAGAGAGGGAACAAGGCAGATTTATCCCAGTTTATATATAGCCCTGAAAATTTACTGAACTTATCTATAGTCGCAATCACCTGTGGTAACGTTTCCTCTACTTTGTCCATAAATATCACCATATCGTCAGCATAGAGACCGATGGTATCCACTCGATCCGCAATATTTATTCCCTTAATACCATCAGAGGTTCTTATGCGTATTGCCAAGGCCTCTATTGCCAAGGCGAAGAGGGCCGGGGATAGAGGACATCCCTGGCGAGTTCCCCTATAAAGGGAAAAGGGCTCAGAAATGGTATTATTCACAACTATACGTGCCCTGGGCTTCCTATATAGTATATCTATCCCTCTTAGAAATTTGTCCCCAAAACCATATTTCCTCAGACACGCAGATAGAAAGGGCCATTCGAGAGAGTCGAAAGCCTTGGCTGTATCTAACGATGCTAGTGCCCAGTTATTATCTGTTTCTAGGGAGCTATACTGAATCACTGATTGAACCCGTCTAATATTGATGGAGGTGCTTTTTCCAGGCATGAAGCCAGTCTGGTCAGGGTGTATAAGGTCTGATATGATTGCGTTCAGTCTAGTAGCCAGAATTTTAGTAAAGATTTTATAATCCACATTTACCAACGATATAGGACGATATGACCCACATTCCAGAGGATCCTTCCCCTCTTTCCTGAGCATAACAATATTTGCATCATAAAATGTTTCGGGCACAGGTCCTCCCTCCCATATTTCCCGAAGTACCTTCAATAAAAGTGGTGCCAGTTGATCACAGTATTTCTTGTAAAACTCAATAGGAAACCCATCCGGCCCAGGGGCCTTCCCAGTGGCCATATCCGCCATAGCATGTTCTACTTCCTCCATGGTAAATTCAGCGTCCATATAGGCCCGCTGGGTTGGACTCAACAAAGGAAACACTATATCTGATAGATAATCCAGACACTCAAAGACATCAAGACCACTACCAGATTTATACAGCGTCTCATAATAATCATGAAAACACTGAAGTATCTTATCCGTGGAGGACACCAATGTGCCATCAAGTGTGCGGATTTGTAGTATAGTATTGGAGGTATTATGTTGGCGTACTAAGAAGGCAAGGAGTGTGCTAGCCTGGTTCCCTAGCTCGAAGTAGGATTGACGGGTAAAGAATAATTTGCGTTTTGACTTGGTGTCTGCATGTTGAACATATAACCTCTGAGAAGCAAGCCACTCAGCCCTGTTACCACTAGTTTGACTAGATATATAGGCAGCCTCCGAGTCTTTCAGCCGCTGCTCTATCTCATCATCTTCCCTCGCCGTCACCCTTTTAATGTAGGAAATTGTGGAGGACAAACACCCCCTTAAATAGGCTTTTAGAGTATCCCAAAACAAGCCAAGATTTTGGGGTTCCGGGTGAGTTGAATTAAAGCAATTCAGCTGGTCAACCGTTCTATCATTAGAGTCCATTAATTTTAACCAAAAGGGGTTCAACTTCCAGGGCATATTATTATATGATTGGCCATATTTAAGTTTGAGGATAACCGGACTGTGGTCCGAAATCCCTCTACTGCCATGCTCAACACCATCCACCCACAGTGCCAGATTACTAGAACCGAATATGTAATCTATGCGAGATAAAGATTGCCTAGTGGATGAGTGGCAGGTATATCCTTTAGTCTCTGGGTGACGCACTCTCCACAAATCCAGCCATCCACTACCACCCATAAACAACGCCAGTTGGGAGGGGGGCCAAGACCGGGGATCCCCAATTGTCGCGTCATCTAATCTCAATCTGTCCAGGGACCCATCCATGACTAGGTTAAAATCTCCCATACAAATAACACTAGCATCAGGATAATTTAAGGAGAAACCCAATGCCATACGAAGGATCGAAGTACCAGCGGGGGCAGGGGGATTATAGATACATAATATCACATATTCTCGCGAGTTGATAAATGCATGCACAAAGACAAAGCGACCCTCCGGATCCCGCCGTGCCTCCCTGGCCTCCCATCTAACATCTCTATGTATTAACAGAGAAACCCCTCTCGAGTAGCTGGTGTGGAATGCGTGAAGAGACCACTGCACCCACGGTATTTTTGTATATCGAGCTGTGTCTCTAGTCAGATGTGTCTCCACCAGTGCCACAATGTGTGGGCGATACCGTCTAATCTGCGAGAATACTTTAATTTTCTTCCGGGGGGTTTTGATACCTCGTATATTCCAGGTCATAAATATGATCTCAGATCCCATATTGATACTTAAAAGAAAGGAAGATGTGAAGTAGTACTCGGGTCCGGTTCAGAGGCACCAAACAAGGCTTAAAAATAGTGTTAGCGGCAACCATACACATTGAACAATCAAAACTAATACAAAAAACAACCCAACATAATGTAACTTTAACAGTAGAGAAGTACAATCCTGCACTCCTGTGATCAAATAGAAAAGGGGATACCCTCACTGACTCCAGCGTCCGGTATTATTAATAAGCTCAGCACCCACACGAAGAGCTCCCTTTTCCCCCATATTGCCATTGGACAGAAGAAGCCGATTAGGAGTCATTTACAGTGGACACCTTGTAGGACCGCAACCATTCAGTGACCTCCGCCGGGTCCGTAAAGAATAAGGAGGAACCATCATGGACAATACGTAGTCGAGCAGGATAAAGCATGGCGTAGATAATATTTTTATCCCGTAGTTGTTTCTTAATTTCCATAAACCGCGCCCGCTGCTCCTGAAGCTCCATTGAGAAATCCGGGAAAATTGATATGGTAGCATTGTTGAATTTAATAGGACCCTTCTGTCGCGCCAAGCGGAGAATAGCATCCCTATCCCTGCAGTTGAGGAGGCGCGCCAAAAAAGGTCTAGGCGGAGTTCCAGGGGGGAGAGGTCTCGCTGGGACCCTATGGGCCCTCTCCACCGAGAATGTTGAGGAGAATCCATTTCCCAGAGAGGTTTTAAGCCAGTCTTCCAAAAATTGTTCAGGTTGCTGACCCTCCGAGCGCTCTGGCAGGCCAATAATTCGAATGTTATTGCGGCGCAGCCTATTCTCCAGGTCATCTGCCTTTTGTTTCCAGGCGTTTATGGAACCGGCGACTTTTTTCAGAGTAGTCTCCATAGGGGTGATAGTATCCTCCACATGGGACACTCGTGTTTCAACCTCTGAAATGCGTCCTCTCATGGCCTGCATATCATGCCGCAGACGACCCACTTCAGTGTGCACGTCCTCTATCTTTTCAGTAAGGGACGATCTAGTGAGGGATATAGCCTGCATTAATTGCTCAGATGCTTGCTTAAGGGTCAGTTCCTCTTCTTGCTCTCCCTCCTCAATATCATCGGAGGGGCGATTTTTACGCTGGGCCGGCGTAGAATTATTCCTGAGAGTACGTACATTATCAGGGGGATCCTCCCTGGAGTATTTCCTCAATTTCTCAGCAGCCCCTGCCCCTTTGGAGTGATACATGGTGGGCAGCAGAAGGAGCCACACAAGTCAGCGGGCACAGGATATAGGGCTGTTTTTTTTAGAGAAAAAAGGGCCACAAAACAAGCAGCTGGCGTAAGGAGAGTTGTAAAAAGTATTAAATGTAGCCTGAGGTGTTATATATCAGGACAGGCCCACAGCCACCACAGGAGGACCAGCAGGGAGGGGGTTAATCCCTCCAAAGTTATGGCGCCAGTGAAAGAGATGTCTATCTGGCAGGGGGGGCGCAGGGCCCAATCTTTCAGGGCACACACACCACGCCGCCCCTGTATATCCCGGGTTATCTGTTCACCTCTTGAGCAGCACCGTTAAAGTAATGAAGAGCGCCTCTTCCCTCACTGTCAGGGCGTGCGCACTGGTAATGGCCGCCGTCCCCTGCAGCCACTGCCGCCCGTCCCGGAGCTCTCAGCCCCTGCACTCCAATGCCACACAGCGTTCACCGCCGAAGAGCGCAGCCCCACCGAGTCCACCAGAGGAGAAGCCGGGTGTCAGAAGAGGCCAGTGCCGCGTCTTGTCCCGCCGGAGCGCGTGCTCCAAGATGGCCGCCGCTGCACAGGTACCCTCCGTCCGCCCAGACCACTCACGGATTCCAAGTCCCGGGTCCTTACTGCAGCCTTTTGGGGAGGTCACCTGACTCCCGGGGGTCCCAGGCGCCAGTGCCAGCCGATACCGCTGGCAAATAAGGGGTCTTAATGGCAGGATACAATCAGGATGGCCGGAGCTCTCACGAGGCACGTCTTTCCTCCTCAGTTACATAGCCACGCCCCCCCCAAAGATCTCAATTTTGGACTCATCAGACCAAAGCACAGATTTCCACTGGTCTAATGTCCATTCTAATGTTCTTTAGCCCAAACAAGTCTCTTCTGCTTGTTGCCTGTCCTTAGCAGTGGTTTCCTAGCAGCTATTTTACCATGAAGTCCTGCTGCACAAAGTCTCCTCTTAACAGTTGTTGTAGAGATGTGTCTGCTGCTAGAACTCTGTGTGGGATTGACCTGGTCTCTAATCTGAGCTGCTGTTACCCTGCGATTTCTGAGGCTGGTGACTAGGATAAACTTATCCTCAGAAGCAGAGGTGACTCTTGGTCTTCCTTTCCTGGGGCGGTCCTCATGTGAGCCAGTTTCTTTGTAGCACGTGATGGTTTTTGCAACTACACTTGGGGACACTTTCAAAGTTTTCCCAATTTTTCGGACTGACTGACCTTCATTTCTTAAAGTAATGATGGCCACTCGTTTTTTTTTACTTAGCTGCTTTTTTCTTGCCATAATACAAATTCTAACAGTCTATTCAGTAGGACTATCAGCTGTGTATCCACCAGACTTCTGCACAACACAACTGATGGTCCCAACCCCATTTATAAGGCAAGAAATCCCACTTATTAAACCTGACAGGGCACACCTGTGAAGTGAAAACCATTCCCGGTGATTACCTCCTGAAGCTCATCAAGAGAATGCCAAGAGTGTGCAAAGCAGTCATCAAAGCAAAAGGTGGCTACTTTGAAGAACCTAGAATATAAGACATATTTTCAGTTGTTTCACACTTTTTTGTTAAGTATATAATTCCACATGTGTTAATTCATAGTTTTGATGCTTTCAGTGTAAATGTACAATTTTCATAGTCATGAAAATGCAAGAAAATCTTTAAATGAGAAGGTGTGTCCAAACTTTTGCTCTGTACTGTAATACAGGTGAGTTAGTAGTCAGGCACCTGGTGTGTGCACAGAGCTCAGGAGCAACTGATTAAACAATCAAGTATCTGGCTGTTGAAGAGCCAAGTGGGAAGTTGGCTATAGTTTAGGATGGCATGTAGCAGCAGCCTGCACTTGCTAGTTGAATACTCAGGAGGCAATATCTGCATGAATCAGCCCCAAAAGGCTTTTAATGATGATATCAGAGGTGCAAACCTGATTAAGATAGTATCATACCGTGAACAAGTGCAGAGGGAGCCAGCACACAATGATGGAGAAACCAAACCCTAGAGATGGACCCGGGACAGGGTATACAAGGGTATTGGCCTAGATGTCTTGGAAAGTGGGTATGGTGTGGAAAAACCTGTCACCATAATGAGGTGACTATCTTTTGTGGTTTGTACTGGGGTCCCCATCTATTATGTACACCCTTGTTGGGTTTGTGAGGATAGCTGGGAACGTTTGGTTTGTTGGATCTCTATGAATCAACCATATTACCGTAATTCCCCAGCAGTCTCCTTAACATATAATTCCTCCCAAATATTTATAACCGTTGTGTGTTTTCGCTCCACTGTAACACTTAATCTCATCCTAAAACAATAATGTAAAACATTTTGAAATTATGTACAAAAAGTAGAAAAGCTGCAAAACCAATTCAGTGAAATTTATTATTTCAATGGACATAATAGCTTTGTGCAGAACACTGGTGCCGCCGAGTAATAAATACCAGTGTTTTAAACAATATTGCTCCTTGAGGACTAATTAGAATTTTGGGAAAATGGATTTTGAAGGCTTTCTGTATGAGAACATGTGTAGCCAAACATTGTCACCGCAACGGCAGCTATTCAGAGATGGCGAGAGGTTTAATTAGTGTTTCGCAATTAAGTGGAAAATACCAAAGATTAAGAGAAGAATAGAGAGAAAGGTTTGTTCAGGTCAGTACCGAAGGTTTGGAACAACGAAAGGAGGAACCATTCCGTGCTATCAGCACGGGCGCAAGTGGAGAATTTTTGCAGAATTGCTGTTTTTTTTTTATTCATTCTGCCAGAAAAAAAAAATACAAAGTGATCAAAAAGTTTTAGTAATCTTAAAATGGTTCTGGAGCAAAAAATAACAATCGCTCACACAACTCCGTAAGGAAAAACATAAAAGTTATTAGTCTCACAATACAGTTTTAAGTTTAGTACAAAAAGAAGCGGCAGAAGAAGTGACGATTTATTTCAACCGCCTCTTAAAAAAAAAAAAAAATCAATCTTTTTCTTTCAATAGATCACATGTGCTTCAGTAAGGTGTCATAAAAATATACAACTTGTCCCTTTAAATGAGAACTTCGAATACAAGTACACCGATGGGATAATAAAAAGTTACAGCTTTCAGAAAGCACTGATGCAAAAAAAAAAATAAAACTGTCTGGCATCAGACCTGTTCTAAACAAAAATGTACTCTTAGCTCCGCACATCAACATGTTTTCCAAAACCCTTATTTTCCTGGTAAGACCGATTCTTTTTTCCTTGTGGTTTTGCTGTGTTAGGTGGTCGAGAAGTATCACAATAAACTATATAAAACAAGAAAGAATTGCTGATTTTAGTTCATCTCGCTTCCCAAAAAGTAAATGGTGGCATCAAGATTGGCGCACACATCTGTTACAATTTATATAAATGAAAATGTGTTTGGGTGTCCTTGCTCGGTCTCTCACCTTTCAGACCAACTTCCTTCCCTCCAATCATCTGTACCACCCCATTGTATAATGTGTCATCCAATTTTTTGTCGGACAGCACTCTGACGGAAAATACGGACATGTGTATGAGCCCGTACAAACAGTTTTACATTAGGAAACTGTCAAAAAGTGCTTGATGAGTCGGGGACTAAAAAGTGATTAAAAAGTCATGTGAGCTGCAAAATGTCACACTGTCGCACTGGCCAACATGAATAAAGATCGCCATGTATTTATTTCACATGGTGAATGGCGCAAAATGATAAGAAATGATAAATGATAAAAAACAATGGTCTTTTTTTAATATTCCCTCCAAAAGAGTTAATTAAAGTTAATCAATAAATTATATGCAGCCTAAAGACACGCCCCTGAGGAATCCTGCGAGACACGCCCCCTTGGATGTGGAAACCATAAACATTAGTGTTACAGAACCCCCAACACCAAGAATATGTTATGCAGTATATATTATGTATAAGAGGTTCTATGTGAAATGCATCAGTCCACAGGCTGCGCCCCTGGGCAGAGGGGACACGATATTCCCCTTTTGTCCTCCCCCACCTTTGTAATTCCCACAGTAAATATCAGCAGGCTCCGGCCCCCTGCGGCTATTGTAATGTATGTCTGGCCTGCTTTTTCTATTGGCCTGCCCTGTGTATCTGTGTTATATATTCTGTGTACTTCGAATAAAGTGTGTTCTTTTTAGACTGGAAATACGTGGAGTAGCAGTCAGCTTTTATATGCTCTCACGTAATCAAGGAATTCCAGCCAGCAACCTTCATTCAGATTCCAGCAAAAGCAGAGTGGACCTCCTGAAACACGGGGTGGTACTGAAAGAGGTACCCCAGCTTGGTAGACCCCGTTACACTTAGCTCCAAATGAAAAGGCCCATATCTCTGAAACCGTATGGCAGAATTAAATAAAACAAAAACAGAATTATCAGGGGAGCATTGGGAATAAATATAAGAGCAAAAATTGGCCAATTTTCATCTGGAGACAAGTTCTCTTCAAAGGTAGTCTGTCAGTAAATCAACCCCACACAAACAGCAGGTATGGACATCGAAATGCTTGAAACGTAAATCGATCGACACCTTTATATATTCTGTCTGTTGCTATGTTTCCAAGTAATTAGGGTTTTCATTCACACGCAAAAGAGGCATTAAGTGCTCTGGGCTTGAGAAGTACTTCCAAAGCCTCTGCTTCCCTGGATTATTTCCTGACCCAGCACCAGCCTTTTTAGCTTGATTGATAGCTAACTGTCTTATTTCCTCATCTGAAGCCTGACATCACATAGACAATGAGTCATCAATCAAACTGAAGAGGCTAGTGCTGGGTGGAGACACAAGTTCAGAAGGCTTGCCACCCCCAGAGCACTTAAGGCCTCATTTGCTTGTGAATGAAAACTCTAATTTCATGGGAATGCAGCAACAGATAAAATATATAAAGGTGTCGATGGATTTATATTTCAAATATTTGAATGTCCATAAATGCAGTTTGGGGATTAATGATCTTACTGACAGATTCCATTTAGGCAATAAGAGAAAAATGTAAGAGTTAACTCTTGTTGTCATTCATAGGACAGTCCCACCACGAAAAATGGGACTTTTGGTAGCTGTTGCGGCTCTCACTGTATGACATGGGTCCCCTCACCTCCTGTTACAGAACAGATTTTTTACCTTCGTGCCAGACAAGGTTTATAATGTCTTGTACTTTCCCCACAATCAGTAACATAAGTTTACTTTGTTAGCCATGAAAATATAAGAACATTAAAATATTCATTACTTCTTTGTAAGGATCCTGGGAGTGTAAAACGCCTCTCTGATCACAGCCATTTCCCGCAGCAAGGCTGGACCCGCTTCTGTCTGTTCTGCAGATGTATCGGAGATGAGGCGAATCCCAGTTAGCGCCACTATTTTGTTATTTTACCCTCCGACCCTCGGAGTTTCTATAATATGAAATGACACTCCTGTTACACAATGAGGAGAATTCCAGGCCGGACCCAATCTCCGATCTACGGAGTAACAAGTATTGAAGACGAAGCTTTACGAGGACACGAGCGAGGGGATGTCTCGGCTTTTATGTCAGACGCCGATGGAGAAAGATCCAACGTGGCATCGTGCAAACATAAAGGAATAATGGAAGAATGAAACAAAACGCGGTCGGTACAAAGAACGAGCGCTTTACAGTTTACAGCGGCGCAAAGAAGAGAGCAGTAAAACAGAGAATTAGAACAGTATTATCAGCCGGCGGAATAAACGTAGAGCGATCCGGAGGAGGATAATAAAGGCAGCAAAGAATCGAGAAAAGTGTTTATCCATTTGTAACAAAGAGGAAGAGTAAATCCACAAAGCGAGAAACTTCCACCCACATCTCGTCACAAAGCTCTGTTATCTGTGGATTCAGGGTGGATTTTACCTTTTTGTTTTGCAATATTCGTCAATAGTGTCTGACTCTTCGGCTAGACAGACAAACTGTGTCAAATCTACCCCGGAGGCTCAGGGTTTGTTTTCAGACTGTCTAGTTTGAAGTTTACTCCACCTATTCATTGGCTTCGTTTTGTGAAAAGAATTTATGCTAAAACTTGGGCACATTTTTTTGGGCACATAAACCACAACCCCTTTCAATATGGTCATGCCCCCTCGTTAGACACATTGTAAAAAGTGTCTACAACACGTCATAGATATGGTGCAAATCATAAAGGACAGTTTATGGATACAAACTACATTAGAATTCCGCCATCTTTACATTGAGAAACATTTCCCAATGGGTCCAAACGAAGCGCAGAAATGCAAAGAAAATCAGTGTGATTGTCACAGCTCAGTAGAGATGGCAAATTGATTCCAGGTAAAATGAATTCACCTCAAATTTTACAAAGAATTCAGATTCACCAGAATATATATATTTTTAGATTAAAATGCAAAGTCCGGTGCACGGGATCAATCAATAAGGATGATATGATAATGATTTGCTGTACAACAAAGAGTCACAGGGGTTTTTGGCTGCACCTTGGCCGTACTGTGCCTCTATCTTCGATGCTTTTCTACACGTTCCCACCCTTAGATTTCCCTGAATTTGGTAAAAGTCTCCAGTTTCTCACTGAATGAATGCATTATTGCAACTTCCCTGGACAAGCTGCAGTTCTCCTCCCAACCAGCAGGTGGTCACATACACGTAGAATAAACATCCCTTGGCAGAGTATCTCAAAAACGGTTTACTTTTCCAAAAAGCTCGTTATGTTGGATCACTCATCTCAAGACGTATTCATCCAAATGTGCAGGTAAAGAAGGACGTAACTGTATGATAGACTGATAATCCACAACATATGGTAATCTGGCACAGTGTAATAAATCCCCGCCGGTCGGACTATACACATTCTGCCGGTTGCACATCCAGCAGGTGCAATTAATGTTTCCTAGGTACGGTAGTAAGTTAGGAGTAATTTACGGGGGCCAATTATGCCGGATGATTTTGATTGCCGTAATTAACATTACATCTAGACGCTTATCTTGTTGATCAGTAAAATGATGTGTGTCGAGAATTCCGACAGGAACAGGGACGACGGCAGAAGATTCCGGCATTACGGCACTTATTCGATATTTGGTTTGAGAAATTCTGAAAAATTCCTACAATGTGGGACGGAAATAAAATGACAAGATGGACCCCGATAGATGGGCGAGGGGCAGTTACATTGGGACTAACACGCCGATAACAGCTGATTTGGGGTTTTTCTCATGTTCTTAGATGGATATTTTCAGATAGAGCTTGTAAATGCCACCACTTCTATTAAAATTTGCTGCCATTCTTGAGATCTTAACACTTTTCTTTTGTTTACCGCTCATAGACCATAGAAGCTGAATAGAGATACACAAATTATATCAATAAAAGCGTTGTCTCGCCCCGCAAAAAATAAGCCCTCACAAAACCCTATTGACCAAAAAATGAAAACGTTACCAGTTTCGGAAAATGGCGACACGACCCCAACATTTTTTATTTTTTAAACTTCTGATTTTTTTTCCTACCACTAAACTAATAAAAAAAAAACTGTTCATGTTTGGTATCACCGTCATCGTACTGATGAGCAGGATCATATTCTGAAGTCATTTTTAACACAAAATATAGACCGTAAAACCAATTCCCAAAAAACAATGACAGAATTGGTGTTTTTTTTCACAATTTTTCGGCATTTGGATTTTTTATTCCAGTTTTCCAGTACACTATATCATAAATAAATGGTTTTATTCACCAGTGTCACATATGTAAACAAGTCCTCATATGTCTATGTGGACAGAAAAGAAAAATTTATGGCTCTGGGAAAAAATGGTGAAGGAAAAAGTGAAAAAACGAAAAAGGAAATTGTCCCCATCGTGAAGGGGTTAAGTACCGCGAAACGAGCTGTTGGTTGCTAGTTAGTCACCATGTAACTGCCCGTCGCTCATTGACATCTGTCATCCACGAAGAAGAGAAAAAGCCTTTAATGGAAAAGTTGTGTCTATTGAGGTCCTAACACACGAGATTTGCCGACGCTGGACATAAATGCCAACGTAAAAGTGGTTTATGGACATGTGGCTCCAATATACTAAAAAAAATATAAAAATGAAGATACTTTTAGCAGCACTCTGAGCCTTTCCGATGCTTCCTACTTCTCACAGAGAGCAGTGAAAGGAAGATAGAAACTGCAGCTGCATCTCCCTCCTCCCCTCCCCTCGCCTACTATTTGCTGCATTCTAGATGGATATTTTTTGATTGGGAACTGAGGAGGTTTCTAAACATGTTATTACCCCTCTGCCATTGGGGCTACACATATCATAAGGTGCATTATTTCAGAGCCCTAAAAGCCAAATGTCCAATGTGAAAACATCTACCCAAAAAGACGAGATAAAAACATAAAAAAAGCCAAATGCGAAGAAAGCAGCGATATATAAAACGGGGAAACATCCGACTGCTCTCAACCTGTTTACTGTTATTTATATGGAATTTGAATGAGCTGCGATATTATATTTCATTCTCACCATGAGGGGCTTCATCACTGCGAGGCTGAATTGTATTAGGGCTTACTGATTCCTACTTTCACAGATAGACTTATTTGAAAAAAAACTTATTTCTGTGATTTACATCTGTCTCCGGCCATTGCATTTTTATTGCACATTACAAGGAAACACATCTTTTATGTCAAGTACAATTTGCATCTCACTTGATCTACTGACACTTCAGAAATAAGGAAGCTAAATGCGCATTGCCTGTGGCGAGAATATTCGCACGGCGCTGCATTAATGCCGTATACCTGCCAGTATATTTATGTATTATTATTATTAAAGTATATATATATGCATGGTTTATCCAAATATTCCAAGCAGTTATCATCAGAGGTGCTGGGTTAGGACTGCAGTGCAAATTACACAGAACGCAAACAACACTTAACTGCAGGTACGGGGTCCCCGGGGGGCACTTAGGACCTGGAACCATGCAGGCACCTGGTGGACAACCTGGACTGGATGTGTTGATGAAAATGTTCTGCCATACCCAGGAGGGACACAGCTTGACAACTTGGCATTGAGCTGCAGCAATAACTGGACATAGGAAACTGCAGCTTCATCTCCCTCCTACCAAAAGGGCAGAGTCCAAAAACAGAAGAGGGTGATGCCCAGTAAAGGAATGTAGAAACATTTCAGAGTCTAAAACTAAGCAGACCTGACTTGGAGGCTAGTGGCGAGGTGCACAGGAGCAACCTGACTTGACTTGGAGGCTTGTGGCGAGGTGCACAGGAGCAGAGCGCCGTATTGCGCTGTACACTGGCGCAGTATTTATAGCAGATTTTGATGACATCCTCATTGAAGTTGCATAGTAGTGGACAGAGCAGAAAGGGACAACCACAACTTGACGCAAGAAGCCTTTTAACCTTCGTATGGACATGTCAACTTTGCTGCAAGGAATTCTCAGGTCGCAGCCCCCAGAGAAGCCTCTATTAGCACTGGATGATGTATAGAAGACTCCAATACTCAAGAAGCAGGTGGAAAATGTTACCAGACAGCCAAACTCATGGTAGGGCAGGTGGACGTCCTGCACAGTGGTGCACAAACAGGGAGTCAGGGGACGCAGAGGTGGGATACTCTGACAGGTAAGGGCAAGAGTGGAGTCAACTCTACAATAATGGCTTGGTGGGATAGACTCTCTGATAAGGGTAGGAATGTGACAAGCTCTTAGGTAAGGGAATAGGTGGTAAAGGCTCTCAGGTAGGGCCAAGGGTTATCTAGACTCTCAGGAATGGGCAGGGCTGGTATAGATACTCAAAAAAGAGCAAAGGTTGGATAGGCTCTCGTGTAAGGGCAGTAGTAGGATAGGCTCTAAGGTTACATGCATTGGTAGGATAAACTCACAAGTAAGGACAGGAGAGTTAGGCTGTAATGTAAAGGCAGGGATGGTAAGAAGTCCAAGAAAAGGGAAGTGGTGGTACTGAGACGTGGTCTGTGGTCCCCACCTGCAGAACCGCTCCTTTATTGAGGGGGTCTTGATAATTGCCAATAATTTCCATCTGTTGTCTATTCCATTTGCACAACAGCATGTGAAATTGAAGGTCAATCAGTGTTGCTTCCTAAGCGGACAGTTTGATTTCACAGACGTCTGGTTTACTTGGAGTTAGATTCTGTTGTTTAAATGTTCCCTTTATTTTTAGAGCAGTGTATTTATATATATATATATATATATATATATATATATATATATATATATATATATATTTATGAATACCCTGATACGGTCACAGCCAACTCCACGATAACTATAGGAACCACTAGCTGCCACCACCAATCGTTTATACAGGCCGATTCATCACTCATTACAGGTAGTGTATGGCTTCAGGGGTGCGGTTTATAGAGCAAGAGGAACAGACCCATTTAATTTTATATATTTAATCCAGAAAGATAGGCAGAGATTATAAAAATATACAAAGATAATACAAACTGGGAACAAAACACTACTGTATATACAATCACATAAAATAAAAAGGAGTAACGAAGAGTACTAAACCTGATGTTGCAGGAATGGCTCTTATCTTTATGCAGCACTCCAATTAGGAAAATGGAACACTGTCACAGAGAGCTATGTCTTCCAGCAATGAACAATGACAAAAGCTCAAACTCTGATTTTTATTTGATCAAGGTTATGCCCACATACCTCCCCTTGGTGAGCTCACATGGAGGCTGGTTGTGGGATGTACTAGGTCTTTTAGACGTTCATGAGATCCTCAACTTTCAGGATATCTTTGTCCATGGAAGTCACAGGCAGGAGATATTGTTGTCAAGTTTCCTGTCACGATTGTACCTTTCTATAGAAATGAAACATGGCATGGATAGCATCATCCATCTTTCCAATATTAAGTTGGAGGTTGATGTGAGTGAATACGTTATGTTTGTGCCTTCAATATGACGCCAAAAATATTTGTCCCATAAATATTTGATCAATGCAAACCCCAATATTCATCACTGACCACTGGATCCAGAAAGTCTGAGACCAGTCCTTTGAACAGAGGAAGCTCTTGCCTCGGAAGTGTACTCCTTCGCCTCTGAGTATGTAAATCCTTGCCTTGGTATCTGGGTTGTTATAATAACCTGGTCATTACAGGAGGCCCCTTCTTCAATGAAGGTTGACATATCAGCTTGCTCTCTTCCCCAGTTATAATTAGTTTCTCACTTCCCCAGATAAAATGAATCCCCTATGTTCAGTGTGAGGATGATATGTCCCCTCTCTGGAGATGTCTTTATGGATTTTAATTTTTCTCTACGACAGCCATGAATAGGATGACTCTACTCTCTCTGCTTCTCCTTCCCACAGCTCTTCCCAGTTAGTTTTATGAAACGCCTAAGAGGCAAATAAATTGTGTTTTAATAAATGAAATCATATATTGACAAAGTAAAAGTATGGCGAGTGTGATGGACACCTCCTGTCCCACACTACAATCTGTCCGGTCAGAGACTCGCCATTTGCAGCCACGATCATGATGTCACCAAGGACTTCACTCATTGGGGAAAACTTTCCAAACAACTATGAAAATAAAGTTTCCTGGTGTCGTTACAAGACCAAAGCCCCGTAATTAGCGATCCGAGGTCCTGCCTAACGTTCTCATTTGCATCTCCTCCCTTAGAACCTTTATCTTTGGCTTTTTGCAAGAAACATGTTTCCTTTTTTTTTCTGCAGATAAAAATTCCGTCTGAAGACTTTTAAATGAGAATATTCGTGTGTTTATACGGAGGCGCTAATGGCTTTCCTATCTTTATTACACCTTCTATGGGGAAGCTGTTTTTTTTTTTTTGTTCATTTCCATCTCCACCTTCCAGGCAGTGGCTTCCTCCAGTTCGGGCTCAGTGATGCAGAATTAGTTGCCGAGCCGGTGTTGATGATGAGTCAGAGGAATGAATTTACTTGTTTTCCAATGGTTGGGCGCTCAAGGCGTTCCCTTCCCCCGTCCGCCGTACGTAATTAATGTATGTAGGGAGACGATAGTCTCTGCCTGCGCACAGTCATTACCGCTTCATTACGGCATCTGATAACCCGCCGGAGTGCGCACCGGCCGGCCACGGAGGACGGGGGGCCGGGAACATCGATTTCATGAAATATCAAGGCTGACTCTGCAATCCAAACTTCTGTCTCTTAGCATCGACAACCATTGGGCGCGACGTCAAGCTCGGAGGCACCAGTATAAAATCTGCCCCATGCCATATGCCATTTATAATACCGGTGTCTTCCCTTATGGCGGAGGGGTCTTTGGACCCCTCCATTATCACGACCCTGGTGCACCTCTAACATATTAATTTCAGGACCAATTTATATCATGATTCAAAATATCATAATTGCCAACTTCATAATTGCCAACTTTTCTACGTATTTGCTATTTTCAGTTTCCTTTTTATCCCTTTTGGAGCCAAACTCCCATCCATGACCCAATCCTGCCCCTTCTTTTTATTTTTTTTTTTATTAGCGCCTCCTGGAAATCCCGGGACAAACGGCAGAAGTATTATTATTCCAATATTACAGGACATGGACAACTTCCGAAACCGTATTTTTCCTTAAATATGTGCATTTTAGAATAACATAATTGGGTTTCATTACTAATTTTTCATCATTTGCCTTTTCCAGGTTCTTGTTGGCCCTGTACATTGCTGGCTGCAGAATAAGGTAACCGAGCACCCATCAGCGAGCTTGTTCTTCTACTTGTATCTGTCTTTTTCTGAACTCTTCTGTGCTGATTTATGACCGCAACAAAGTTAAGCTGAACTTAACGACCAATAAAAGAGAAACTCGCTCTCCGTCAGAATGATTTTGTTGATGGATTTTCTGCGCGCTCAAAATTATTTTAGTATCAAATGAATGAATTTAAGTAGAAAAATTACTTTGAAGACGAGGTAATGCCAAAAAAATTAGCTCTGCTCTATTGTTGCAAAATGTCGACGTGGACCCACATCATTTAAAAAATAATAATAAACACAAATCGAGTGCAGATAATTCTATTTCCAACCTACAAAATGTTCTTTATTTCACCTCCTCCCCAATGACCATTCAACACGCTCATTAGAGGCTTCAATTAAAAATATAATGTCAGACTCCGTCTATTGCTGTTAATGTTCATGTGCTGTTCCTGCCCTATTCTAACCTGTAGTTTATTCCCTTGCACATCGGCTGATGTCACGTTCCCTTTACATTCTGCATTAGGTTATATTACCGTCACTGGAGCAGCCACATATAGAATAAACGTTTCCCATCAGCGTACCATGTCATTTGTTTTGCAGGTCAACTCCTGCCGCACCAATAAAGATAAATGGAAAGGAACAGCATCGGCCTCAGATGTAGCAGAGCTGACTGTTCTTCATCTACAGAATAATATAGAAGTTATTTTGCTACAATAAAATCTGAAATGACAAATTCAGCTCTGCTAAATCGATATTTTATTCGATGGCCATATCTTTATGATGGGGTCAGAGTTGAGCAGCGGACAAGGGGGGGGGGGGGAGCGACGGCAGAATTAACTGTTCGGTAATTTTTTTTTTTTTCGTTTATTTTTTTCTCATCACACAATCAGCAAATGAAAACTCGTCTCCATCTCCGTTCTGCACGGCTGCTCCGCGCTGACATCCTGCATCGCTAATGCCTACCTGCTCCAGTAAAAAATATGTCAATTATATCAACCTAAGAGATGTACTTTATAATCGGCTGAGGACGGCGCCATTTTATTCTGAATTAATGAGGTCTGTATAATGGACAGGGGCGTGTAGTCTGCAGAGCGGAGCCCATATACCGGCACAGCGGCGTCCGGGACGGCAGGCGGCACCTACACATTTGCTTTCATCTGCCTGACAACTTTGAGATCTATATGATATGTGGGACTCGCCGTGCATGCTGATGAGGGACTCTGCAGGGACTGCAGTCAGCGGCAAACATAAGGAGAGATTTAATTGTTCTATTCTTAAAGACCCCATGTCCAATAAATTAAAAAACAAACAAACAAACTATATTCTGTGTTTTTAGATGTTTGCAAAGTAACATGTGGATGGCTGCTGTAATTATTTCTACCACTAGAGGGTGCACTCGTTCATGTGTGTGCTAGGTGCGGCTCCCTCCAACAGCATTCCATGTGGCTACTCTTGGTATTGCAACTACATCTTACAGATGGTACATACAATGACCATGATTAGCAAATTAGCTCCTTCTACTTCTTTTCCTATACATCCTATACAAGTCCTGTTTGGACTGCAGTGAATTTCGATGGCTCCAGTTATTGGTGGTAATTAGTCTCTACAAAGTCTCGGGGTTTGACAACATGAATACATTTATGCCGACTGAGCAGAGCCAGTAAACTTCCTGCAAAATCTGCTAACAGTCACCACTAGAGGGAGGTTGCTGCATATATAAACACTTGAGGTACTAACAAAGCTCCATAATTATGTATCCAGAGAGCTCCGACTTGTGGTACCTGCAAGTGGGCAAAAATATTAAAGAAATGTGTGAAAAGGAGAATAAAATTATGTGCAATACTGCTGATCAGGGAGCACTCTACAGGCAATGTTTATCAGGAAACACTATGATCGCACTCTATTAGGGAGCACTCTGCACTGTCTATAGGGGAACACTTTGCAGGCACTATTAACTAAGAAGCACTCTGCAGGGACTGTTTAGCTAGAAGCACACTGCACTGTATATAGAGGAGCACTCTGCAGGGACTGTTTATCTAGAAGCACACTGCACTGTATATAGAGGAGCACTCTGCAGGCACTGTTTATCTAGAAGCACTCTGCAGGCACTGTTTATAAAGAAGTACTCTGCACTGTATATAGGGGAGCACACTGCAGGCACTGTTTATCTAGAAGCAGTATTCAGGCACTGTTTATCTAGAAGCACTCTGCAGGCACTGTTTATCAAGAAGCACTCTGGAGGCACTGTTTATCTAGAAGCACTCTGCAGGCACTGTTTATCTATAAGCACTCTGCAGGTACTGTTTATCTAGAAGCACTCTGCAGGTACTGTTTATCTAGAAGCACTCTGCAGGCACTGTTTATCAAGAAGCACTCTGCAGGCACTGTTTATCAAGAAGCACACTGCAAGCACTGTTTATCAAGAAGCAATCTGCAGACACTGTTTATCTAGAAGCACTCTGCAGGTACTGTTTATCTAGAAGCACTCTGCAGGCACTGTTTATAAAGAAGCACTCTGCAGGCACTGTTTATAAAGAAGCACTCTGCAAGCACTGTTTAAATAAAGCACTCTGCAGGCACTGTTTATCTAGAAGCACTCTGCAGGTACTGTTTATCTAGAAGCACGCTGCGGGCACTGTTTAAATAAAGCACTCTGCAGGCACTGTTTATAAAGAGGCACTCTGCAGGCACTGTTTATCAAGAAGCACTCTGCAAGCACTGTTTATCTAGAAGCACGCTGCGGGCACTGTTTAAAAAAAGCACTCTGCAGGCACTGTTTATAAAGAAGCACTCTGCAGGCACTGTTTATCAAGAAGCACTCTGCAAGCACTGTTTATCAAGAAGCACTCTGCAAGCACTGTTTATCTAGAAGCACTCTGCAGGCACTGTTTATCTAGAAGCACTCTGCAGGCACTGTTTATCTAGAAGCACTCTGCAGGCACTGTTGATCAAAACACTCTGCACTGTCTATAGGGGAGCACTCTGCAGGCATTCTTTATCAGACAGCACTCTGCAGGCATTCTTTACCAAGGAGCATTCTCCTTGCACTATTTCTCAGGGAGCACTCTTCCCCATGGAGCACTCTTCAGCAGTCTTTATCACAGAGCACTCTGTAGGCACTCTTTATCAGGGAACACTCTGCGGGACGCTTTATCTGGAAGCACTCGGCAGGCACTCTATCAGGGATCACTGTGCTCACATTGTTTATTGGGGAGTATTCTGCTTGTGCTCTTTGTCAAGCAGCACTCTGCATGTACCCTTTACCAGGGAGCAGTCTGCAAGCATTCTTTACCAAGGAGCACTCTGCAGGCATTCATTAACAAGGAGCACTCTGCAGGCATTCATTAGCAAGGAGCACTCTGCAGGCATTCATTAGCAAGGAGCACTCTGCAGGCATTCATTAACAACGAGCACTATTTTTCAGGGAGCACTCTTTACCATGGAACAATCTGCAGGCACTCTTTGTAAGAGAACACCCTGCATGCACTCTTTATCTGGAAGCACTCTGCAAGCACTCTTTATCAGGGATCACTGTGCTCACATTGTTTATTGGGGAGTATTCTGCTTGCGCTCTTTGTCAAGGAGCACTCTGCATGCACCCTTTATCAGGGAGCAGTCTGCAAGTATTCTTTACCAAGGAGCACTCTGCAGGCACTATTTTTTAGGGAGCACTCTTTACAATGGAGCACCCTGCAGGCACTCTTTATCAGAGATTTTTCTGCAGATGCAGGGAGCACTGTGCTCACACTGTTTATCGGGGAGTACTCTGCTTGTGCTCTTTGTCAGGGAGAACTCTGTAGGCATGTTTTATCAGGGAGTACTCTGCCGGCATACTCTATCGGGGAGCACTCTGCAGGCACTCTTTATCGGGGAGCACTCTGCAGGCACTCTTTATCAGGGAGCACTCTGCAGGCACTCTTTATCGGGGAGCACTCTGCAGGCACTCTTTATCGGGGAGCACTCTGCACGCACTCTTTATCACGGAGCACTCTGCAGGCACTCTTTATCAGGGAGCACTCTGCAGGCACTCTTTATCGGGGAGCACTCTGCAGGCACTCTTTATCGGGGAGCACTCTGCAGGCACTCTTTATCACAGAGCACTCTGCAGGCACTCTTTATCGGGGAGCACTCTGCGGGAACTCTTTATTGGGGAGCACTCTGCAGGCACTCTTTATCGGGGAGCAGTCTGCAGGCACTCTATCAGGGAGCACTCTGCAGGCACTCTATCAGGGAGCACTCTGCAGGCACTCTTTATCGGGGAGCACTGCAGGCACTCTTTATCACGGAGCACTCTGCCGGCACTATTTATCGGGGAGCACTCTGCAGGCACTCTTTATCAGGGAGCACTGCAGGCACTCTTTATTGGGGAGCACTCTGCAGGCACTCTTTATCAGGGAGCACTCTTCAGGCACTCTATCAGGGAGCACTTTGCCGGCACTCTTTATCAGAGAGCACTCTGCAGGCACTCTTTATCAGGGAGCACTCTGCAGGCACTCTATCAGGGAGCACTCTGCAGGCACTCTTTATCGGGGAGCACTCTGCAGGCACTCTTTATCGGGGAGCACTCTGCAGGCACTCTTTATCAGGGAGCACTCTGCAGGCATTCTATCGGGGAGCACTCTGCAGGCACTCTTTATCGGGGAACACTCTGCAGGCACTCTTTATCGGGGAGCACTCTGCAGGCACTCCTTATCAGGGAGCACTCTGCCGGAACTCTTTATCAGGGAGCACTCTGCAGGTACTCTTTATCAGGGAGCACTCTGCAGGCACTTTATCAGGGAGCACTCTGCAGGCACTCTTTGTCAGGGAGCACTCTGCAGGCAATCTTTATCGGGGAGCACTCTGCAGGCACTCTATCAGGGAGCACTCTGCAGGCACTCTTTATCAGGGAGCACTCTGCAGGCACTCTTTATCAGGGAGCACTCTGCAGGCACTCTTTATCAGGGATCACTCTGCAGGCACTCTTTATCGGGGAGCACTCTGCAGGCACTCTTTATCAGGGATCACTCTGCAGGCACTCTTTATCGGGGAGCACTCTGCAGGCACTCTTTATCGGGGAGCACTCTGCAGGCACTCTATCGGGGAGCACTCTGCAGGCACTCTTTATCAGGGAGCACTCTGCCGGAACTCTTTATCGGGGAGCACTCTGCAGGCACTCTTTATCAGGGAGCACTCTGCAGGCACTCTTTATCAGGGAGCACTCTGCAGGCACTCTTTATCAGGGAGCACTCTGCAGGCACTCTTTATCAGGGATCACTCTGCCGGAACTCTTTATCGGGGAGCACTCGGCAGGCACTCTTTATCAGGGAGCACTCTGCAGGCACTCTTTATCAGGGATCACTCTGCAGGCACTCTTTATCGGGGAGCACTCTGCCGGCACTCTTTATCGGGGAGCACTCTGCAGGCACTCTTTATCGGGGAGCACTCTGCAGGCACTCTATCAGGAAGCACTCTGCCGGAACTCTTTATCGGGGAGCACTGTTATTGGGGTGCTGTTCTTGTTTTCGGTGTATTGCACTTTTAGGAGGGGATGATCTTGTTACCTGATGTATCATTAATTACTGCTCTTTATAATCGTTGTCGTCTGCAGATAAATATTTCGTCAGTTTCACAGAATCAGAACCAATCTGTGGAAAAAAAAAGTTTCTGCAAAAACCCTGTCGGGAAGCCAAAGTCCAGGCGCAGATGGTCGCACCCTGACACTGAACCGTCGCAACACAAAACAGTCAGACGATTACAATGAATGCAAATTCATCGTCACAATTATCATCCGCTTCGGTAGAAATAAAAAGAGAGAAGATGAGTAAAAAAAAAAAGGAGGAAACATAAAATGTAGAACATAAATGATCCGGTGCTGAAAGTCACATTCATTTATAAATCTGCGTTTGATCAATAACAGTAATTCTGCCTAAATTATATAAGCCTCTGTGAACATATCGAGGGGTCGGAAACGGTTGCCATGGAAACAGAATTCTACGCTCGTGTTTCCAGCGGCGGCGCCGCCTCCCACCTCAAAGTAGTTTTGATTTTACCAGTCAGCGATCAGCACGCATGGTGGATCCGACAGATCATAGAGATCTCAGAGTGGCCCGGTAACGCCGGAGGAGGAAGCAAACGTGTCGCTGCCGCCTGCTGCCCGGACGCCAGTATATAGATGGCTGACTGTATACAGCATCATTCTGCAGAATGCACCGCCCTGTACGGAACCACCTGTCCAAATATCAGAACCGATTAATCCAGAATAAAATGGCGTCGTCCTCCTGAGACGATTATAATATATATACGTCCCCTAGGCTGATAACATTGACACATTCATAGCGACTCAGGACGTCAGAGCAGCCGAACAGAACTGAAGGGGAGAATTACTGAATTTACCTATGAGAAGAAATAAATATCCTGAAAATATGAGAACGAATTATTGAGCAGTTATATCCCCCTCCTCTGACCCTCCATAGACCGCTCTAGTTTATTATTGACCCATCTATGGAGAACACAGGAATGGCGCAGGTATTATAGACTGTGTGCTGCCGTGTGTGAACCGGGATTTGGCAGAAAAGGATCCAGAGACGTAGAATAAAACATTACATATAAAACTTTACTGTCAATCTCCTTTTTTTCCACCGAATATAACATTTACAGATGAAAAATAGTAGAGAATATAACTACTATAACACTGCCACTACGTACAAAAATATAACCACTATAATACTGCTCCTATGTACAAGAATATAACTACTATAATACTGCTCCTATGTACAAGAATATAACTACTATAATACTGCCACCTATGTACAAGAATATAACTACTATAATACTGCACCTATGTACAAGAACATAACTACTATAATACTGCCCCTATGTACAAGAATATAACTACTATAATACTGCTCCTATGTACAAGAATATAACTACTATAATACTGCTCCTATGTACAAGAATATAACTACTATAATACTGCTCCTATGTACAAGAATATAACTACTATAATACTGCTCCTATGTGCAAGAATATAACTACTATAATACTGCTCCTATGTACAAGAATATAACTACTATAATACTGCTCCTATGTACAAGAATATAACTACTATAATACTGCTCCTATGTACAAGAATATAACTACTATAATACTGCCCCTATGTACAAGAATATAACTACTATAATACTGCCCCTATGTATAAGAATATAACTACTATAATACTGCCCCTATGTACAAGAATATAACTACTATAATACTGCCCCTATGTACAAGAATATAACTACTATAATACTGCTCCTATGTACAAGAATATAACTACTATAATACTGCCCCTATGTACAAGAATATAACTACTATAATACTGCCCCTATGTACAAGAATATAACTACTATAATACTGCCCCTATATACAAGAATATAACTACTATAATGCTGCCACCATGTACAAAAATATAACTACTATAAAGCTGCTCCTATGTACAAGAATATAACTACTATAATACTGCTCCTATGTACAAGAATATAACTACTATAATACTGCCCCTATGTACAAGAATATAACTACTATAATACTGCCCCTATGTACAAGAATATAACTACTATAATACTGCCACCATGTACAAAAATATAACTACTATAATGCTGCTCCTATGTACAAGAATATAACTACTATAATACTGCTCCTATGTACAAGAATATAACTACTATAATACTGCCTCTATGTACAAGAATATAACTACTATAATACTGCCCCTATGTACAAGAATATAACTACTACCGTATTTTACTGCTCCTATGTACAAGAATATAACTACTATAATACTGCTCTTATGTACAAGAATATAACTACTATAATACTGCCCCTATGTATAAGAATATAACTACTATAATACTGCCCCTATGTACATGAATATAACTACTATAATACTGCTCTTATGTACAAGAATATAACTACTATAATACTGCTCCTATGTACAAGAATATAACTACTATATTACTGCTCCTATGTACAAGAATATAACTACTATAATACAGCCCCTATGTACAAGAATATACCGTATTTTTTGGACTATAAGACGCACCGGACCATAAGATGCACCCCAAATTTGGGGTGAAAATTGTAGAAAAAAAGATTTTTTATAAGATGGGGGTCCGTCTTATTGTCCGAATTTACAGTATCTTACCTGAGGGATGGCGGTGGCAGAGCAGGGTCACAGGAGGCAAGGTGTCGGCAGAGGTGGGGTGATGCTGGGATGAGGAGGTGCGGGGATCAGGAGGTGCTGGGATCAGAAGGTGCTGGGATGAGGAGGTGCTGGGATGAGGAGGTGCTGGGATCAGGAGGTGCTGGGATCAGGAGGTGCTGGGATCAGGAGGTGCTGGGATGAGAAGGTGCTGGGATCAGGAGGTGCTGGGATCAGGAGGTGCTGGGATCAGGAGGTGCTGGGATCAGGAGGTGCTGGGATCAGGAGGTGCAGTGAGAGGTATGGCGTGAGAGGGGTCCCTGGCTTACCATGCAGGCTTACCTAGGTGGCAGAGGTGCGGTGGCAGAGGTCCGGTGGCAGAGGTGCGGTGGCGGGGGTGTGGCGGCAGAGGAGGCGCAGTAAGCGGGGTCCCTTTCCCCGGCATGGTGATGCAGCAGGCCCGGTATGCAGCAGAGCCGGGTGAATCCTCTTGTTATCGGTGGGCGCGGTCATCTTCCTGAGGCCGCGCGTGTGCAGATGAAGCGCTCTGCTCCCGGGGCTTCAGGAAAATGGCCGCGGGAGGCCGCGCGTGCGCAGATGGAGATCGCGGCGGCCATTTTCCTGAAGCCCCGGGAAGCAGAGCGCTCCATCTGCACACGCGCGGCCTCCGGAAAATGGCCGCCACCACCGATAACAAGAGGATTCACCCGGCTCTGCTGCATACCGGGCCTGCTGCATCACCATACCGGGGAAAGGGACCCCGCTTACTGCGCCTCCTCTGCCGCCACACCCCCGCAACCGCACCTCTGCCACCGGACCTCTGCCACCGCACCTCTGCCACCTAGGTAAGCCTGCATTGCGACTATTAGACGCACCCCCCATTTTCCCCCCTTTTTTGGGGGGGAAAAAGTGCGTCTTTTAGTCCGAAAAATACGGTAACTACTATACTACTGCCCCTATGTACAAGAATATAACTACTATAATACTGCTCCCTATGTACAAGAATATAACTACTATAATGCTGCTTCTATGTACAAGAAAATAACTACTATAATACTGCCCCTATGTACAAGAATATAACTACTATAATACTGTTCCATATGTACAAGAATATAACTACTATAATACTGCCCCTATGTACAAGAATATAACTATTATAATACTGCCCCGATGTACAAGAATATAACTACTATAATACTGCCACTATGTACAAGAATATAACTATTATAATACTGCCCCTATGTACAAGAATATAACTACTATAATACTGCCTCATGTACAAGAATATAACTACTATAAAACTGCTCCAATGTACCAGAAAATAACTACAATAATACTGCTCCTATGTACAAGAATATAAATACTATATTACTGCTCCTATGTACAAGAATATAACTACTATAATACTGCCCCTATGTACAAGAATATAACTACTATATTACTGCTCCTATGTACAAGAATATAACTACAATAATACTGCTCCTATATTCAAGAATATAACTACTATAATACTGCTCCTATGTACAAGAATATAACTACTATAATACTGCTCCTATGTACAATAATATAACTACTATAATACTGCCCCTATGTACAAGAATATAACTACTATAATACTGCCCCTATGTACAAGAATATAACTACTATAATGCTGCCCCTATATGCAAGAATATAACTACTATAATACTGCTCCTATGTACAAAAATATAACTACTATAATACTGCTCCTATGTACAAGAATATAACTACTATAATACTGCTCCTATGTACAAGAATATAACTACTATAATACTGCCCCTATGTACAAGAATATAACTACTATAATACTGCTCTTATGTACAAGAATATAACTACTATATTACTGCTCCTATGTACAAGAATATAACTACTATAATACAGCCCCTATGTACAAGAATATACCGTATTTTTTGGACTATAAGACGCACCGGACCATAAGATGCACCCCAAATTTGGGGTGAAAATTGCAGAAAAAAAGATTTTTTATAAGATGGGGGTCCGTCTTATTGTCCGAATTTACAGTATCTTACCTGAGGGATGGCGGTGTCGGAGCAGGGTCACAGGAGGCAAGGTGTCGGCAGAGGTGGGGTGATGCTGGGATGAGGAGGTGCTGGGATCAGGAGGTGCTGGGATCAGAAGGTGCTGGGATGAGGAGGTGCTGGGATCAGGAGGTGCTGGGATCAGGAGGTGCTGGGATCAGGAGGTGCTGGGATCAGGAGGTGCTGGGATGAGAAGGTGCTGGGATGAGAAGGTGCTGGGATCAGGAGGTGCTGGGATCAGGAGGTGCTGGGATCAGGAGGTGCTGGGATCAGGAGGTGCAGTGAGAGGTATGGCATGAGAGGGGTCCCTGGCTTACCATGCAGGCTTACCTAGGTGGCAGAGGTGCGGTGGCAGAGGTCCGGTGGCAGAGGTGCGGTGGCGGGGGTGTGGCGGCAGAGGAGGCGCAGTAAGCGGGGTCCCTTTCCCCGGTATGGTGATGCAGCAGGCCCGGTATGCAGCAGAGCCGGGTGAATCCTCTTGTTATCGGTGGGCGCGGCCATCTTCCTGAGGCCGCGCGTGTGCAGATGAAGCGCTCTGCTCCCGGGGCTTCAGGAAAATGGCCGCGGGAGGCCACGCGTGCGCAGATGGAGATCGCGGCGGCCATTTTCTTGAAGCCCCGGGAAGCAGAGCGCTCCATCTGCACACGCGCGGCCTCCGGAAAATGGCCGCCACCACCGATAACAAGAGGATTCACCCGGCTCTGCTGCATACCGGGCCTGCTGCATCACCATACCGGGGAAAGGGACCCCGCTTACTGCGCCTCCTCTGCCGCCACACCCCCGCAACCGCACCTCTGCCACCGGACCTCTGCCACCGCACCTCTGCCACCTAGGTAAGCCTGCATTGCGACTATTAGACGCACCCCCCATTTTCCCCCCTTTTTTGGGGGGAAAAAAGTGCGTCTTTTAGTCCGAAAAATACGGTAACTACTATAATACTGCCCCTATGTACAAGAATATAACTACTATAATACTGCTCCCTATGTACAAGAATATAACTACTATAATGCTGCTCCTATGTACAAGAAAATAACTACTATAATACTGCCCCTATGTACAAGAATATAACTACTATAATACTGTTCCATATGTACAAGAATATAACTATTATAATACTGCCCCTATGTACAAGAATATAACTACTATAATACTGCCACTATGTACAAAAATATAACTACTTTAATACTGCCACCTATGTAAAAGAATATAACTACCATAATACTGCCCCTATGTACAAGAATATAACTACTATAATACTGCCCCATGTACAAGAATATAACTACTATAAAACTGCTCCAATGTACCAGAAAATAACTACAATAATACTGCTCCTATGTACAAGAATATAAATACTATATTACTGCTCCTATGTACAAGAATATAACTACTATAATACTGCCCCTATGTACAAGAATATAACTACTATATTACTGCTCCTATGTACAATAATATAACTACAATAATACTGCTTCTATATTCAAGAATATAACTACTATAATACTGCTCCTATGTACAAGAATATAACAACTATAATACTGCTCCTATGTACAAGAATATAACTACTATAATACTGCCCCTATGTACAAGAATATAACTACTATAATACTGCTCCCTATGTACAAGAATATAACTACTATAATGCTGCTCCTATGTACAAGAAAATAACTACTATAATACTGCCCCTATGTACAAGAATATAACTACTATAATACTGTTCCATATGTACAAGAATATAACTATTATAATACTGCCCCTATGTACAAGAATATAACTACTATAATACTGCCACTATGTACAAAAATATAACTACTTTAATACTGCCACCTATGTAAAAGAATATAACTACCATAATACTGCCCCTATGTACAAGAATATAACTACTATAATACTGCCTCATGTACAAGAATATAACTACTATAAAACTGCTCCAATGTACCAGAAAATAACTACAATAATACTGCTCCTATGTACAAGAATATAAATACTATATTACTGCTCCTATGTACAAGAATATAACTACTATAATACTGCCCCTATGTACAAGAATATAACTACTATATTACTGCTCCTATGTACAATAATATAACTACAATAATACTGCTCCTATATTCAAGAATATAACTACTATAATACTGCTCCTATGTACAAGAATATAACAACTATAATACTGCTCCTATGTACAAGAATATAACTACTATAATACTGCTCCTATGTACAAAAATATAACTACTATAATACTGCTCCTATGTACAAGAATATAACTACTATAATACTGCTCCTATGTACAAGAATATAACTACTATAATACTGCCCCTATGTACAAAAATATAACTACTATAATACTGCTCTTATGTACAAGAATATAACTACTATATTACTGCTCCTATGTACAAGAATATAACTACTATAATACAGCCCCTATGTACAAGAATATACCGTATTTTTCGGACTATAAGACGCACCGGACCATAAGATGCACCCCAAATTTGGGGTGAAAATTGCAGAAAAAAAGATTTTTTATAAGATGGGGGTCCGTCTTATTGTCCGAATTTACAGTATCTTACCTGAGGGATGGCGGTGGCAGAGCAGGGTCACAGGAGGTAAGGTGTCGGCAGAGGTGGGGTGATGCTGGGATGAGGAGATGCTGGGATCAGGAGGTGCTGGGATCAGAAGGTGCTGGGATGAGGAGGTGCTGGGATCAGGAGGTGCTGGGATCAGGAGGTGCTGGGATCAGGAGGTGCTGGGATCAGGAGGTGCTGGGATGAGAAGGTGCTGGGATCAGGAGGTGCTGGGATCAGGAGGTGCTGGGATCAGGAGGTGCTGGGATCAGGAGGTGCTGGGATCAGGAGGTGCAGTGAGAGGTATGGCGTGAGAGGGGTCCCTGGCTTACCATGCAGGCTTACCTAGGTGGCAGAGGTGCGGTGGCAGAGGTCCGGTGGCAGAGGTGCGGTGGCGGGGGTGTGGCGGCAGAGGAGGCGCAGTAAGCGGGGTCCCTTTCCCCGGTACGGTGATGCAGCAGGCCCGGTATGCAGCAGAGCCGGGTGAATCCTCTTGTTATCGGTGGGCGCGGCCATCTTCCTGAGGCCGCGCGTGTGCAGATGAAGCGCTCTGCTCCCGGGGCTTCAGGAAAATGGCCGCGGGAGGCCGCGCGTGCGCAGATGGAGATCGCGGCGGCCATTTTCCTGAAGCCCCGGGAAGCAGAGCGCTCCATCTGCACACGCGCGGCCTCCGGAAAATGGCCGCCACCACCGATAACAAGAGGATTCACCCGGCTCTGCTGCATACCGGGCCTGCTGCATCACCATACCGGGGAAAGGGACCCCGCTTACTGCGCCTCCTCTGCCGCCACACCCCCGCAACCGCACCTCTGCCACCGGACCTCTGCCACCGCACCTCTGCCACCTAGGTAAGCCTGCATTGCGACTATTAGACGCACCCCCATTTTCCCCCCTTTTTTGGGGGGGAAAAAGTGCGTCTTTTAGTCAGAAAAATACGGTAACTACTATAATACTGCCCCTATGTACAAGAATATAACTACTATAATACTGCTCCCTATGTACAAGAATATAACTACTATAATGCTGCTTCTATGTACAAGAAAATAACTACTATAATACTGCCCCTATGTACAAGAATATAACTACTATAATACTGTTCCATATGTACAAGAATATAACTACTATAATACTGCCCCTATGTACAAGAATATAACTATTATAATACTGCTCCTATGTACAAGAATATAACTACTATAATACTGCCACTATGTACAAAAATATAACTACTTTAATACTGCCACCTATGTAAAAGAATATAACTACCATAATACTGCCCCTATGTACAAGAATATAACTACTATAATACTGCCTCATGTACAAGAATATAACTACTATAAAACTGCTCCAATGTACCAGAAAATAACTACAATAATACTGCTCCTATATTCAAGAATATAACTACTATAATACTGCTCCTATGTACAAGAATATAACTACTATAATACTGCTCCTATGTACAATAATATAACTACTATAATACTGCCCCTATGTACAAGAATATAACTACCATAATACTGCCCCTATGTACAAGAATATAACTACTATAATGCTGCCCCTATATGCAAGAATATAACTACTATAATACTGCCCCTATGTACAAGAATATAACTACTATTATACTGCCCCTATGTACAAGAATATACTATAATACTGTTCCTATGTACAAGAATATAACTACTATAATACTGCTCCCTATGTACAAGAATATAACTACTATAATACTGCCCCTATGTACAAGAATATAACTACTATAATACTGCCCCTATGTACAAGAATATACTATAATACTGTCCCTATGTACAAGAATATAACTACTATAATACTGCTCCTATGTACAAGAATATAACTACTATAATACTGCCCCTATGTACAAGAATATAACTACTATAATACTGCTCCTATGTACAAGAATATAACTACTATAATACTGCCCCTATGTACAAGAATATAACTACTATAATACAGCCCCTATGTACAAGAATATAACTACTATAATACTGCCCCTATGTACAAGAATATAACTACTATAATACTGCCCCTATGTACAAGAATATAACTACTATAATACTGCCCCTATGTACAAGAATATAACTACTATAATACTGCCCCTATGTACAAGAATATAACTACTATAATACTTCCCCTATGTACAAGAATATACTACAATACTGTCCCTATGTACAAGAATATAACTACTATAGTACTGCTCCCTATGTACAAGAATATAACTACTATAATACTGCCCCTATGTACAAGAATATAACTACTATAATACAGCTCCCTATGTACAAGAATATAACTACTATAATACTGCTCCTATTTACAAGAATATAACTACTATAATACTGCCCCTATGTACAAGAATATAACTACTATAATACAGCCCCTATGTACAAGAATATAACTACTATAATACTGCCCCTATGTACAAGAATATAACTACTATAATACTGCCCCTATGTACAAGAATATAACTACTATAATACTGCCCCTATGTACAAGAATATAACTACTATAATACTGCCCCTATGTACAAGAATATAACTACTATAATACTGCCCCTATGTACAAGAATATAACTACTATAATACTGCCCCTATGTACAAGAATATAACTACTATAATACTGCCCCTATGTACAAGAATATACTATAATTCTGTCCCTATGTACAAGAATATAACTACTATAATACTGCCCCTATGTACAGGAATATAACTACTATAATACTTCTCTTATGTACAAGAATATAACTACTATAATGCTGCTCTTATTGCATTTGTGAATGTTCAGGAATAAACTTTTGCACAATTATTTTTTCACGTGAACATCATCTGTGTAAAATGTTCTTACCTGAATGGAAATTCTGTTACTTCACATCTTTAAATTGTAATTATCTGACAGCTATTAATTGTTATTGGTTTTGACAGTAAATGAGCTATCTTTTCATGTTTACTTAGAATGACTGGAAAGATACATACCTTCTTTTACCCCTTAACGTCATATGCCATCTTCCGGACTCTGATGTAGACTCGCACTCCAAGGCCACATCTTTGCTGGCAGATGATGGCTGTGATAATCAGCCATCATGTACAGCTAAGGGTATGTGCACATGGTCAGTAAACGCTGCAGGTTGGGCTCTCAGGCAAGGTGTGATGGGAGAAGCTGCCTAATACATCCACTGCTGGCAGGGGTTAGGTCATGGAAGCAAAACTCAGTAGGACACCCTTAAGTGGAACAAAAGTACAGTAAAAAGTAAGAAGAAAAAAGTTTTTAAAAATATGAAACAAATACAAAAATAAAATACTTGAAATTACGTCGCTTTCCCCCATTAAAAAAATGCTCATATTTGATAGAGCGGACTTTTACAAATGCAGCTTTATCAAAATATAAAGTAAATTAATTTGATTGATAAACAGTTTAAAGAGAAAAGCATCAAAACGCCGCAATTATAGCTTTTCAGATACCTCAACAACACCAAAAATGTAATAAGAGGCCATCAGAGCATCGCATTGTCACGGATGTGTCAGAGGCTGCAGACTGTTGGACGGCATCTGGCTGCAGAGGGTATCATCACTTTGCTTTGCAGACTTCTGCCTGGTCCTTCTGATGCTAGGACCTAGTGGCCAATTTCCCTGGCTCTAATGGTCACAACGGGATCTGGGTGTTTATAACTCCTAACTTCCTGTTGGGAGATAGCTGGTGATTGCATCCTCTTTGGAGTTTGGAGGGCATTGGTGTTTCTCTCTCTATCTACTGAATCTAAGTGTCTCCCTTGTTTCATTTATCCTAGCTGTCTTTAGTGGAAGTGTGGTTCAACCAGTGACACCCCTTCCTTCCCTAAGCAGGGCTTACCGCTAGGGTCTGGCAGGGATTAGGTATCCTGCTTGTCGATAGGTGCAGAACCTATTTAGGGCCTCTTCGAGCAGACAGGGTGATGTTAGATCTGCCTAGGGGTCTCCACTCCTCCACTCCACTCTACTACCTTTCTCTTCAAAACTCCTTGAACAGCACGTTCTCCTTGAATTCTCCTCCCAGCTCACTTCCAACTCATTCTCCTACAACCTACAATCTGGCTTCTGTCCTCCCAGCTCCACTGAAACTGCTCTAACCAAAATTGCTAGCGAGTGACCACAAAAGATATATTCAGTTCTCGTCCTCCTAGTGCTATCCTCTGGCTTCCTCCTACTACAGATCCTCTCTTCCCTCAGTATCATAGACCTTGCCCTCTCCTCCTTTGACTCTTACCTTTTTTTTAACCCCTTAACGACCAGAGGTATTTTTTGTTTTGCCTTTTCATTTTTTGCTCCCTTTCTTCCCAGAGCCACAACTTTTTTTTATTTTTTGGTCAATATGGCCATCTGAGGGCGGCTTGTTTTTTTTTGCAGAACGAGTTGCACTTTTGAACGACACCATTGGTTTTACCATGTCGTGTACTAGAAAACGGGAAAAAAAATTCCAAGTGCTTTAAAATTACAAAAAAAAGTGCAATCCCACAGTTATATATATTTTTATACCATGTTTGCTAAATGCTAAAACTGACCTGCCATAATGATTCTCCAGGTCATTACGAGTTCATAGACACCAAATATGTCTAGGTTGTTTTTTATTTAAGTGGTGAAAAAAAATTCCAAAGTTTGTTTAAAAAAAATTGCGCCATATTCCGATACCTGTAGCGTCTCCATTTTTCATGATCTCTGGTTGGATGAGGGCTTATTGTTTGCGTGCCGGGCTGATGTTTTTAATGATAGCATTTTGGTGCAGATACGTTCTTTTGATCACTCGTTATTGCATTTTAATGCAAAGTTGCAGCGACCAAAAAAAACGTAATTCTAGCGTTTTGACTTTTTTCTCGCCATGTCGTTTAGCGATCAGGTTAATTCTTTTTTTTTTATTGATAGATCGGGCGACTCTGAATGTGGCGATACCAAATATGTGTATGTTTGATATTTTTTATTGATTTATTTTGAATGGGGCGAAAGGGGGGTGATTTGAACTTTTATTTATTTTTTTTATATATTTTTAATACATTTTTTGTTTTCTTTTGGCATTCTTCAATAGTCTCCATAGGAGACTAGAAGTTTCCATAGCCCGATCGCCTCTGCTACATACAGATGATGATCAGATCGCCTGTATGTAGCAGAATTGCTCACTTGCTATGAGCGCCAACCACTGTTAGCCATTCAAAACAGCTGACATGTGCTGGAAAAGACGTGGGCTCAGTGCCGGGCGCACATCAGAGGGAGGGAGTCTGACATCGGCGTACTATTAGCCCGATGTCGGAATGGGGTTAAACCGCACATTTAATATCTCCTATTCCCACACTCTGTTCTTATCCCACCCTCTGTCTGTCGGTGCCCTTCAAGGCTTTATCTTGGGCCCTCTACTCTGCTTTATCTATACCCTTGGCTTGGGGTAATGGAGCGCCCGCTAGGACCGTGGGGTACTCGGAACTGGGCCGGTTCTTAAAGGGATGTGTCACAATGACAGTGACCCGGTCCGTGGCCCTGGGCATCCAATAAAAGGGATAAAGTGTTGTGGGAGTCTAAAGAGTAATGTTTGTGATGCTACCTGTGGTACTCGGCCAGGCATGGCCGACGCTGCTTAAAGGGGTCCATTGGGAATGATGGTATTGCAGCAGAGGTGATATAGCTCCCCA
Source organism: Ranitomeya imitator (assembly GCF_032444005.1). NCBI lineage: Eukaryota > Metazoa > Chordata > Amphibia > Anura > Dendrobatidae > Ranitomeya > Ranitomeya imitator. The sequence goes on along the minus strand of NC_091289.1, from coordinate 192,977,595 downwards.
CAAGTAGAGTTAGTCCCCAGGGCTCCCGGTGCACTTGGTAAGGATGATAGATGGTGAAGTGCAGGAAAGAATTGGAGGACACAAGGTTGCAGTCTCTTTACCTTTTACTGATGACGTTCAGGTACACAGATTACAGGTGGTCTTTGGAATCTGGGCAGCCTGTAAGCGATTTGGAATCACCCTAGCCAGGTGGGGTTGGAAGCCTTCCTTACTTGTATTCTCAGTCCATTGCTGCCTGAGGCTTCACACACGATCCTCTCTCAATCTGTTCTCTTAGGTGGACACTACTCGTATGGCAGGCAACTCGAGCCTTTTTACAGGTGTCCCTTCTCGTGGTGACTCCAGGCTCTAATTTGCTGTTGTTCCTTCGGGTGTAATTGTGGCCAGGAGACTTGGAGTCTCCTGCCCGCCGGTTTCTACTGTGAGGCATACAGTTCCTCCACAACCTCAGACTTCCAGCCTCCGGTTTCTTGCTCTTGAACCTGGAGATAGCCCAGTCGCAGCTTCACTCTGGTTTCTCTCTCCTTCTGTGCTCCTTCTCCCCTCACTGTCTCCTACAATCTGACTGCTTACTCCTCCTCCAGCCAGAATATATAGGGAAGCTACCCTCAAACTGGGTCTAGAGCTCCCCCTTCTGGCCTTGAGTCAGAACAGTATTGTATGTATGTGTTACCTGTTAAGGGATCCTTCTCACTTCCAGGCATGGCATCACCCTTCCCTGTGAGGACGGCAATAACAGCCAGACTCCTGGGGTGTCACAGTAACTCATAAAGTCCCATGACTTCCAGTACCAGCTTTAAGCTGATGACACTCAACTCTACCTATCTGGCCCAGACGTCACCTCTGCTGTCTGGAATCTGAGCGTCTATCGGTCATGTCCTCCTTCTTCTCCTCTCACTTCCTAAAGCTCAACGTAGACACAATTGAGCTCATCATCTTTCATCCATCTCACTTATTCCATACCACTTTTCCTGAACTGGAAGTCCTCTGCCTCGGAGTAACCATCGACTCTGCCCTGTCCTTCACACCACACATCCAAGCTCTCATCAACCTTCTCCTGCGCCCTCCAGCTCCAAAATATTTATAGAATTCATGCTTTCCTCTAACCTGAAAATACAAAAATCTTGGTATGTGGCCTCATCATCACCTACCTCGACTACTGCAATATCCTCCTCTCTGGCCTCTCTAACACTCTGAAATCTCTCCAGTCCATTCTAAACTCTGCTGCAGGACTAACCCATCTCTCGCCTCGCTATTCCTCCACTTCTCTCCTCCTTTCATTGGCTGCCAATTCACCAAAGTATTCAGTTCCAACTACTAGCATTGACCTACAAAACGTCCATAGTCTGTCTCCTCTGTATATCTCCGAACTCATATCCCGTTACCTTACAACATGTAATCTCCAGTTCTCCCGAGACCTCCTTCTCTCCTCCACACTTACAAATTCCTCACCCAATCGCCTCCAAGACTTCTCCCGAGTGTATCCCATCCTCTGGAATTCTGGGCCCCAACATGTCCCATTAATTGCCAGACTCTGTACCTTTAGACGGAACCTGAAATCCCATCTCTTCAGGAAGGATCGAAGACATGAGGGCCCCAGACCATGGAAGACTGACAGTCATCTTGTGTTTCTTCCATTTTCTAATAATTGCACCAATAGTTGTTATCTTCTCACCAAGCTGCTTGCCTGTTGTCCTGTAGCCCATCCCAGCCTTGTGCAGGTCTACAATTTTGTCCCTGGTGTCCTTCAACAGCTCTTTGGTCTTGGCCATGGTGGAGAGGTTGGAGTGTGATTGAGTGTGTGCACAGGCGTCTTTTATACAGTTAACGAGATCACGTAGGTGCAATTAATGCAGGTAATGAGTGCAGAGTAGGAGGCTTCTTACAGAAAAACTAACAGGTCTGTGAGAGGCAGAATTCTTGCAGGTTGGTCGGTGATCAAATACTTATTTCATGCAATAAAATGGAAATTAATTATGTGAAATTCATGCAACGGGATTTTCTGGATTATATTTTTAGATTCTGTCTCTCACAGGTGAAGTGCACCTACGAACAAAACTACAGACCTCCCCATTCTTTGTAGGTGGGAAAACTTACAAATTTGGCAGCGTATCAAATACTTGTATATATCAAAGAAAAAAATGGAAGAGCAACACCAGCGAAAAAAAATGAGGGTGCCAGTCCTCCCAGGCAAAGATCGATCCTCCAAATATAAAAAAAAAATAAGAGGCAGCACTAGAAAGAACTTTGAGCAACGTTCAAACTAAGAACTGAAATTTCACCGTTATGGACTATTTAAAATTAGCCTTTTTTTTTCTAATTTCTCACTTGTTGTTCCGTCTCCATTTTTTTTTTCTAGTTAGATAGATAGAAAGATGAGCAAAGAAAATAAATTTTGTAATTTTCGATGTGATTCGCTGCTGGCACAGACGACAGCGGAGAAGAGTTGTCAGGATCTGCGGAATTTCTCCTCCGTGTAACTTCTTTTAAGCTTTCGTTACAATGTATGAAATCCACTTACGTCTTTGGTTCTGATCACACAGATGATTCCTCATGTGGGGCTTTCCGTTGGGGTCTTACATGGGGCTGACAGATACGATTATGGATTTGTTAGCCCCGTGTATAGATAAATTGTTCGTCGATCTCGTGCTTCTGATACGTAATCTTTCAGGCAGGAGATTTTCCCATGCCTCCGGCGCTCATTACACGGCAGCAACAAGGTACTTAATCAATGCCCATGTGCGCGGAATATTCCTACGGTGCGATTTGCATAATATTTGTTTATGGCGGCGCCTGCTATTCAGCAGATTTCCCTGTTTGCATTCATACCTGTACATTATGTGTTCGCACCGACGTTCTCTCCAGTCTTGTACATAGGTAGAGAATAAATCAATGTCCTGTAAGCACACAAACGGCAAAAATTAGGTTTGTGTTTAAAATGCTAAATAGCAGCAAATTATACAGATCCTTACAGTTCCTGCATAAATAGAAAGCTGTGCAGCGAAGAGGCGTCCACTGATCTTAAATATGAAAAAAAAAAAAAAACTTTTTTAAAGAGGACTTTGGCGAAAGTTGCCACTTATTGCTCTTATTTTATTCATGTTGCTCCCTTGAGTATTTTTTTTTTTTGTACATTCGTCATATGGATCCAAAGTTATGGGCCCTTTTATTTAGTATTACTTTTTATGGTCTTCACTCTTCACCTAATGGGAACAGCCTAATGGAATGCCCCCAAAGCATTGTTTGGTAAAGACTAGAAAACTAACACTAAAGAAAAAGCTCCATGGATGATTTAAAGAAAAAGCATAATTACACAGGAGAGTAGCTGGAATAAAATAAATGTGAAAACTGGAAACGTTTGCCTTGGGCCACTTTAAGGTGAATCTCCAGCTATCCTGATGTGAAACATTTGTGTCTCTCCACAGCAGCCACTAGAGGGAGCTGCAGAGCTGGCTCAGTATTATTATCTGAGTCTCTTTTAATGGGCTGCAATCCACATCATAACCACTGGGTGGCGACATACGGACACATATAGCATAAACATTTCTTCACAGAGTATCACAAAATCATGTGTTTTTTTTTTTCAAAACTGATGATCTCCTTCACACCATTGACCGTGACCACCATGAATTTTAAAGACGTCCTGCAAACAACATTTCTTACCTATATGCAGCATATTTGATAAGTGTTTGATCCGGCACTTTTCATCCCACATGATCAACTGTGGCTCCGTTCATTCCCCATGGATATGCCGAGCACTGAGCATTTTACGATATCCCCGTAGAGAATAAAATGGACAGAGTTCTGGTATCTAACCTTATGCTCCATGTTGAAATGGGAATGAAAGTTCCCAGTTTGCTACCGACTTGTCAATAAGTTATCACCGATCCTGTGGTTCCTATGGATCCTGTGGTTCCTGTGGATTGGTGAAGAACCCTTTCAATGCAAACCACCATAATTGCACATCACAGTTATGCTGCGGGCGCAAAAGATTCACAGCCAACGCTCCACTCTAATGAGGATAACTCACAAACGATATTGAGCATTTCATTGTAGTGGGGCCCCTAGAGTAATTTCTCTTTGTGGGTTATAGACACCCCAGTCACCCCACTGCTTAAGAACTGTATGGTGGTATTACTTCATGTTGTATGGTGGTAGTATTTCATGTTGTATGGTGGTAGTATTTGGTCACTTTGTGTTGGTATTATTTTAGCATTGCATGGTAAATAATTTGGTCACTTAATTTTTTTATTGAGCACTGTGTGTTTGTATTATTTGAACACTTTATGATATTATTTAATGTTGTATGACGGTACTATTTGATCACTTTGTGCTGATATTATGTGAGCCCTGTGTATTGGTATTATTTGATATTATATGGTAGTATTTTTTATAGCATTGCATGGTATATTATTAGAGCCTGTATGTTGGCGTTATATCAGCTCTGCATACGGATTTTATTTGGTCTCTACGTGTTGATATACAGGTCCTTCTCCAAAAAATTAGCATATAGTGTTAAATTTCATTATTTACCATAACGTAATGATTACAATTAAACTTTCATATATTATAGATTCATTATCCACCAACTGAAATTTGTCAGGTCTTTTATTGTTTTAATACTGATGATTTTGGCATACAACTCCTGATAACCCAAAAAACCTGTCTCAATAAATTAGCATATTTCACCCATCCAATCAAATAAAAGTGTTTTTTAATAACAAACAAAAAAACCATCAAATAATAATGTTCAGTTATGCACTCAATACTTGGTGGGGAATCCTTTGGCAGAAATGACTGCTTCAATGTGGCGTGGCATGGAGGCAATCAGCCTGTGACACTGCTGAGATGTTATGGAGGCCCAGGATGCTTCAATAGCGGCCTTAAGCTCATCCAGAGTGTTGGGTCTTGCGTCTCTCAACTTTCTCTTCACAATATCCCACAGATTCTCTATGGGGTTCAGGTCAGGAGAGTTGGCAGGCCAATTGAGCACAGTAATACCATGGTCAGTAAACCATTTACCAGTGGTTTTGGCACTGTGAGCAGGTGCCAGGTTGTGCTGAAAAATGAAATCTTCATCTCCATAAAGCATTTCAGCCGATGGAAGCATGAAGTGCTCCAAAATCTCCTGATAGCTAGCTGCATTGACCCTGCCCTTGATGAAACACAGTGGACCAACACCAGCAGCTGACATGGCACCCCACACCATCACTGACTGTGGGTACTTGACACTGGACTTCAGGCATTTTGGCATTTCCTTCTCCCCAGTCTTCCTCCAGACTCTGGCACCTTGATTTCCGAATGACATGCAAAATTTGATTTCATCAGAAAAAAGTACTTGGGACCACTTAGCAACAGTCCAGTGCTGCTTCTCAGTAGCCCAGGTCAGGCGCCTCTGCCGCTGTTTATGGTTCAAAAGTGGCTTTACCTGGGGAATGCGGCACCTGTAGCCCATTTCCTGCACACGCCTGTGCACGGTGGCTCTGGATGTTTCCACACCAGACTCAGTCCACTGCTTCCTCAGGTTCCCCAAGGTCTGGAATCGGTCCTTCTCCACAATCTTCCTCAGGGTCCGGTCTCCTCTTCTCGTTGTACAGCGTTTTCTGCCACATTGTTTCCTTCCAACAGACTTACCATTGAGGTGCCTTGATACAGCACTCTGGGAACAGCCTATTTGTTGAGAAATTTCTTTCTGGGTCTTACCCTCTTGCTTGAGGGTGTCAATGATGGCCTTCTTGACATCTGTCAGGTCGCTAGTCTTACCCATGATGGGGGTTTTGAGTAATGAACCAGGCAGGGAGTTTATAAAAGCCTCAGGTATCTTTTGCATGTGTTCAGAGTTAATTAGCTGATTCAGAAGATTAGGGTAATAGGTCGTTTAGAGAACCTTTTCTTGATATGCTAATTTATTGAGACAGGTTTTTTGGGTTACCAGGAGTTGTATGCCAAAATCATCAGTATTAAAACAATAAAAGACCTGACAAATTTCAGTTGGTGGATAATGAATCTATAATATATGAAAGTTTAATTGTAATCATTACATTATGGTAAATAATGAAATTTAACACTATATGCTAATTTTTTTAGAAGGACCTGTATGTTGATATTATTTCAGCACTGTATGGTGGTATTATTTAATGTTGTATTGTGGTATTATTTGGTCACTTTATGTTGATAGGTGAGCACGGTATGTTGGCATTATTTGATAGCAATGTATAGTCTATTATTTGTTTGCTTTATTCTGTTATTACCTCAGCAGTGTATACTCATATTATTTGAACACTGTATGATGGTATTATTTGTTGCTGTGTAGTAGCATTATTTTAGCAATATGTGGTCTATTATTTAAGCCAGTATGTTGACGTTATTTTTAGCTCCCAATATTGATATTATTTGGTCACTATGTGTTGTTATATGTTGGTGTTATTTCTGCACTGTATATTGAGTTTATTTGATGTTGTATGATGGTATTATTTTAGCAATGTATGGTGGTATTATTTTTGCCCTGTATGATACATTATATGAGCTATATGTTGGCTTCATTTCAGCTTTATATATTATTGTTTGGTCACTTTGTGTTGATATTGTTTCAGCACTATATGTTTATATTTGATGTTGTATGATGGTATTAGTTTAGCAATTTATGGTTGTATTATTTTTGCACTGTATGATATATTATTTGAGCTATATGTTGGCATCATTTCAGCTTTATATATTATTGTTTGGTCACTTTGTGTTGATATTGTTTCAGCCCTATTTGTTTATATTTGATGTTGTATGATGGTATTAATTTAGCAATTTATGGTGGTATTATTTTTGCACTGTATGATATATTATTTGAGCTGTATGTTGGCATCATTTCAGCTCTGTATATTGATTATTGTTTCTTCACTTTGTGTTGATATATGTTGATATTATTTCAGCACTATGTGTTGATATTATTTGATGTTGTATGGTGGTAATATTTTAGCAACGTATGGTAGTATTATTTGAGCATTTTTAGTGGTATTTTTTGGGCAAATACATGATGGCAGCACAGTAATCTGGGTGACAGTATGAAAGTTATTAGATCACTTATAGCGCGGCACCTCGGCACACGCTGTATGACACCTAATTAGACACTTTATTATGATTTCTGCACTTTATGCCCATAACCGAAATATGGTGGAAAAACAAAATATAGCGCATCAGGCAAAACCTGAGACTTCAGGATATCCTTATATCACACTGACTTACCAGGAGGGGAACCGCTCAGCTGCCAAGTCACGTAGGACATTTATCTGGATTGCAGCGCCTAATTCAGAGCTTATTAGGATTCTATAAGTGTGTCCTTGACATTTTTAACATCTTAGTAAAAGAATATTTACTCCACAGATTGCATTATGCAAGTCTTTTAAATTCATACGGTTACATGTAATCATGGGTTGTCGATATTCACCGCGAGACGTGCGTAAAAATAGACGGCGTTCTGCTATAAAGTGTCTACTCCCGAAGTCATGTGATGTAAATAAGCGCCGCCGCGACACGACCGGGACAATATGACACAAACAATCATCCACTTTGGAGCTGGTTTGTCGCTCAAACTCCGATCGGCTATAAAGGAAATCAATTCCTGGAAAATGAAGACGGAGAAATCAAATATATCAGATCTAAAGACCGCGGCGGTCGGGTGTATGAGAACGGTTAACCCCTTGTGAACCTACAATCAATGGAGATCGGTGTAATAAAGGAATCTGCTTGTGTCCTCACTGTGATCATTGTCAGGACCTCACACAGATAAAGCTAGGTCCATACACCTGCATGTATGAGTATGCTCATGTATACCGCTCAGACACACAGAGATGTAGGAAAAAGAAAAAATAGTGCCCTAATGGGGCTAAAAAAATGCCAAAAATCATAGAAAAAGCATAGTAATTATCATAAAAAACATAAAAATACCATAAAAATAAAAGAAAATGTAGCAAACAAATGTATCATTCATCCTCTATAATCCAGAAGAACATCTTCTTCTCCTTTTTCTCAGTTTTGAAACAACACCAAAAAAATGAGTCAGAAAATATGCTGGTATAAGTGCAATGTGTAGGGCGCGTTCACACTGGCCATTCAACAGACAAAACCTAAGTAAAAGAAAGAGCAAAGCAAATAACATGTAGTACGTAAATAGTAATAGTGCATGTAAAAACCATAGTGGACTTAGATGACACTGTTTTGATCAAAAAAGTGTAAAAGCCATCTCACCGCGACAAGGTGAATCCAACTGGGAAGGTTCCATCATTTGAGCAGAACTCCGACCCGACTGTTCAGACATCTGCCCTTGGAAAGCTATATAGAGAACATTCATAGCCCTAAAAGGGGGAGCAACACCCTAATATTTAAAAAAAAAAAAGTGCTGAGCACGGCTCTCATCATTCTCCCCTGCTCTACCAGTAATCAGTGCAAGCAGCAGAGAATGATGAGAGTGATACTCACGTGATAACAGAGACAGCAGGTGGCTTCTGGTGGGACTATTACTCCCTTCAGCCTATGCCTGCTGCCACTAATAACAGTGAGAGCAGGAGCGGCTGATGGGAGTACTCATCAGCCAGAGCTGTAAATAAACAATTTAAAAAAATAGAGTGGTTTCCCCTATGTTTTCTATAAAGACACAGGCAAAACTCAGAACTGGGGGCTGCAACCCTCAGCTGTCAGCTTCAGCAAGGCTGGTTATCAAGAATAGAGGGGTCCACACTCTGATTTTTTTATTATTGAAACAAATAATTTTTTTTTAAAATGGCATGGGTTCCCCCTCATTTTTGACAACCAGCCTTGCTAAAGCTGACAGCTGGGGACTGGTATTCTCAGGCTGTTAAGGGGCCATTGATGTTGCCCCCCAGTCTAAAAATAGCCGCACACAGCCGCCCAGAAATGGTGCATCTATTAGATGTGCCGATTCTGGCGCTTTGCCCAGCTCTTCCCACTTGCCCTGTAGCGGTGGCAAGTGGGGTTCATATTTGTGGGGTTGATGTCACTTTGCTAATGCTGACAGCTGAGGGTTGCAGCCCACAGCTGTGAGTTTTGCCTGGCTGGTTATAGAAAATACAGGGGAACCCACGCTGGGTTTTTCTTTAATTATTTATTTACAGCGAGGTGCCAGCTGATGAATACTCCCATCAGCTGTTCCTTCTGTCACTGTTATTAGCAGCAGCCTGATGGGAGTAATAGTCCCTGCTGTCATTGTTATCACTTGAATATAACTCTCATCATTCTCTCCTGCTCGCGCTGATCACCGGCAGAGCAGGGGAGAATGAGAGCCGTCTTCAGCACCCTGCAATGGGGAACAGCCCTTACTGTACCGCTGCTTCTCAGGCGCCAGTATGTGTCACACAAATGACATCCCAGTGTGTCATCCGTGTGCATGTGGGTGGGGCATTTTTGCCTGTAGCATTACTTCTCCTTTCCCTACTTCTAGCAGCACATCTCCTCCCATCCCTCTAGCAGGACATCTCCTCCCCATCCCTCTAGCAGCACATTTCCTCCCATCCCTCTAGCAGCACATCTCCTCCTCATCCCTCTAGCAGCACATCTCCTCCTCATTCCTCTAGCAGCACATCTCCTCCTCATCCCTCTAGCAGCTCATCTCCTTCCCATCCCTTTAGCAGCACATCTCCTCCTCATCCCTTTAGCAGCTCATCTCCTCCTCATCCCTCTAGCAGCACATCTCCTCCCATCCCTCTAGCAGCTCATCTCCTTCCCATCCCTCTAGCAGCACATCTCCTCCTCATCCCTCTAGCAGCTCATCTCCTTCCCATCCCTCTAGCACCACATCTCCTCCCATCTCTCTAGCAGCTCATCTCCTTCGGTCCCTCTAGCAGCACATCTCCTCCCATCCCTCTAGCAGCTCACCTCCTCCCGTCCCTCTAGCAGCACATCTCCTCCTCATCCCTTTAGCAGCGCATCTCCTCCTCATCCCTCTAGCAGCACATCTCCTCCCCATCCCTCTAGCAGCACATCTCCTCCTCATCCCTCTAGCAGCACATCTCCTCCCGTCCCTCTAGCAGCACATCTGCTCCCATCCCTCTAGCAGCACATCTCCTCCCATCCCTCTAGCAGCACATCTCCTCCTCATCCCTCTAGCAGCACATCTCCTCCCCATCCCTCTAGCAGCACATCTCCTCCTCATCCCTCTAGCAGCACATCTCCTCCTCATCCCTCAAGCAGCACATCTCCTCCCATCCCTCTAGCAGCACATCTCCCCATCCTTCTAGCAGCACATCTCCTCCCCATCCCTCTAGCAGCACATCTCCTCCCATCCCTCTAGCAGCACATCTCCTCCCATCCCTCTAGCAGCACATCTTCTCATCCCTCTAGCAGCACATCTCCCCCCATCCCTCTAGCAGCACATCTCCTCCCCATCCCTCTAGCAGCACATCTCCTCCCCATCCCTCTAGCAGCACATCTTCTCATCCCTCTAGCAGCACATCTCCCCCCATCCCTCTAGCAGCACATCTCCTCCTCATCCCTCTAGCAGCACATCTCCTCCTCATCCCTCTAGCAGCACATCTCCTCCCCATCCCTCTAGCAGCACATCTCCTCATCCCTCTAGCAGCACATCTCCTTCATCCCTCTAGCAACACATCTCCCATCCCTCTAGCAGCACATCTCCTCCCATCCCTCTAGCAGCAAATCTCCTCCCATCCCTCTAGCAGCACATCTCCTCCCCATCCCTCTAGCAGCACATCTCCTCCTCATCCCTCTAGCAGCACATCTCCTCCTCATCCCTCAAGCAGCACATCTCCTCCCATCCCTCTACCAGCACATCTCCTCCCCATCCATCTAGCAGCACATCTCCTCCCCATCCCTCTAGCAGCACATCTCCTCGTCCCTCTAGCAGCACATCTCCTCCCATCCCTCTAGCAGCACATCTCCTCCTCATCCCTCTAGCAGCACATCTCCTCCCCATCCCTCTAGCAGCACATCTCCTCCCATCCCTCTACCAGCACATCTCCTCCCCATCCATCTAGCAGCACATCTCCTCCCCATCCCTCTAGCAGCACATCTCCTCGTCCCTCTAGCAGCACATCTCCTCCCATCCCTCTAGCAGCACATCTCCTCCCATCACTCTAACAGCTCATCTCCTCCCATCCCTCTAGCAGCACATCTCCTCCCATCCCTCTAGCAGCACATCTCCTCCCATCCCTCTAGCAGCACATCTCCTCCCATCCCTCTATCAGCACATCTCCTCCCCATCCCTCTAGCAGCTCATCTCCTCCCATCCCTCTAGCAGCACATCTCCTCCCATCCCTCTAGCAGCACATCTCCTCCTCATCCCTCTAGCAGCACATCTCCTCCCATCCCTCTATCAGCACATCTCCTCCCCATCCCTCTAGCAGCTCATCTCCTCCCATCCCTCTAGCAGCACATCTCCTCCCATCCCTCTAGCAGCACATCTCCTCCTCATCCCTCTAGCAGCACATCTCCTCCCATTCCTCTAGCAGCACATCTCCTCCCCATCCCTCTAGCAGCACATCTCCTCCTCATCCCTCTAGCAGCACATCTCCTCCCCATCCCTCTAGCAGCTCATCTCCTCCCATCCCTCTAGCAGCACATCTCCTCCCATCCCTCTAGCAGCACATCTCCTCCTCATCCCTCTAGCAGCACATCTCCTCCCATTCCTCTAGCAGCACATCTCCTCCCCATCCCTCTAGCAGCTCATCTCCTCCCATCCCTCTAGCAGCACATCTCCTCCCATCCCTCTAGCAGCACATCTCCTCCTCATCCCTCTAGCAGCACATCTCCTCCCATTCCTCTTGCAGCACATCTCCTCCCATCACTCTAACAGCTCATCTCCTCCCATCCCTCTAGCAGCACATCTCCTCCCATCCCTCTAGCAGCACATCTCCTCCTCATCCCTCTAGCAGCACATCTCCTCCCCATCCCTCTAACAGCACATCTCCTCCTCATCCCTCTAGCAGCACATCTCCTCATCCCTCTAGCAGCACATCTCCTCCCATCCCTCTAGCAACACATCTCCCATCCCTCTAGCAGCACATCTCCTCCCATCCCTCTAGCAGCACATCTCCTCCCATCCCTCTAGCAGCACATCTCCTCCTCATCCCTCTAGCAGCACATCTCCTCCCCATCCCTCTAACAGCACATCTCCTCCTCATCCCTCTAACAGCACATCTCCTCATCCCTCTAGCAGCACATCTCCTCCCATCCCTCTAGCAACACATCTCCCATCCCTCTAGCAGCACATCTCCTCCCATCCCTCTAGCAGCACATCTCCTCCCATCCCTCTAGCAGCACATCTCCTCCTCATCCCTCTAGCAGCACATCTCCTCCCCATCCCTCTAGCAGCACATCTCCCCCCATCCCTCTAGCAGCACATCTCCTCCCCATCCCTCTAGCAGCACATCTCCTCCCATCCCTCTACCAGCACATCTCCTCCCCATCCCTCTAGCAGCACATCTCCTCCCCATCCCTCTAGCAGCACATCTCCTCCTCATCCCTCTAGCAGCACATCTCCTCCCATCCCTCTAGCAGCACATCTCCTCCCATCCCTCTAGCAGCACATCTCCTCCCATCCCTCTACCAGCACATCTCCTCCCCATCCCTCTAGCAGCACATCTCCTCCTCATCCCTCTAGCAGCACATCTCCTCCCATCCCTCTAGCAGCACATCTCCTCCCATCCCTCTAGCAGCACATCTCCTCCTCATCCCTCTAGCAGCACATCTCCTCCCCATCCCTCTAACAGCACATCTCCTCCTCATCCCTCTAGCAGCACATCTCCTCATCCCTCTAGCAGCACATCTCCTCCCATCCCTCTAGCAACACATCTCCCATCCCTCTAGCAGCACATCTCCTCCCATCCCTCTAGCAGCACATCTCCTCCCATCCCTCTAGCAGCACATCTCCTCCTCATCCCTCTAGCAGCACATCTCCTCCCCATCCCTCTAGCAGCACATCTCCCCCCATCCCTCTAGCAGCACATCTCCTCCCCATCCCTCTAGCAGCACATCTCCTCCCATCCCTCTACCACCACATCTCCTCCCCATCCCTCTAGCAGCACATCTCCTCCCCATCCCTCTAGCAGCACATCTCCTCCTCATCCCTCTAGCAGCACATCTCCTCCCATCCCTCTAGCAGCACATCTCCTCCCATCCCTCTAGCAGCACATCTCCTCCCATCCCTCTACCAGCACATCTCCTCCCCATCCCTCTAGCAGCACATCTCCCATCCCTCTAGCAGCACATCTCCTCCCATCCCTCTAGCAGCACATCTCCTCCCATCCCTCTACCAGCACATCTCCTCCCCATCCCTCTAGCAACACATCTCCCATCCCTCTAGCAGCACATCTCCTCCTCATCCCTCTAGCAGCACATCTCCTCCCATCCCTCTAGCAGCACATCTCCTCCCATCTCTCTAGCAGCACATCTCCTCCTCATCCCTCTAGCAGCACATCTCCTCCCATCCCTCTAGCAGCACATCTCCTCCCATCTCTCTAGCAGCACATCTCCTCCTCATCCCTCTAGCAGCACATCTCCTCCCCATCCCTCTAGCAGCACATCTCCTCCCATCCCTCTACCAGCACATCTCCTCCCCATCCCTCTAGCAGCACATCTCCTCCCATCTCTCTAGCAGCACATCTCCTCCTCATCCCTCTAGCAGCACATCTCCTCCCCATCCCTCTAGCAGCACATCTCCTCCCATCCCTCTACCAGCACATCTCCTCCCCATCCCTCTAGCAGCACATCTCCTCCCCATCCCTCTAGCAGCACATCTCCTCCCCATCCCTCTAGCAGCACATCTCCTCCCATCCCTCTACCAGCACATCTCCTCCCCATCCCTCTAGCAGCACATCTCCTCCCCATCCCTCTAGCAGCACATCTCCTCCTCATCCCTCTAGCAGCACATCTCCTCCCATCCCTCTAGCAGCACATCTCCTCCCATCCCTCTAGCAGCACATCTCCTCCCATCCCTCTACCAGCACATCTCCTCCCCATCCCTCTAGCAGCACATCTCCTCCTCATCCCTCTAGCAGCACATCTCCTCCTCATCCCTCTAGCAGCACATCTCCTCCCATCCCTCTAGCAGCACATCTCCTCCCATCTCTCTAGCAGCACATCTCCTCCCCATCCCTCTAGCAGCACATCTCCTCCCCATCCCTCTAGCAGCACATCTCCTCCTCATCCCTCTAGCAGCACATCTCCTCCCATCCCTCTAGCAGCACATCTCCTCCCATCCCTCTAGCAGCACATCTCCTCCCATCCCTCTACCAGCACATCTCCTCCCCATCCCTCTAGCAGCACATCTCCTCCTCATCCCTCTAGCAGCACATCTCCTCCTCATCCCTCTAGCAGCACATCTCCTCCCATCCCTCTAGCAGCACATCTCCTCCCATCTCTCTAGCAGCACATCTCCTCCTCATCCCTCTAGCAGCACATCTCCTCCTCATCCCTCCAGCAGCACATCTCCTCCCCATCCCTCTAGCAGCACATCTCCTCCCATCCCTCTAGCAGCACATCTCCTCCTCATCCCTCTAGCAGCACATCTCCTCCTCATCCCTCTAGCAGCACATCTCCTCCCATCCCTCTAGCAGCACATCTCCTCCCCATCCCTCTAGCAGCACATCTCCTCCTCATCCCTCTAGCAGCACATCTCCTCCTCATCCCTCTAGCAGCACATCTCCTCCCATCCCTCTAGCAGCACATCTCCTCCCATCCCTCTAGCAGCACATCTCCTCCCCATCCCTCTAGCAGCACATCTCCTCCCATCCCTCTAGCAGCACATCTCCTCCTCATCCCTCTAGCAGCACATCTCCCATCCCTCTAGCAACACATCTCCCATCCCTCTAGCAGCACATCTCCTCCCATCCCTCTAGCAGCACATCTCCTCCCATCCCTCTAGCAGCACATCTCCTCCCATCCCTCTAGCAGCACATCTCCTCCTCATCCCTCTAGCAGCACATCTCCTCCTCATCCCTTTAGCAGCACATCTCCTCCCATCCCTCTAGCAGCACATCTCCTCCCCATCCCTCTAGCAGCACATCTCCTCCCATCCCTCTACCAGCACATCTCCTCCTCATCCCTCTAGCAGCACATCTCCTCCCCATCCCTCTAGCAGCACATCTCCTCCCATCCCTCTAGCAGCACATCTCCTCCTCATCCCTCTAGCAGCACATCTCCTCCCATCCCTCTAGCAACACATCTCCCATCCCTCTAGCAGCACATCTCCTCCTCATCCCTCTAGCAGCACATCTCCTCCTCATCCCTCTAGCAGCACATCTCCTCCCATCCCTCTAGCAGCACATCTCCTCCCCATCCCTCTAGCAGCACATCTCCTCCTCATCCCTCTAGCAGCACATCTCTTCCCCATCCCTCTAGCAGCACATCTCCTCATCCCTCTAGCAGCACATCTCCTCCCATCCCTCTAGCAGCACATCTCCTCCCCATCCCTCTAGCAGCACATCTCCTCCCATCCCTCTACCAGCACATCTCCTCCCCATCCCTCCAGCAGCACATCTCCTCCCCATCCCTCTAGCAGCACATCTCCTCCCCATCCCTCTAGCAGCACATCTCCTCCTCATCCCTCTAGCAGCACATCTCCTCCCATCCCTCTAGCAACACATCTCCCATCCCTCTAGCAGCACATCTCCTCCCCATCCCTCTAGCAGCACATCTCCTCCCATCCCTCTACCAGCACATCTCCTCCCCATCCCTCCAGCAGCACATCTCCTCCCCATCCCTCTAGCAGCACATCTCCTCCTCATCCCTCTAGCAGCACATCTCCTCCTCATCCCTCTAGCAGCACATCTCCTCCCCATCCCTCTAGCAGCACATCTCCTCCCATCCCTCTAGCAGCACATCTCCTCCCATCCCTCTAGCAGCACATCTCCTCCTCATCCCTCTAGCAGCACATCTCCTCCCATTCCTCTAGCAGCACATCTCCTCCCATCACTCTAACAGCTCATCTCCTCCCATCCCTCTAGCAGCACATCTCCTCCCATCCCTCTAGCAGCACATCTCCTCCTCATCCCTCTAGCAGCACATCTCCTCCCCATCCCTCTAACAGCACATCTCCTCCTCATCCCTCTAGCAGCACATCTCCTCATCCCTCTAGCAGCACATCTCCTCCCATCCCTCTAGCAACACATCTCCCATCCCTCTAGCAGCACATCTCCTCCCATCCCTCTAGCAGCACATCTCCTCCCATCCCTCTAGCAGCACATCTCCTCCTCATCCCTCTAGCAGCACATCTCCTCCCCATCCCTCTAGCAGCACATCTCCCCCCATCCCTCTAGCAGCACATCTCCTCCCCATCCCTCTAGCAGCACATCTCCTCCCATCCCTCTACCAGCACATCTCCTCCCCATCCCTCTAGCAGCACATCTCCTCCCCATCCCTCTAGCAGCACATCTCCTCCTCATCCCTCTAGCAGCACATCTCCTCCCATCCCTCTAGCAGCACATCTCCTCCCATCCCTCTAGCAGCACATCTCCTCCCATCCCTCTACCAGCACATCTCCTCCCCATCCCTCTAGCAGCACATCTCCTCCTCATCCCTCTAGCAGCACATCTCCTCCTCATCCCTCTAGCAGCACATCTCCTCCCATCCCTCTAGCAGCACATCTCCTCCCATCCCTCTAGCAGCACATCTCCTCCTCATCCCTCTAGCAGCACATCTCCTCCCCATCCCTCTAGCAGCACATCTCCCCCCATCCCTCTAGCAGCACATCTCCTCCCCATCCCTCTAGCAGCACATCTCCTCCCATCCCTCTACCAGCACATCTCCTCCCCATCCCTCTAGCAGCACATCTCCTCCCCATCCCTCTAGCAGCACATCTCCTCCTCATCCCTCTAGCAGCACATCTCCTCCCATCCCTCTAGCAGCACATCTCCTCCCATCCCTCTAGCAGCACATCTCCTCCCATCCCTCTACCAGCACATCTCCTCCCCATCCCTCTAGCAGCACATCTCCTCCTCATCCCTCTAGCAGCACATCTCCTCCTCATCCCTCTAGCAGCACATCTCCTCCCATCCCTCTAGCAGCACATCTCCTCCCATCCCTCTAGCAGCACATCTCCTCCTCATCCCTCTAGCAGCACATCTCCTCCTCATCCCTCCAGCAGCACATCTCCTCCCCATCCCTCTAGCAGCACATCTCCTCCCATCCCTCTAGCAGCACATCTCCTCCTCATCCCTCTAGCAGCACATCTCCTCCTCATCCCTCTAGCAGCACATCTCCTCCCATCCCTCTAGCAGCACATCTCCTCCCCATCCCTCTAGCAGCACATCTCCTCCTCATCCCTCTAGCAGCACATCTCCTCCTCATCCCTCTAGCAGCACATCTCCTCCCATCCCTCTAGCAGCACATCTCCTCCCATCCCTCTAGCAGCACATCTCCTCCCCATCCCTCTAGCAGCACATCTCCTCCCATCCCTCTAGCAGCACATCTCCTCCTCATCCCTCTAGCAGCACATCTCCTCCCATCCCTCTAGCAACACATCTCCCATCCCTCTAGCAGCACATCTCCTCCCATCCCTCTAGCAGCACATCTCCTCCCATCCCTCTAGCAACACATCTCCTCCCCATCCCTCTAGCAGCACATCTCCTCCCATCCCTCTAGCAGCACATCTCCTCCTCATCCCTCTAGCAGCACATCTCCTCCTCATCCCTCTAGCAGCACATCTCCTCCCATCCCTCTAGCAGCACATCTCCTCCCCATCCCTCTAGCAGCACATCTCCTCCCATCCCTCTACCAGCACATCTCCTCCTCATCCCTCTAGCAGCACATCTCCTCCCCATCCCTCTAGCAGCACATCTCCTCCCATCCCTCTAGCAGCACATCTCCTCCTCATCCCTCTAGCAGCACATCTCCTCCCATCCCTCTAGCAACACATCTCCCATCCCTCTAGCAGCACATCTCCTCCTCATCCCTCTAGCAGCACATCTCCTCCTCATCCCTCTAGCAGCACATCTCCTCCCATCCCTCTAGCAGCACATCTCCTCCCCATCCCTCTAGCAGCACATCTCCTCCTCATCCCTCTAGCAGCACATCTCTTCCCCATCCCTCTAGCAGCACATCTCCTCATCCCTCTAGCAGCACATCTCCTCCCATCCCTCTAGCAGCACATCTCCTCCCCATCCCTCTAGCAGCACATCTCCTCCCATCCCTCTACCAGCACATCTCCTCCCCATCCCTCCAGCAGCACATCTCCTCCCCATCCCTCTAGCAGCACATCTCCTCCTCATCCCTCTAGCAGCACATCTCCTCCCATCCCTCTAGCAGCACATCTCCTCCCATCCCTCTAGCAGCACATCTCCTCCTCATCCCTCTAGCAGCACATCTCCTCCCATTCCTCTAGCAGCACATCTCCTCCCATCACTCTAACAGCTCATCTCCTCCCATCCCTCTAGCAGCACATCTCCTCCCATCCCTCTAGCAGCACATCTCCTCCTCATCCCTCTAGCAGCACATCTCCTCCCCATCCCTCTAACAGCACATCTCCTCCTCATCCCTCTAGCAGCACATCTCCTCATCCCTCTAGCAGCACATCTCCTCCCATCCCTCTAGCAACACATCTCCCATCCCTCTAGCAGCACATCTCCTCCCATCCCTCTAGCAGCACATCTCCTCCCATCCCTCTAGCAGCACATCTCCTCCTCATCCCTCTAGCAGCACATCTCCTCCCCATCCCTCTAGCAGCACATCTCCCCCCATCCCTCTAGCAGCACATCTCCTCCCCATCCCTCTAGCAGCACATCTCCTCCCATCCCTCTACCAGCACATCTCCTCCCCATCCCTCTAGCAGCACATCTCCTCCCCATCCCTCTAGCAGCACATCTCCTCCTCATCCCTCTAGCAGCACATCTCCTCCCATCCCTCTAGCAGCACATCTCCTCCCATCCCTCTAGCAGCACATCTCCTCCCATCCCTCTACCAGCACATCTCCTCCCCATCCCTCTAGCAGCACATCTCCTCCTCATCCCTCTAGCAGCACATCTCCTCCTCATCCCTCTAGCAGCACATCTCCTCCCATCCCTCTAGCAGCACATCTCCTCCCATCCCTCTAGCAGCACATCTCCTCCTCATCCCTCTAGCAGCACATCTCCTCCCCATCCCTCTAGCAGCACATCTCCCCCCATCCCTCTAGCAGCACATCTCCTCCCCATCCCTCTAGCAGCACATCTCCTCCCATCCCTCTACCAGCACATCTCCTCCCCATCCCTCTAGCAGCACATCTCCTCCCCATCCCTCTAACAGCACATCTCCTCCTCATCCCTCTAGCAGCACATCTCCTCCCATCCCTCTAGCAGCACATCTCCTCCCATCCCTCTAGCAGCACATCTCCTCCCATCCCTCTACCAGCACATCTCCTCCCCATCCCTCTAGCAGCACATCTCCTCCTCATCCCTCTAGCAGCACATCTCCTCCTCATCCCTCTAGCAGCACATCTCCTCCCATCCCTCTAGCAGCACATCTCCTCCCATCCCTCTAGCAGCACATCTCCTCCTCATCCCTCTAGCAGCACATCTCCTCCTCATCCCTCCAGCAGCACATCTCCTCCCCATCCCTCTAGCAGCACATCTCCTCCCATCCCTCTAGCAGCACATCTCCTCCTCATCCCTCTAGCAGCACATCTCCTCCTCATCCCTCTAGCAGCACATCTCCTCCCATCCCTCTAGCAGCACATCTCCTCCCCATCCCTCTAGCAGCACATCTCCTCCTCATCCCTCTAGCAGCACATCTCCTCCTCATCCCTCTAGCAGCACATCTCCTCCCATCCCTCTAGCAGCACATCTCCTCCCATCCCTCTAGCAGCACATCTCCTCCCCATCCCTCTAGCAGCACATCTCCTCCCATCCCTCTAGCAGCACATCTCCTCCTCATCCCTCTAGCAGCACATCTCCTCCCATCCCTCTAGCAACACATCTCCCATCCCTCTAGCAGCACATCTCCTCCCATCCCTCTAGCAGCACATCTCCTCCCATCCCTCTAGCAACACATCTCCTCCCCATCCCTCTAGCAGCACATCTCCTCCCATCCCTCTAGCAGCACATCTCCTCCTCATCCCTCTAGCAGCACATCTCCTCCTCATCCCTCTAGCAGCACATCTCCTCCCATCCCTCTAGCAGCACATCTCCTCCCCATCCCTCTAGCAGCACATCTCCTCCCATCCCTCTACCAGCACATCTCCTCCTCATCCCTCTAGCAGCACATCTCCTCCCCATCCCTCTAGCAGCACATCTCCTCCCATCCCTCTAGCAGCACATCTCCTCCTCATCCCTCTAGCAGCACATCTCCTCCCATCCCTCTAGCAACACATCTCCCATCCCTCTAGCAGCACATCTCCTCCTCATCCCTCTAGCAGCACATCTCCTCCTCATCCCTCTAGCAGCACATCTCCTCCCATCCCTCTAGCAGCACATCTCCTCCCCATCCCTCTAGCAGCACATCTCCTCCTCATCCCTCTAGCAGCACATCTCTTCCCCATCCCTCTAGCAGCACATCTCCTCATCCCTCTAGCAGCACATCTCCTCCCATCCCTCTAGCAGCACATCTCCTCCCCATCCCTCTAGCAGCACATCTCCTCCCATCCCTCTACCAGCACATCTCCTCCCCATCCCTCCAGCAGCACATCTCCTCCCCATCCCTCTAGCAGCACATCTCCTCCCCATCCCTCTAGCAGCACATCTCCTCCTCATCCCTCTAGCAGCACATCTCCTCCCATCCCTCTAGCAACACATCTCCCATCCCTCTAGCAGCACATCTCCTCCTCATCCCTCTAGCAGCACATCTCCTCCCATCCCTCTAGCAGCACATCTCCTCCCATCCCTCTAGCAGCCCATCTCCTCCCCATCCCTCTAGCAGCACATCTCCTCCCATCCCTCTACCAGCACATCTCCTCCCCATCCATCTAGCAGCACATCTCCTCCCCATCCCTCTAGCAGCACATCTCCTCCCCATCCCTCTAGCAGCACATCTCCTCCCATCCCTCTAGCAGCACATCTCCTCCCATCCCTCTAGCAGCACATCTCCTCCCATCCCTCTAGCAGCACATCTCCTCCCATCCCTCTATCAGCACATCTCCTCCCCATCCGTCTAGCAGCTCATCTCCCATCCCTCTAGCAGCACATCTCCTCCCATCCCTCTAGCAGCACATCTCCTCCTCATCCCTCTAGCAGCACATCTCCTCCCATTCCTCTAGCAGCACATCTCCTCCCATCACTCTAACAGCTCATCTCCTCCCATCCCTCTAGCAGCACATCTCCTCCCATCCCTCTAGCAGCACATCTCCTCCCATCCCTCTAGCAGCACATCTCCTCCCATCCCTCTAGCAGCACATCTCCTCCCATCCCTCTAGCAGCTCATCTCCTCCTATCCCTCTAGCAGCACATCTCCTCCCATCCCTCTAGCAGCACATCTCCTCCCATCCCTCTAGCAGCACATCTCCTCCCATCACTCTAACAGCTCATCTCCTCCCATCCCTCTAGCAGCACAATTAATTAATTTCTCCCCATGTGAAAAAAATTTTTTTTAAATTTTGCTTCACTTTATTAAATGGGATGTCCATTGCTTGGACAACCCCTTCTCGTTTCTCCTGTCTGGCCACTTAAAATAAAAACAGATATACTCACTTACGGTGTCAGAGTTGCCCCTGAGGTGTCAGTACTGGTGTTCCCAAGGCTCGCATAAGGTTAGGTCCAATCAGCACCGGCTTCACTGTCCTCACCATCAACATCAACAGGAAGTTAGGGCTGTGGCTGCTCTCCAACTTGCTTTTGATGTTCGATTTGTCCGAAGACAGGGAGTGTGACAACAGCCCTGATGGAGCGCAGGGCTCTTCTGGCCTAACAACCTCATGTGCGCGCCGGGAACATGAATGCCAACACTGTAGCACCGGAGGTGAGTATAGCTCTTTTTATTTCATAAGGGCCAAACATGAGGAACGAGAAGGAGTTGTCCAAGTAGTGGAA
The DNA here is from genome assembly GCF_032444005.1 of Ranitomeya imitator. Taxonomy (NCBI): domain Eukaryota; kingdom Metazoa; phylum Chordata; class Amphibia; order Anura; family Dendrobatidae; genus Ranitomeya; species Ranitomeya imitator. The sequence goes on along the minus strand of NC_091289.1, from coordinate 192,955,639 downwards.
GCCACTTTAACTGACAAAACCACAGACAACTGTTATGATCTGGTGGCCTAGGAGCAGCATGAGACGGACTCCAGAGAAGGTGGTCCCTGTACTGACCGCAAACCCTGAACCTAGCAGCGCAACTAGAAGTAGCCGTGGGGGGTACCTAACACTCCCTAGACCCCTCGGCACAGCCTCAGAACTAACTTCCCCTAAAGACAGAAACGGGAAACCTATCTTGCCTCAGAGAAAATCCCCAAAGGGTAGATAGCCCCCCACAAATATTGACGGTGAGAGGAGAGGGAAATAACATACGCAGACATGAAATCAGAATTTAGCATAGGAGGCCATACTAGCTAAAAAGAAAGAATAGAACAGAGTACTATGCGGTCAGTAAAAAACACTAGAAAATATCCACCACAGAAAATACAAATTACCACATCTGACTGAAGACATGGAAGGTATATCTGCATCTCCAGAGACACAGCTTGGCTGCAAAAAATCCTTCACAGACAAAGCTGGACAAGACAAACATGAAAATGCACAGAACTATAAGGTCCACAGCAGGTGGACAGCAAAAACAAAGCCAGGACTTATCTTTGTAGAAAAGCACAGCAAACTGGAGAGACCAGCAGGGAAGTGCATCTTCAAAAAACAATGGACAACTGGCAGGGACTAAAGAGTCCTGCAAAGCTATATACCCCAGTCAGTTTTGCAATTAGTAGATACACCTGTCCAATCCTGCAGTCCAGGCACAACTGCATTACCCTCTACAACCACCGGAGGGAGCCCAAAAGCTGAATTCACAACAGACAACCAATCTTGTATCTTGGTCACTATGCAGAGATGAGCAAATCAATTCTCAGAAGCTTGTTCCACTGGTTATGCTGGTTTTCTGCAGCCACCGGATGGGTGTACTGTGGCATCCATGGTGCCTCTTCCAATTTGGAGCCTTGGGGCGATGCCATCTGTGCGTCAGAAAGCACAACGATAACGTCACGCCGGCACATTATCATAATCAGGGGACTCCAGCAGGTAGGAGGCAGTTTGTAGGGTCATGTAGGGCAGTCATGGACTACTGACCCGGCCGTTGAACCAGGGTCCTGTGACTTGATACTCTCCTCTCTAGTCCACAGCCGTACATCCCACTGTTCCTGGTATTGCTCTGTGTCTGCATTTTGGTTTTACTGTTCCTCGTATTGCTCTGTGTCTGCATTTTGGTTTTGGCATTTGTTATGAATCAGGGGCTGAGGATTAACACAGATAAAAATTCATCCCCGAGCAGATCTTGCGCCAATAAAGTAGACGGGTTTCTAAGTCATAGTGGCAACTTCAGTCGTAATTTAAAAAATATATATATTTTGTATGTTATGTATTTTTTAAAAACGTGACTGTGGAAGGTTTGGACAATCTGAACATTTAAGAAAATAACATCTAAATCTTTATTAATATTTCATAAGCTCAAGGAGACAGTTAGAATAACTGCTCAGTACCCCTCACTATCCATCGTGAGCCTCGTTGAGAAGTAGCTGTTCTCTAATAACCACAGGTTTCTATTTTAGACTGTAAACATTGCATCTTCTTGGGTTGACATCTTCTTGACACATTGATTCAACGTTGCCTCATCCAAGATTGAGGCACCAAGCGAAGACGATGGCCAATTATAGACTCTTCTGTCGGCTCATAATAGTCAAATCTAAGGCAACGAGATGACGCTATTGACATCCAAATGAGCTCACAAACTGCATCTCCGAGTCAATCCCGAGAACAACCTTTAAATATTCTGAATAAATGCAGAAACTAAACATCGGTGATTGATCTAAGACATCGCATGTGCGCGGAGGAGATAAAGCCGCCACAATGCACATTCATGAGAATGGGCCCACGACGACTCCTCCGTTAGTAAATGCCATCTCATTTCTAATGCATAATACCTGTAACCGTGCGTGTAGGGGAGGGCGGCTGTCAACAGGCTGCCTCTCTGCCTCTAAGCCTCTTATCCTGAGTCGTGTGGGCTGTTGTGCGGCATCCTGGACTCTATGGTGGCAGCCGTCCGTTAGATATAAGATTAATATGAATGCTCCATCTGTTCTTTTCTCTCGTTACCCCAGTTATTCAGTATGTAATGGCACCAGGAGACATTAATATAAACCAAAGGTTGGGGATTATTGGAGGCTTCTATACAAATAGCAGATCTGTCTGTGCACAGCGACAGACGGAGGGTAGACGGCGAGCGGCCAGGGAGTGTCCGGGTGTATAACATACGTGATACGTCATATTATAGCTTTATAGCTAATATCTATATTTATGTTGCTTATACAGTTGTGTGAAAAAGTCGTCACCCCCTTCCTGATTTCCTATTATTTTGCTTGTTTGTCAAACTTAAATGTTTCAGAAGCAGAACACAAAAAAATTAAATATGAGATAAAGGTAACACAAGTAAACACAAAATGCAGTTTTTAAATTAAGGCCTTTATTATTAAGGGAAAAATAAATCCAAACCTACAGGGCCCTGTGTGAAAAAAGTGATTACGGTACCCCCTCCTTAAAACATAAATTAACTGTGGTTTATCACATCTTTATGGAAGCTGAGTTCACATTTCCTAGCCACACGTAGGCCTGATAACTGCCACACCTGTTCTCAATCAAGAAATCACTTAAACAGGATCTGCCTGACAAAGTGAAGTAGACCAAATGATCCTCAAAAACTAGATATCATGCCGCAATCCAAAAAAAATCTGGAATAAATGAGAAAAAGAGTAATTGAGGAAAAGGTTATAAAACCATTTCTCAAGTTTTGGGACTGCAGCAAACTACAGTGAGAGCCATTATCCTCAAATGGCAAAAACATGGAACAGTGGTGAACCTTGCCAGGAATGGCCAGCAGACCAAAATTACCCCAAGAGGTTACAAAAGACCCCACAAAACCATCGAAATCACTGCAGGCATCACTTGCCTCAGTTAAGGTGCGTGTTCATGAGTCCACCATAAGAAAGAGACTGGGCAAAAATGACCTGCAAGGCCAAGTTCCAAGACAAAAACGACTGTACATAGCCAACATATGCCACAGCGCGTTACAGACATTGTCATCACACACAACCCCCAGAATGTGGGAGGGAACCCCCCAAATCCGGACACCAGGGAGATGTCCTTACTCAGAGACAATCCTAGCAAGGCAAAGCAACAATGAAATCCACTGAGTCACTTATTAATATCTATCTGTTATCTATCTATTATCTATCTATCCATTATCTATTTACTATCTATCTATCTATCTATCTATCTATCTATCTATCTATTATCTATCATCTATCTATCTATCTATCTATCTATCTATCTATCTATCTATCTATCTATTATCTATCATCTATCTATCTATTTATCTATCTAGTATCTATCTATCTATCTATCTATCTATCTATCTATCTATCTAATATCTATCTATCTATCTATCTATTATCTATTTACTATCTATTATCTATCTATCTATCTATCTATTATCTATCTATCTAGTATCTATCTATCTATCTAATATCTATCTATCTATCTATCTATCTATCTATCTATCTATCTATCTATCTATCTATTAATTATCTATCTATCTATCTATCTATCTATCTATCATCTATCTATCTAATATCTATCTATTATCTATTATCTATCTATCTATCTAATATCTATCTATCTATCTATTATCTATCTATCTATCATCTATCTATCTATCTATCTATCTATCTATCTATCTATCTATCTATCTATTATCTATCTCTTTTTCTTTCTTTCTCTTTCTTTCTCTTTCTCTCTCTTTCTTTCTTTCTTTCCCTGCTCTCTTTGCTATTCTATTTTGCTCTATTTTTCTTTTATATTCACTTTCTTTAAGCTGTCTCTCTTTTTCTCTCCTTCTATGTTGTCTTTTTTTGTATAATTCTTATTAATTTTTTTTTTAATTTCCTGTTCCTTTTCCTTTATTCTTTTCCTCTTCTTTGCTGCCCGTAATCTTTCTTTTCCTTCTGTTTACAACTTTCGGCTCTTATTATTACTAGACCCTAAAATTACATCATCCTTTCGACACTCATTCATCCTCACAAATAAAAAAGAGGCAAGATCCTAAATTACACAACACGTCCAGATCTGCATAAAGTGGGTTTGGGTGGTAGGTCACAGATGATCCATGGGCCACCACGCTCTTCATCAGTCGTCCTTCCTTGCTCCTCTGGGTTGTTCTATCATTTTTCTGCCCCCGTCCATGGTACCTTTATGTGGAAAAGAGCATTTATCACATACCGGTACATTTTTTCATGTAATTGATGACTTTTGGACTCTTTACTATATCTGATCCATTAACAGATGTAACATTTTAACATTTTTTCGCATGCCTACAGAAGACGTCCCGTAGGCTGCCATCCGTCGCCGGTTGTGCCGCGGGGCATGGCTCTGTGTACAGTACTTCATGAATCCACTTATTGCTCTCATTCTTCATTGCATTATCCAATCACTCGGGGCTGTGCAGGACATCGGCCAATGAGATCTGGCGAGCGCAGCCGTGCACCTGCCTCTCTTCAGCGGCCAAAGGATCACCTGCGTATCATCAACAAATCCGCCAATATCCACAAGTGATACATTCCTGCTACATTTCTGGAGTTTGGCAGGAAGCTGCTCCTCTCTTTAACCACTCAATCTCTCACATATGGTGATCAGTCCAATTTTCTACGATTAGCTGGATGTGGCCATTGTCATACCATTGTGGAATATCTGTATTGCTTTGTTTTGCAGCCAAACATTTATGCAGTAAATTTCTTTAATCTGGTTCTAATATTTCTATTTAAGAAATATTCTGGGTCATCAAATGGTCAAGAAAAGTTATGGAAAATGAAGAACAGTAGAGATCCAAAAAATGCTGAGATGTCCTGTGCTATCCAGGCATGTAAAGAGTAGCCAATAAAATCATAGAAAATCATATAAAATCTAAATATAAAAAATAATTGGCGGGATCCTAAATCTGGTGCTCTCCACCGATCCTGAGAAAGGGGGTCCCATGTGAATGAAGGGGTAATATGAATAAATTAAATCCTCTCTGTGAACCTCTATGGGAACCGTGGTGCAAATTTGGTAACTCTGCTCCCGTAGAGAGTGAATGGAGCGACGATCACACGGGCGTCATTCACAAAAGGGGCTCGACTGGGATAATGATGGGGGCTCGAATTCTCCTGACAAAGTCCCATTGGTATTATAATTATGATTTTTTTCATGGTTTAGATACTAGAACTTTTGGCTTCACAAATATAATAACTTTTGTAAGACATTGGGGTTTTTAAGCTTCTTTTCAGATAAGTTTTCCAATACTTCAGTCAGAAAGAAATGTTTATTCTTCAGCAAAAAAAAATGTGTGATACAAGTGAGAAAACGAAAAACAAAAAAAATAAAGTTACTCCAACAAGAACTGAAAAGTCTTCTCCGGTCCAGTCCATGCTAATATTCTGACCCGCCTCAGTCTTATTTACGTTGAGTCTCAGAATGGACAAGATAAAAAAATAACTTTCAGAAGTGTAAAAAATAAAGAAAATATTTTTACATAATTCTTAGGGCTCAGAAGATGGAAGGTGAATGGGACTCAAAGCAAGTAACCTGGGTCTGATGGGATAAGGAAATAATTATACACAATAACTAGAGGCTGAAAACTAGAGATCATAGATCGGCCCGGGTCAGAGACGGTTTTAGTCTTCACTGTCCCTATCACAGTACAGTAGTGCCCATTAGTTTTGCCTCTACTACTGGCATAGTTTTTTGGGGGGAGCACAATGGAGGCTACCCTCGGTGCTAAATTTTATGGGAGTACAAAATTTCTTTCCACCTCTTCATGAAGTGGCATGAGTATCTACAAAATAGCCAACAAGCTAAATGATTATTGCAGCCGGGGGCTGGTTTGACATCAAAGTCAATGTCAGAGGTTCCTATGCAGAGTGCAGCAGTGGGTGAGTTTTTCAATGGCTGCTGCGCTCTGCATAGGCATTGGCAAAAATAACATAGCTCACAGTAATGAAGTAAGTTTTGTTTTCTCAGCCGCTGCTTATATATAAATAAAGACAAAGACATTTCAATTGAGTTACTTTGCTCTGCATAGACATCAACCTGCACAGCTCCCTACCTCTCAGTTCACTTATAATTTTTCAAAAGGAGAGACTGTACAGCTGGGTGATCTGTCCCGAAAAAGAATGGACTCACTGTGAAAAAAAATCAATAACATTGTAATTGTAATACGATGGACTCCTCGCCAGAGACGGACTACACCTCAACAAACCTGGGAAACACACATTCGCCAGAAGACTCGCTACACTCATCAGGAGGGCGTTAAACTAGAAGAAGAGGGGACGGGAAGAAAAACATTAGACTCGAACAAAGACGACCCAGGAAAACATACTCAGAAGGGAGGTAAGAACATTTCTAAAACAATCCACAGTGAGGAGATTGGAACAAAACAAAATCCTCTAAACTGCATGCTCGCAAACGCCAGAAGCCTGACAAACAAGATGGAAGAACTAGAAGCAGAAATATCTACAGGTAACTTTGACATAGTGGGAATAACCGAGACATGGTTAGATGAAAGCTATGACTGGGCAGTTAACTTACAGGGTTACAGTCTGTTTAGAAAGGATCGTAAAAATCGGAGAGGAGGAGGGGTTTGTCTCTATGTAAAGTCTTGTCTAAAGTCCACTTTAAGGGAGGATATTAGCGAAGGGAATGAGGATGTCGAGTCCATATGGGTTGAAATTCATGGAGGGAAAAATGGTAACAAAATTCTCATTGGGGTCTGTTACAAACCCCCAAATATAACAGAAACCATGGAAAGTCTACTTCTAAAGCAGATAGATGAAGCTGCAACCCATAATGAGGTCCTGGTTATGGGGGACTTTAACTACCCGGATATTAACTGGGAAACAGAAACCTGTGAAACCCATAAAGGCAACAGGTTTCTGCTAATAACCAAGAAAAATTATCTTTCACAATTGGTGCAGAATCCAACCAGAGGAGCAGCACTTTTAGACCTAATACTATCTAATAGACCTGACAGAATAACAAATCTGCAGGTGGTTGGGCATTTAGGAAATAGCGACCACAATATTGTGCAGTTTCACCTGTCTTTCACTAGGGGGACTTGTCAGGGAGTCACAAAAACATTGAACTTTAGGAAGGCAAAGTTTGAACAGCTTAGAGATGCCCTTAATCTGGTAGACTGGGACAATATCCTCAGAAATGAGAATACAGATAATAAATGGGAAATGTTTAAGAACATCCTAAATAGGCAGTGTAAGCGGTTTATACCTTGTGGGAATAAAAGGACTAGAAATAGGAAAAACCCAATGTGGCTAAACAAAGAAGTAAGGCAGGCAATTAACAGTAAAAAGAAAGCATTTGCACTACTAAAGCAGGATGGCACCACTGAAGCTCTAAAAAACTATAGGGAGAAAAATACTTTATCTAAAAAACTAATTAAAGCTGCCAAAAAGGAAACAGAGAAGCACATTGCTAAGGAGAGTAAAACTAATCCCAAACTGTTCTTCAACTATATCAATAGTAAAAGAATAAAAACTGAAAATGTAGGCCCCTTAAAAAATAGTGAGGAAAGAATGGTTGTAGATGACGAGGAAAAAGCTAACATATTAAACACCTTCTTCTCCACGGTATTCACGGTGGAAAATGAAATGCTAGGTGAAATCCCAAGAAACAATGAAAACCCTATATTAAGAGTCACCAATCTAACCCAAGAAGAGGTGCGAAACCGGCTAAATAAGATTAAAATAGATAAATCTCCAGGTCCGGATGGCATACACCCACGAGTACTAAGAGAACTAAGTAATGTAATAGATAAACCATTATTTCTTATTTTTAGTGACTCTATAGTGACAGGGTCTGTTCCGCAGGACTGGCGAATAGCAAATGTGGTGCCAATATTCAAAAAGGGCTCTAAAAGTGAACCTGGAAATTATAGGCCAGTAAGTCTAACCTCTATTGTTGGTAAAATATTTGAAGGGTTTCTGAGGGATGTTATTCTGGATTATCTCAATGAGAATAACTGTTTAACTCCATATCAGCATGGGTTTATGAGAAATCGCTCCTGTCAAACCAATCTAATCAGTTTTTATGAAGAGGTAAGCTATAGACTGGACCACGGTGAGTCATTGGACGTGGTATATCTCGATTTTTCCAAAGCGTTTGATACCGTGCCGCACAAGAGGTTGGTACACAAAATGAGAATGCTTGGTCTGGGGGAAAATGTGTGTAAATGGGTTAGTAACTGGCTTAGTGATAGAAAGCAGAGGGTGGTTATAAATGGTATAGTCTCTAACTGGGTCGCTGTGACCAGTGGGGTACCGCAGGGGTCAGTATTGGGACCTGTTCTCTTCAACATATTCATTAATGATCTGGTAGAAGGTTTACACAGTAAAATATCGATATTTGCAGATGATACAAAACTATGTAAAGCAGTTAATACAAGAGAAGATAGTATTCTGCTACAGATGGATCTGGATAAGTTGGAAACTTGGGCTGAAAGGTGGCAGATGAGGTTTAACAATGATAAATGTAAGGTTATACACATGGGAAGAGGGAATCAATATCACCATTACACACTGAACGGGAAACCACTGGGTAAATCTGACAGGGAGAAGGACTTGGGGATCCTAGTTAATGATAAACTTACCTGGAGCAGCCAGTGCCAGGCAGCAGCTGCCAAGGCAAACAGGATCATGGGGTGCATTAAAAGAGGTCTGGATACACATGATGAGAGCATTATACTGCCTCTGTACAAATCCCTAGTTAGACCGCACATGGAGTACTGTGTCCAGTTTTGGGCACCGGTGCTCAGGAAGGATATAATGGAACTAGAGAGAGTACAAAGGAGGGCAACAAAATTAATAAAGGGGATGGGAGAACTACAATACCCAGATAGATTAGCGAAATTAGGATTATTTAGTCTAGAAAAAAGACGACTGAGGGGCGATCTAATAACCATGTATAAGTATATAAGGGGACAATACAAATATCTCGCTGAGGATCTGTTTATACCAAGGAAGGTGACGGGCACAAGGGGGCATTCTTTGCGTCTGGAGGAGAGAAGGTTTTTCCACCAACATAGAAGAGGATTCTTTACTGTTAGGGCAGTGAGAATCTGGAATTGCTTGCCTGAGGAGGTGGTGATGGCGAACTCAGTCGAGGGGTTCAAGAGAGGCCTGGATGTCTTCCTGGAGCAGAACAATATTGTATCATACAATTATTAGGTTCTGTAGAAGGACGTAGATCTGGGGATTTATTATGATGGAATATAGGCTGAACTGGATGGACAAATGTCTTTTTTCGGCCTTACTAACTATGTTACTATGTTACTATGTTACTATGTAATAAGATCTTACATTTTGCATGCTTTTTTCTAAACCGAAATAGAGTTTGGACTATGGGTTGGGATAGGGCTAGGGTTAGTGTTAGGTTTATGGGTTGGGATAGGGCTAGGGTTAGTGTTAGGTTTATGGGTTGGGATAGGGCTAGGGTTAGTGTTAGGATTATGGGTTGGGATAGGGCTAGGGTTAGTGTTAGGTTTATGGGTTGGGATAGGGCTAGGGTTAGTGTTAAGATTATGGGTTGGGATAGGGCTAGGGTTAGTGTTAGGATTATGGGTTGGGATAGGGCTAGGGTTAGTGTTAGGTTTATGGGTTGGGATAGGGCTAGGGTTAGTGTTAGGATTATGGGTTGGGATAGGGCTAGGGTTAGTGTTAGGTTTATGGGTTGGGATAGGGCTAGGGTTAGTGTTAAGATTATGGGTTGGGATAGGGCTAGGGTTAGTGTTAGGATTATGGGTTGGGATAGGGCTAGGGTTAGTGTTAGGTTTATGGGTTGGGATAGGGCTAGGGTTAGTGTTAGGATTATGGGTTGGGATAGGGCTAGGGTTAGTGTTAGGTTTATGGGTTGGGATAGGGCTAGGGTTAGTGTTAGGATTATGGGTTGGGATAGGGCTAGGGTTAGTGTTAGGATTATGGGTTGGGATAGGGCTAGGGTTAGTGTTAGGATTATGGGTTTGGATAGGGCTAGGGTTAGTGTTAGGATTATGGGTTGGGATAGGGCTAGGGTTAGTGTTAGGATTATGGGTTGGGATATGGCTAGGGTTAGTGTTAGGATTAGGGTTAATGTTAGGGTTAGTATTAGTGTCAGGGCTAGGGTTAGTGTTAGGGCTAGGGTTAGGTTCTACGGGTAGGGATATGGCTAGGTTTTGGATTATGGGTACAGTTCAGGCTAGGGTTAAGACTAAAGGTAGGGAGGGGTTAGTGTTGGAATTAGGACTAGGGTTAGGACTGTGGGTATGAGTAGGGTTAGGTCTAGGATTAGAATTATGGGTCATGATAGGTCTAGAACTAGGGTTAGGACTATGGTAGGGATTGGGATAGGGTTGTGCTTATCAATAGAGTTAGGATTATGTTTAGGGATAGGTTTATGATTATTTTGGTTATGGCTATGGATAGGGATGGGATTAGGGTTAGGCTTAGGACTATATGTGGGGATAGGGTTAGGGTTAGTGTTAGGATTATGGGTTGGGATAGGGCTAGGGTTAGTGTTATTATTATGGGTTGGGATAGGGCTAGGGTTAGTGTTAGGATTATGGGTTGGGATAGGGCTAGGGTTAGTGTTAGGATTATGGGTTTGGATAGGGCTAGGGTTAGTGTTAGGATTATGGGTTGGGATAGGGCTAGGGTTAGTGTTAGGATTATGGGTTGGGATAGGGCTAGGGTTAGTGTTAGGATTAGGGTTAATGTTAGGGTTAGTATTAGTGTCAGGGCTAGGGTTAGTGTTAGGGCTAGGGTTAGGTTCTACGGGTAGGGATATGGCTAGGTTTTGGATTATGGGTACAGTTCAGGCTAGGGTTAAGACTAAAGGTAGGGAGGGGTTAGTGTTGGAATTAGGACTAGGGTTAGGACTGTGGGTATGAGTAGGGTTAGGTCTAGGATTAGAATTATGGGTCATGATAGGTCTAGAACTAGGGTAGGACTATGGTAGGGATTGGGATAGGGTTATGCTTATTAATAGAGTTAGGATTATGTTTAGGGATAGGTTTATGATTATTTTGGTTATGACTAGGGTTGAGCGACTTTTACTTTTATAGGATCGGGTCGGGTTTCATGAAACCCGACTTTTTCAAAAGTCGGGTCGAGTGAAATCGGCCGATTCTATAAAAAAGTCGGGGTCGGGGTCGGCCGAAACTCAAAACCCAATGCAGTGCATTGGGTTTCCAATGGTTCCCAGGGTCTGAAGGAGAGGAAACTCTCCTTCAGGCCCTGCGATCCATATTTAAGTGTAAAATAAAGAATTAAAATAAAAAATATCGCTATACTCACCCTCGGACGCGCCCTGGTACTAACCGGGAACCTTCCTTCCTTCGAATCAGCACTTGCAGGACCTTGCGGTGACGTCGCGGTGACGTCGCGGCTTGTGATTGGTCGCGCGGCCGCCCATGTGACCGCTCGCGCGACCAATCACAAGCCGCGACGTCACCGTGACGTCACCGCGACGTCACGCAAGGTCCTGCAAGCGCTGATTCTTAGGAAGGAAGGCTGCCGGAAAGAAGCAGGGCGCGTCCGAGGGTGAGTATATTCCTATTAGGTATATACTCACCCTCGGACGCGCCCTGCTTCTTTCCGGCAGCCTTCCTTCCTAAGAATCAGCGCTTGCAGGACCTTGCGTGACGTCGCGGTGACGTCGCGGCTTGTGATTGGTCGCGCGAGCGGTCACATGGGCGGCCGCGCGACCAATCACAAGCCGCGATGTCACCGCGACGTCACCGCAAGGTCCTGCAAGCGCTGATTCGAAGGAAGGAAGGTTCCCGGTTAGTACCAGGGCGCGTCCGAGGGTGAGTATAGCGATATTTTTTATTTTAATTCTTTATTTTACACTTAAATATGGATTCCGATACCGATTTCCGATATTGCAAACATATCGGAACTCGGGATCGGAATTCCGATACCAGATTCAGAAGATCGCCGACTTCATGGCCGACCCCACACAGGGGTCGGGTCGGGTTTCATGAAACCCGACTTTGCCAAAAGTCGGCGACTTCTGAAAGTGGCCGACCCGTTTCGCTCAACCCTAGTTATGACTATGGATAGGGATGGGATTAGGGTTAGGCTTAGGACTATATGTGGGGATAGAGTTAGGACTTGGGTTAGGTACTATGGGTACAAATATGTCTAGGATTAAGACTATAGGTAAAGATAGGGCTATTGGTAGGATGAAAACTAAGTTTAAGAGACTGTATAGGGATAAGGCTAATGTTCGGTTTAGGACTAAGGTTAGGACAGAGGGTTATTAGGACTATGGGTAGGGATTGGGTTAGTTTTAGGGTTAGTACTAGGATTGTGACTATGTGTAGATTTATGACTAAGATGATTAGGAGTATGGGTATTGAATGGACTAGAGCTAAAACCTTGGGTAGGGGTAGGACTAGGGTTAGATTTAGATAAGAGTAATAAAATGTCTAAAAAATGCACCAATAATTTTAAAGTAAAAAAAAAACCCACAATATATAATTTTTGTTTAAAAAAACTTTCGTCTAATGGTTCTAATGGGTTATGGGGCAGAAAATATCATCCTTGCCCCAGGCACTGACAACCCTCGTTGCATCTCTTAACCTTACACTATTTGCAGAGCAATGTGACCCTCATATGAAACGCAAAGTGGAACGTCAGTTTAAATTGTTACAACTCATCTTTTTCATTAGCCCTTTAGGGTGATGGGTACCGAGCATTAATATCTAGAACACCTCCTTCCTGAGAAGCGATTTCCTCCTATCACCCTATTAGTTTTTTTAAACCTTTTTGATGCAATTTTATTTTCAACCTTGTTAAATCGCCATTATGGTGATGCACAAAATTCTGTGCAAAACAAGGTAGGTTATTGCTATGACTGATACGCGGATTTTAATACATTTAAAAATAAATAAATCAATGACCTTTGTCAATCACTTCATTTTCATCTTCAGAAGTTAAGAGGGAAGGGCTACGTCGAAAGAAACTTTTGGAATTTTACAATTCCTTCTAAACCAATCTTCCTTTCCTGTATTCCTTGAATTATCCCAAATTCAAAAATAGCAAACAGAGTTTTGATGTAACAATCTATTGTGGGCGGCCATGGTGGTTGTGAACAGGTAGAAGCCTCCATATTTCACAGTGTTACAATTCCTGCTGACTTTCTGCACTTGATTGATATTTGATCCCTTTGTCAGATGTAGGCAGCATATTAATAATCGATGCGTTGTTGATCCAGGATCCCCTTGTTACGAGCAGCCTCCATCCTCGTCTCCTCATACTTCTCCCGGCCCGGTGTTTCCATACATAAAACATGTGTTTCTCTGCACTGTTTCGCGAGTTCTTGCAGCGATGGTGATACTCAGCGCTCCATGCCGTTACTGCCTGTGGTCCTGGATCACAAGTCTTAACCTGATTAACTTTTACAGTTACTCACAATGTAAAACAAATTTTCCTTCTCTGCCGTCTCCTGCCTGAAGCTTTTTAATTATTCCGAAACCCAATTATTTTATTTTGTTTCCTAGGCAGTCAACCACATCCCGGCATTTCCCGGTGTCTAGTTTAATTATGTACAATTTCGGTGGATGTGGAATGACCTAGAAGATCTAGAATTCCGAGATGAGAAAAGATTCCGAGCATCTTTACTGGATTCTCGACACATTTTCTCAGTATGGGCCAGCTGATTGGATGGCTTCTCCTTGTCCTGTTTTTTGCTATTACCCATTAGGACATAGGCCGTCTCACAGATATAAAGAGAGTGAATCTGCAGCTGCATCCCCCTCCTCTTCACACCTTTCCTACATCTATTACTTTTAGTACAGCAGATATATTTTTGGGGAGGGGATAACTGAATAGGTCTTTGGCCATAGATTGGCACAATGAAGAGGATATGGTTCGTATCTAAGGATGGGACCTTTTCAGCTGTTTTTGCAGCATCTAGAATCTTTCCGAATATAATATTGTTATTAAAGACTAATGATCTTCATTTTCTTCTGTCCTCGAAGGGGTGGGATGGAAAAAGAGAGGCATGTCCTGTCTATTGATTGACCTAGGAGACTCCATGATGGAGGGAGTTTAGGAGAAACCTTCATCAACAGTAATGAATAAAAAACCTCAAAGGCAGAGTACACATATAGATATATAGACAATACTTAATGGTAGTATAAAATTAAAAGGAGGAATGCAGTCACCTCCACATGTGTACATAAGACACAAAATCAGGACATATCGACAGGATGAATAATAAGAAACAAAGTAAAAAAACAAATTTGAGAGCCCAAAATAGATGAAAAAAATTACAACACAACAACACATAAAGTAAGGTAGGGGTGGGAAAGAATGACCAGTGAAAAAGCAGATGCAATACACAAGGGACAAGGCAAATAATAATAATAATAATAATAATAAATATGTATAAACAAAAGCAGCATAGTTAATAGAGACATGCATGTGTGCATAGTTGCAAGGAAAAATCTGATGATGTCAGTGTGGTGGAATATGTGTATATATATCTATATGTGTAGTGACATACAGTGGGGCAAAAAAGTATTTAGTCAGTCAGCAATAGTGCAAGTTCCACCACTTAAAAAGATGAGAGGCGTCTGTAATTTACATCATAGGTAGACCTCAACTATGGGAGACAAACTGAGAAAAAAAAATCCAGAAAATCACATTGTCTGTTTTTTTAACAATTTATTTGCATATTATGGTGGAAAATAAGTATTTGGTCAGAAACAAAATTTCATCTCAATACTTTGTAATATATCCTTTGTTGGCAATGACAGAGGTCAAACGTTTTCTGTAAGCCTTCACAAGGTTGCCACACACTGTTGTTGGTATGTTGGCCCATTTCTCCATGCAGATCTCCTCTAGAGCAGTGATGTTTTTGGCTTTTCGCTTGGCAACACGGACTTTCAACTCCCCCCAAAGGTTTTCTATAGGGTTGAGATCTGGAGACTGGCTAGGCCACTCCAGGACCTTGAAATGCTTCTTACGAAGCCACTCCTTCGTTGCCCTGGCGGTGTGCTTTGGATCATTGTCATGTTGAAAGACCCAGCCACGTTTCATCTTCAATGCCCTTGCTGATGGAAGGAGGTTTGCACTCAAAATCTCACGATACATGGCCCCATTCATTCTTTCATGTACCCGGATCAGTCGTCCTGGCCCCTTTGCAGAGAAACAGCGCCAAAGCATGATGTTTCCACCACCATGCTTTACAGTAGGTATGGTGTTTGATGGATGCAACTCAGTATTCTTTTTCCTCCAAACACGACAAGTTGTGTTTCTACCAAACAGTTCCAGTTTGGTTTCATCAGACCATAGGACATTCTCCCAAAACTCCTCTGGATCATCCAAATGCTCTCTAGCAAACTTCAGACGGGCCCGGACATGTACTGGCTTAAGCAGTGGGACACGTCTGGCACTGCAGGATCTGAGTCCATGGTGGCGTAGTGTGTTACTTATGGTAGGCCTTGTTACATTGGTCCCAGCTCTCTGCAGTTCATTCACTAGGTCCCCCCGCGTGGTTCTGGGATTTTTGCTCACCGTTCTTGAGATCATTCTGACCCCACGGGGTGGGATTTTGTGTGGAGCCCCAGATCGAGGGAGATTATCAGTGGTCTTGTATGTCTTCCATTTTCTAATTATTGCTCCCACTGTTGATTTCTTCACTCCAAGCTGGTTGGCTATTGCAGATTCAGTCTTCCCAGCCTGGTGCAGGGCTACAATTTTGTTTCTGGTGTCCTTTGACAGCTCTTTGGTCTTCACCATAGTGGAGTTTGGAGTCAGACTGTTTGAGGGTGTGCACAGGTGTCTTTTTATACTGATAACAAGTTTAAACAGGTGCCATTACTACAGGTAATGAGTGGAGGAAAGAGGAGACTCTTAAAGAAGAAGTTACAGGTCTGTGAGAGCCAGAAATCTTGATTGTTTGTTTCTGACCAAATACTTATTTTCCACCATAATATGCAAATAAAATGTTAAAAAAACAGACAATGTGATTTTCTGGATTTTTTTTTCTCAGTTTGTCTCCCATGGTTGAGGTCTACCTATGATGTAAATTACAGACGCCTCTCATCTTTTTAAGTGGTGGAACTTGCACTATTGCTGACTGACTAAATACTTTTTTGCCCCACTGTATGTCTAGGGTTATATGTGTGACTAGTGATAATGTAACATCTGTCCTGAAGGCAAGTCACACCTAGGTGTTAATAGGTACTTCCTTGGGACTAGTAGAAATTGTGTCTCCATAGCTCACCAGGAGGTCTAGCTAGGGCCAAGAAGAAAGGGAACATTTGGCACCTCCTAGGTCTTGGAAGGGAGATGTTAATTGCGGCCTGAGGTTATCTATTCCTGAGAACCTTTTCACAAGTGTCTCAAGAGAAAAATAATATATTCATTAGTAGCGCGGCCGTGGCCAATCAGAAAGCCAGCAATTATGATATTAACCTGAGGGGCCGGTCAAGAAACCTGACTTCCAGACTAAAGTTATAAATTTAGGCTGCAGACAGAGAATTGTGTCCACATGATGGGGGCAGCCTGAGAAGCTGGTGTGATCCAATCTACATCGTCTGTTGTGAATTCTGTGGCTGAATTCACTCCTGTGGTCACAAGTGGTACTGCAGCTTCTGAGCTTCCTCCCTCAGGTGTTCTGGTGAGCTCGTTAACTGCTTCATTACTTAACTCCGCCTGATGCTGCTATCCTTGCTCCTTGTCAATGTTTCAGTGTTGGATCTGAGCTTCTCCTGATTGTTCCTGTGACCTGCTGCTCTGTATAGCTAAGTGCCTTTTGCTTTTTTTCTGTCCAGCTTGTCTTTTGTTTTGCTGGAAGCTCTGAGACGCAAAGGGTGTACCGCCGTGCCGTTAGTTCGGCACGGTGGGTTTTTTTTGCCCCCTTTGCGTGGTTTTGCTTTAGGGTTTTTTGTAGACTGCAAAGTTCGCTTTACTGTCCTCGCTCTGTCCTAGAATATCGGGCCCCACTTTGCTGAATCTATTTCATCCCTACGTTTTGTCTTTTCATCTTACTCACAGTCATTATATGTGGGGGGCTGCCTTTTCCTTTGGGGAATTTCTCTGGGGCAAGTCAGGCCTATTTTTCTATCTTCAGGCTAGCTAGTTTCTTAGGCTGTGCCGAGTTGCCTAGGTAGTTGTTAGGCGCAATCCACAGCCGCTTTTAGTTGTGTTTAGGATAGGATCAGGTGTGCAGTCTACAGAGTTTCCACGTCTCAGAGCTCGTTCTTGTATTTTTGGGTATTTGTCAGATCACTGTGTGCGCTCTGATCGCTAAGCACACTGTGTTTCTGGATTGCCTTCATAACACCTGTCATTAGCAAACATAACAATCGTCCTACACTCAGGGAGCAGAAAGCAACTACCAGTTAGATCATTTCTGTAAGCTCTCCTCTTTTTTTTATACTGTTTTGCATAAGTTGTATGTCTTTTTGTTATCATATTTTTATACCTTTTTCTTATTGTAAGCATTGACCCTTTGTTATGAAAGTATAAAACTTTAACAAGTTGAACCTTGAATGTTCTAAAAGAATCCATAGCCTAAGGTGTGTGAGCCTTATGAGTGATATACATTATTAGTATTAATAGTCCGGGACTCATCGCCCGTGTATTCGGTGAGTGGTGGCAGCGTGTATGAGCGGGTGTGTGGCCTGGGTCGGTGTGTGATTTATGCTCCCATTACAGGATAGGACAGAGGTTGAATGCTGGAATGAGAGTGGAGAGATAGATTAACCCTTGTAGGCACAACTCCAAGTCACGTGTGAGAGCAGGCACGTGAAGAATAAGTGACACCACGGAGAAGGGATCCGTGACAGTCAGTATAACATATTATAGAGGCACAGATGATTGGCCTCGGGGAGACCAAAACATCCAACACCGCGGAGACACCATCACGTGTTTCTCAACGCAGTGATTCCAGAACACTGCCCCCATCCCTTATGGGAAATATGCAGATGCATGTAAAGAAGCTGCGGAGACACCATCACGTGTTTCTCGACGCAAGCAGTGAATAGCCAGGCCTTTCCCCGGGAAGGAACAACCACGGGAACGGCAGCATCCTATGAAGGAAAGCCACCTATGCCAAGCATGGTATCCATCCACAGACAGCTGTTTCGGGGTTTTTGCCCCTCATCAGTGTGGAGTAGGAATCTGGCTATTAGGAGCAGTGCCTAGTAAAAAGGCTATAAAGGCACAGATGATTGGCCTCGGGGAGACCAAAACATCCAACACCGCGGAGACACCATCACGTGTTTCTCAATGCAGTGATTCCAGAACACTGCCCCCATCCCTTATGGGAAATATGCAGATGAATGTAAAGAAGCTGCGGAGACACCATCACGTGTTTCTCGACGCAAGCAGTGAATAGCCAGGCCTTTCCCCGGGAAGGAACAACCACGGGAACGGCAGCATCCTATGAAGGAAAGCCACCTATGCCAAGCATGGTATCCATCCACAGACAGCTGTTTCGGGGTTTTTGCCACTCATCAGTGTGGAGTAGGAATCTGGCTGTCTGTGGATGGATACCATGCTTGGCATAGGTGGCTTTCCTTCATAGGATGCTGCCGTTCCCGTGGTTGTTCCTTCCCGGGGAAAGGCCTGGCTATTCACTGCTTGCGTCGAGAAACACGTGATGGTGTCTCCGCAGCTTCTTTACATGCATCTGCATATTTCCCATAAGGGATGGGGGCAGTGTTCTGGAATCACTGCGTTGAGAAACACGTGATGGTGTCTCCGCGGTGTTGGATGTTTTGGTCTCCCCGAGGCCAATCATCTGTGCCTTTATAGCCTTTTTACTAGGCACTGCTCCTAATAGCCAGATTCCTACTCCACACTGATGAGGGGCAAAAACCCCGAAACAGCTGTCTGTGGATGGATACCATGCTTGGCATAGGTGGCTTTCCTTCATAGGATGCTGCCGTTCCCGTGGTTGTTCCTTCCCGGGGAAAGGCCTGGCTATTCACTGCTTGCGTCGAGAAACATGTGATGGTGTCTCCGCAGCTTCTTTACATGCATCTGCATATTTCCCATAAGGGATGGGGGCAGTGTTCTGGAATCACTGTGTTGAGAAACACGTGATGGTGTCTCCGCGGTGTTGGATGTTTTGGTCTCCCCGAGGCCAATCATCTGTGCCTTTATAACCTTTTTACTAGGCACTGCTCCTAATAGCCAGATTCCTACTCCACACTGATGAGGGGCAAAACCCCTAAACAGCTGTCTGTGGATGGATACCATGCTTGGCATAGGTGGCTTTCCTTCATAGGATGCTGCCGTTCCCGTGGTTGTTCCTTCCCGGGGAAAGGCCTGGCTATTCACTGCTTGCGTCGAGTATAACATATTAGTGATGAATTGCTGTAAAAACAAAACAAGTAAATACAGGTATGTTTTATATATAGGAGATGAAAAAAGGAGGCCATTAAAGTGCAAGTGCAAATGGTGCCAAGAACTGACCAGTAGCAGGCAATGTAATATGGATCAGAAGCTGAAAGAATGACAATAATAGTCAAAAGTATAATAATTGTTAATTGCTGCTGTAAAAAGTGCTGATGTAAATATTACCTGATGGAAGTGAGAACTGACAAAGGCAGACGCCGAAACGTGCGTCGGGGTGGACGCATCCAAGGGACAGTTCTCACTTACATCAGGTAATACTATCTGAGAAAATAAAGAACCTCATCCACAACTACCACAAAAGACTTCAAGCTGTCATTGATGTTAGAGGGGGCAATACATAGTATTAAGAAATGGGGTATATGAACTTTTGATCAGGGTCATTTAGATGTTTTGGGTTGTCATTATGATTTAAAAAGAGAAAACACAGTAGTCTGACAATAAATGGCTTCACCCAACCACTAACCATGAGTGGAGGAAAAGTTTTGGTGTTATCATTCATATTCTCTGTAAGATGGCCAAGAAAGCAAAAATTCTGCCAGGGTATGTAAACTTTTGAGCACAACTGTATTTGATTTTGCAGCATTTGTAAAAGTCTAATCTTTAATTTTTTTTTAAACCATATATTACTTTAAACTATGAAAATAAAAGAAAATAAAAAAAACGTAATTGTAGTTTTTTGGTCACACATCTTACCCTAAAAAAGCAATAAAAATTGAACAAAATGTCATATCTTCCACATAAGTATCAATAATGCTATCAGTTTGGGACTCCAAAAATAAAATCTCATACCGCTCAGTCGACAGAAATATATAAAAAAGTTACCAGTCTTAGAAAAAGATGACATAAACCAATTATTTTTTACAAAAGTTCTGATTTTCTTTTACAACTAAAATAAAGTCATAATGACCAAAATTGTTCCAGAAAATGAAATATTTCTTCCAGAAAATTATTACAATTACACATGTTTATTTCTTGGGCAGCACGGTGGCTCAGTGGTTAGCACAGCAGCCTTGCAGCGCTGGAGTCCTGGGTTCTAGTCCCACCCAGGACAACATCTGCAAAGAGTTTGTACGTTGTTTGCGTGGGTTTCCTCCGGGTACTCCGGTTTCCTCCCACATTCCAAAGACATACTGATAGGGATTCTAGATTGTGAGCCCCATCGGGGACAGCGATGATATTGTGTGCAAAACTGTAAAGCGCTGCGGAATATGTTAGTGCTATATAAAGATTATTATATTAAAAATAAAGATTATTATTATTTCTTGGGCAGCACGGTGGCTCAGAGATTAGTACTCCAGCCTTGCAGCG
Organism: Ranitomeya imitator; assembly: GCF_032444005.1. NCBI lineage: Eukaryota > Metazoa > Chordata > Amphibia > Anura > Dendrobatidae > Ranitomeya > Ranitomeya imitator. The sequence continues at coordinate 192,934,889 of NC_091289.1, read as the reverse complement.
CAGGAGTCCTGTGTAGTGTTGAGCCACCCCCCTAGTGTCGAGTTCGGTTCGTCTAATTGGGGCGTGTTCGACGAACCCCATTGAAACCAATGGCACACAAACACATACAAACACATAGAAAACACCTTAAAAGGTGTCCATAAGCAGACAAACTGCTCAGAAGACACAACAAACACATGGAAAAGTCACAAGTACATATAGTCATGTGAAAAGAGGTGGAGGAGTAAAAGGAGGAGGAGACCCAGATATAGGCATGTCATGCCCTTCTAAAATCAAGAAAGGCTGGAGTAAAAATCTAAATCACCCTACCAACACCCAGACGTCGTGACAAAAAAATTAAAAAATATATATATTTTCGTAGAATGGCGGTGGGTCCATTCAGAACACTTTCCTTAGAAGACGTAGTGGTACACCCCGTTGGGAGTTGTGCCAAAAAAGGAGCCCAATACATTCAGACTAATCCACCATTTGTCATATCCAAGGGGCAGGTCAGTAAACGACAACATCGACGCGGAACCAAGTACAGTACTATGTACTGTACCTCCTTTGACGAGGCAATCAGGTGGGTCAAGAAGTTGGTAAGGGGCACCCTAATGGCCAAAACAGACATTGAGGGGGCGGTCCGGTTACTACCTGTGCCTCTGAATAGTGTCCTCCCATTGGGCTGCTTCTGTGAAGGAGTATACTACATAGATCGCCGTTTGCCCATGGGGTGCTCCATATCCTGCTCATTATTTGAGGCGTTTAGTTGCTTCCTCGAATGTGTCGTAATGGACATTTATAAGGGGCACATATTATCCATTACCTCGACGACTTCTTATGCTTGGGCCCAAAAGATTCACCACAGTGTGATTACACGCGGTAGTCCATCTGTGAGAAGGAGAGAGCTGGAGGGAGAGTGGACACCCCAGAGCCGAGGGGTTAGATTGAGAAAGAAAGAAGGCGGTGTAACGTGCTTCATGGGTGGGGTACTCTGCCGAGTAGCAGAAATTGCTACTAGGCCCAAAAGGATTTCCTGGGCCAGATGCCGTTAAAAAAAATAGTACTTAGGTAAACAGGCGGTGTAGCTTGCTTCATGGGTGGGGTATTCTGCTGAGTAGCACCAAATTCTACTAGGCCCAAAAGGATTTCCTGGGTTAGATGCAGTACAAATTTAGATAGAAAGGCGGTGTAGCTAGCTTCACAGGCGGGCTACTCAGATGACTATCAGACAATGCTACTAGCCCAAAAGGATTGGCTGAGCTAGATTACACCAAATGCTGTGACAAACACTTGCACAGCACTGGCACATACCTGCCTGGCAATCAGTGCTATGAACTGCTGTAACCTACCCTGAAAAGGGCTGATATTACAACTAGTCCCGACTCCAGACTCCCTAAACCTATCTCTCAGAAAATTCACTCCCAAAAAAGACTCTTTGACTGTATAGCGCCCACAGCAGCAGCGGAGCCATCTAACACTAAGCTGCAGCAGTGAGGAAATGGTGGCGACGGGGCAAATGGCTGGTTCTTATAGGGCAAGGACATGTGACATACACAGCCAATGACACATGCCTTTGCTTGTGTGCATCACATGCACATTGCTGTGTGTGTGCGCACTGCTGATAGGCTGAGAGACTGCACCGCCCCACTGTAAATGCGGGAAAGAAAAAAAATGGAGATCGGCGTTATTTCAGCACAGATCTATCCCCCTCCTCCCGTCCACTATACACTGAAACAGTCTATAACAACAATAAACAGTTTTAATGTGCAAATCAAGCGAGGCTTTTGGTGAACGAACAGTTATCGAACGGAAACTCGAACAGACAAATTTTAAGCAAATTGTTCTAGTTTGTCAATAGACTCGAACACCGCCCAAAACAGCTCGAATTTGAAATTGGCAAACAGTTCGACTCGAACACCGCTCATCTTTAGCCCTGAGTTCAAACATCTGCAAGGAGTTTGTATGTTCTCCCAGTGTTTGCGTGGGTTTCCTCAGGGTTCTCCGGTTTCCTCACACATTCCAAAAAAAACAACTGATAGGGAATTTAGACTGTGAGCCCCATCGGGGACAGCGATGATAATGTGTGCAAACTGTAAAAGCGCTGCAGAATATGTTAGCGCTATATAAAATACAGATTATTATTAAAAGATTATTATTTCTATTATGTATCGGAACAACACAAAAAAACTGAGAAAAAAAGGCAAATTGGACATAATTTCATGCAAAACCCTAAAAATGGGCCGGACAAAAATCTTGGCACCCTCAACATAATATTTAGTTGCACCCTTTGGAAGAAATAACTGCAATCAATCGCTTCCTATAACCATCAACGAGCTTCTGACACCTCTCAACTCGTATTTTGGATGACTCTTCTTACAAACTGCTCCAGGTCTCTCATATGTGGAGGTGTCTTCTCCCAACAGTAATTTTAAGATCTCTTCCCAAGTGATCAATGAGATTTAGATCGGGGCTCATTGCTGACACTTCAGAACTCTCCAGCGCTTCGTTTCCATCTGTGGCACCCCTAGGGGTATTTGCCACAAAAATAGTTACTGACAGTAAGTACAAATACTAAAATAGCAAGACTGCACTACCACCTCCGGCCAGAAGGGGGAGCTCCAGAGACTCCCCTTGATCCATTCTGGTCTGAGAGAAGAAATGGCAGTTGGGCCAAGGAGCTGATAGTGAGAGGTCATACAGTTGAATCTCTAACAGCCCTGTGACTGTTACCAGGCCTAAATCACCGGCCTGAGGAGAAGAGGGATAGAGAAAAAGGACATTGTGAGAACCGGGTAGCATTAATCACTACCCAGAACAGGCGCAAAGACGGATACCGGATCCGTGGCTGTATTCATTATATATAATACAGCAACCGGAAAAACGTGAGGTGATATCAGCTTCACTAGGGTCGGATGCAGCAACAGACACAGAGTTCAGCGGTACTCCCAGAGGGGGTAAACCGATAAAAGGACTCGGGTTGCCCGTCGAACCAGGACCCGGAGGGGACAGATTGGGCCGGCAGCCAGTTCACATACAGCAGCAGGGCCACACAGAAATTGCGCACAATAAGAGGCGAAGACCCTGGCAGGGTCAAAGTAACTCAGAGTTCCCATACAGACTCCGGTGACAGGACTGGTTGTAAATCCTTTTATGTTAAAGTAAACTGGTTAAACGTTTCAGTGCCTCAGTCTTTCATTTGGACAATAGCCATCTATCCAGGATCGGGATCGTCACCGCTGGGAGAATCTGCTGCTGATCAAGTAAGTGCCTGTCCCCTCATGATACCCCTTACACTGTGCATTGCCTGAGGCCACAGCACCGGGTCAAGCCACCCGTGACATCCCCCTCAAGAGACAGACTCCATTGGTCCGGTGCTGGGTATCCCGGTCTCCTGGGCGTCACAATTGGCGTCACGAACAGGATCTAGCCAGCCCGTATACCGGGTATTGTGTGCCGTGATTGGAGCCCAAAACTGTGAAAACTGGGATGAAAAATCTTGAAAATTGACTTTATTAAAGAAAAATCCATTCCCCATTGAAAACTATTGAAAGTGACTTTTCCCCATTGGTTATAATGGAGTAAAGATGGCCGCCATCCCCTGAGGTAATCACTTCATAACCGTTAGGCACGAGACTGTTAATTGAGCTACGCCATCACCTGAGCCCCAGTCTAACTGAAAAACTTCAGAATCCGCCATTACAGAGCGCGGTGGGTGGGAGCAGCAGGGGGCGTGTCATTGTGGGCGGCACCAAGCTGAGCGCTCTGACATCAGAGCAAGGGGAAAATCGATCCTGCTGCACAGCGGAACAAATCTACACTATCCCGACGGAAGCGGAGGACCGGAAGGGTCCGGATTAACTAAGGGGGCACAGTATGTCGCAGCACGGAGACGCCGCAGCACCCGGCGACGCTAATGCAGCTGAAAGACAGAGTGTCAATAGAGAGTCCGGTAGCGCAGCGGTGCAAGGAGCGGCGCCCATCATGCCGGTGCTGATGCCATATACCCCGGGTGGCCCGTGGCTTCCAATGTATGAAGGTGAGCCTAATACCCTTGACGATTTCAGAGAAAAGATGCTGGCCCATTTTGACATGTTCCCCGTGGGTGAAGTTCAGCGTGTTAGTCTTCTGATGATGCAGTTAAGTGGCCATGCTAAGCGAGAAGTCACAGCATGGGCAGCTGATCTAAAAGGCACTGTTGAACGCATATTTGCTGGATTAAAAGCTACATTTGAAACCACGGCCAGCAGCAAAGCTAAAATATGATTCTTTAATTGCAAACAAAAAGCTAATGAGGGCGTGAGAGACTTTGCCTTAAACCTGCAGGAAGCCCTTAAATCACTTACACTGGCTGAACCCATTTTTAACACCGGAGCGGATAAACTGCTAAGAAATCAATTTATTGAGGGACTCTACACCCCTTCTCACCGGGGGCATGTGAGCATGCTTGTTTTTAAGAACCCTGAATTGACATTTGCCCAATTAAAGGAGAGCGCTATACGTCTCCAGCTGGCAGAGGCACCTCGGGATCAGGATCCTGCGCAACCCATGGCAGAGGCACCTCAACAACAGGGAGTGCCAGTGACATCAGCTATGTCTGGGGCCATTGCTAAGCCCCTGGGGCCCAGTACTAATGAGGCTCTTCAACAAAAGCTTGACTCTTTAGCTGATGTTGTTGCTTCAATGGCTAAAACCATGCAGGAGATGAGAGGACCCAAGATGGAGTTGGCAAACTGTAGAGAGGATGTTCCATGGATGAGACCCCGGAGATACCCGACATGGAGAGGACGACCCCGCGACCGCTACCAACCGGATGGACAGCCCATTTGCCGCCGTTGCCAGCAGCCGGGCCACTTTGCACGAGATTGTGATTTAAACGGGAATCCCCTGGGAATGCGGGCCGCTTCGCAGGAATGAACTTTCAAGGCCCAACACCCTGGCACGACAGGTACATCGGAGGACGACCCATTATCCCTATCGTGCTGGACGGAATTCCCCTCAACGCTTTGCTGGACACAGGTTCCCAGATTTCATCTATACCGTATATCCTTTATAAGAGGTACTGGGCTGATGCAGATATTGATAAAGGGCCCTCTGATGTTGAACTAGATATATGGGCCAGTAATGGTAAGTTGGTACCGAAACTAGGATTCAGGGAAATGACCATAAAGATTGGTAAAGTAGAACTGAAGAAACAGGGTATAATTGTTGTTGATGTTGACCGGCGGAACTGTGAACCAACTGTATTGATAGGAATGAATGTGTTACAGAACTGCTTTTCCGAAGTCATTTCTGTCTTACAGCAAATTGCTGAAACTGCCCAATCCTGTCAGCAGAGAGTTCTCCGGAGGGAAATAAAAGTATTGATGTTAAGGCAACAGGTAGAAGTTGCAGGTGGAGAAATCGGCAGTGTGAGGGTAAGTGATCCAACATCTATTGTAATCCCACCAAAAACAGAAATGCTGGTATGGTGTAGAGCAGCCATTGGTACTAAGGGACGAGATTATCAAGCCTTAATAGAACCAGTGTACACCGACAGCAGGCCCACTATACTCACAGCACGAGGGATAGTCGAGGTACACCGGGGACGAGTGCCGGTACGACTTTTGAACTGTGGAGAGGAAGAGGTCACTTTGCCAAGGTATGCTACAATGGCAAAGCTATATACTGTTGACAACAATGCCATCACAACCATTGAGCCCTTAGAACCAACCTGTCAGGTGGAAGGCAATGGCTCAGATGGAGAAATGGAGGATTGGTGCCAACAGCTACACGTGGGCATAAATTCAACACCTACCCATCAAAAACAAGGGGTGTATAGGCTAGTGACGGAATATGAACAAGTCTTCAGTAAACACCCATTGGACTTCGGACGGATAGAAGGGGTAGAACACACAATCCCCACAGGTGACCATCCCCCAATAAAAGAAAGATATAGACCCATACCGCCCGCTCACTATCAATGTGCAAAAGATATGCTGAGGGAAATGAAACAGGCCGGGGTAATAAGAGACAGCTGTAGCCCCTGGGCGGCCCCTCTAGTGATTGTCAAAAAAAAGGACGGAACCATGAGAATGTGCGTAGACTACCGGAAGATTAATAACATCACCCATAAAGACGCCTACCCCTTGCCTAGGATAGAAGAGTCCTTAACTGCTTTGAAATCTGCTAATTATTTTTCCACCTTAGACTTAACAAGCGGGTATTGGCAAGTCCCTGTGGCTGAGAGAGATAAGGAAAAGACGGCATTCACCACAACAATGGGTCTATGTGAATTTAATCGCATGCCGTTCGGACTCTGCAACGCATCCGGTACCTTCCAGCGGCTGATGGAATGCTGCCTCGGACACAAGAACTTCGAGACCGTCCTCCTGTACCTAGATGATGTGATCGTCTACTCAAAGACTTACGAACAACACTTAATAGACCTGGCAGAAGTGTTCGAAGCCTTATCCAGGTATGGCATGAAAGTCAAGCCATCCAAATGTCACCTTCTCAAGCCAAAGGTACAGTACCTGGGACACATCGTGAGTTCGGAGGGAGTAGCACCAGATCCCGAGAAAATAAGCGCCATAAGGGATTGGCCAAGACCTACCAGCGCAAAAGAAGTGAGACAATTCCTGGGATTGGTGGGTTACTATCGCAGATTTATAAAAGGATTTACCAAGTTGGCAGCACCCTTGCAAGACACCTTGGTAGGGCAGACGAAGAAACCTTCAAACCGAAACCCTCCTTTTCAGTGGAACGACGAAAGGGAAGACTCCTTTGAACAACTAAAGAAGGCACTAACTGGAGAAGAGGTTCTGGCATACCCAGATTACCATCAACCTTTCATCCTCTACACCGATGCCAGTAATGTGGGACTAGGAGCGGTGCTGTCACAAAAGCAAGAAGGTCGGGAGAAAGTCATCGCCTTTGCAAGTAGAAAGCTCCGACCTACTGAAAGAAATTCAGAAAATTACAGCTCCTTCAAATTGGAACTACTGGCAGTAGTTTGGGCTGTGACGGAGCGTTTCAAACACTATCTGGCCGCTGCAGAATTTATTGTCTATACTGACAACAATCCGTTGACCCACCTGGACACAGCCAAATTAGGTGCGTTAGAACAGCGATGGATAGCCCGGTTATCTAATTACAACTTCATAATCAAGTATCGAGCAGGTCGCAAGAATGGAAATGCCGATGCCCTATCCCGGATGCCACACTTGAGAGATGTAGGAGAGGAAACGGGGGAGCTTGAAGAAATTGAACTACCAGCCTTCCATCGTCCCAAGGCAAAACATCATCAGTCAAGTACCTATCAGAAACAACAAGAGGTGAATTTTAATCCGTTAGCACACCATAGATGGGATGACACCCAAGACAGCAATCCGGCTGTGAAGTTGGTGAAGGAACTGTTGACTGAGCAAAGTGCATATCTCGATGAGGATGCCCCAGAAGAGACGCATCAACTCTGGAAAGAGAGAGGCAAAATGTTCCTGTATCAAGGGAAGCTCTGTAGAAGATACACCAATCCGAAAACACATGAATTGGTTTGGCAGATTATTGTGCCTAAACAAGATGTGAAGATGGTCCTCGAAGCTTACCATAATGGTGCTGGTCACTTCGGTTGGAAAAAGTTAGAAGTACTTCTAAGAGAAAGATTTTATTGGGTCGGGATGAGAAAATCAATCGAACAGTGGTGCAGAAACTGTGGCCCGTGCAACCTCAGAAGAAACGATCAAAAGAACCAAAGAGCACCACTGCAGCCCATAATCACCAAACAACCACTTGAACTTGTAGCCATAGACCACGTGAAGTTGACACCAAGCCGGTCCGGCTATGTCTATGCCTTGACCATCGTGGACCATTATTCACGTTTCTTGGTAGTAGTACCCGTAAAAGATCTGACAGCAAAAACAGCAGCCAAAGCGTTCCAAACGTACTTTTGTAGACCCCATGGATATCCGGAACAGGTTCTCACCGACCAAGGTACAGCCTTTGAATCAGAGATCTTCAGAGAATTCTGTAATATGTATGGTTGCAAAAAGATCCGGACGACGGCCTATCATCCACAAACAAACGGCTTATGCGAGAAGATGAACCATATTGTAATAGACCTACTAAAGACTTTACCTGAGACAGAAAGGAATCAATGGCCAGAGAAATTGCCTGACTTGGTGGATCTGTATAATCATGTCCCGGTGAGCTCCACCAACTGCACCCCAGCTTACCTTATGCGTGCAAGACCCGGCCAATTACCAATCGATCTAAAAATGGGAATTCTGAAACCAGACGCAGAAGTTCAAGACTCCAATTGGGATATCATACGGCAAAAGCAGTATCGCCAAGTGCAAGAGAGTGTGGAAAGAAGCCTTCAGCAAACTAGAGAAAGACAAGAGCGAACTTTCAACCAGAATGCTCTAGCGACCCCATTAAGACCGGGTGACCAAGTGCTCAAGAGAAATCGTCGAACCAATAAACTGGACAATCAGTGGGAAGCCGTACCCTACACAGTTTTACCAACAAGAGTGGATAATCCTAAAATGTGTCTCATTAGCAAAAACGGAGGCTTAACATCTGTACTAGTGTCAAGAGACAATCTTAAATTGTGTCCGGAAGCATTGAAAGAGCCAGATGTTGTCCAGCCAGAACCAGAAGTTATTCAACCCATACAGGTTCAACCAGTAAAGGAAAAAGAAGAGGAAGTGTATCACACCTGTATAGGAGACTTTCCCAAAACCCTACTAACATACCATGGTGCAGTAGTGGTTCCCATGGTGGCCTTTTACCCAACACCGAACCCAATACCAGAAGTCCCAAGACAGGAAGAGGCTGACCCCGTACTACAGGAGGTTCCAGGCCAGGAAGAACATATTCCTGGTCAGAGTAATCCCATTCACGGTGGACTTGCCAACTCCATAGTCGTAGAATTATCTTTAGCAGAGCGGGCAGATACTACATCCGCAGTAGACAGTAGTACACCACATGAAGAGACACCGCTATTACGTAGATCACAGCGTAGTACCCAGGGTCAATTACCGGCCAGGTATGCAGATTACCAACTATAAAGCTCATAATGTGAATTGTATATATGTTATGCCGTATATAGTTAAATAGAAAATGTAGTATAGTCATTGTTATCAGTCTGCAACGTTTAAGCCCAGTGCCTACAGAGACTTGTCTGTATGAACTTCTTGCATATTCTTGAACTTTTTATCAGCCCGGAGGCACTAAATCAAAGCTCCGGAAAGACTGCTTTTTGAACTTTGCTTTTTGCTCTTTTTGAACTTTCTTTAGACTTTATATTGATAACTCCGTTGGAAAAATGGAACTAAATTCCTGGACACTAAGTACAGTGCCTTTCCTAATACCGTCAAGGATAGAACTGTATTAATGGACGCTATTTGAAGTGACTTTTTTACAGAACTCTATTTTTGTTTCCTTGAGTGGTTTTTGTAACTTTTCATTTTTAAGACTCTGTACATATTAATTGTTATTTCAAAATGTTATTGTCCCACAGTCCCGGAGTACTGTTCTTAACTAAGGGGGAATGTGGCACCCCTAGGGGTATTTGCCACAAAAATAGTTACTGACAGTAAGTACAAATACTAAAATAGCAAGACTGCACTACCACCTCCGGCCAGAAGGGGGAGCTCCAGAGACTCCCCTTGATCTATTCTGGTCTGAGAGAAGAAATGGCAGTTGGGCTAAGGAGCTGAAAGTGAGAGGTCATACAGTTGAATTTCTAACAGCCCTGTGACTGTTACCAGGCCTAAATCACCGGCCTGAGGAGAAGAGGGATAGAGAAAAAGGACATTGTGAGAACCGGGTAGCATTAATCACTACCCAGAACAGGCGCAAAGACGGATACCGGATCCGTGGCTGTATTCATTATATATAATACAGCAACCGGAAAAACGTGAGGTGATATCAGCTTCACTAGGGTCGGATGCAGCAACAGACACAGAGTTCAGCGGTACTCCCAGAGGGGGTAAACCGATAAAAGGACTCGGGTTGCCCGTCGAACCAGGACCCGGAGGGGACAGATTGGGCCGGCAGCCAGTTCACATACAGCAGCAGGGCCACACAGAAATTGCGCACAATAAGAGGCGAAGACCCCGGCAGGGTCAAAGTAACTCAGAGTTCCCATACAGACTCCGGTGACAGGACTGGTTGTAAATCCTTTTATGTTAAAGTAAACTGGTTAAACGTTTCAGTGCCTCAGTCTTTCATTTGGACAATAGCCATCTATCCAGGATCGGGATCGTCACCGCTGGGAGAATCTGCTGCTGATCAAGTACTGTCCCCTCATGATACCCCTTACACTGTGCATTGCCTGAGGCCACAGCACCGGGTCAAGCCACCCGTGACATCCCCCTCAAGAGACAGACTCCATTTGTCCGGTGCTGGGTATCCCGGTCTCCTGGGCGTCACACATCCATTTCTGGGGGCTTTTTGAAGTATGTCTGGGGTCATTGTCCTGCTAGAAGACCCATAACTTGGACGCAAACCCAGCTTTCTGACACTGGTCACTACATTACCACCCAAAACCCATTGGTAATCTTCAGTCAAGGCACCCAGCACCAGAGGGAGCAAAACAACATCTTTGAACCTCCACCATATTTGACTGTAGGTACTGTGTTCTTTTCTTTGCAGGCCTCATGTTTTCGGTAAGCTGATATGCTTTACCAAAAAGCTCTATCTTGGTTTTATTCTGTCCACAAGAAACTTTGCCGGCCAGACTTTGGCTTACTCACGTACATTTTGGCAAACTGCAGACTAGCTTTTCTATGTCTCTATGTCAACAGTGGGGTCTCCTATGTCTCCTGCCATAGTGTTTCAGTTTATTAACATGTGGACAGATAGTTTGCGCTGACACTGATGCACCCTGAGCCTGCAGAACAGCTTGGATTTCTCTGGAACTTGATTGGGGCTGCTTATCCACCATCCGGATTATCCTGTGTTGCAACCTTTCATCAATTTTTCTCTACCTTCTACATCCAGGGAGATTAGCTAGAATGACATAGGTTGTAAACTTATTGATTATGTTGTGCACCGTGGACAAAGGAACATCAAGATCTCTGGATATGGACTTGTAACATTGAAGTTGTTGATATTTTTCAACAATTTCAGTTCTCAAGCCCTCAGACGGTTCTCTTCTTCTCTTTCTGCTCTCCATGCCCAGTGCGGCACACAGACACACAATGCAAAGATTGAGTCAACATCTCCCCTTTATATCTGGTTTCAGGTGTGATTTTCATATTACCCACACCTGTTGCTTGCCACGGGTAAGTGTGAACGAGCATCACCTGCTTGTAACAAAGTTGTTTACCCACAATTTTGGAAAGTTTCCAAAAATTTTGTCCTGCCAATTTTGGTGGTTTGTGTGACAATATGTCCAATTTGCCTTTTTTTTCTATGTTTTTTTTGTGTTGTTCCAATACACACAAAGGAAATAAACGTGTATAAAAAAAACATGTGTTTGCAATCATTTTCTGGGAGAAATGCTTCAATTTCTGGAACAATTTCAAGGGTGCCAACACTTTTGGCTATGACTATATAAAAAACATATACAAGTTTCATATGACCATAACATATGAAGAATCATATTACTGGGCTATTTTTTTTTTACCCTAAATACTGTAGAAAAAAAATAGTAAAAAAAAAGGCTGAATTGATTTGGATTCACAACTTCACAGGATTTGGATTTTTTTTTACTACTTTTCCCGTTTATTATATGGTAAAATGTATGATGTAATTGAAAACTGCAACTTGTGCTAGAAGAAAAAAAATCCCTCACATAGATATAATAACAAAAAAAAATGTTTAAAAAGTTACGACTCTTGGAAAAAGAGGGAGAGAAAAAAATGAAAGTGCAAAAATAGAAAATCATTTGGTCATGAAGAGGTTAATATCCTACTTTTTATTGGATTATTTTGAGCCGGGGCACTGGAGTAATGATTTATGTCAGCGGAGAATTTGATGTAAGTCAACAAGTAAGTAGAAAGTGGAAAGCGGATGATTTATGGAACTTATTGTTCTGTGGAATAAGTAAATATGTCTTAGAAAGCAGCACAATGCTCCGGAAGTCTACAGATGTAGCGCCATGATAAATACCAGCACAGAGGAAACTGTAAACCATTTAGATTGTCAGCAACTGTGAGTATATAAAGTTGATGAACGGTCGCTCCGTTCTCTCCCTGCAGGATGTCATTAAGAAATGCCCAAATCGCAGGTTGTAATTTACACTGTAAAGTTCAGCTCAATCAAAAATAAATACGGGGGATTCTGCATTTCTTCTATGTGTATAGTGATACAATGTAGCAATGTAGAAGCTGCAAACAATTACAAGAAGACTAATCATAAATGATAGATTAAAAACATACACGTTTATTAACAGATATTTAAAACATATCACAATGATTTCAAGAAGAATTAAAAAAGGATCAAGTAGGAACGGGAAGCAAAATAGCAACAATTAATCACCATGATAAATCTGAAATGAGATGGGAAAAACTTATGCAGACACCAATCAGTATTCAACTAGGCTTATTCCAAAATTGCAACGTAAAAGTGAACATAAGTACGAATGCTAATGGAAGGAAACAACATCAATAACAATGCTGATATAGAGGAATATTGCCAGACCCTCTACACAGGCACCATGCAAAGTTCACATGTTGCTTTCTCAATGGGTGCCTGGATATTTTGCCTTATCACCCTCTATATGTCCAGATTGATGATGAAAAATATGAAACAGAGTCGTTCAGACAGTTGGAAATAAAGACAACGATTCGATCCTTCCCCATAACCCTTCATTCCGTTTATCACATAAATGAGTAATTATATATGGCATTATCCCAAAAAAAGATTCTTTGAGGAATTGATAAGTATCCAAAGATCTCTGTGTTTTAACTATTTCTAAAAATATATTAAGATCTTCCGGAAGCGCGTCACTAACCCCGCCCATCGGTGACCCCGTCACATGATTGTGGGTCACCGATGGGTTGGCATGAGGTCTCCAGCCGACTTCTATGGTTGTCATAGCCAGATTGCTATTATCGCCGCCTGGTGGTCGATGGTCATAGCAAGTGAGCATTTCTGCTACATACAGACGATCTGTTCATCGCCTGTATGTAGCAGAGCTGATCGGACAAGTTGTAACGAATGGAAGCGGAGGCACAGATGGCGAAGCGAACATTCGTTTAATGAAATTTTAGTGGAACCACAAGACCACTGTCCAGGGGGCACGACTATGCAATCCCCAGACACCCGTAGCAAGACCCCTCAAAGAGGGCCAGGTTGGAATGCCCAAGGGACGCAAGGTGCTACCTCCAGTTAGACCCCGAACATGTGCAAGCTGACCCAGAGGGACAGGCGGACTGGCAGGAATTGCAGAAGGCGTATTGCACTTTTTTGGCAAGTTCCCCTGACTTGGAATTTCGTTTCTTTTGTCCAGTACATGATATGTTAAAACCAGTGGTGTTGTTCAAAAGTACAACTCGTCACGCAAAAAAAACAAGCCGTCACATGGCCATATTGACCAAAAAAATAGAAAAGTTATGGCTCTGGGAAGAAGGTGAGCGAAAAAAAACGAAAACACAAAAACAAAAATACTTCCGGTCGTGAAGGGGTTAAAGAGACAGCACTCCCAACCGGTCAGACAAGATCAATCTATTACATAATAATCATAATAACCCTATTTGCAAAATTAGCAAATTCTTAAAAATCCTCGTGATTTTTTCTTATTTAATCATTAAAAACCCAACAAGAAATAATTGAACGCTTTAATTATCCAGTGAAATAAAACCTCCTAGCGCCGACCATTACCCCGGTGTCGTGGATCCAAATGATTTGGCAATCGTCTCATGCACAATGGTTTAGTAAAGTCTACAAGGAAATCCTCCAGTGTTCGCTACCACCCAGCCCTAATAAAATGCCAGACTCAGCAGTGTTACTTAGGAAATAATGACCTGAGTTGTGTCCCCGCGTTGTGCGGTGATATTGGATTATTGGCATGCGGGGTATACATTTATAAGCCGCTCGCTACCTCACCGCGAGCTCGTCAGGGTGTTAACGGCTCCTTTGTTGATAATTAGCTATAAAATTGAATAACTGAGTGAACTGCGCGGCTAAAAGTGCATATTCATATTGCAATGTGGAGATTAATTGTTATCTCATCTCACTGTCGCCAGTGACATTAAAGAGGTATTAAACGCTGGAACCGCGAGCAATCCCCAAATATCGCTGAGTAATAGCAGAACGGCCCCCGAGAAGGAAGAACTGCTACGGCTCCAGCAGGAATGGTGAGTAGTCAGTGCCGCTCATGTGGATGTGTGAATTGTTTATTGTAATCTTGTATGGTACGGTACATTAATGGAGAGGAATCCCTGGCTATAAACCCTCGTAGGATCGACGGGTGTCATAGCCAAGGGCCACTGATTCTATCAGCCTGTGTGCATATATTACATATCTGATCCTTGGTTACAGAGGATATGGAAAATAATCAACACAGCTATTATAATGTATACATTTCCAGTATGTTATATTACTTATTTGTCTGCTACCATATATACCAGATTGGTTAACTTCCCCTAAAGAAACCAGTTAGGCTAGTTTCACATTTGCGTTCGAATCCGCAGCATTTAATCCGCATCCGCAAGTGCAGAAAAAAAAAGGATAGAAACACTTACAAATGCAGCGTTTTCCCGCTTTATCGTGCGTTTTGTCATGCGTTTGCATATCTTGTGCGCATGGTGGAACATTTTACAGGAGAAAAATCTAGATAACCAGACACCGCCAATGGGACTACAGTGGGCGTGTATTATGGGATATCTTTATATAGACCCTTGAACAGCTGAATCTACAGATTTTGCTACTGTATCCTGTGTCATGATGGATCTTCGCATGGAGAGCTTTTATTTCAACCTGGATTTCAGCTTCAAGCTATTTCTTGCCTGTGTGTTTGCTTGGGAGCAACACAGAAATCGTGAAAGATGGAGAAGGACACGGCGTAGGCATTTTTGGCGACACCCCATTGTCGAACTACGTGAGAGCCGTGGAGCCTATCACACGCTGTATGGCGAGCGTAATGCCAACCCGGACAAATTCCTGGAATATACCAGGATGTCGCAAGACTCTTTTCGGGATTTGCTTGCTCATGTCCAAGGAGCCATCCGGAGACAGGACACCCAGCTCCGTAGAGTGATTCCACCAGAGGAACGTCTGCTGGTTACATTAAGGTACGTAACAATTCTAAACAAATGCCAGTCCTAATTTTGGTTGTTCTGACATGTATTCTTTGTATTTTCCTTTATGTCTTTAGCAGAACAACACCATAAATAGAATTTATTGTTAATTTTTTTTTAAATTTTTTTACAGATTTCTGGCAACTGGAGAGAGTTTATCATCCCTCCACTTCCAATACCGGCATGGAATATTCACCCTGTCTGGAATAGTTGCGGACACCTGCCGGGCTTTGTGGAATGTTCTCCAGGTTGAGTTTATACCTCTACCCACCGCGGACATGTGCATTGAAATTGCAGAGAAATTCTGGAGTGTGTGTGAATTCCCCAACTGTTTGGGTGCAGTGGATGGAAAGCACATCCGCATTATCAAACCAGCCAGAACAGGATCGGAGTACTTCAATTCTAAAAAAAAATATTTTTCTGTTGTGCTCATGGTAATAGCAGATGTGGACTGTCGCTTCATCGCCGTGGACATTGGAGCTTTTGGCCGTGGCAACGATTCCCGGACTTTCAAGAACTCGGATATGGGGCGCCGTGTGTATGGCAAAAATTTTAATTTTCCAAGGCCACGACCTCTCCCCAACACTCAAGGTCCACCGATGCCATTTGTTATGGTTGGGGATGAGGCATTTCAGATGTGAAAACCTACTGAAGCCATATTCCTGTCAGGACTTGAACCACACTAAAAGGATCTTTAACTATCGACTGACCAGGGCCCGAAGAACAGTAGAGTGTACTTTTGGGATTCTAGTCTCAAAATGGCGCATTCTTGCAACAGCCATTAATGTAAAAATGGAGACAGTCGATGAGGTGGTCAAAGCCTGTGTGGTTCTCCACAATTGCATAATGGCTAAGGAGCGACCCAATATTGAAGTGGATGAACCAGTTGGAAACCCATTGCCAGATTACCAGCATCACCCGCTGCGGTCAACTGCTGAAGTTGGCCACATGCGGGACCAATTTGCTGCCTTTTTTGATTCTGATATTGGACGTGTGTCATGACAGGACAAAATTGTGTAAATGTCCTGTTGGGATTTGGTCTCTACCAGTTATTTGTTTAAATGTTAATAATATTTGTTGTTAATAAACTTTAATTTTTGGGTATCTTGACCGTGTCTTCTATGTATTTCCTCTACAAACCAAGGCTGCCGTCACACTAGCAGTATTTGGTCAGTATTTTACATCAGTATTTGTAAGCCAAAACCAGGAGTGGGTGATAAATGCAGAAGTGGTGCATATGTTTCTATTATACTTTTCCTCTAATTGTTCCACTCCTGGTTTTGGCTTACAAATACTGATGTAAAATATTGACCAAATACTGCTAGTGTGACGGCAGCCTTAGGTTGTTAGTGGTAAGGTTGTTGACGTCATTGCGTCCTGATTCTGTTCTGCAGCATCTATTGGACGCAGACTGAAGAGACAATGGCTGTTTAATACAAAACAGATCTATACTCATCAAGTCAGGTGTCAGAAATAATGACTTCATGATGCACATATAACAGCCTTATGAATTCACTATTTCTGACACATGTCCAGGTGAGCATAGATATGCCGTGTATGACCGCCACTTTGTGTGAAATAGATGGCGTACACAGAAGAGAAAATGGAGGTTATACAAGGCAGTTCTCTACTCACCAGGTCAGGTGTCCTAACTAATGAGTTTTTGGACACATGACCTGTTGAGTATAGGTCTGCATTGTATTGCCGCCATTTTCTCTTCAGTCTGCAACACTAGTCACAGACTATGCAGAAGGAAGAGATTATGGATAAAATACAAGTATAAATTTTTTGGCCCACCTCATATCTCTATACTAAAGACACACAAAACTGCAGTGTTGTACTTACTAACTACTGGAGCTATGATGTTTTTTATTTGGCGCAAGGTGTGTGTTGCAGGCGGCGAAATACACAATTAACCAAACCTTTTTGGGGCAAAAAACATTATTATTTATTTTTTTAACAAATAAAAAAAAATTAACTGCGCCTGCTTGGGGTAGAGTGCTGGAAACAGGGGGTATGTAGCTGTGAAGCTTGACTCACTGTGGACGACCCAGGGGTGGCAGGAGAAGGGGCAATTAAATTACTGGGGTCTGGCAGATCGGGGATGGGGCTTGACGCATGAGAGGGCTGAGACACACTGGAAGGGTGAGACAAACCTGACATAATAGACACATTGGGAGGTGAGGGGGGAGGAATAGAAATAGTCCGCTTTTTTCTCCCTTTTTGGGATCGGCGCTGCGGTCTGGGGAGCCTAGGCGGGCTCATTTCTTGCAGTCTGGTCATAGTGGCCAAACTGTCACTGTCTTTATCATGCTGCCGCTGCTGCATGGTTGGGGTAGAAGTTTGTAAGGCCATGCCAGGGTCCTGCTGCATCGTGGTGGCGGAGCGGAAGGACATGCCAGGGTCCTGCTGCATGGTGGTGGCAGAGCAGAAGGCCATGCCAGGGTCCTGCTGCATTGTGGTGATGGAGCGGAAGGGAATGCCAGGGTCCTGCTGCATTGTGGTGGCGGAGTGGAAGGCCATGCCAGGGTCCTGCTGCATTGTGGTGATGGAGCGGAAGGGAATGCCAGGGTCCTGCTGCATGGTGGTGGCAGAGCAGAAGGCCATGCCAGGGTCCTGCTGCATTGTGGTGATGGAGCGGAAGGGAATGCCAGGGTCCTGCTGCATTGTGGTGGCGGAGTGGAAAGCCATGCCAGGGTCCTGCTGCATTGTGGTGGCAGAGCAGATGGGAATGCCAGGGTCCTGCTGCTGCATCGTGGTGGCGGTGCGGAAGGCCATGCCAGGGTCCTGCTGCATCGTGTGTGGCGGAGCGGAAGGACATGCCAGGGTCCTGCTACATCGTGGTGGCAGAGCAGATGGGAATGCCAGGATCCTGCTGCTGCATCGTGGTGGCGGTGCGGAAGGCCATGCCAGGGTCCTGCTGCATCGTGTGTGGCGGAGCGGAAGGACATGCCAGGGTCCTGCTGCATCGTGGTGGCAGAGCAGATGGGAATGCCAGGGTCCTGCTGCTGCATGGTGGTGTCTGTGGAGTAGATCCAAGCAGGATCAGCAGTTGTCATGGTGGTGGCGGTGGGCTGTCCTACAGCACTCGGCATGGTGGTGGTGCTGTAGTGGTGTCCGGCAGTGCTTGGAATGGAGGTGGCCGTGCAGTGGTATGCAGCAGGGGCTAACAGTCCTTGAAAACTAATAATTGTTTATTTTTTGATAATAAATTGTTTAATTATGTCTAATGTACAACATTCTTTGGTCCGGGCAACATCCAAAACTCCAGACAGTGAGCCAAGCCAGAATCATGTCATAATTACTACCCCCTCTTGGTGCAGGTCAGACCCCTCTCATATTCATGAGATCCCCATGTACTTACCTTTATATATCTCATCTTTATCTTTCCCTTCTTAATTGTAACTCTCATTCTAAACACATTATTTCCTAAACCCTGCTGTACTGTACGGGTCTATTTGACCCGAAAAATAGTTTGTGAAGCTGCGGATTATTTATTATAAGGATCTGCAAATCGTGATCAGGTGAATTTGTTTATGGATAGGTGCAGTTATTATGAGGGTTGTGGGGTTTTTATTTGAAGTTTTTTTGTATAAAATAATGATTGTTACATATGTTCTGTAGTATTTTATACAGATCTCTCGCCATATTTTCAGTCTCATAAACGATTTATAATATCATTGTGGATTATTTATTGCATCTTCTATTGTTTATCGATTTCACCAGTTCCTGCCGATCCATGCGCTCGATACATTTGCTAAATTGGTTAGTGTTTGCTGCGATTTTACTATTATTATTGGTGTATATTCATGTAGTGCTATTTTATTCCACAACCATGATTTTATCCGGTGAAAGTCATGAGTGTCCAATATTGCGAAAGTCGGATAAAAATTTGGTGAAGACGTCCATTGAGTGAAGCCAAATTGTAAAAGCTTGGCAACACCTCAGATTCTGAAAAAGGTGTCCAACTGGAGAAAGTGTCAGAAGATGAGAACCACAAAAGTGGTGGGGAAAGTGATTACGGGAATTCTGATTCTGAAGATGAAACTGACGAGGCCCGATACCCAGACAGCTAGTCCGATGCGAGAAATTAAGTAAAAAAACAAAATTGTCATTTGGAACTTGCAGCCTCGTGCTCAGGCAGGAAAATTGTGCTCTGGTAACATCAGATAATTCTGTAATAACTAGCCACTATTAGAGAAGTTTGGGATAAATGGACAGAGATTCTTCCAAAATTATATAATACTGGTGAAAATGTCACTGTGGATGAACAACTTGTTATTCCGAGGTAGGAGCCCGTTCAAGCATAATATACCGAGTAAGCCAGCAAGGTACAGCATCAATATATACCGATTAAGTCAGCAAAGTACGACATCGAGAGATACTGAGTAAGCCAGCAAGGTACGGCATAAAGATATACCGAGTAAGCCAGCAAAGTATGGCATCGAGATATACTGAGTAAGCCAGCAAGGTACAGCATCGAGATATACCAAGTGTGAAGAAACCAGAGTATATCTTAATTACCCAGACGACTATGTTTTAGCAAACCAAGAAGAATTGATTTTTTATCTGTATTTGCTTGTGGATGTAAGTGCTTATGTCTGGTGGGTCAAGAAGACAGACTTGCAAACTGATATACTATTTAACCTACTGTGTAAGTCTGTAATAATGATTTGATAATTGTTATGTGTTTTTTCTTTGTTTACTGTTGCTGATATGCTAATTGTGTATTGTATTCTATAACCAGTTTGTTGACTTTGAAGGTAGATAGAGAAAGGCTGTGAGGGGGACTTAAGGACTCTGGGTAATTCTAAAAATAGCTTACAGGCCTCGGGTATAAAAAGACTCAGAGAGGAGATCTCATCACACAGAGCTACCAGCCGGACATTCTGCAAACCACCCAATGCACGAGAGAGAGGACTGCAGCCAATTCTCACGGCACCATCACGAAGGACACGGATCTATGATTCTATAGGAAACAACCTGGGGGGTTTTGGCTCTGGTTGGAAGAACACATTTCTGATTCAGTGACCATCTGAACCATGTACAGTACAGACCAAAAGTTTGGACACACTTTCTCATTTAAAGATTTTCTGTATTTTCATGACTATGAAATTGTCTGCTGAGACCTTTATTTGCAAAGAAAAAAAAGGGTGCGGTTTTGACTTTTTTCTGTCTTGACTATGAAAATTGTACATTCACACTGGTGAAAGGTGGCAGATGAGGTTTAACAATGATAAATGTAAGGTTATACACATGGGAAGAGGGAATCAATATCACCATTACACACTGAACGGGAAACCACTGGGTAAATCTGACAGGGAGAAGGACTTGGGGATCCTAGTTAATGATAAACTTACCTGGAGCAGCCAGTGCCAGGCAGCAGCTGCCAAGGCAAACAGGATCATGGGGTGCATTAAAAGAGGTCTGGATACACATGATGAGAGCATTATACTGCCTCTGTACAAATCCCTAGTTAGACCGCACATGGAGTACTGTGTCCAGTTTTGGGCACCGGTGCTCAGGAAGGATATAATGGAACTAGAGAGAGTACAAAGGAGGGCAACAAAATTAATAAAGGGGATGGGAGAACTACAATACCCAGATAGATTAGCGAAATTAGGATTATTTAGTCTAGAAAAAAGACGACTGAGGGGCGATCTAATAACCATGTATAAGTATATAAGGGGACAATACAAATATCTCGCTGAGGATCTGTTTATACCAAGGAAGGTGACGGGCACAAGGGGGCATTCTTTGCGTCTGGAGGAGAGAAGGTTTTTCCACCAACATAGAAGAGGATTCTTTACTGTTAGGGCAGTGAGAATCTGGAATTGCTTGCCTGAGGAGGTGGTGATGGCGAACTCAGTCGAGGGGTTCAAGAGAGGCCTGGATGTCTTCCTGGAGCAGAACAATATTGTATCATACAATTATTAGGTTCTGTAGAAGGACGTAGATCTGGGTATTTATTATAATGGAATATAGGCTGAATTGGATGGACAAATGTCTTTTTTCGGCCTTACTAACTATGTTACTATGTTACTATGTTACACTGAATGCATCAAAACTATGAATTAACACATGTGGAATTATATACTTAACAAAAAAGGGTGAAACAACTGAAATTATGTCTTATATTCTAGGTTCTTCAAAGTAGCCAACTTTTGCTTTGATGACTGCTTTGCACACTCTTGGCATTCTCTTGATGAGCTTCAAGAGGTAGTCACCCGGAATGTTCTTCCAACAGTCTTGAAGGAGTTCCCAGAGATGCTTAGCACTTGTTGGCCCTTTTGCCTTCACTCTGCGGTCCAGCTCACCCCAAACCATCTCGATTGGGTTCAGGTCTGGTGACTGTGGAGGCCAGGTCATCTGGCGCAGCACCCCATCACTCTCCTTCTTGGTCAAATAGCCCTTACACAGCCTGGAAGTGTGTTTGGGGGTCATTGTCCTGTTGAAAAATAAATGATGGGCCAACTAAACGCAAACCAGATGGAATAGCATGCCGCTGCAAGATGCTGTGGTAGCCATGCTGGTTCAGTATG
Source organism: Ranitomeya imitator (assembly GCF_032444005.1). Taxonomy (NCBI): domain Eukaryota; kingdom Metazoa; phylum Chordata; class Amphibia; order Anura; family Dendrobatidae; genus Ranitomeya; species Ranitomeya imitator. The sequence continues at coordinate 192,913,138 of NC_091289.1, read as the reverse complement.
CCTTCAATTTTGAATAAATCCCCACAGTGTCGCCAGCAAAGCACCCCCACACTATCACACCTCCTCCTCCATGCTTCACGGTGGGAACCAGGCAGGTAGAGTCCATCCGTTCACCTTTTCTGCGTCGCACAAAGACACGGTGGTTGGAACCAAAGATCTCAAATTTGGACTCATCAGACCAAAGCATAGATTTCCACTGGTCTAATGTCCATTATTTGTGTTCTTTAGCCCAAACAAGTCTTTTCTGCTTGTTGCCTGTCCTTAGCAGTGGTTTCCTAGCAGCTATTTTACCATAAAGGCCTGCTGCACAAAGTCTCCTCTTAACAGTTGTTGTAGAGATGTGTCTGCTGCTAGAACTCTGTGTGGCATTGACCTGGTCTCTAATCTGAGCTGCTGTTAACCTGCGATTTCTGAGGCTGGTGACTTGGATAAACTTATCCTCAGAAGCAGAGGTGACTCTTGGTCTTCCTTTCCTGGGGTGGTCCTCATGTGAGCCAGTTTCTTTGTAGCGCTTCATGGTTTTTGCCACTGCACTTGGGGACACTTTCAAAGTTTTCCCAATTTTTTGGACTGACTGACCTTCATTTCTTAAAGTAATGATGGCAACTTGTTTTTCTTTACTTAGCTGCTTTTTTCTTGCGATAATACAAATTCTAAAAAACACCATAAGAGGAAAAAGCCTCCACTATTCTTGACAAAAAAAAAAGTACACAGGCAGAGATGCTTACCTGTCCAAGGCCTCCAAACAGTTACACTAACCAAATTGCAGCTGTCCCAAGTTAAGATGGCGAATGACAGATACACAGGTGCAATAATACCGATAACGCAGCCAGCCTACAATCAGGATTTGGCTGCTTGGCACACATGTGCAAAATGATCTGTATGTGGCATGTTCACACAGAAGTGCAGAGCATATGGCTCAAAGCCTATTAATGATGCCATATAGTGGGCTAGCCATTGCTGACAGTAATGTATCCTGTGTGAACAGAGGCCACAGTTTACAGAGCCATCTAGGGCCCAGCTGCACCCTGAAAAAATAATGTGCCCAAAAACATAACAATGTATGCAAGGTATTGGTTGGTATTATGGCCACAATACTTAAGCTGGCAACCCGTGTCAAGGGTCCTTACGTATTGCCAGTCCTACTGTAACAAAAAACACCATAAGAGGAAAAAACCTCCACTATTTTTGTTCATAATACAAATTCTAACAGTCTATTCAGTAGGACTATCAGCTGTGTATCCACCAGACTTCTGCTCAACACAACTGATGGTCCAAACCCCATTTATAAGGCAAGAAATCCCACTTATTAAACCTGACAGGGCACACCTGTGAAGTGAAAACCATTCCCGGTGACTACCTTTTGAAGCTCATCAAGAGAATGCCAAGAGTGTGCAAAGCAGTCATCAAAGCAAAAGGTGGCTACTTTGAAGAATCTAGAATATAAGACATAATTTCAGTTGTTTCACACTTTTTTGTTAAGTATATAATTCCACATGTGTTAATTCATAGTTTTGATGACTTCAATGTGAGTGTACAATTTTCGTAGTCATGAAAATACAGAAAAATCTTTAAATGAGCTGCTAGTCGCCTGGTTCCTTGGAGATGGTTGGATAAGCCAGGTGGTGACTCTCGTGTGAACTGGCTTTGGACATTGTACGGACTCTATGGACTGTTCTTGGTCATCTCCCTATGCTTGTCATTACCTCTTCTCTGTGTGTGTATCACAGGTGGAGTAGCGACCCTGGAAGCTCTGACGTTGTGTCAACTGGCTTTGGACATTGTACGGACTCTATGGACTGATCTCGATCATCTCCCTATGCTTGTAGATATCTCTTGTCAGTGTCTGTATCACAGGTGGAATAGCAACCCTGGGAGCTCTGACGTAACATCTACCATTATCCCGGCGAGTCTACGGAAGGGTGGGACCCTGTAATGTGCACCATCTTGAGGGTAATTGCTGGAACTGTTCTGTTTGCTATTGTGTGTTTTGGTTCAATAAAGTATTGCCACACGGTTTTACTCTAACACTGTGTTGTCTGAGTAGCGTTATGCCCACGTGTAACGGGAGAGTGGACGTTAGACGGGACGATCCCTGGTCCGTGCGGTATCGGCTAGCAGACTTGGGCACCCGTGGACACCCCGTTTCCCCACAATGAATAAGCAAGCAAAGTATGGCATTGAGATATACTGAATAAGCCAGCAAAGTATGGCATCGAGATATTCCGAGTAAGCCAGCAAGCTACAGCATCGAGATATACCAAGTAAGCCAGCAAGGTACGGCATCAAAATATACCAAGTAAGCCAGCAAGGTACGGCATCAAAATATACCAAGTAAGCCAGCAAGGTACGGCATCATGATATACCGAGTAAGCCATCAAACTACAGCATTAAGATATACCGAGTAAGCAAGCAAGGTACAGCATCAAGATATACCAAGTAAGTCAGCAAAGTATAGCATCAAGATATACCAAGAAAGTCAGCAAAGTATGGCATCAAGATATACCGAGTAGGCCAGCAAAGTATGGCATCGAGATAAACCGAGTAAGCCAGCACAGTACGGCATCAAGATATAACGAGTAGGCCAGCAAAGTACGGCAACAAGATATAGCGAGTAAGCCAGCAAAGTACAACATCGAGATATAGCGATTAAGCCAGCAAAGTACGGCATCAATATATGGAGACTTTGTGACAGCAGCAGTTCATACACTCTATCCGCTCCAGTATATACAGAAAAAAAGCCGGGAGAAAAACCTAAAAAGAATCAGGGAATGCGAGTCGTTTCAGATTTGAAGTGTGAACTAAGAGAATACAATGTGACAACTTTTTTACATCGCACCAACTGGGGCAGCTGTTGCTAAAACAAAAACATACAATGCTGGGCACTTTAAGAAAAAGGAAGCCTGAACTGCCACAAGGTATCATTGGTAAAAGAGATGTTCGTAATTCAATGTGTTACATTACTGGAGATACGACAAAGGTTCCTTACATTCCCCCCCCCCCTTCCCCTCCAAAAAAAACCCATTCCGATGAGCACAATGCACCTTGACAATGCAGTAAGTCGAGATGATGAAAAGCCGCAGATGATATTCGATTATAATTCCACCAATGAAGCAGTTGATACATGAGATCAACTAATAGTTGCGTAGACAAGCAAACGCAAAACCAATCGGTGGCCAATGGTTATAACATTGTTGATGTATCTGCCTACAATGCATTTGTTTTATCGCATTAAATAATCCCCAAATAGAAGAGCAATAAATGGCATAAATGACGACTCTTTCTGGAAGAATTAAGAAAGTCACTTGTTATGACGTCCATTTTAGGAGGAAAAGTAAAACCCTGAAGTGAAGGAGCAGCAGCCATAGTAAACGGTATCCAGCAGCTCAATAACGCAAAGTTTTGACTTTTATTTTTCATTTGTTTTTGACCAACCATGTTCACATACAGTGAAACCATGCACCCGGTATTCCAATAATACGCGTAGAGTAGCTAAATATCAAAATTAACAGACTTTAATAACAATACAAGTGTATCGCCAACACGAACGGAACAGAAGGGTTAATCACCTGTGAAGCGGATCTTTGCTAGCGCGGTTTCCATATCACATGCAATTAATTTTGCATACAGAGGTGACACATATAAAAAGTGTTTACCATAAAAAATATATAACATATCTGTAGTGTGATGTATACGTGCCAAAAAAATATTAATAGGCATGGAAGATAACCAAGGTTCAGCACAATGCTATATAGCCAAGCATAGAAAAACAAATGAGCTCATAGAAACAGAAATATTTTTATTTTTTGAAGTCAGATGGCAAAAATTAAAACAGACTAAAAAGGGAGTGATCCAGTGGATGGTGTCACAGCACAGTCGGGGGTTAACATGATATATACTGTATATATACACTGCTCAAAAAAATAAAGGTAACACTTAAACAGGACAATGTAACTCCTAGTCCATCACACTTCTGTGAAATCAAACTGTCCTGTTACGAAGTAACACTGATTGTGAATCAATTTCTCCTGCTGTTGCACAAATGGATCAGACAACAGGTAGAAATGATCGGCAATTTGTGAGACAACCCCTATAAAGGAGAGGTTCTGCGGGGGTGACCACAGACCATTTCTCTGTTCTCATCCTTTTTGGCTGTTGTTTTCGTCACTTTTGTATTGTGTAATTGCTCTCATCTCTAAATGTACACCCTTCAAATAGGTAGCACTCTGTGATGCAGTAATGCAATCCCGACTTTATTCAATGCAAGTAGTACATGGATGCAGGGGAGCAGGTGCAGTGGATTGTTTTACTGCATCATGGAGTGCCACCTATTTTTTCCTCTTTGGCCTGGACTTTGTATGATGCTGATCGTTTCAGGTGGTGCGCCCGGGATTTTGCAAGCTGTACATTGCTGGTCTGCCCAGTTAGCTGGAAAAGGTATGTTTTACATTGTTTGATGCTGGTTTTTATCATTTTTCACATGAGGCTGTGTCTACAACCCACAGAAGTTACTAAGGGAGTGCAGCTCATCCAGGATGGCACATCAATGCGAGCTGTGGCAAGAAGGGTAGCTGTGTTTGTCAGCATAGTGTCCAGAGCATGGAGCAGATACCAAACCCCGACATTCTGAGTTATATTCTGCTGGTGGAGTCACTGTGTACATACATTACATTACTGATCCTGAGTTACATACTGTATTATACCCCAGAGCTGCGCTCAATATTCTGCTGGTGCAGTCACTGTATACATACACTACATTACTGATCCTGAGTTACATCCTGTATTATACCCCAGAGCTGCACTCACTATTCTGCTGGTGCAGTCACTGTGTACATACATTACATTACTGATCCTGAGTTACATCCTTTATTATACTCCAGAGCTGCACTCACTATTCTGCTGGTGCAGTCACTGTGTACATACATTACATTACTGATCCTAAGTTACATCCTGTATTATACCCCAGAGCTGCACTCACTATTCTGCTGGTGCAATCACTGTGTACATACATTACATTACTGATCCTAAGTTACATCCTGTATTATACCCCAGAGCTGCACTCACTATTCTGCTGGTGCAGTCACTGTGTACATACATTACATTACTGATCCTGAGTTACATCCTTTATTATTCTCCAGAGCTGCACTCACTATTCTGCTGGTGCAGTCACTGTGTACATACATTACATTACTGATCCTGAGTTACCTCCTGTATTATACCCCAGAGCTGCACTCACTATTCTGCTGGTGCAGTCACTGTGTACATACATTACATTACTGATCCTGTGTTACATCCTGTATTATACCCCAGAGCTGCACTCACTATTCTGCTGGTGCAGTCACTGTGTACATACATTACATTACTGGTCCTGAGTTACATCCTTTATTATTCTCCAGAGCTGCACTCACTATTCTGCTGGTGCAGTCACTGTGTACATACATTACATTACTGATCCTAAGTTACATCCTGTATTATACCCCAGAGCTGCACTCACTATTCTGCTGGTGCAATCACTGTGTACATACATTACATTACTGATCCTAAGTTACATCCTGTATTATACCCCAGAGCTGCACTCACTATTCTGCTGGTGCAGTCACTGTGTACATACATTACATTACTGATCCTAAGTTACATCCTGTATTATACCCCAGAGCTGCACTCACTATTCTGCTGGTGCAGTCACTGTGTACATACATTACATTACTGATCCTGAGTTACATCCTTTATTATTCTCCAGAGCTGCACTCACTATTCTGCTGGTGCAGTCACTGTGTACATACATTACATTACTGATCCTAAGTTACATCCTGTATTATACCCCAGAGCTGCACTCACTATTCTGCTGGTGCAGTCACTGTGTACATACATTATATTACTGATCCTGAGTTACATCCTGTATTATACTCCAGAGCTGCACTCACTATTCTGCTGGTGCAGTCACTGTGTACATACATTATATTACTGATCCTGAGTTACATCCTGTATTATACTCCAGAGCTGCACTCACTATTCTCCTGGTGCAGTCACTGTGTACATACATTACATTACTGATCCGGAGTTACATCCTGTATTATACTCCATAGCTGCACTCACTATTCTGCTGGTGCAGTCACTGTGTACATACATTACATTACTGATCCTGAGTTACATCCTGTATTATACTCCAGAGCTGCACTCACTATTCTGCTGGTGAAGTGAGAGAGTTGTCTCACTTAGGACGACACCCAGGTCACCCATGAACCTCCCGCAGGTCACCCATTGCTCAGGCAGTACATAACTGTGGTTTTCTCTTTCTTTCTCTGTCCAGGGAGAGTTTGGAATATTAACCACACAGCACACGAGTTCTGAAATCATAAAGGAAGAGTCTCAGACAAAGGTTTGCATCTCTTCCCGGTGTAAATTGCATTTTTATGGATGGGTCATATACCTCAATTTATTAAGTAAATCACCAGAGAAATAAGTGCAAGGAGAGACACTTAAGTCACTTAATTACCTTGATTAAGATTCCGTAGTAAGTTCGCACTGGTTTAATCAAGAACATTCCAAAATTGCTGAAAAGCCGTATTAGGGCTCGGTGTCTCGTTCTGTAGATGTAAAGTGTCCAGTGAGTTTAGGAGGCGGCTTCATTTCCCCAGTCATCCAAAAATCGCGAATGATGGAATGTGCTCTGCAACGGGAGAACCTTAAATTACACAAATTAGCCTTATTAGTCAGATTTCTAATCAATAGCTGTAAAGTGATGGCTGTGGGGCCGCAGCGCGTCGCTCACTCTGCAGATACAAGAAAAGTAGAGGAAAAGTTTTGTGAACCATGAATTGCAGAGGAGCGGACAAAGAGTGACTTTCCATCTGTATTTATTCCATGGATGGTTCCCTGGAAGGAAGATGACGTGCGCCGGGGTCCACTACTACTGTGGTGATCGTCCCCCCCATGCTCAGAACCTGGCATTAGTGAAGAGCGGATCTGCCGAAATTCTAAAGCTTGCTTAAATTTGGCAAGGTCATTTGATTTGTAACAAATTTATTCCATGCAAATAGTATTATAATGAAAAAAAATAAAACTCACCAGCTCTCACCTGTCCCACGGCGCAGCAACGCTCCAGTCTAGGCGTGTTCATCAGTCTGGACAATGGAGTGTTCTTTAATGGAGCATCTTCATCATCCTCTAACGCCCATCATCTTTTGTATTTTCCTGTGTCCGGTATCACCTGTGTCTTCCAGTGCCCTGTCTATTCTGTGTCTTCTGGCAAATGGCATCTTCCGTGTCTTCCGATGCCAGCGTCTTTTGTGATTTCTGGTGCCCGGCATTTTCTGTGTCTTCAGGCACCTCCCAGTTTTTGTTTCATCCGGAACCTGGTATCTTTTATGTCTTCAGATGCCCAGCATCTTCTGGTCTTCTGGCACATGGCATCTCCTGTGTCTTCTGGCATCTTCTGGTCTTCTGGCACATGGCATCTCCTGTGTCTTCTGGCATCTCCTGTGTATTCTGGCATCTCCTGTGTCTTCTGGCATCTCCTGTGTATTCTGGCATCTCCTGTGTCTTCTGGCATTTCCTGTGTCTTCTGGCGTCCGGCCTCTTCTGTGTCTTCTGGTGTCCGGCCTCTTCTGTGTCTTCTGGTGTCCGGCCTCTTCTGTGTCTTCTGGTACCCAGCCTCTCCTGTGTCTCCTGGCACCCAACATTTTCTGTGTCTTCTGGTACCCAGCCTCTTCTGTGTCTCCTGGTGTCCGGCCTCTTCTGTGTCTTCTGGTACCCAGCCTCTTCAGTGTCTTCTGGTACCCAGCCTTTTCTGTGTCTTCTGATAGCCAGCCTCTTCTGTGTCTCCTGGCACCCAACATTTTCTGTGTCTTCTGGTACCCAGCCTCTTCTGTGTCTCCTGGCACCCAACATTTTCTGTGTCTTCTGGTACCCAGCCTCTTCTGTGTCTCCTGGCACCCAACATTTTCTGTGTCTTCTGGCACCCATCCTCTTCTGTGTCTCCTGGCACCCAACATCTTCTGTGTCTCCTGGCACCCAACATCTTCTGTGTCTTCTGGTACCCAGCCTCTTCTGTGTCTTCTGGTACCCAGCCTCTTCTGTGTCTTCTGGTACCCAGCCTCTTCTGTGTCTTCTGGTACCCAGCCTCTTCTGTGTCTTCTGGTACCCAGCCTCTTCTGTGTCTTCTGGTACCCGGCCTCTTCTGTGTCTTCTGGTACCCAGCCTCTTCTGTGTCTTCTGGTACCCGGCCTCTTCTGTGTCTTCTGGTACCCGGCCTCTTCTGGTACCCAGCCTCTTCTGTGTCTTCTGGTACCCGGCCTCTTCTGTGTCTTCTGGTACCCAGCCTCTTCTGTGTCTTCTGGTACCCAGCCTCTTCTGTGTCTTCTGGTACCCAGCCTCTTCTGTGTCTTTTGGTACCCGGCCTCTTCTGTGTCTTCTGGTACCCAGCCTCTTCTGTGTCTTCTGGTACCCGGCCTCTTCTGTGTCTTCTGGTACCCAGCCTCTTCTGTGTCTTCTGGTACCCGGCCTCTTCTGTGTCTTCTGGTACCCAGCCTCTTCTGTGTCTTCTGGTACCCAACATCTTCTGTGTCTTCTGGTACCCAGCCTCTTCTGTGTCTTCTGGTACCCAGCCTCTTCTGTGTCTTCTGGTACCCAGCCTCTTCTGTGTCTTCTGGTACCCAACATCTTCTGTGTCTTCTGGTACCCGGCCTCTTCTGTGTCTTCTGGTACCCAGCCTCTTCTGTGTCTTCTGGTACCCAGCCTCTTCTGTGTCTTCTGGTACCCAGCCTCTTCTGTGTCTTCTGGTACCCGGCCTCTTCTGTGTCTTCTGGTACCCGGCCTCTTCTGTGTCTTCTGGTACCCGGCCTCTTCTGTGTCTTCTGGTACCCAGCCTCTTCTGTGTCTTCTGGTACCCAGCCTCTTCTGTGTCTTCTGGTACCCGGCCTCTTCTGTGTCTTCTGGTACCCAGCCTCTTCTGTGTCTTCTGGTACCCAGCCTCTTCTGTGTCTTCTGGTACCCAGCCTCTTCTGTGTCTTCTGGTACCCGGCCTCTTCTGTGTCTTCTGGTACCCAGCCTCTTCTGTGTCTTCTGGTACCCAGCCTCTTCTGTGTCTTCTGGTACCCAGCCTCTTCTGTGTCTTCTGGTACCCGGCCTCTTCTCTGTCTTCTGGTACCCAGCCTCTCCTGTGTCTCCTGGCACCCAACATCTTCTGTGTCTTCTGGTACCCGGCCTCTTCTGTGTCTTCTGGTACCCGGCCTCTTCTCTGTCTTCTGGTACCCAGCCTCTCCTGTGTCTCCTGGCACCCAACATCTTCTGTGTCTTCTGGTACCCAGCCTCTTCTGTGTCTTCTGGTACCCGGCCTCTTCTCTGTCTTCTGGTACCCAGCCTCTCCTGTGTCTCCTGGCACCCAACATCTTCTGTGTCTTCTGGTACCCGGCCTCTTCTGTGTCTTCTGGTACCCGACCTCTTCTCTGTCTTCTGGTACCCAGCCTCTCCTGTGTCTCCTGGCACCCAACATCTTCTGTGTCTTCTGGTACCCGGCCTCTTCTGTGTCTTCTGGTACCCGGCCTCTTCTGTGTCTTCTGGTGTCCGGCCTCTTCTGTGTCTTCTGGTGTCCGGCCTCTTCTGTGTCTTCTGGTGTCCGGCCTCTTCTGTGTCTTCTGGTACCCAGCCTCTTCTGTGTCTCCTGGCACCCAACATTTTCTGTGTCTTCTGGTACCCAGCCTCTTCTGTGTCTCCTGGTGTCCGGCCTCTTCTGTGTCTTCTGGTACCCAGCCTCTTCAGTGTCTTCTGGTACCCAGCCTTTTCTGTGTCTTCTGGTACCCAGCCTCTTCTGTGTCTCCTGGCACCCAACATTTTCTGTGTCTTCTGGTACCCAGCCTCTTCTGTGTCTCCTGGCACCCAACATTTTCTGTGTCTTCTGGTACCCAGCCTCTTCTGTGTCTCCTGGCACCCATCCTCTTCTGTGTCTTCTGGTACCCAGCCTCTTCTGTGTCTCCTGGCACCCAACATCTTCTGTGTCTCCTGGCACCCAACATCTTCTGTGTCTTCTGGTACCCAGCCTCTTCTGTGTCTTCTGGTACCCAGCCTCTTCTGTGTCTTCTGGTACCCAGCCTCTTCTGTGTCTTCTGGTACCCAGCCTCTTCTGTGTCTTCTGGTACCCAGCCTCTTCTGTGTCTTCTGGTACCCGGCCTCTTCTGTGTCTTCTGGTACCCAGCCTCTTCTGTGTCTTCTGGTACCCGGCCTCTTCTGTGTCTTCTGGTACCCAGCCTCTTCTGTGGCTTCTGGTACCCAGCCTCTTCTGTGTCTTCTGGTACCGGCCTCTTCTGTGTCTTCTGGTACCCAGCCTCTTCTGTGTCTTCTGGTACCCAGCCTCTTCTGTGTCTTCTGGTACCCAGCCTCTTCTGTGTCTTCTGGTACCCGGCCTCTTCTGTGTCTTCTGGTACCCAGCCTCTTCTGTGTCTTCTGGTACCCAGCCTCTTCTGTGTCTTCTGGTACCCGGCCTCTTCTGTGTCTTCTGGTACCCAGCCTCTTCTGTGTCTTCTGGTACCCAACATCTTCTGTGTCTTCTGGTACCCGGCCTCTTCTGTGTCTTCTGGTACCCAGCCTCTTCTGTGTCTTCTGGTACCCGGCCTCTTCTGTGTCTTCTGGTACCCAGCCTCTTCTGTGTCTTCTGGTACCCGGCCTCTTCTGTGTCTTCTGGTACCCAGCCTCTTCTGTGTCTTCTGGTACCCAGCCTCTTCTGTGTCTTCTGGTACCCGGCCTCTTCTGTGTCTTCTGGTACCCAGCCTCTTCTGTGTCTTCTGGTACCCAACATCTTCTGTGTCTTCTGGTACCCAGCCTCTTCTGTGTCTTCTGGTACCCAGCCTCTTCTGTGTCTTCTGGTACCCGGCCTCTTCTGTGTCTTCTGGTACCCAGCCTCTTCTGTGTCTTCTGGTACCCAGCCTCTTCTGTGTCTTCTGGTACCCAGCCTCTTCTGTGTCTTCTGGTACCCGGCCTCTTCTGTGTCTTCTGGTACCCAGCCTCTTCTGTGTCTTCTGGTACCCAGCCTCTTCTGTGTCTTCTGGTACCCAGCCTCTTCTGTGTCTTCTGGTACCCGGCCTCTTCTCTGTCTTCTGGTACCCAGCCTCTCCTGTGTCTCCTGGCACCCAACATCTTCTGTGTCTTCTGGTACCCGGCCTCTTCTGTGTCTTCTGGTACCCGGCCTCTTCTCTGTCTTCTGGTACCCAGCCTCTCCTGTGTCTCCTGGCACCCAACATCTTCTGTGTCTTCTGGTACCCAGCCTCTTCTGTGTCTTCTGGTACCCAGCCTCTTCTCTGTCTTCTGGTACCCAGCCTCTCCTGTGTCTCCTGGCACCCAACATCTTCTGTGTCTTCTGGTACCCGGCCTCTTCTGTGTCTTCTGGTACCCGGCCTCTTCTCTGTCTTCTGGTACCCAGCCTCTCCTGTGTCTCCTGGCACCCAACATCTTCTGTGTCTTCTGGTACCCGGCCTCTTCTGTGTCTTCTGGTACCCGACCTCTTCTCTGTCTTCTGGTACCCAGCCTCTCCTGTGTCTCCTGGCACCCAACATCTTCTGTGTCTTCTGGTACCCGGCCTCTTCTGTGTCTTCTGGTACCCGGCCTCTTCTCTGTCTTCTGGTACCCAGCCTCTCCTGTGTCTCCTGGCACCCAACATCTTCTGTGTCTTCTGGTACCCGGCCTCTTCTGGTACGTAGCATCTTCAGCATCTTCCAACACCGAGCATTTTCTGTATCTTCTGGTGCCTGGCATTTTCTGTGCCTTCCCGCGTCCTACATCTTCTGTATCTTCTGGCGCTTTGACTTTTCTGTATCTAATGGTGCCTGGCCTGTGTCTTCTAGCGTCAGTATCTTCCAACACTCGGCATCTTCTATGTCTTCTGGTGGCTGTCATCTTTGACATCTCCTGCGCTCACTAGGGTATGTTGTTTTAAGTTGCGCGGCACACTCATGATGTCAAATGACATGCTTCAGCATAAAGGGCGCCAACGATGCTGGCACTAGAAAATTCTGAAGATGACCCAGTGATGACCGCAACGGTGACCAGTCTAAAGAAAGCAGGTGGGTGCCAAGTGAGTATTACTATTATTATTATTATTTTTTACCTCCTCCTGGAACTTGAATCCAGCAATAATCCCTATCTATCGTGTGCAGTTTATAATGCTGGCGTCTTATTGTCTAAGGAGCCATTGGGCTTCAGTACTTGGGTGAGGTTACTACTTTTTTAGCCCGACTGCTAAGACCCTGCAATACTATCCAAAATGTAAAATGGAAAATTCATTTATTCTCCATAACTTGAAGCACCCAAACAATAGGATCTTTTGGGTATTGTTTGTTAAATCATGCCACTTGTTGGCAAGACTTGATGCTTTTGGCAAGTATCTCCAATGTATTGCAAAGATAAAACTGACCCCCTTCTCTATGCCAACAAATTATCTGTCGATGATCTATCTATTATCTATCTCATATTTATCTATTATCTATCTATTATCATCTATTATCTATTATCTATATATTATCTATTATCTATCTATCTATCATTTATTATCTATCATATATCAATCTATTATCTATATATGATTTATTATAGATATTATCTATCTAGGAAAGACTGCAACCAATTAAAAATAAAAATAAAATATAACAGAATATGAGTATGCTGATTTTGAGGGGAAAAGGGACCTATTTATTGTCTGTAGTGAATAAATTGCAGCATCAGAAGATGAGTGTGCTGTCTCTGAGGCTGAAACTGACTTTCTACTTCTGTTATTATGTTTCACATTAGAAAGTTAAAACGGAAAGCGAGAGAATCCAGGTTCTTGACGATTAAACATCTTGTAGCCAATCAGATGACGGGAATTACTACAGCTTTAGGATAGGAGTGTGCTGATTTTGCAGGAGGCAGTGACCTGAGTTTACATAAATGAATACTGAACAAGGATAAGGACATAACATGATGCGTAATAAGAAGAGAATGTGATTCCCGGAATGCAAGATATTAAAAGTGAAGAAAAATAAAAGTTATTTGCCCGACGTCTTCCTTGTCTTTCCCGATGTATATTTGTAATTTACATAAAGCAGAAATACAAGTTATAAAGCAAACAGCCCAGAATATCTGAAACATATAAAACATCTGAAATCCAGATAGTAATTTCTTCATTAAAAATGCACTCGAGTCGAATGCCTTGTGTAGTTTAACGGCATGAAATCACAGATTTAATTTCCAGTAGAAACAATCAAGATTCCAATCCTCCATCTCTAAATGTAATAACCATGAAATAGCTTAACAGAAGTGAAATGCAGAAGCTCATAAATCTCTGAACCAAAAACACTAAACAAGTAAGCAAAACGGCCCATGAAATACACATTATATAAAAAATGTAAAGCGCGGCATTGTCATAACGATAAAGAACATCCTGCTTTGCAATAAAAGGCTTTTGTGCGCAATGACGGGTGAGCCGCGAGCAAAATAAAACCAAATCTGTCTCATTTTACATCTTAATTTCTAATGGAGTCAATTACAAACTTTAAGGCATATAGAAAATAAAAAAATGATACAATGTACACAATAAATCAGGTTATATATGTACAGCTTTGCTGTATAGAACAGGACAGAATCAGCAGAGGACGGTCTGGTAAATAATTGCTCTGCAAATCAATTCTAAAGAAAAAAAAAATCCAAATTCTTTTAGAATTTACCAAAATTTGTGAATTCAGGCAAAGTCAAGTGTTGGTCAATTCGCTCATGTAAATCCACCAAAATGGTGGCCGGTTAAGACAGAATTTTACTGAAGTCCAAAGGGTTGGGAGGGGGTGAAAACATGTCTCTTGTGCATTCTTCAGGCGTTTTTTGAGCAGGGAGTGACTGAGTTTGCTGGGATGCAGTGGGAAAAGATGTCTTAAGATTGGACTGGAGCCAGAAAAGCTGCATGGCTGGATGGTTTAGAGCTGATACCAGGCCTCACATGATGTTTTTCGACTTTGGGGCCATGTGTCAGGACATTGGCTCTATGTTATGGGGCCTGGAGGAGGATCACAACATTATAAAACACGTAAGAGGTAAATTGCAAATTTGCTAGTTTTTACAAACACTTTGCAATTTTGCACCCATTTTATTAACCTTGATTTATTCACCCTCACCCGGTCCAGGTTTGAGTCTCTGACAAAGCTACCAATCTCTGCAGCCAAGTAGTGTGCTCAGCAGCTCTGTGCGGCTTCTGCTGTCTGCTCAGGCTCGGAAGCTACGACAGACCAGGGGAGGGTGAGTAAAGCTCACAAAAGTTCAACTTTGGGAAAAGTAGTTTTGATTTAAAAAAAAGAAAAAAAGGTTGGAAAGAAACATTTTTCAGAATTAATCGAACAAGGCACAAGCCGAAGGGATTTTTCACGAAATGCCTAAAAGAGAACAAAAGCCGAGACCTAGAAAAGAGGTAAAAAAAAAGTCTTTTATTTTCTTCTATTTTTTTATTTTAGCTTAAACAGAAGCCGACTTTATCCTCCTCATTTCAATAATTCCTTTGCTCTGCAGTCTGAAACAAGTCTGAACCCCACCGGCTCCTAAGCAACAACGACTATTGGCTGCGCCAGCAGAAACTCAAGTACTGTAATTCGCTTTAAACTGTTTAACGACAAGAATAACATGTAACCACTGCATAACCGACACGACAGGAAGCTGCTGGCTTAACACAGTGATAAAGTTTTTTAATCAAATCCTAGAGCCGGCTGCTTTAATGCTAAGAACAGACAATGAGCCGTCCCCGAAGAGGCAGGAAAATAACATCAAGTGCACTTTGGGGGAAAAAGTTCATTTATAGAACGCTATCGACTGGGAGACAAAAAAAAAATTGTCACAATGTAAAAAGAACAGAAAAGAAAGAGTTTTTGAAATCCGATCATCGACTGGAAAATGATTTCCTCCAAATAGAAAACGAGATAAAAAAAAAAAAATGTTTTTGAAAAATAAGGCCGTTCCTTCAAGGACGGGATCGCCGGAGTGGAGGACTTCAAAGAATAGGGCGAGTTTAATGATCTGAAGACGGAGAATTTTTTTTCTTCTTAAGAATAAAAATAACGAAGCCTGTCACCCAACGTCGCTGTCAGTTTTTTTTTTACATTTCACAAAACATCCAATGTTTTTTTTTTTCTCTTTTCTATTATCATTTAGAGAAAGAACTTTTACCACAAAGAATTTTTAACAAGCTGCAAAGCTTTTCATTTCTCGAGATGCCGGGAAAAGAATGTCCTATATTTGAGAAGCAGACGTCTCCTCGGTGGCCCTGTTTAGCGTGGCAAGAAAATAGTCATTATATTAAAAAAAGGCACAAAAATGTAAAAAAAATAAATAAAAAGAAATATTATAATTATCTGTCTACAATCAACAGATTAATGGACTTCTTTGGCTTTGCAAATTTCAAAGTAGCAAGAAATCTGGAGTCTTTGTGAAGGAAATGTGATACTGGCATTATATCTGCTGCTTCTGATTAATATCGCTCAGTAAATCCCATTTTATAACTCTGTTGTATAAAGCATCGGAATTGAACGCTGGTTTACGCATTTTTTATACAGTACAGTAGTTGAATAGTTTATTGCTTTTTGCATCTTTTTGTTTTATTTTTAAAGATGCTGCCTAAAAATAAGCTGATCGCATAACCTCAGTGATCAATTCTGCAGAACAACGCTAAGTGGAGGTAAGTGTTTGCCTTTCTGCAGGAAGTGGAGGAGGGTGTGGTCTTCTCTACAGGAAGTGGAGGCGGAGGTTTGCCTTTCTACAGGAAGTGGAGGAGGGTGTGTACTTCACTACAGGAAGTGGAGGCGGAGGTTTGCCTTTCTACAGGAAGTGGAGGAGGGTGTGTACTTCACTACAGGAAGTGGAGGCGGAGGTTTGCCTTTCTACAGGAAGTGGAGGAGGGTGTGTACTTCACTACAGGAAGTGGAGGCGGAGGTTTGCCTTTCTTCAGGAAGTGGAGGAGGGTGTGTACTTCACTACAGGAAGTGGAGGCGGAGGTTTGCCTTACTACAGGAAGTGGAGGAGGGTGTGTACTTCACTACAGGAAGTGGAGGCAGAGGTTTGCCTTTCTACAGGAAGTGGAGGAGGGTGTGTACTTCACAACAGGAAGTGGAGGCGGAGGTTTGCCTTTCTGCAGGAAGTGGTGGAGGGTGTGGACTTCTCTACAGGAAGTGGAGGCAGAGGTTTGCCTTTCTACAGGAAGTGGAGGAGGGTGTGTACTTCACTACAGGAAGTGGAGGTGGGTGTTTGTCTTTCTACAGGAAGTGGAAGAGTGAGTTTGCGTTTCTATGGGAAGTGGAGGCAGGAGTTTGCCTTTTTACAGGTAGTTGAGGTGGGTGTTTGAATTTCTACAGTAAGTGGAGGCAAGAGTTTGCCTTTTTACGGGAAGTGGAGGTGGGTATTTTTCTTTCTACAGGAAGTGGAGGAGGGTGTTTTTATTTCTACAGGAAGTGGAATTGGGTTTTTGTCTTTCTACAGGAAGTGGAGGCAATTAATTACTCCTCTACAGAAAGGGAAGGTGGGAGTTTACTTCTCTACAGGAAATGGAGGCGGGTGTTTGACTTTCTACGGGAAGAGGAGGAAGGTGTTTACTTCTCTACAGGAAGTGGAGGCGGAGGTTTGCCTTTCTACAGGAAGTGGAGGAGGGTGTGTACTTCTCTATAGGAAGTGGAGCCTGAGGTTTGCCTTTCTACAGGAAGTGGAGGAGGGTGTGTACTTCACTACAGGAAGTGGAGGCAGAGGTTTGCCTTTCTACAGGAAGTGGAGGAGGGTGTGTACTTCTCTATAGGAAGTGGAGGCAGAGGTTTGCCTTTTCTACAGGAAGTGGAGGAGGGTGTGTACTTCTCTATAGGAAGTGGAGGCGGAGGTTTGCCTTTCTGCAGGAAGTGTTGGAGGGTGTGGACTTCTCTGCAGGAAGTGGAGGCGGAGGTTTGCCTTTCTACAGGAAGTGGTGGAGGGTGTGGACTTCTCTACAGGAAGTGGAGGCGGAGGTTTGTCTTTCTACAGGAAGTGAAGGAGGGTGTGTACTTCTCTACAGGAAGTGGAGGCGGAGGTTTGCCTTTCTACAGGAAGTGAAGGAGGGTGTGGACTTCTCTACAGGAAGTGGAGGCAGAGGTTTGCCTTTCTACAGGAAGTGGAGGAGGGTGTGTATTTCACTACAGGAAGTGGAGGTGGGTGTTTGTCTTTCTACAGGAAGTGGAAGAGTGAGTTTGCGTTTCTATGGGAAGTGGAGGCAGGAGTTTGCCTTTTTACAGGTAGTTGAAGTGGATGTTTGAATTTCTACAGTAAGTGGAGGCAAGAGTTTGCCTTTTTACGGGAAGTGGAGGTGGATGTTTGCCTTGCTACAGGAAGTGGAGGCTGGCCTATTCCTTTATACAGGAAGTGGAGGTGTGTATTTTCCTTTCCACAGGAAGTGGAGGAGGGCGTTTTTATTTCTACAGGAAGTGGAATTGGGTTTTTGTCTTTCTACAGAAAGTGGAGGCAATTGATTACTCCTCTACAGAAAGGGGAGGTGGAAGTTTACTTCTCTACAGGAAATGGAGGCAGGTGTTTAACTTTCTACAGGAAGAGGAGGAGGGTGTTTACTTCTCTACAGGAAATGGAGGCGGGTGTTTGCCCTTCTACAGGAAGTGAAAGTAGGTGTTTTTATTTCTACAGGAAATTGAATTGGGTGTTCATCTTTCTACAGGAAGTGGAGGCAATTGTTTAGTCCTCTACAGAAAGGGGAAGTGGGTACTCTGGTAAAATATTTGAAGGCTTAATAAAGGCCGACTTTCAGTTTAGGACAGACAATTAATTGAAAAGATGTAATCCATGTTGCGAAGTGAGAAAAAGGAAGATCCAACACCTATAGCACTGGCAGAATGCTGATAAAAAGGAAGTGCCTACTCAAAATTTCCATTGTTGGCTTTTGATGGGACTTAGCAAAAAAAAGGAGGGTCTAATCGTTCCAGAGAGGACAGTGAGGGGAGGTTCCTGCTGCAGGAAGTTGTCTTACTACCAGAAAAAAGCAAGAGTTTAAGGTTTGCGAGAGTGAAAGACTCACTTTTATTAATATTTTCATATTTCTAGAGTAATAAGACAAAAGGAAAAATTTCTATTTTTGACATAATTTAGTGTTTGACTTCAGTCTAATTGAAAACTATTAGTGTTTAATGATATTATGGCCTGGGACGTGATTATAGGGGCTACTGATCCTGAAGGAGGAAGAAGCACAGAAGGTCCCAATGTCATAAATGTCATATTATAGTTGGGGGTCCTAATATGGAAATTTCCTTTGGGGCCCAGGAGCATCAGGTTAATCCTCTGATCACAACACAACATGAAAGATGAGGAAACTCAACTCCGCTGCTTCTTTTTAGCAAACAAATCACACAACATAATAACCAACGGAGGAAGAGAATGTGTTGTCTGAGCAAACAAACGTTGGCTGATCCTCAATGAATCAATCCCCGCTCGCCTCCCGGTCCTCCATTACTGCTTCCTGGTAATGAGAGCGCTCCTCTACCTCTTACAACTCAATCAATGGGTTCGGATTGTCATTAGCCAACCTCGTGGCCAGCTGCAGCCGTCCATTCACTTTCTTCTTTATAGATTTCTACCTGGAGATTTATTGTTTGACATTTCTTCTCCTTATGTTTTCATAAAGCCCATCTGGACACTGCGGAGGTTTTTTGGATGGATTGGTGATGAAAATACCTGCCCCACATTTCCCCATACCTGCTATTATCTGTATGGATAAGGCTTCCATGCTCGGCTCACTGGATTGGATCCTGCTTGTCTCTGTTTTGCAAATCTTCCAGTGTAATTTCCACCCAGAAGATGCAGCAGACACTCCATGATCAAAATTGCAATATAAGCAAAAAAAAAATGTAGATTGTGCAAACTCTAGTAATACACTTAGGTATGCGTCCCCTTCATATCATGCCACCAGCAGTTGCTCCCCATGATATCATGACACCAGCGGTTGCTCCACCATCATATCATGACACCAGCGATTGCTCCCCATCATATCATGACACCAGCAATTGCTCCCCACCATATCATAACACCAGCGGTTGCTCCCCATCATATCATGACACCAGCAATTGCTCCCCATGATATCATGATACCAGCGGTTGCTCCCCATCAGATCATAACATCAGCAGTTGTTCCCCATCATATCATGACACCAATGATTGCTCCCCATCACATCATGACACCAGCGGTTGCTCACTAACATATCATGACACCAGGGGTTGCACCCCCATCATATCATGACATCAGCGGTTGCTCCCCCATCATATCATGACACCAGCGATTGCTCCCTATCATATCATGATACCAGCAGTTGCTCCCTATCATATCATGACACCAGGGGTTGCTCCCCCATGATATTATGACACCAGCAGTTGCTCATCCATCATATCATGACACCAGTGATTGCTCCCCATCATATCATGACACCAGCGATTGCTTCCCCATCATATCATGACACCAGCGGTTGCACCCCCATCATATCATGACACCAGCGGTTGCTCCCCCATGATATTATGACACCAGCAGTTGCTCCTCCATCATATCATGACACCAGTGATTGCTCCCCTTCATATCATGACACCAGCGGTTGCACCCCCATCATATCATGACACCAGCAGTTGCTCCCCCATGATATTATGACACCAGCAGTTGCTCCTCCTTCATATCATGACACCAGCGGTTGCTCCCCCATCATATCATGACACCAGGGGTTGCTCCCCCATCATATGACACCAGCGATTACTCCCCGTCATATCATGACACCAGCGGTTGTTCCCCATCATATTCTAACACCAGTGGTTGCTCCCCCATCATATCATGACACCAGCAGTTGCTCCCCTATCATATCATGACACCAGGGGTTGCACCCCCATCATATCATGACACCAGTGATTGCTCCCCATCATATCATGACACCAGCAGTTGCTCCCCCATCATATCATGACACCAGCGGTTGCTCCCCCATCATATCATGACACCAGCGGTTACTCCCCCATCATATGACACCAGCGATTGCTCCCCGTCATATCATGACACAAGCGGTTGTTCCCCATCATATTCTAACACCAGCAGTTGCTCCCCCATCATATCATGACACCAGTGATTGCTCCCCATCATATCATGACACCAGTGATTGCTCCCCATCATATCATGACACCAGTGATTGCTCCCCATCATATCATGACACCAGCGGTTGCTCCCCCATCATATCATGACACCAGCGGTTGCTCCCCCATCATATCATGACACCAGCGATTGCTCCCCATCATATCATGACACCAAGGGTTGCCCCCCCTGTCATATCATGACACCAGGGGTTGCACCCCCATCATATCATGACACAAGGGGTGTCTCCCCCATCATATCATGACACCAGTGGTTGCTCCCTGTCATATGACATCAGTGATTGATCCCCCATCATATCCTGACACCAGCGGTTGCACCCCCATTATATCATGACACCAGCGATTGCTCCCCATTATATCATGACACCAGCGGATGCTCCCCATCATATCATGACACCAGAGGTTGTTCCCCATTATATCATGACACCAGCGATTGCTCCCCATTATATCATGACACCAGCGGATGCTCCCCATCATATCATGACACCAGTGATTGCTCCCCATTATATCATGACACCAGCGGTTGCACCCCCATTATATCATGACACCAGCGATTGCTCCCCATCATATCATGACACCAGAGGTTGCTCCCCATTATATCATGACACCAGCGGATGCTCCCTATCATATCATGACACCAGAGGTTGCTCCCCATTATATCATGACACCAGCGGTTGCTCCCCTATCATATCATATCCCAGACCCCCATAAATACCTGCCTGTCCTGACCTCGGCTTTTAGAAGGAAATACATCATCCTGGTGCTGCGCTTACAAGCTCTTAGTATTGGCCACTCTTCTGGGACAGCGACCCGAGGATCCACCCTGGGAAAGGCTTAGGTGACAGGGATGCGAAACTAGAAATAGTGACTCCATTATGGGAGCCCGATTTTTACTCCTCAGTATGAGGTTGCCGCCGCAGATGTAATTTGGCATTTACTG
This sequence comes from Ranitomeya imitator, assembly GCF_032444005.1. Classification (NCBI taxonomy): domain Eukaryota; kingdom Metazoa; phylum Chordata; class Amphibia; order Anura; family Dendrobatidae; genus Ranitomeya; species Ranitomeya imitator. The sequence goes on along the minus strand of NC_091289.1, from coordinate 192,892,057 downwards.
TACCGGTGACATATAAATGCCCGAGTGAGAATATGATGTCAGGTTCAGAGAAGGAAAATATACTGAGAAGCCGAAACCATTCACAAAGTAAAAGGAAATGTTTTCTGGGGGATGAGGCCGGATTGCTGAGGAGTCAGCGGAATGAGCAACCAGGTACTCAGGTTACAAAATCCCTGCGAGGTGATAAAAGCATAAAATGTTCAATGATGAAGGGTTCAGCTGAAAATATATATTACTTTATAAGACACATAAAAATGTTCTCAGCCTGGCATGGAAGAAATCGAAAAATGTATAAAATAAAGGAACAGTTCTCAAAAACTCCGCTAATAATTAATAATCTATTTGCCGTCTGCTTGTAAAGTTTAAAGAGATCTTTCATTACAAAAGGTCAATTTTTCAGTGTAACAAGGTCTCTAGCTATCTATTATCTATCTATATATTATCTATTATCTATCTATTATCTATCTACGGTATCTATCTATTATCTATCTATCTATATATTATCTATCTATTATCTATCTATTATCTATCTATATATTATCTATCTATTATCTATCTATCTATTATCTATCTATATATTATCTATCTATTATCTATCTATCTATCTATTATCTATCTATATATTATCTATCTATCTATCTATCTATCTATCTATCTATTATCTATCTATATATTATCTATCTATTATCTATCTATCTATTATCTATCTATATATTATCTATCTATTATCTATCTATCTATCTATCTATTATCTATCTATATATTAATATATTATATATCTATATATTATCTATTATCTATCTATCTATTATCTATCTATATATTAATATAATATATGCAGTGATCCCCAGTCTACTGAAGTGCCACATGACCAGCTCTACCCTGACCTAGTGTATCCTCACCCATCCCCTGTAGACTGTGAGCCCTCGCGAGCAGGGTCCTCTCTCCTTCTGTACTTCTGTGTGCCTTGTTTTACTCATGTTTATTGTACTTGTCTATATTTGCCCCATTCACATGTAAAGCTCCATGGAATAAATGGCGCTATAAAAATGAATAATAATAATATATTATCTATTATCTATCTATCTATTATCTATCTATATATTAATATATTATATATCTATATATCTATATATTATCTATTATCTATCTATATATTATCTATTATCTATCTATCTACAGTTAGGTTCATATATATTTGGACAGAGACAACATTTTTCTAATTTTGGTTATAGACGTTACCACAATGAATTTTAAACAAAACAATTCAGATGCAGTTGAAGTTCAGACTTTTAGCTTTCATTTGAGGGTATCCACATTAAAATTGGATGAAGGGTTTAGGAGTTTCAGCTCCTTAACATGTGCCACCCTGTTTTTAAAGGGACCAAAAGTAATTGGACAATTGACTCCAAGGCTATTTTATGGACAGGTGTGGGCAATCCCTTCGTTATGTAATTCTCAATTAAGCAGATAAAAGGCCTGGAGTTGATTTGAGGTGTGGTGCTGCATTTGGAAGGTTTTGCTGTGAAGTAAACATGCGGTAAAGGAGCTCTCCATGCAGGTGAAACAAGCCATCCTTAAGCTGCGAAAACAGAAAAAACCCATCCGAGAAATTGCTACAATATTAGGAGTGGCAAAATCTACAGTTTGGTACATCCTGAGAAAGAAAGCACTGGTGATGAACTCATCAATGCAAAAAGACCTGGGCGCCCACGGGAGACAACAGTGGTGGATGATCGCAGAATAATCTCCATGGTGAAGAGAAACCCCTTCACAACAGCCAACCAAGTGACCAACACTCTCCAGGAGGTCGGCATATCAATATCCAAATCTACCATAAAGAGAAGACTGCATGAAAGTAACTACAGAGGGTTCACTGCACGGTGCAGCCACTCATAAGCATCAAGAAGAAAAAGGCTAGACTGGACTATGCTAAAAAACATCTAAAAAAGCCAACACAGTTCTGGAAGAACATTCTATGGACAGATGAAGCCAAGATCAACCTCTACCAGAATGATGGAAAGAGAAAAGTATGGCGAAGGCGCGGTACAGCTCATGATCCAAAGCAAACCACATCATCTGTAAAACACGGCGGAGGCAGTGTGATGGCGCGGGCATGCATGGCTGCCAGTGGCACTGGGTCACTATTGTTTATTGATGATGTGACACAGGACAGAAGAATGAATTCTGAGGTCTTCAGAGCCGCCATACTGTGTGCTCAGATCCAGCCAAATGCAGCCAAACTGGTTGGTCGTCGTTTCATACTACAGATGGACAATGACCCAAAACATAAAGTCAAAGCAACCCAGGAGTTTATTAAAGCAAAGAAGTGGAATATTTCTCAATGGCCAAGTCAGTCACCTGATCTCAACCCAATTGAGCAGCATTTCATTTGTTAAAGACTAAACTTCAGACAGAAAGGCCCACAAACAAACAGCAACTGAAAACCACCGCAGTGAAGGCCTGGCAGAGCATCAAAAAGGAGGAAACACAGCGTCTGGTGATGTCCATGAGTTCAACACTTCAGGCAGTCATTGCCAACAAAGGGTTTTCAACCAAGAACTAAAAATGAACATTTTATTTAAAAATATTGAATCTGTCCAATTACTTTTGGTTCCTTTAAAAACAGGGTGGCACAAGTTAAGAAGCTGAAACTCCTAAACCCTTTACCCAATTGTAATGTGGATACCTTCAAATGAAAGCTGAAAGTCTGAACTTCAACTGCATCTGAATTGTTTTGTTTAAAGTTCATTGTGGTAATGTCAATAACCAAAATTAGAAAAATGTTGTCTCTGTCCAAATATATATGGACCTCACTGTATATATTATCTATTATCTATCTATCTATCTATCTATCTATCTATCTATCTATCTATCTATCTATTATCTATCTATCATCTGTCTATCTATTATCTATCTATTATCTATCTATCTATCTATCATCTATCTATTATATATCTATTATCTATCTATTATCTATCTATTATCTATCTATCTAGGTATACCTGTGGTCAAAATTGTTGGTACCCCTTGTTTAAGGACAGCAAAACCCACAATGGTCACAGAAATAACTTGAATCTGACAAAAGTAATAATAAATAAAAGATCTATGAAAATGGACAAATGAAAGTCAGACATTGCTTTTCAACTATGCTTGAGAAAGGATATCATATCCAAAACGTTGCCACGTCATTTGGGCAATAAAGTTCACTTTTTTTCAAACCATTTTTTGTGCTGTTTTCCTTTTTTTACTCTATTATGTATCTATCTATCTATTATCTATCTATCTATATATCTATCTATTATCTATCTATTATCGATCTATTATCTATATATCTATTACGGTATCTATCTATCTATTATTGAGCTATTATCTATCATCTATTATCTTTCTATCTATTATCTATTATTTATCTGTTATCTATTATCTATCTATTATCTATCTATCTTTCTATCTATCTATTATCTATCTATTATCTATCTATCTTTCTATCTATCTATTATCTATCTATTATCTATCTATCTTTCTATCTATCTATTATCTATCTATCTATCTATTATCTATCCATCCATCTTTCTATCTTCTGTGTCTTAATAAAGAGTTCAGCAGTGAAGGTGATGGCGGAAGGGGCGTATGGTCATCATCATCAATATAGGGGTCCATGGGATTAACCCACTTATAAGACAAGTATCTGGATAATCCGCTGGTGGAGCTGCAGACGCTGTCAGCACTGATTGATGAGTCCTGCACGGAGTCTGATTCCCAGTCGACACTAGAACGGATGATGGTCATTATAGTGATCCATATCATGATGGAGCCGCGCAGTCCCACATTTATGTCATCCATGTCTATCTTGTGCAGAGATAGATGTAGATTTCTCTTTCGTTGATGATAGTGGCTACGTCGCTTATCACATCAGGATAAAGAATTTATTGCTCCAAAATTCCAAAAATCTCTGATTTATTGTGACCTACAATTCTGATACTCCATAGATTTGTCTTTGCAAAGTGATCTTAAAGTTGTGGAGTTTTTACAACCATTCTCTTTACCCCATCAGTTCAGCTGGAAAAATGAAGCAACAATGAGAATGGCCTTTTTTTTAGAGATGAGTAAATCAAACAATGGAATTTGTTACAGATTTTCTAAACATTCTAATCTATTTTACTGGATTCTTTTAAGCACCAAGAAGTAGTTAAAATACAAAAAAAAAACACATTATACTCACTTGTTGCAGACCCTCTATTGCCACAGCAGCCCCCTGGTTTGCTGAACGGGTCTGTTAGGGCTGGCCGAACGCACCGAGTAAATATGGAGATAATATTGGTGCGTTCTCAGCCCGGGGGCCACCATGCAGGAGTGGAACCTGCTGCTAGTAAATGGCGGCACTGTATGGCGGTACTACGCCTGAACAGACATGGGTTCCGTCACCCGGTCTGTATAGGAGCAAACTCTGTTGCTTCACAGAGTCGCCGGGATAAAAGATAATGATGTGCCCTGTTAACCTCACAGAGGGTCACAGCTCTCTAATGGAGCAGGTAGCATATAGTGGTTACACAGTCAGCAACAGCACTCAAACAACTCCTATCCGGAGGTGCCGGAATTCTAGTGGCTATATGCCAGCCCTGAATTCATACACACAAACTCCTCTCCGGAGGTGCCGGAATTCTAGAGGCTATACGCCAGCCCTGAATTCATACACACAAACTCCTCTCCGGAGGTGCCGGAATTCTAGTGGCTATACAGCCGACCCTGAGCACATGCTGACAGCGAGCACAAAAGTAGCTAAGCTCATACACACATGAACGGAAGTTGATACTAGCGCATGGCTGTGCGGCCATGTGAACCTTTTATAGAGGAAGCTCTCCAGGACCTTCCTAGTGGTCCAATAGGAACTGCTTCAGGACCTGAGCATGTGACCCCCAACCTCCAATGAGAGATCATCTCTTGGGCATGCCCAGTAGAGGAAAAGCAGGACTTAGTCCCAGGACCATCTGCTCGCCGCAGAACAGTGCTGGTTACAATGGCTGAGTCTGGAAGATCAGCAGTAACCAAGCGCACAGTATCTGCCTGAGCCAGACGCTGGGACCGACATCTCCACTGAGCACAGGTTAGCTCGGTGGCTCACCGAGTCCACTTCTAACAAAAGCATTAGTGGAAAAGCGATCACATAACGAACTGTGACTGAATTTTACCGATTTTTAGCAAAAATGCTTGCGTGTCCGAACACGAATCCGAATGTACTAAGTTTGTGTCGAATTTGAGACTGGCGAACGTTTTCCGAACAAGTTCACTCATCTCTAGACAACATGACTTGAAGGCAGTGGTAATGTACTTTTTGAATGCTGCTTGGCCAGGAGTTTGCTTATGGGGGCACTCTTTCTCCATCTCATTTGTACATTTACTTTCTGTGCTCTTCCATGGGTATGACAGTGCTTTGAGGGTCATCCAAGAGGTGACAGGTTGTCCATGATTCAGTAGCCGTATGACTCAGCTCCGAGCTCACTGTGCCGCCTTCGCACTGACAGATCACACCGCTCCTGCTCGGCAATTATTCTAATGATCTAAAAAGTCTGGAAAAGAAAAAAAGTTAATTTGTTAAAACACCTCCAGATGCAGTTTACCGTACAGACGTGTTACTTTATATCACACCAGGATGTCTTTTATCATTGTGCCTTGATGATTACTCATTTAGAGATTGTAAAATATGCAAATATCAGGAATCAAGTGCAATTTCAATGATACATCCCTGTGCAAGGATATCAACTGCTACACAGGTGGAAGTGAACTGTTGTAGTGAAGTCATGCCATCTATGCAGAAAATCATGTAATTAGGGTCTCATAATAGTTTTGTTAATTTTTCGTGTTATTCTTGGTACATATGATAATTTATCAGATCATCAATAATGCCGAGCTGCCTGTATTCTTTCACTGCATGTCTAGTGTTTTATTACAGAGATGTGATCATGATTATGGCCATTATGTGCCGGCTCAGTCATAGTACAGGAGGAGCAGTTGTTGAGCTGTGACATCATCTATTGTGAATGGTGGATCCTATGTTTACTACTATAGAGGTTGTGAAGGATGGGGGGATCTAATGACAGCTTACAATCCTGAAAATATGTGTATCTGTAGCAGGACACCTGGCTCAGCAGGGGGTCCAGCCTTCTCAGCTTCAAAGAAAAAATTCGCCCCCCCCACCAGCTAGCTAGTAACCTAACTCCTACATGAAGATCTCCTGAGAAGCCCATGCGGTGTAACTGCTTTGCTCAGACAGCTAGGATTTCATAAGGACAATATGGGACTTATCATCCTAGCCATACCCCGGTTACATTTTTGAGATCTCTGGAATAGGCTGAATGTCTTCCCTGGGCCTCTATCCATTCTAGTACCCTAGGGTAGGGAGTTACATATAATGGCTGGTAGGAGTCAGGTAGCAAATCCATGTGTGCTTACAACGCGTAGCAGAGGTCCAGCCAGATCCGATGGCACCAAAACCGCCCCCATTGGACCGTTCATTAAGGAGTTATGACCCATCTTAGGTCTTGGAATTTTTAGCTGCTAGATGCAAGAGGAAGGGATTTAGGTTCAGCCCAGAGAACAGAAGGAGAGTGAGCCAAGGGGTTAAATGTTCATGTAACGCATTGCATATTGCTTTTTCTCTAAGAAGGTTGCAACGACACATGTATGAGTAGCAGTCAAGGAACAGAGGGGATCACCAGGCCTTTCATCTGATTGGTAACTGACTCTTATACTCTGTATACTTTGTTCTACCACAATTGTATTTGTACAGTAGATACCAAATGTTTGGACACACCTTCTCATTTAACGATTTGTATGTATTTTCATGACTAAGAAAATTGTACATTCACACTGAAGGCATCAAAACTATGAATTAACACATGTGGAATTATATACTTAACGAAAAAGTGTGAAACAACTGAAATTATGTCTTATATTCTAGGTTCTTCAAAGTAGCCACCTTTTGCTTTGATGACTGCTTTGCACACTCTTGGCATTCTCTTGATGAGCTTCAAGAGGTAGTCACCAGGAATGATCTTCCAACAATCTTGAAGGAGTTCCCAGAGATGCTTATCACTTGTTGGCCCTTTTGCCTTCACTCTGCGGTCCAGCTCACCCCAAACCATCTCGATTGGGTTCAGGTCTGGTGACTGTGGAGGCCAGGTCATCTGATGTAGCACCCATCACTCTCCTTCTTGGTCAAATAGCCCTTACACAGCCTGGAGGTGTGTTTGGGGTCATTGTCCTGTTGAAAAACAAATGATGGTCCAACTAAACGCAAACCGGATGGACTAACATGCCGCTGCAAGATGCTGTGGTAGCCATGCTGGTTCAGTATGCCTTCAATTTTGAATAAATCCCCAACAGTGTCAAAGACCCCCACACCATCACACCTCCTCCTCCATGCTTCACGGTGGGAATCAGGCATGTAGAGTCCATCCGTTAATCTTTTCTGCGTCGCACAAAGACACGGTGGTTGGAACCAAAAATCGCAAATTTGGACTCATCAGACCAAAGCACAGATTTCCACTGGTCTAATGTCCATTCCTTGTTCTTTAGCCCAAACAAGTCTCTTCTGCTTGTTGCCTGTCCTTAGCAGTGGTTTCCTAGCAGCCATTTTACCATGAAGGCCTGCTGCACAAAGTCTCCTCTTAACAGTTGTTGTAGAGATGTGTCTGCTACTAGAACTCTGTGTGGCATTGACTTGGTCTCTAATCTGAGCTGCTGTTAACCTGCGATTTCTGTGGCTGGTGACTCGGATAAACTTATCCTCAGAAGCAGAGGTGACTCTTGGTCTTCCTTTCCTGGGGCGGTCCTCATGTGAGCCAGTTTCTTTGTAGCGCTTGATGGTTTTTGCCACTGCACTTGGGGACACTTTCAAAGTCTTCCCAATTTTTCAGACTGACTGATCTTCATTTCTTAAAGTAATGATGGACACTCGTTTTCCTTAGCTGCTTTTTTCTTGCCATAATACAAAGTCTAACAGTCTATTCAGTAGGACTATCAGCTGTATATCCACCAGACTTCTGCATAACACAACTGATAGTCCCAACCCCATTTATAAGGCAAGAAATCCCACTTATTAAACCTGACAGGGCACACCTGTGAAGTGAAAACCATTCCCGGTGACTACCTCGTGAAGCTCATCAAGAGAATGCCAAGAGTGTACAAAGCAGTCATCAAAGCAAAAGGTGGATACTTTGAAGAACCTAGAATATAAGACATAATTTCAGTTGTTTCACACTTTTTTGTTAAGTATATAATTCCACATGTGTTAATTCATAGTTTTGATGCCTTCAGTGTGAATGTACAATTTTCATAGTCATGAAAATACAGAAAACTCTTTAAATGAGAAGGTGTGTCCAAACTTTTGGTCTGTACTGTATATCTGACCATTGTATATGTATAATCATTGTGTATATAGTGTTTTCTCTAGTGTGCCCTTATGGCAATTAAATATATAATTTATCCTTGGGTTGCTCTGTTATCTCTATCCACGAATCCACATGTCTGTGATCTCGGCTTAACTTTCCATGCTACCAGGGCTGGTTTCAGGCCCGATATAATCCCATTAACGAACTGGGCTTATATATGGGCAGCACGGTGGCTCATTGGTTAGCACTGCAGCGCTGGGGTCCTGGGTTCTAATCCCACCCAGGACAACATCTGCAAAGAGTTTGTATGTTCTCTCCGTGTTTGCGTGGGTTTCCTCCGGGTTCTCCCATTTCCTCCCACATTCCAATGACATACTGATAAGCAATCTAGATTGTGAGCCCCATCGGGGACAGTGATGATAATGTGTGCAAACTGTAAAGCGCTGCGGAATATGTTAGCGCTATATAAAAATAAAGATTATTATTATCTAATGAGGAACTGGTGGCAGTCAAGAAAGGGGCTTCTCAGCCTGTCATGATTGTGAGTGAGTGTGGTGCAACATCAGTGACTGCGTCGGCCAAATTCTCTCACTCCCCATGCCTTCTTGGGCCCGTGTGGACAGGGGATGTCTGTGTAAAATTGAACAAGTGAGGAGAGTGCACCACGTGATTTCTTAGATATAACAGTGATATCAGGTGGGGTGGCGAGGTGCAGGTTCATCACACAGATGTCTCTAATACTAATATCTACTGTATATAGAGGTGTTGTCAGTCATTGTATAGGAGGAGGAGGTGGGCTGTGACATCACATATTGTGGATGGTGGATCCTGTGTTATCTACTGTATATAGAGGTGTTATCAGTCATTGTATGGGAGGAGGAGGTGAGCTGTGACATCACATATTGTGGATGGTGGATCCTGAGTTATCTACTGTATATAGAGGTGTTATCAGTCATTGTACAGGAGGAGGAGGTGAGCTGTGACATCACCTATTGTGAATGGTCGATCCTGTGTTATAAGCTGTATATAGAGGTGTTATCAGTCATTGTACAGGAGGAGGAGGCGAGCTGTGACATCACCTATTGTGAATGGTGTGTCCTGTGTTATAAGCTCTATATAGAGGTGTTATCAGTCATTGTACAGGAGGAGGAGGTGAGCTGTGACATCACCTATTGTGAATGGTGGATCCTGTGTTATCTACTGTATATAGAGGTGTTATCAGTCATTGTACAGGAGGAGGAGGAGGTGAGCTGTGACATCACCTATTGTGAATGCTGGATCCTGTGTTATAAGCTGTATACAGAGGTGTTATCAGTCATTGCAATCCTCACTCTTCTGATAAGAAGTCAAAAACTCTTCCTGAAAGAACAGGAAGGATGAGTCTAAATTGCCCCAGTGGACAGTGTGAAAATTACAAGATTACTCAATTTGCTTTTAATGAAGATCATGATATGAATAAAATTGCAAAAAAATGTGTAATTATACTTGAAACACAAAAACCTGATTTAAACAATTGTTAATTTTCTGACAAAAGCTTCCATTTAAGATCTCTGTACCCGTGTTCTTAAGAATGGGGTGAGAACTTTGATTGAATCACATATAAACTCTGATCTCTGCCACTAATCCACAGAAATGCCGTGATCAGAGCTGATCCCTGTTTGTGGAGAGACTGACATAAAGACTCAGTGCCTAGAGGCCATCGAAGGAGCTCATTGGATACAAAATATTTTTTAAGTTCAGACCATTTAGAATGATGTACAATAACAAATTGTATTGTGGTACCGTGTTAGCCAGAAAAATTGATGTGAATATTTTTCTGCCCAATGATGACAGAAGTATTCTAGGAGTGATACCTTTATTGGCTAACCAGAAAATAATATGTTTGCAGCTTTCAGAGCACAGTGGCTCCTTTTTCAGGCAAGATTAATTTGCCTGAAGAAGGAGCCACTGTGCTCTGAAAGCTTGCAAACATATTATTTTCTGGTTAGCCAATAAAGGTATCACTCCTAGAATACTTCTGTCATCATTGGGCAGAAAAGTATTCACATAGACCATTTAGAAAAAATAATTAAAAAACTAAAATTAATTCTAAACCCTGACTAATTCCCTGAGGCTCATGTGCCGAAGCTTACCTAACCTGGTGCTTACCAGGCCGCTCAACCCATCACTTGCCGTAGTAGTCAGCCGCCTTGGCCAGTGATTGGCTACGAGGATGTTTCCTGCAATTTCTGGCATGTCGATCAAAAGGTCAGGATGTAACAAGTAATGGCGAACTGATAAGTGTTGGATCGGGACCTTCGAGAATCAATCAGGGTCAGTTTTTATTTTTTTAACTAGTCAGAGCCCGTTAAAAATGATATTGTATCGTCTGGACAAACTCTTTCACCCCCGTTTTCATTTTTGCACTTTCCGTTTTTTCTCTCCTTCTTCCAAGAGCCATGACATATTTTTTATTTCTCCATCTCCACACGCATACGAGGACTTTATTAGTGGGTTATGTTGCCAGATATTGTATAGAAAATGGGAAAAATTGCAAGAAGTTTGGTGAAATGGTGATTTTTTTTCACTTTCCATCCTTTGTTTTTTTGCGTTTTGTTGTTATAATTTTAATTGTATGAAAAATAAGACCCAAAAACACGATTCTCCGGATCTCTACCGTTCTGGTGATGCCAAACTTGTACACTTAGGCTACTTTCACACTAGCGTTTTCTGCAATCCGTCACAATGCGTCGTTTTGCAGAAAAAACGCATCCTGCAAAAGTGCTTGCAGGATGCGTTTTTTCCCCATAGACTTGCATTGACGACACATTTGCGACGGATTGCCACACGTCGCATCCGTCGAGCGACGGATGTGTCGTGCTTTGGCGGACCGTCGGGAGCAAAAAACGCTACATGTAACGTTTTTTGCTCCTGACGGACCGCTTTTTCCGACCACGCATGCGCAGCCGGAACTCCGCCCCCACCTCCCCGCACCTTACAATGGGGCAGCGGATGCGCCGGAGAAATTCATCCGCTGCCTCCATTGTGCAATGCGCTAAACGCTAGCATTGGAATCTCTCCCCGACGCATTGCGACGGGGAGATTCCGACGCTAGTGTGAAAGAAGCCTTATTATTTTAGTGGCTTAAAAAGTTTGGGGAAAAATTTGTTTTTATTTTTCGGTCAATGGGGCTTTGTCAGGGTTTGTTTTTCCTGTGCTGAGCTGTAGGTTTGTACGTTACCATTTTGATATTATGTTTTGATGGCTTTTTTTCAGCATTTTTGTTTTTTGACTTTTTTTTCTTTACATTTTCTGAATGGATTAAATAACTTAATATTTTCACAGCTCGGATTTTCGTGGATGGTGCAATAACAAATATGTATGTATATATTTTTAATTTCTTTATTTTTAGCTAGACAAATTTGAGATGATTGCAATTACTTGTTCCTTTCTATTCTACACTGCAATCACTTTCTCCAATGAAGCCTAGACTGTTGCCGGGCCCCATAGGTGGGTGTACCAAGATTGCAGTGATGGGGGCCCACGGCACGACCGCGCCTGCTACGACAACCCATGTGCACCCCAGATCATGTCACGGGTGATAAAAAAAAACAAAATCACAAAAATGAAAAACTGCCCTATCCTTAGGGGTTAATGCATACAGTAATATGAAGCATTTTAACCTTGCCGGGAAGGAGTTACCGTTCTTTTCATGTCATAATTTAGCGCTCGCCGTGGAGCCGCAGCTTTTAATAGCTTCAGATTTTTATTTTTTTTTTCAACTTTCGTAGAGAATCTGATTTAATTGAAATTGCAGTTGCGGGAAAAAAAAATAGAAAATCACGTTGAATGGCGCCATTCTCCATATGGAAGGGAGACACAAGTACGGAAAGCCACTTTATATAGAAAATGAACACATATACCTCCGGTGCTCGGTGCAGATGTTGAAGACCGTAATGATTCGCTTGTTATTGTAACCTGCGCTCGTTATCTTTCCCAGGCGTCTGTTTCCTTATGATAAACCTGACTTGTTAAAGGGACGGTATCATAAATTAGAAGTTGTATTGCAAAAGTGTTGGTGATTTCGGTCTCTTAGGTTGGACTTTATGTAACAGCCTTGGGGACAGATATTTGGTCAAGGCATTACATTTGTGAAAACTTTACTATCAGTATTATTATTATTATTATTATTATTATTATTATTTTTAAAGCCAAAAAGAAAAAGTTAAAAAATCAAAAGAAAAACACAAAAAAATATAGTTAATAATTTGTCAACATTTAACAGTCTTGCTTTGTTAAAAATAGACCCATGATGAGAACTAATCACAGCGATCAGCTGAGATCTGTGTAACAACCTGGCAGATATGTGATCAGCTGTGCTGCAGCACCCCCGCAGGGGAAGTGAGATATTACACAATTCCAAGAATACAATTGGTCTGTCTGTGTAATACACGGAGGTGATGGGTCGTTCACCTGTGGATTAGAAATTAGGTTCTTGAATGTACCCTTCACTAATACCCAGAATTTACCCTTAGGGTATTTGGAAATTGAGGAGTACAGTTTAAAACACAATCCAAACATATAAACCAAGGACACCGATAAAAATGCGTATTTCATTTTTTTAGATTTGGAAAAAGCTTCTCTTGGTTGATTTTTACAACGGGTCATAAAATAGAATAGAGAAGTTTCAGCCACTTTCTGCAACTTGTGTCCTGAATAAAGGACAATAGAGATCAGCTAAATGTATCACAATAAAGCGCAGAGTCTGATACAAGTGACAACTCACATCAGTCACATTTACATTCATTCCTTCTACCCTAAAAAAGAGCAGATTTTACTAGTTTTTCCCCCATGTTCCAGTACATTTCCTGGTAAAGTGAATGATATTATTTGAAACTACAACTCGTCCTGCAAAATATAGGCCCTGATACGCGATGGCGGCAGAAAAAGAGGAAGAAGAGGAAGAGAAAATGAACGTGAAAAAACGAAAACATTGTATGATCCTGAGAAATGAACTCATATAGTAATCTGAAGGATTTTAGCCTCGCCGGGAAGGAGGATAAATACAAACAGGACACCAGGGGCCGACAATGACATGATAATTATTACAGCCTACTAATGTCGGATCAATACTTTCTGTCTTTCATCTTGTTTTTGTCATTTTCTAACTTTCTTTTTATGTCCTCTCCTTTTTCTTCTTAATTTTATATCTCGTTTTCTCAGTTTTCTCTTTTCTTTTAACCTTTCATTCTGACATCCTTTTTTATTTCATTTTCATTATATCATTTTTTTTCTTCTTTTATTCCAAACTTTTCTTTCTTTCTTTCTTTCTTTCTTTCTTTCTTTCTTGTTTCCTTCCTTCTGTTGACTTTGTAGTTTATCTTTGTTGCTTTCTCTTTGCTTTTCTCTCTTTTTCCTTCATTCTATGTTATCTGTCTGTTATAATGTTTGGTACCTTGCCTTTCATTATTTCCTGTTCCTTTCCCTTCCTTCCTTCCTTCCTTCCTTCCTTCCTTCCTTCCTTCCTTCCTTCATTCCTTCCTTCCCTACTTCCCTCCTTCATTCCTCCCTTCCCTACTTCCCTCCTTCATTCCTTCCTTCCCTCCTTTCCTCATTCCTTCCTTCTATTGACTTTTTAGTTTATCTTCCTTTCTTTCTCTTTGCTTTTCTCTCTTTTTCCTTCCTTCTATGTTATCTTTTGTTATAATTTTTGTTACCTTCTTGTCTTTTTTTATTCCCTGTTCCTTTTCCTTCATTCCTTTCCTGTTTTGTTCTCTGCTTCCCATAATTTTTTCTTTGTGTTTGCAACATCTTGTTTCTTTTATTGCTTTAGCTTTCTCTCTTCTTTTTCTTCCTTTGTCCTCTTTTATAAACGTTGCTCTTTTCTTTCCTCTGTTGTCTCGTAAGGCTCTTAATTGTCTTTTTTTTTTACTTCTGTTACATTACATATAACGTGACTCTCACGAGTGGTGTTGTTATGTGATAACTCTGCAGGTTTCTAGTTTTTATATTATTCATTCTTAACAGTTTAGAAAACAATCGAGATTTCCTCTTCTTGTTCAATGACGAGAGTCCTGCTACTTACTGACTAACACTTTATCAGAGCTTCTCAGTTGGGCCAAATCAAGATCGTGCAAAGCTGAGTGTCGTGGCGTATGACGGCGCCTGTATATTTATATTTTTTATTTTCAGACCACCATAGGCCCATTTTTTTAAACATTAAAAGGTAGTTGATTAACCCTTTAAATCCTCACCAGCATCGCCTAAAGGACTTGCGACTTACAGGAGAAGCAAAACTCCCCGACTATTGACCAATGGACGTCTCACTCCTCACTTTTCTGTGCTATCCCAAGTTCTTTTCTTTTTTAAGCTACTTTTCCAACAAACTTTTTGGAAAGGAAAAACTTTCTGATTATTAAGTCCATATGAATACTTGGATATAAATATACCGTGCGCTATTTACCAGCTTCCTTCAAAGATCATAATTACAAAGTGTGACTGTAAATGAGGGTGTCACGCTGATGGCCGGGGTTCCTCAGAAACATAACCTTCCATCAATTATGCTAATGTCATCAACAGATTGCAAACTTTCTATGGAAGTCAAAAAAAAGCTTGGAAATTGAACTTTTGCTATATGCAAAGTTCCTCCACATCCCAACAGGTTGCGTTTCATCTACAGTATGTGACAGGCGGCATTCAGAAAACGCGAACAGATGCACTCTGGGTAACTCCGCGGCTTCGTGAAATATTGTCAAACGTTAAACAGGTGTGCACGCGCTGCCATTATGTATGTCGCAAATCATATAATTATGGCACAGCCAGCGCCGGTGTATAAATTCTCTGGCTTTGTTCATCTCGTCTACATTTTCCAGCATTTATGGAAATTTAGTTTCAACATAATGAAGCTGATTTTTTTCTTTGCTTTGGGGAACATTTTGTTTTTTTAAAACGTGTGATTTCAATGGCCCTCTAAGTATGGATTAGGAAGGGAGTTGGGATTTAAAGGGCTTAACACCCCATAAATAAGATTATGGACGCAAAATTTAGGGGTTCGTCACTGATCACGACTTTAGGTCATTTTCTAAATGCAACTCTGTCCATAGTCTCCATTCTGGCATCATAGATGGAGACCCTACTCTTAGGATCCCCCATTTATAAGCTAACGAAGAGCCGCTCCAACTCTTATTGACTCTTATTGAGCGGCTCCCCCATGAACCCCCAATCAATGACATAGGTGGCTCTCCAATCAATGACATGGGGAGTTCTCCAATCAATGACATGGGGTGATCTCCAATCAATGACAAGGGGCTCTCTCCGATCAATGACCTGGGGCTCTCGCCAATCAATGACATAGGGTGCTCTCCAAGCAATGACATGGGCCATCTCCAATCAATGACATGGGCCGATCTCCAATCAATGGCATGGGGAGGTCTCCAGTCTGTGACATGGGGCTCTCTCCAATCAATGATATGGGGCACTCTCCAATCAATGACATGGGGTGATCTCCAATCAATGACATGGGGTGATCTCCGATCAATGACATGGTGTGATCTCCAATCAATGACATGGGGCAATCTCCAATCAATGACATGGGGCGATCTCCAATCTATGGCATGGGGAGCTCTCCAGTCTGTGACATGGGGCTCTCTCCAATCAATGACATGGGGCACTCTCCAATCAATGACATGGGGCAATCTCCAATCAATGACATGGGGCGATCTCCAATCAATGATCTGGGGCGCTCTCCAGTCTATGACATGGGGCGATCTCCAATTAATGACATGGGGCGATCTCCAGTCTATGACATGGGGCTCTCTCCAATCAATGACATGGGGCGATCTCCAATCAATGACATGGGGCGATCTCCAATCAATGATCTGGGGCGCTCTCCAGTCTATGACATGGGGCGATCTCCAATTAATGACATGGGGCGATCTCCAGTCTATGACATGGGGCTCTCGCCATAAATGACATGGGGCAATCTCTGATCAATGACATGGGGCGATCTCCAATCAATGACCTGGGGCGATCTCCAATCTATGACATGGGGCTCTCTCCAATCAATGACATGGGATGCTCTCCAATCAATGTCATGGGGCGATCTCCAATCTATGACATGGGGCTCTCTCCAATCAATGATATGGGGCTCTCTCAAATCAATGACATGGGGCGATCTCCGATCAATGACATGGGGCGATCTCTGATCAATGACATGGGGCGATCTCCTATCAATGATGTGGGGCGATCTCCAATCAATGACATGGGGCGCTCTCCGATCAATGACATGGGGCTCTCTCCGATCAATGACATTGGCCGATCTCCAATCAATGCCATGGGGCGATCTCCAATCTATGGCAAGGAGCTCTCTCCAATCAATGACATGGGCCGATCTCCAATCAATGACCTGTGGCGCTCTCCAATCAATGACATGAGACGCTCTCCAATCAATGACATGGGGCAATTTCCAATCAATGACATGGGACACTCTTCAATCAATGACATAGGGCGATCTCAAATCCATGACATGGGGAGTTCTCCAGTCTATGACATGGGGTGATCTCCAAACAATGACATGGGGAGCTCTCCAGTCTAAGACATGGGGCTCTCTCCAATCAATGACATAGGGCTCTCTACAATCAATGACATGAGGCACTCTCCAATCAATGACATGGGATGCTCTCCAATCAATGACATGGGCTGATCTCCAATCAATGACATGGGGCTCTCTCCGATCAATGACCTGGGGCGCTCTCCGATCAATGACATGGGCCAATGTCCAATCAATGCCATGGGGTGATCTCCAATCTATGGCCTGTGGCTCTCTCCAATCAATGACATGGGCGATCTCCGATCAATGACCTGGGGCGCTGTCCAAACAATGACATGGGCCGATCTCCGATTAATGACCTGTGGCGCTCTCCAATCAATGACATGAGACGCTCTCCAAGCAATGTCATGGGGCGATCTCCAATCAATGACATGGGGCGATCTCCAATCAATGACATGGGGAACTCTCCAATCAATGACATGAGACACTCTCCAATCAGTGACATGGGGCTTTCTCCAATCAGTGACATGGGGCTCTCACCGATTAATGACATGGGGCTCTCTCCGATCAATGACGTGGGGCTGAGTGAATGGAAGAAAGAAACAAGACAAGGACAGGTAAAGATAAGTTTGAAAATAGATAACGATATGTTTTTTTAACCTCTTCTTGGCTGATTCAATTTGCAACAAACCTATTCTATGCAAATCTTCTGCTCAAATTGAATTTTAGGAGACTCGTTCAATTATGGGTCTGACACTTTCCAAATATCACACCTATAAGAGGATACATTACAATGGCAGGTGAGACACAAGGAGACGTTATATACAGTAGTATAGCGGCATTCAGTGCCGTGTTACAGCTGTGACGTGTCTGTGTGCAGGAACCCCTGCCTACTGTACAGTATATCACATACTCTGTGGGGGCACAAGCAGAACTGTCGCACCGACCTCATCAGCCTTTAATTATGTTCCATACTTATCGGGGCTTTCTCACTTTCCTTGTGTTCAATGCTGCTTCTGCCGTTTGTAGACCGATGTTTCCTTTTGCACATTTTATACTAAAAGCAGAAAACGATCCATCTAAATGGAGAAGGTGCAAACAGTTAATCGTTCATTATGCATTCAAACCCAGAGCAAATATATTCATGAAGCATAATTAGGGAGCACAATACGATTTATATTCATCGGGAGAAGATTTATGCTGAAATCAAAGTCCATTTCATAAGCGGACTACCTACAAAACCATTACCCTCCCGCTTATCAGAAGACGCCACTTGTGTCATGTTTGTAAAATCTGCAATTAATTTGAAGAAATCTATTTTCTCCTAAAAAGTTTTATAAATAATGCAAGATGATTAAGATAAATGCAACAAAGAAATTCTCCATCAAGATAATCAACAAAACTTCAGGCGGCTTCTTAACTTCTAAACGTGACATTGAATAGAAAATCTCACTTGTTTCATCAGGGAATTGGCCGAGCAGAAGATATGGAAGAAAATAGAATTTGTTGTGTTTTCTAATTTTTAACCATGAAGTTTATGGACGATTCTATACCTGTCATTCCCATCAGACATTTGTATCCATTAATAAGAGCATTAACTCACACGTGTTGCTGTTTTCTCACTCACCCTGAGGAATCAATGGATTTACAGCCCGAACATCACAAGTTACTTCTTCACAATTCTTGTGAATGCAAAATTCTCACCTGTATCTGGTGGAGCGCAGGTAAAACTGCACTAAACAATGTTTCGTAAACATATATAAATGCTTTCCGGGATGCAGAGTTGCAAATGATTTTTGGGGTAAAATTGTGACTTATTGTTCAAATAGATTCTTTGTGGCAACTACAGCAGAGCTGAGCCGGATGAACGGATGGTGAATATAAGGCAGAGCATGGAAGTGATACAACTTCTAATTTGCCACTGTGCTGTCAGCGAATATAAGAAACTTAGTAATATAACAAGAAATCTGCTACTTTCTCCACTTATGAGCCACTTCTTCCCCACCCATCTCCTCCTGAGCTCATCATTCTCTCTGAAAAACTGCTAAAATCCATCAAAACAAACTGCCAGCTCACTGAGGAATCAGATTACAGCGTTCTATACAAGTATTTAGAAAAGACAGTAGAGACAAAAATAAAAATACATGTACAGACATGCTTCTGCTTTGTAATAAGTGTTTTATCTCACCTCAGTCCTAGATTCAAGGCTACACTGTTTTTAACTACTGTAGAATGTCATTCCCCGCTAACTCCCTTGCACCACTCCAATCTGTCCTCAACTCTGCTGCCCGGCTAATCCACCTCTCTCCTCGCTACTCCCCCGCTTCTCCCCTCTGCAAATCCCTCCACTGGCTCCCAATTCCCCAACGAATCCAGTTCAAACTACTAACACTGATCTACAAAGCCATCCACAACCTGTCCCCTCCCTATATCTCTGAACTCATCTCCCGATATCTTCCCTCACGTAATCTCCGATCCTCCCAAGATCTCCTACTCTCCTCCACACTTATTCGTTCCTCACACAACCGCCTCCAAGATTTCTCCCGAATATCCCCCATCCTCTGGAATTCCACGCCTCAACACGTCCGACTATCCACCACCCTCGGATCCTTCTGACGGAACCTGAAAACCCATCTCTTCAAGAAAGCCTACAGCCTGCAATGTCCATTCTGCCGCCTCACCGACCACCCGAGCTGCCGTAACGTCACCGACCACCCGAGCTGCCGCCTCTCCACCACCCGAGCTGCTGCCTCACCAACCACCCGAGCTGCCGCCTCACCAACCACCCGAGCTGCCTCGTCGCCACCACCAGAGCTGCCGCCTCACCAACCACCCGAGCTGCCGCCTCACCACCACCAGAGCTGCCGCCTCACCAACCAACTGAACTGCCACGTCGCCACCACCAGAGCTGCCACCTCACCAACCACCCGAGCTGCTGCGTCGCCACCACCAGAGCTGCCGCCTCACCAACCACCCGAGCTGCCGCCTCACCACCACCAGAGCTGCCGCCTCACCACCACCAGTGCTGCAGCACACCGACCCCCTGTCTCTTCCCCATTATCCCGAAGAATGTAAGTCCGCAAGGACAGGGTCCTCTCCCCTCTGTACCAGTCTGTCATTGTAAATTTGTTTACTGTTAACGATATCTATAACCCTGTATGTAAGCCCCTTCTCATGTACAGCACCATGGAATTAATGGTGCTATATAAATAAATAATAATAATAATTCATGCTTCTGCTGCTTTCTAGTCATTTAATCTCACTCAATTGCTGGAATTACAGCTACACTGCTCAATATTGCAATTTTATACTGCAGATGTTCTCTAGTAAGTTTTTCCTTCACCTCAGAGCAAAATTCACAGCTAAACTGCTCAGTAATGCAATTTTATTTTGCAGATGTTCTCTAGTAAGTTTTTCTTCCACAGAGCAAAATTCACAGCTACACTGCCAAGTACTGCAATGTCATATTGCAGATGTTCTCTAGTACGTTTTTCTTTCACATCAGAGCAAAATTCACAGCTACGCTGCTCAGTACTGCAATTTTATGTTGCAGATGTTTTCTAGTAAATTTTTCTTTCACCTCAGAGCAAAATTCACAGCTACACAGTTCAGGGCTGCAATATTATGCTGCAGATGCTTTCTAGTAAGTGCTTATATCAATTCAGAGATGGATTCACAGCTACACTGCTCAGTTCTGCCGCATAATATCTTCAATATTGCTGCCGCTTCTGATCATACGTTACATAGACACATAAGAGCAGGAATCCCTCATGTCTGTGCGTGTTGTGTATGGGAGACATCATAGTGACTAGTCTCCATCCATCAGCTGAGAGACAACTGAAAAATTCCAGTTGGAGCCCGCAAAAGAGAAAATTGTGGAAAAATGCTGGATACAAGTCATACATTCTCTGACTTGTGGTCTCTGTAGTTGCTGAGAGACTCAATACTGTACTGTGAATTCAATTTTCAAAACAGCTATAGATCCATGAGTCGGAAACCATCCCCCTGAAGCACAATTTGCCCCAAAACTGTTCAGGTATTTTGCTTTAATTATTTTGAACCATTTTATATTATTTCATGTTATTTTCTCCAATTACATAGAAAAATTCTGCTGATTTCACTCGGAAACAAACGACATCATTTCCCACCCTGTTGTCAGACACGAGACCTAACCGCTGAGATCGATGGCAACTGCTATGTTTCTTAGTTTTTGCTCATGTCTGGATCCCGGATGAACCCCCAATATATACAATGTATCAAGGAGTGACATAAGCTTATCATAGATGTAATAAGCGTCTAACTTCATTCGATCTTTAATTTAGCGATCGGTGAGGTCAAAATGGTCAAACCCCAACTGATCTTACACTTCTCCAGTGGATACTTTCCTGAAAAGTGTCACTGATGATGTCAGGTCTGCACAGTCTGCACGCATGCATAGATACTGTGCGCATGTCCTCTTCTAATGCACGGTATCTTCCAGCCATGCATGTGTCCTTGCCGGTATGTGCAGATGCAACGTCATTGTAGCCACTGTTCTCTCGAATTGGGAAGTTTCTTCCAATCCCTACGGAAATATGCAAACCTAGTTGGTGAATGTGATTTGCAACTTTGTGCCTCTTGTGAAATGTATTGATTAAATCTCCTCCGATATTTCTGACGGTGAGGACCCGTCCAGTGGCCGCAGTTCCCTAGTATTGGGACATGTAGGAACGGACAATGTAGCACGCACGAAATAACACCAGAAAATGTTTGATAATATAAAATGTTGAAGAGCAAAATATAAAAAAAAAAAAAAACTCTTCTGCATGGAATCGAAGAAAAATAAAAGGTTGGAATGTTAAAATATTGTATTTTCCCATAAAAGCGTTCCATATCTGAGAAGCCGGGGTCCGTTTGAACCACATCAAATACAGAATAACCTTGAGCGGCTCCGATAGATAGGATTACATGTATAATTTAATGGGGCAAAGCACCTGCCTCTCACACACCGATATCCCTGAGCTGCGAACCATCTGCTGCTCTGCCGAGAAGCCAGGCAAACAATTTCCGAGCCGGGGAGACGCAGGGACAGCAAATCAGGGAGCGAACGCAAAACGGCGTCTTCACATTGGGTTTACCCTACAAAACACGCCGCTTAGCGCAGAAAATTATACCGCTGTTTTCCCATACAAAGAGAATCTCGGGTCTCCCAGAATAGCGGCCACAGGAGCAGAGCGCTGCAAATCTTTTACCGTTACGGTCCGGGCGCCTCTTCTGATTGGTAGGCTCTGCAACGTCATTACAATGTGATGTCATCCCGCAGAGGCCTACAGGTGGGAAGAGGTTTGCAGAACTGTGGTCTGGTGGCCACTGAACCAGGGTGTTGCACATCTTGATGCAGGCTCACAATACCGACAATCATGCGTAGGCATTTTGTCCTCATGCCAGCACTGTGTGACGCCGGCTGATGCATGCGCAGCGTCAGTAGAAGAAGACGCTTCTGCAAAAAGCGCGACCTGAGTAATGGCGTGCACCTGCACCAGAATGGGACATTTAATGCTGTGCGTGCCCATGAATCACTTTTAGCGCATGCACCAAGTCATAGAGCCTCTACTATAGAAAACGTGATAGTAGCGGGACCCCGCTACGGAGCTCAAGTTCCCCTTATGTAACCCGGTCACCATAAAGTGCTAAGCACCAGTGACAACATGTGACAAACTTTATCGGTATACGGATCGCATGCGAGTCAGTGAGTGTGTGGAAAATGTTGGACTGCATTCGGATGGCCTCTGAGTGCAGTCCAATTTTTGAGCACTGACACAATGGAGAAGATGGAGACATTTTTTTTTCAGAGTATCGATTCTGTAGGATGAGAGAAAATACAGTTGTGTGCACCGAGCCTTTATACTCACCTCCCCGTTGCCCCCATATATGTGTCCTGCTCCTGCCCGGTCCTCTGATTGACTCCTCTGGGCCTTTCTCTCCTTCTGGATTTCTCCCGGTCATCCTACATCTGAAGCAGCTGTTCACCAGTGGTCTCGTAGGGAGCGACACAATGGGGTCTGGTCAACGGCAACATCAAAAGAAAAAGATTGGGAAATGTCCAGAAGAAGGATGAAGAGGAGACAGGTATGGGGAGGGCTGAGCAGAGATGAGTAAAACACATTTTTGTGCAAATCAAATTCCCCAAAATATCGTATTCATCATTTTTGGGGAAATTTGTAGCCAAATTGATTCTCTTATATTCAGTTTCCTCATCCATCTCCGGACACAATGTATCTAATGGTCTTCAGGACATCCAATCTGATACTTTACAATTCAATGATTTCCTAAAATTGCCCCGGACTCGGGACCTTATTTGTTCGGCTCCATCTCAATGACAATGAAGCTGCTGGTGTGGACGACGGCGTAGGACACTCGTGTCTCATCAGCGCAGACTTCTGCATTCACATCTCTTGATTATTATGAGGCCAAATGAATATTTAAAAAAGATCTTTCCAGCTGGGATCAATCTTCCAGTAAGAATAAATGTTCTTCATGGCGAAAATCGGGAAAAACACCTGAATATGGGGTCACCAGGCTGACCAGGAGATACGTCTGGCGGCTTCGGTGACCCCATAACGAGGTTCAGCGTCTTCTCCGGAGTAAGGAGGAAGTGATGAGAGCTTCTCATTAATCATTCACAGCACGGAATATCTGCACTTACTGTAATCCGCCACAATCTAATTGTCCATATAGATAACAAAAATCCTACTAAAAACCCCCCCGAGAGGGCCGAGGTTTTCTGGTCGGTGGGACTAATTATAACGGATGAGTGTTCAGCTCAGCTTCACTTCGCTTTTTCTTATTATGTTTCAAGTTATTATTTTTACAGTAGAAACATTTTTTATATTAATAATTTATTTGAAAAAAAATATTTTCTTATATTTTGCTCGAATTTGGACAGAAAATGTAATTTGCTTCAAATCTATTAGATATTAATCTAGCAATGGGTTAATGCCATTTATTATGTTTTGATATCTCTCCAGACCCCAATACATAATTAATGGAGGGGTAAGAAATAACAAATATTATACTCACCCCTCACCTGTCCTAGAGCCGCAGTTCCCCGACTGGTCCTACGTTGGCTCGCCTCCTCATTGGCTCCAGTCTTCTCTTCTGTCTTCTTGACTCTTTGCCTCCTCTAGCCCTCACTTGGCTTTTCATGAAGTCATAATGTCCATCGCCCCATGGGGCATTGAAGACTGAAGGAGACTGAAGACAGAAGAAGATTGAAGCCAGAGGAAGTAAGTGTCACGCACGGTGTAGGAAAGACTAAGCGCAACACAAAGGGATAAGGGGAAGGGAACCCAACACAAGGGAAGGGGGCGTGGAGACCCCTAGGCAGATCAAACATCACCCTGTCTGCCCTAATGTCCCTATATAGGTTCCGCACCTATCGCCGAGCAGGAACCTAAACCCTGCCTGCCCCTAGCAGTAAGCCCTGCATATGGAAGGACAGGATGACTAGTCAGTCCCCACTTCCACTAAAGACAGATGGGATACACAAACACATAAAGGGAACACTTAGCTTGAGTATACTCAGAGAGAAACACAGACATCCTCCAAACATCAAAGAGGATGATTGCCGACTGCAATAGCTCCAAGCCTCAACAGGGAAATGGCAATATCAATGGCAACTCCCAGCAGCAAGCTGGGAGTTATAAACACCCCAGTCCAGGTGTTTCAACTAGAGCCGGGAGAGGTTCCCACAGCATCCTAGAGTAAGAAGGACAAGGAAGAAGTCTACAAAGCAAACTGCTGAGACCTTCTGCAGTCAGATGCAGTGTGATGGTCTGCAGCCTCTGACACACCCGTGACAGTAAGAGAGCCAACTGAGGACTGGGCGGGGAGCTGTGATGGAGGGGGTGAGTATAATGTTTGACTACTTGTTAACCACAGCTCAATGTCATACATTAGTAAATACACGATAAATGACATCCTATAAGTTCGGGGAACAAATTACAAAGTACAAGGCCCAACACTAGAGCCGAAAAATAATCGCCATCATTCATATGGACCGTAGCAGGACAAACTGCAACACTCACTAAGAAAAAACCGAAAGCACCACAAGCAGTGTATATATCTAAAATATCAAACAATGCTTTATTATCATAAAAATAGACAAACAGGTACAAGGAAAGCATGGGGAAACATGCAAGAATGCGGCACAACAAGTGCCCAATGAAAGCCGTGGACGGTATCCATAAAACGTATAAGTAAGCAATGATAAATCAAGAAGGAGTATCACGGCGTAGCCTGATATAGAGCCATAATTGGCTATCCTGGTAACAGTTTTATGAAACGCATAGAACAGTATAGTGTAAAAGCTATAATAGAAACATACCAGAATATAACGCCCGTCACCACGCCATCCACCGCTGACCCCGACGCGCGTTTCGGTTAAGAAACCTTCCTCAGACCTGTTTGTCTATTTTTATGATAATAAAGCATTGTTTGATATTTTGGATATATAAACTGCTTGTGGTGCTTTTGGTTTTTTCAATGTCATACATTGTGCTTGACGTGAACCAACTGAAAAAAAATTTGGATTTTCAAATCGACTCGTTCATCTCCATACATCACATGTTTTGTGATCTCGCTAAGTTATACTGTAAATCAGATTTACCTATTCAGTAAAGAGAGCGCCCTATTATCAAACTATTGACTATTCAAACCCCAAACCTTCCTGAAACTAGTGGTCAACTTTGCAAAACATTTCATTCTGACGCCATCAAGAAAGTAGGATAACTTCTGTCGCCTCTAGGGTGCATGCACTTTCTCCGAGTCAGTGCCCGAGTCTACCTCACCCACCCAATGTCCATCTGACCCAGGTGAAGGGATCTCCGGAAGGGCTCCTTGTGTAAGATAAAGAGTTTCAATAGATCCTGTCTGTGCCCAGAGTTGTCCTCCTGTTACTGTCTGACCTGGATTTTTGTCTTCCGCCTGCTCTGACCTTCTGCATTGAATGAATTTGACTTGCTCTGACCTCAACTTATCTGAATCTGCTTTATGGATCTCTCCTTGGACTTACATCTTGGATTCCACCATCTGCTATCTGTCTATCTGGTGCTAATTCCATCTGCTTTGAGGTTAAGTCCTTAGAAATCCTGCAGAAAACTCCACATCCATGCATTAATTAAAGCCTAGTTATCAACTCTCAGAATTTTTGAAGGCTCCTGGAATAAGGGGAGACCTCCCACACTCTGGGAAACAAGCAAACCTCCTGGACTGAAACCACTACTATTGTGGCTGCTTTCTACATTTCATGCGTAAGGGAACAGAGCATGGAGAGTTGGGGAATCAGCATAGAGCCTTGTGGCTTTGGGTGGGGCACAGAAACGTGCCACAAATTATAATGTCTAAACATTATTAAGTACGGGCTAAAGGGATAATATCAGGGGTTCAAGGCCACCCCAGTGTCCAGCCCTGCTCACATCACGCCTTTTCCATTCTAAGTGGTTTTCTGCTTCCAGGTTGTCCCGGATTGACTCAACCTCTAAGAAACCTATGGACTCTGGAAAGTGGAGGAGAAGTCTGAGTTGACCTAACCTCAACCTTTGATGGTTTTCATTCATGGCCTGGAGTGTGGGCTGTAAACCAAAAGAAAAGGAAGTGTGGTGCCGACAACCTGTCTCAGGCGGTCCAAGACGCAATGGTGTCAACCAGCACCAGAAGAACATGGGCATCTGTGGACCTATTGAGGGCTGCGGAAGTGCTCAGGTTTCCCACTAATTCTGTATTTCGCATGGTCCTGCTTATAATGAACTATTAATAACTATAATAACTATTGTGCACTTTATTGTCCACCGTAAAGGACGTGAAGCACTTAGGCACGAAAACTTCTACACGGATCCTTCCCTTTTTTTTTTCTAACCCTTAAATGGTTCGATATCCCTTTCCTAACAAATCTGCCATAAATCTAGGCGGGATCTGTGTAAATGGCCTGTAATGGTGTTCTTACATCCGGACGGGAGACTAGCAATCATTAACATTTAGACTTCTTACTGGTAAAGAGGCAGAGGACATAAATGCTGCAAAACGATCTAGTAATTCAATTGCTGTCACATTAGGAATTGTAATATTAAGGTCCAGGCCATAATTCCCGGTTTCTTGTGCTGTCAGAACAGAACGAACACTCGGTTGTCTCCTTCTGTAGCCGTACAGCGTATTCGGCATTTAACGATGTAGCGATAGTCCATGGTTCCACACCCGACTCAATCGACTCAATACTGCCGACTTCAAAAATAGTGAACACGATGGCGTTTACCAATGAGGAAATGTTAAGGGACAACTTGAGCAAAAAAAAAGAAACAAATAGAAAAAAAAATGTGAAAGTGCAAATGAAAAATTCTTAGTAAATTTATAAAGGCAGAAAATGCAGTTTGTAGGGGGGTATTATGTGTGCAGAGGGGGATACAGGAAGGCGGATCAAACAAGCAAGGATCTGCCTAAAGCTGGAGACGAGACTTGTAAACTTGCTGAATTGTTTTTATTTGGAAAAAGTTGTAACATTTTTTAAGATATTGCAAAAGTATAAAGATACTTGAGGCTATTAGAAAATTATATACAGTGAAGATAATGTGCATATATATTACGACAAAATCACTGGAGGGGAAACACGTTTCACTGAGGCTAATAGCTTCAGTGATTTAAAACCTTCAGAGGCATCACTGGCTTAGTGATAGAAAGCAGAGGGTGGTTATAAATGGTATAGTCTCTAACTGGGTCGCTGTGACCAGTGGGGTACCGCAGGGGTCGGTATTGGGACCTGTTCTCTTCAACATATTCATTAATGATCTGGTAGAAGGTTTTCACAGTAAAATATCGATATTTGCAGATGATACAAAACTATGTAAAGCAGTTAATACAAGAGAAGATAGTATTCTGCTACAGATGGATCTGGATAAGTTGGAAACTTGGGCTGAAAGGTGGCAGATGAGGTTTAACAATGATAAATGTAAGGTTATACACATGGGAAGAGGGAATCAATGTCACCATTACACACTGAATGGGAAACCACTGGGTAAATCTGACAGGGAGAAGGACTTGGGGATCCTAGTTAATGATAAACTTACCTGGAGCAGCCAGTGCCAGGCAGCAGCTGCCAAGGCAAACAGGATCATGGGGTGCATTAAAAGAGGTCTGGATACACATGATGCGAGCATTATACTGCCTCTGTACAAATCCCTAGTTAGACCGCACATGGAGTACTGTGTCCAGTTTTGGGCACCGGTGCTCAGGAAGGATATAATGGAACTAGAGAGAGTACAAAGGAGGGCAACAAAATTAATAAAGGGGATGGGAGAACTACAATACCCAGATAGATTAGCGAAATTAGGATTATTTAGTCTAGAAAAAAGACGACTGAGGGGCGATCTAATAACCATGTATAAGTATATAAGGGGACAATACAAATATCTCGCTGAGGATCTGTTTATACCAAGGAAGGTGACGGGCACAAGGGGGCATTCTTTGCGTCTGGAGGAGAGAAGGTTTTTCCACCAACATAGAAGAGGATTCTTTACTGTTAGGGCAGTGAGAATCTGGAATTGCTTGCCTGAGGAGGTGGTGATGGCGAACTCAGTCGAGGGGTTCAAGAGAGGCCTGGATGTCTTCCTGGAGCAGAACAATATTGTATCATACAATTATTAGGTTCTGTAGAAGGACGTAGATCTGGGGATTTATTATGATGGAATATAGGCTGAACTGGATGGACAAATGTCTTTTTTCTGCCTTACTAACTATTGAGTGTTCAGTGGGCCTGGAGAGAGGAACTCTAGTGCTAGGCGTCCTGACAAGGAAGCTGAACTTGTGAATGTTGTTTTTTGTTTCCTGAGCAGGCGGATACCTGCAACTACATGGACTATGCTGTATGTTTTCCTTTGTTTTTTTTCCTTAGGCCAGGAAGGCCTTGTTTTATTTTGATAACTCGCAGCACTCGTAATAAATCAGTGAGGGTCTTAAAGAGACAGTGTTCCATTGTCTACCATCGAGTGCATCCAAGTGAGGCGTTCTGGCAAAATATATAAAAATATACTTTAAAGACTCTTTACAGAAGTGCTACATTTTATTTTTATATTTTGCATGCATTAAAAAACTATTAATGACGTTTTTGGAATTGTTGCAAAAGTAGAGATACCCTGCAGACCACAGAATTTTCAAAGTTACTTTTTTAATTAGATGCATACATTACAATTGTATTAAAAATGTTACAAAAAGAGCACAAATCTTTGAGACAAATTGGGATGCCCTAGATAGATGATAAAAATGTCGTAAAAATATACATACCATTAACACAATTTCTAAAGTTGTTTTATTTTATTTTGGATACATTGGAAAACTATTTTAAAAAGTCACAAAAGTTTACATAGCGTTAAGACCATTTGCACAATTGCTTCATTTGTTTGTTTTTTGGGGATACATTAAAACATTATCAGAAATACATTCTCTTAACTAGGGTTGAGCGAAACAGATCGTTCATTTTCAAAAGTCGCCGACTTTTGGCAAAGTCGGGTTTCATGAAACCCGACCCAATCCCTGTGTGGGGTCGGCCATGCGGTACGCGACTTTCGCGCCAAAGTCGCGTTTCGTATGACGCGCTTAGCGCCATTTTTTTCAGCCAATGAAGGGGCGTGGGCAGAGTGATGACATAGGTCTTAGGGGCGTGGACGCCTATCGCCATGTTGTTGCTTGTGCGCTGTAGCGATTTGCACTGTGTAACACCAGCTTTTCAGTTCAGGGACGGACGGAGGGGAGAGAGAGAGAGAGAGAGAGAGAGAGAGAGAGAGAGAAAAAAAAAAAAAATCCCCATTGGCTTTGCATTGGGTTTCGTGTTTCGGTCGATCCTCGACTTTTCGCCATAATCGGCCGATTTCACTCGACTCGACTTTTGAGATAGTCGGGTTTCGCGAAACCCGGCTCGACCCTAAAAAAGTCAAGGTCGCTCAACCCTACTCTTAACACAATTTACAAAAGTGCTTCATTTTTTTTGGGAGTGGGGGATGTGTTCAAATATTTTTTTTAAATATTGCAAAAAGTACACACCGACTCCAAACAATTTGCAAAGATGTTTCAGTCTTCATCTTGGATGATTTGGAATATTATTGAAAAAAAAGATGCAAAAAATGTACTTAGTCTTAAGTTTATTTGTCTTGCACGCACAAGATAACTATGACCATGCTGCAAAAGTGTACATACCCTTAAAATGAAATATATATTTTGAGTGCATTGGACCATTAGCAAAGTTTACATACTTTCAAAACTATTTGCAAAATTGCTGTATTTTCATTTTGGTTGCGCTGGAACATTATTGAAATATTGAAAAAGTAGATCACTAAAACTATTTTCTAAATTATTTACTTTTTATTTATTTTCATTTTTTGAGCTGTGGCAGAAATACATTATTGGAGATGTTACAAATAATAAACTTGCAATGTTACTTTATTTTTATTTTGGATGCATTGAAACATTTTTTAAAAATGCAGCAAATGTTTTCTTGCCGTTGAGATAATTTGCCAAGTTGCTTTATTTTTTTATTTGGGTTGCATTGGAACTTTTAAAAAAATATTGCAAACGTTTACATACCTTCAAGACTATTTACAAAGCTGCTTTAATTTTTTTTTTTATTGTATGAGAACGTTATTAAACATGTATCCTACTAGTTAAGAAAATGTGCAGCAGCTTTGTATTTCATTTCGGATGCAATGGAACATCATTAATAATTTTGCAAAAGTATACATACCATTGAGATAATATGCAAAGTTGATTTATCTATTTATTTTCATTTTATATGCATTGGTATATTATTATTATTATTATTATTATTATTATTATATTAAAACTGTTGCAAAATTATATATATATTTGCAAGAATATTTGCAAAGTTGCTACATTTTTTATTTTGGATGTGTTAGAATATTGTTTTAAATGTTGCAAAAGTATCTGTACCCTTTAAATTTAGGGCCAATAGCAGCCTACAACAGGTGTCTCAGACGTGATTTCGGATGGTTTAAGAAATCAGCTTAGAGAAGAAATCCCTTTTTTTTGGTTCTTTCTTTCCTCCATCTGGGGCTATTGTTCTGTACAGTAAATCTCGGCGGCGTTATCTTTCCCGCTCAGTCTCCGCACTGTCATCTGCTCCCCTCCACCTGTCACACATAATCCACTTCTATTTTAATCTGTTGCCGGGCTCGCCGGACAGCCAAGGTGACCTTTTGCCAGATATAATGCTCTTTTTATATAGCGGATTCTGCGCCGCGTGATAATAATCTCACAATCATCTATTAGAAAAATTCTGTTAATTTGGGATTTGCACACTTCGTATATTCCCAATACGAAGCTTATTATATAGGGTAATTCCTCTACAGTCATATATAGCTTTTTATTCTACACTTAAAAGTTGGATGTAAATGGCTGATGTCTCCTTAAAGGGATTTCTTAAAGGGGTATTTCAATGAACTATGGTACCTCCATAGGAGAAAAGTTACCTAATGAAAAAGTGAATTTTTGGGGGCTGCAGAAGTCAAGTGATGGCAGCTGTAAAGTGGGACATAGGAAGGATGAAAAACACGGGCAATAAATGGGGGTCCCTAATATGTACCACAATTTAATAAACAGTACATCTAAATAATATAGGGGACTCAGTAAACACTGGCTGTGATTAAGAAAGCATAAAAGCCGTCCCACCGCGACAAGGTGCACCCAATTGGGATGGTCCCATCATCTAGTAGTAAAACCTCACCTTGTGTCAGACGACCTCATGGGGGCAGAACAGGACTGGTCAGACACCTGGCCACGAGAGTATATATATATATATATATATATATATATATATATGTCTAGGTTTTAATACTAGAGGATGACAACTGTCCCGATTTGGGATCACCTTGACGTTGCAGGATGGCTTTTATGTTTTTCTGTTTCCCGAACGCCTCACCCCAGTGCTGAAGAGCATGTATATCAGGCAGCGGCGGACACCGATAGAAGAGTATATGGGCCCTCTGCAGTCTAATAGCTCCTCATAGTGCACAATTCCTCCTGCTAGTGGCCCTTTGACTTCTTGGGCCCCTGGATGGCCCAGCAGGTTGCACTATTGATATGTACACCAGGGTGTATGAAAGGGTTAAAGTGGATCTGTTATCTTTCCTGGGGTTTAGTGAACACCATGGTCTAACAGTTCTGCAGCCTCTTTTCTTTTGACGTTGTGCTTGGCTATTCCTCTGTTACTCCTCTTGCAAATGCATGATCAGACTGATGATGGAGCGTCACTGTCACGCTCTACACGCTCTGCCAGTGTGGACGGACACTTCCCTTTTATTGGGGGAAATTGCGCCATTCATTTGTTAACTTATTGACAACTTACCAGAAGGAACAGCAGAGGTGCGAGGCAATGGAGAATGCAGACATTTACTAAAAACCAGAAAGGCGCCGGATCTCCTCTAATCATGAAAACTGAAGGAGAATGACGTCATTATTATCTGAGATAATGGATTTGCCATTACAAAGCGCCGAGTGAGCTCTGCTACATCCGTCTCCCCCCCGAACACGATGCATCTGGTATGTAAATGCCGGGAGTGACAAAGTGTGGTGATTACCAGTATATGTGGAGGCGGGGGCTGCTATAAATGGCGTTATTACTCATGTGATGGGGCGGGGGTGCATAATGCAAGATTCTATCGTACTCGTGGTTGATACATTATTATAACGGCCGGAGCGCGGACGCCATGCTGCACCGTCGGATACAGAGCGCCTCCTATATGTGACATCGGCGCATTAAATCACAATCCACGGCGCGGCGCCTATATTGACGCAACTGCTGCAAAGTGGAAGATGTCACCGGCCGGCACGACAGGATTATGGGAAGCCGGAGCGGCCGCCGGTAACAAACAAGACACAATGTGCGATGACGAACTGTCACTTCACATGTCAGAAAGCAATTGATATATATTAATATAAAGTCGAGCAATGGAAGGCCGCGGAGCAGATCGCAAATACGGCTCGTAATTCAGCCCCGCTCAATCCGGCCTCCGTGATAAGAGCTGACATGTCCTAAATGAGAATGTACTAAGGAGTAAAAGTCAGGACGAGACAGAGCGATCGCTGCGCAGCCGGGTGGGATGGAAATGCAGATTGCTCGCTCACCAGACAATAAAACATGTCACAGCCGGGGAAATACGCTGCCACAAATAAACACCGGATTCCACTCTCCAAGTGCCATCGATAAGATAATCTGTCAATCAAGAGGGGAAAAAGACACTAAAATAACTCCACGCAGCCCCGCACGGCATAAGACCGGCGCCCCCAATATTAGGATGCACCCTTCACACTGAATATTGACATCACCAAATCCCTAATTCATCATTTGCCTTTTTTTATTAAGTCATTTTTCTTTTTTTTCATCTTGTTTCATTGGTTTTCGTTTACTGCGCCAATTTCTGTAAAACGGCCCGAAGATTTTGTGCAAAGTGAAAAGTATTTAATCCATTATTAAATTTGAGCGTTTTTTTTTTTTTGTGGTGTTTTCAACCTGTTTTTTTTTTTATTTGCACCAAATGTTTCCTTTAATTTGCGCCATTTGCGTTTGTTATTACGGGTGCAGCTTCTTCTTTTTTTCTTTTTTTTTTAATTGAGGCAATTGATACGTTTTCAACTTTTTGCAAAGTTTTTGCACGAATTAATTTTGTATTTGTGTGGGACATTTTATTGGAGATCAGCCACGTTAAAGTAACCAGCAAATCCTCAGCTCCGATGAAAAAACCTTTCCTGCTCAGTGGTAGTAATAGGGAAAGGTTTGGATATTTCGTTTTTTTGGTTTTTTTTGGGGAGGGATTAAAAAAATTGCAAAAATAATTTATTTGCAGAATTGAATAAAGCAGAACATTCCCAGCACTGCAGAAATTAACAATACAGTTTTTTTCACGCAGGACCCTGTAGGTTTGGATTTCTTTTTCCCTGAATAATTAAGACCTTCATTTATAAACTGCATTTTGTGATTTACTTGTCTTATCTTTGTCTAATATTTACATTTGTTTGATGATCTGCAACATTTAAGTGTGACAATCATGCAAAAATGCAAAAGAAAAGGAAATCAGGAAGGGGGCAAACACTTTTTCACCCCGCTGGAATGTGACAGCTTTTCATCACGCAGTTTTTGTCAGAATTCTGGCAAAAAAAATGCTTGAAATGTTGATACATTTTTTAACTTTTGACATTTTTACACCATTATTTCCTGTGCAAAGTGCAAGTAAACTGATAAATTTCAATTTCAGCAGATCCGCTCGTTCCTAATGGCTTGTGAGATGTCAATCAAGTCAGAAGGGAGCGTGGCCTAGAGGAGAAGCTCCACCTCCATGGCTCCTTACCGGCCATTAGAAGCTTTTCTGTGTTATTCTGCACTGGTTACAATATAGAAGGACCTCATTGTCAGCCTCTTGGATAAAAGTTTGGTGGTTGCATACAAATTCCCTTTAAATACCTGGAGATCCCCTTTAAAAGGGTTTTCTGATTTCACAAAGACTGTCATTCCCCCGCTGCAGTTTATTTAAAAAAAAAAAGCAACCTGGCTCTAAACACCCTCCCCGGGTCCATCATTGAGAATCTGTTCCCAATGTCACACTGACAGCACTGCAGCCCATCACTGAGGCTGGTTTCACATTTGCATTTTTTGCCGCTGCGTTTTAGCGCAAAAAAAGCATGTGTTTTTTTCTATACTTAACATTAAAAACGCATGCGTTTTTTTGCATGCGTTTTGACGTGTTTTGACGATGCATGCGTCGTTTCTACGCTTGCGTTTTGTTGCAGAAATTCAACATGTAGAAATGTCTAGCGGCGTTTTTTTGCCGTTTTTAAGCACATGCATTTGCATCCGTTTTTAAACGCATGCGTTTCAATAAAAAAACACAAGAATACACACTGATAAGCCACCCCCCAACCCTAACCCTAACCCTAAAGGGATCCTAACCCTAACCTTAAGAGTTAGGGTTAGGATCCCTAGGGTTAGGGTTAGGATCCCTAAGGTTAGGGTTAGGGTTAGGATCCCTAGGGTTAGGGTTAGGGTTAGGATCCCTAGGGTTAGGGTTAGGGTTAGGATCCCTAGGGTTAGGGTTAGGATCCCTAGGGTTAGGGTTAGGATCCCTAGGGTTAGGGTTAGGGTTAGGATCCCTAGGGTTAGGGTTAGGGTTAGGATCCCTAGGGTTAGGGTTAGGGTTAGGATCCCTAGGGTTAGGGTTAGGATCCCTAGGGTTACTAGGGATCCTAACCCTTACCCTAGCTATTTCTGTTTATAGTGGGTTTTCTAGTTGATTTTGATGATTGGCAGCTGTCACACACTTCTCATCATGCGTTTCAAAAACGCAAACGCAGGAAAAAACGCATGTAAACGCGTCAAAACGCCGCATTTGTGCAAAAACGCATGCGTCTAAAAAACACAGCGTTTCCATGCGTTTACATGCATTTTTTTCACCACCTGCGTTTGCGTTTAAAACGCTGCGTTTTGAAACGCAAATGTGAAACCAGCCTGAGCTTAGCAGCTTTGCTCAAGCAGACGACATGAGCTGCTGAGTTCACTGATTGGCAGCAGCGATTTTGATGCGACAACAAAAACAGACGGCAGTAGCAGCGGCGGAGACTCAGCAACAGACATGGGGAGGGTGAGTAAAGCACATATTTTTTTAAAGAAGCTGCACCCAGGGGAAAAGGAATTATTTAAAAACCCCTTTAAGGGAACAGTGACAATGATGCCGTAGCACCAAACCACGGTCCTTGTTCACAGACTGGGCATTATGTCAGATTTTGTTCATGGCCGAGTCGGTGAGAAGTTTTCCAAACTTTTCTTCTCATATTGCTCCTGTACAACAACAGCATGAGAGCGGAGAAGAGAATTTCACAACGTGTCAAGTCTATGACAAGGCGAAGTCTTCGCGGACTCTCAGCGCAAGTAACATCTGCACCGCGGAGCAGAGTGAAGCTGTCACACGTAATCGTTGCCGCTATCGCACGTAATCGTTGCCGCTCCCGGCCGGAGACTGTTCTTCTTACATCTAGAACACAATCATTATTCACTTCCCAAGACAAGAAAACGGCATAAAAAAGGGATCAATTAGATCCCACTCACGCGTCACCGGCTGTGGACAGGCAAAGAGCGCGCGGTGCGTCTGCTCGGGAACATCGACAAACAGCGAGGCGCAATCAGAGGCGGACGGGACAATAATTAGGGCAATACAGGGCAATGACGCTTCAATGAACCCCGAGGCAACAGTCAGTTTTAATGTGAGGGACCTCCGAATGTTTTTTGTTGACCCCCTGGACCAGGACCATGGGTAATGGTTCAACAACATGAGAGCAAGTAAGGTCAGGTGTATGGACATAGCTGAAGTATCCTTCTAATTGGGCAGGGTTGCTCATGCTGACCTTCCTGGTTCATGACGTGCATATAAGGCCTCATTCACAAGTCGTTAATTTGCCCCAGTATTTGTCTCCAAAACACAGAACAGGTGTAAATCCTTCAATTATAGGTTTTCTTTGTAGGTTCGACTCCTGGTTTTGATGCAAAAATACTGATGTGTGAATGAGGCCTAAGAAGAAGAGTGGGAACTGGTAGATTTGCAGACAGGGCGGGAGGTAACAGGAAGGACGATTAAAGGGAGTAAAGTAGGTAGCCCAAAAATGGTCTACAGAGATGTAAAGGGGCCTAATAGCAAAGACCAACACAGTATATCAGCCCCTGTCGAAAATCACGGCCTCGCTATCATCATCCCAAACTAGAGTTGAGCGACCTTGACCTTTTTAGAGTCGAGC
Organism: Ranitomeya imitator; assembly: GCF_032444005.1. NCBI lineage: Eukaryota > Metazoa > Chordata > Amphibia > Anura > Dendrobatidae > Ranitomeya > Ranitomeya imitator. The sequence continues at coordinate 192,855,322 of NC_091289.1, read as the reverse complement.
CGGGTTTCGCGAAACCCGACTATCTCAAAAGTCGGGTCGAGTGAAATCGGCCGATTATGACGTAAAGTCGGGATCGACCGAAACACGAAACCCAATGCAAGTCAATGGGGCAGCATAGTCGGCAGTGAGTGGGGGCCAGGAAAACACCTAGAGTGCCCATTTTAATGTCAAAACCATCCATTCTTCTTAATGAAGCTTGTCAAGCGTAATTTACCTTATAATAATTGGAAGGCATTTGAAATTGGGGGTCATTTGGCTAAAGTTGTGGTGGGTAGGGCTGGTTCAAGTAATTAGTGGGCCCAGGAAATCTGGACCACGTCACGGCAGTGGAGCAGGGAGAGGTAAGTATTTCAACTTTGCAAGTGCTGTGAACCTGAGCAAGCAGGGGGGGCCCACTCGTTGGCATTGGCACTGGCACAGGGCCCCTCAAAGTACAGCGGTGTGTTTGCACGGCGGGGGCGCCTCCCACCGGCAGCAACACTTTTGCGTACCATGAGAGGCCCTGTGCCAGTGACGTCGCCAACTAGTATTCCTCCCCCCACCTGATGAAGGAACCTGCACTTTCATCTGCACCTTCCTGTTTGTCCCCGTGTAAGGTGGTATGGTATGCGGGAAGGGGGACCTGACTTTCAGCAGGGTCACAATCTTGCAGTGTAGCATGCACGGGAAATGTTGCGTTATGGGTCAATGTACCAGCAGACTCATCTATCACTGGCTGGGCAATGGGCAGGATGAGGAGGAAACACAGATATAGGCCCAAAGAATAAAGTGGGCTAAATGCAGTTCAAAATTGGTAACACAGGACTAATCAGGGGGCATTGCAGTGGAGGACAACTGGAATGAGAGGCTGACACAGAGAGTAGGCCCAAATCAGTAAGTAGTCGAAATGCAGTTCAAAATTGGCAACAGTAGTAAACAGGCGGCACAGCTTTGTTCAGTGGAGGAGAACAGCAAGGAGTGGCAGACACCGATAGTAGGCCCCAACCCAACTAGTAGGCCAAATGCAGTCTAACATTAACAACTACTTAACGAGCGCCTGAAAACGGAATTTCAGGACAGGAAACCAGGAGAACAGCAAGGAGCGGCAGACACCGATAGTAGGCCCCAAACCAACTAGTACGCCAAATGCAGTTGTTCCGTTTAACCACAATTTAATGAGAGCCTGAAGATAGAAGTTCAGGAAAGGCAACCTGGAGAACACCTTGGAGTGGAACACACCATCTCTCTACAGTGGAACACACCATCTCTCTACACCCCATACCCAATTTGTAGGCCTAATGCAGCGTAGTTTCCAACAACTACTAAACGAGAGCCGGAAGATCGAAGCTCAGGAAAGGCAACCTGGAGAACACCTTGGAGTGGAACACACCATCTCTCTACACCCCATACCCAATTTGTAGGCCCAATGCAGCGTAGTTTCCAACAACTACTAAACGAGAGCCGGAAGATCGAAGCAATGGAGAGGAAACCTGGGGAACACCTTGGAGTGTAACACACCATCTCTCTACACCCCATACCCAATTTGTAGGCCTAATGCAGCGTAGTTTCCAACAACTACTAAACGAGAGCCGGAAGATCGAAGCAATGGAGAGGAAACCTGGGGAACACCTTGGAGTGTAACACACCATCTCTCTACACCCCATACCCAATTTGTAGGCCTAATGCAGCGTAGTTTCCAACAACTACTAAACGAGAGCCGGAAGATCGAAGCAATGGAGAGGAAACCTGGGGAACACCTTGGAGTGTAACACACCATCTCTCTACACCCCATACCCAATTTGAAGGCCTAATGCAGCGTAGTTTCCAACAACTACTAAACGAGAGCCGGAAGATCGAAGCAATGGAGAGGAAACCTGGGGAACACCTTGGAGTGTAACACACCATCTCTCTACACCCCATACCCAATTTGTAGGCCTAATGCAGCGTAGTTTCCAACAACTACTAAACGAGAGCCGGAAGATCGAAGCAATGGAGAGGAAACCTGGGGAACACCTTGGAGTGTAACACACCATCTCTCTACACCCCATACCCAATTTGTAGGCCTAATGCAGCGTAGTTTCCAACAACTACTAAACGAGAGCCGGAAGATCGAAGCAATGGAGAGGAAACCTGGGGAACACCTTGGAGTGTAACACACCATCTCTCTACACCCCATACCCAATTTGTAGGCCTAATGCAGCGTAGTTTCCAACAACTACTAAACGAGAGCATGAAGATCGAAGCAATGGAGAGGAAACCTGGGGAACACCTTGGAGTGGAACACACCATCTCTCTACACACCATACCCAATTTGTAGGCCCAATGCAGCGTAGTTTACAACAACTACTAAACGAGAGCCGGAAGATCGAAGCTCAGGAAAGGCAACCTGGGGAACACCTTGGAGTGTAACAAACCCTCTCTCTACACCACGGAAGGGCTGATTCTTAGGAAGGAAGGCAGTCGGAAAGAAGCAGGGCGCGTCCGAGGGTGATTATATTCTTATTAGGTATATACTCACCCTCGGACGCGCCCTGCTTCTTTTTTTGTAATGAATGTTTATTTGCAATGTGGTTTTGACTTACTCTATTTTTTTGGTAAATAATGATTTTATTATTTTCATTGTTTTGCATCTTCTTGGCAATAATATAAAGAAGACGCGACAGGACAACACTCGGTGGATGCCATATCTGTGTTTAAAATTGAAAAAACCTTTCAGTTAACTACTTGCAGGAGAAAGTTATTGTAGCTGGTGGCCATTTTTAGTACTGTACCAGATTTTTGTTGTATGTGTTTGTTTTTAATGTTAAAATGTCTGCATTTGATATCTCTCCAGTATTTTCTTTTTTATAAGCAAAATACTTATTTTTACATTTTCTGATGTTGGTTCCAGGGGTACACGGGCAGCAGTGGTGTGGTCAGTGGAGGCCTAGTGGAAGGAGTGACCGCAGACAGGCATCGAAGGCCTAAAATAATAACACATGGCTGTAGGCAATTTTAAATTGGTTCCAGGGGTACACGGGCAGCAGTGGTGTGGTCAGTGGAGGCCTAGTGGAAGGAGTGACGGCAGACAGGCATCGAAGGCCTAAAATAATAACACATGGCTGTAGGCAATTTTAAATTGGTTCCAGGGGTACACGGGCAGCAGTGGTGTGGTCAGTGGAGGCCTAGTGGAAGGAGTGACCGCAGACAGGCATCGAAGGCCTAAAATAATAACACATGGCTGTAGGCAATTTTAAATTGGTTCCAGGGGTACACGGGCAGCAGTGGTGTGGTCAGTGGAGGCCTAGTGGAAGGAGTGACCGCAGACAGGCATCGAAGGCCTAAAATAATAACACATGGCTGTAGGCAATTTTAAATTGGTTCCAGGGGTACACGGGCAGCAGTGGTGTGGTCAGTGGAGGCCTAGTGGAAGGAGTGACCGCAGACAGGCATCGAAGGCCTAAAATAATAACACATGGCTGTAGGCAATTTTAAATTGGTTCCAGGGGTACACGGGCAGCAGTGGTGTGGTCAGTGGAGGCCTAGTGGAAGGAGTGACCGCAGACAGGCATCGAAGGCCTAAAATAATAACACATGGCTGTAGGCAATTTTAAATTGGTTACAGGGGTACACGGGCAGCAGTGGTGTGGTCAGTGGAGGCCTAGTGGAAGGAGTGACCGCAGACAGGCATCGAAGGCCTAAAATAATAACAGATGGCTGTAGGCAATTTTAAATTGGTTCCAGGGGTACACGGGCAGCAGTGGTGTGGTCAGTGGAGGCCTAGTGGAAGGAGTGACCGCAGACAGGCATCGAAGGCCTAAAATAATAACACATGGCTGTAGGCAATTTTAAATTGGTTCCAGGGGTACACGGGCAGCAGTGGTGTGGTCAGTGGAGGCCTAGTGGAAGGAGTCACCGCAGACAAGCATCGAAGGCCTAAAATAATAACACATGGCTGTAGGCAATTTTAAATTGGTTACAGGGGTACACGGGCAGCAGTGGTGTGGTCAGTGGAGGCCTAGTGGAAGGAGTCACCGCAGACAGGCATCGAAGGCCTAAAATAATAACACATGGCTGTAGGCAATTTTAAATTGGTTACAGGGGTACACGGGCAGCAGTGGTGTGGTCAGTGGAGGTCTAGTGGAAGGAGTGACCGCAGACAGGCATCGAAGGCCTAACATAACAAAAATGTCAATACAATGGTATTGTCAGTGGCAGGCATTGAAGGATGTCAGCGCATAGACTAAACATTGGTGGAGCTGTGAGATAATTTTGCAAGTGGTAGAGCACTGTTTGAGCTGGGGTGGGGGGAAACTGTCTTGTGGCCGGCGGTACAGGCCCAGGGCCCCTCATATTACAACGGTGTGTCTGATGTTGGGTGCGCACCACCACCGCCAGAGACACTTTATTGTACTAGGAGGGACCCAGTGGCAGTGCCGTCGACCAAAAGCGGGCTCACCCACCTCTTCAGACAAACTGCACTCTCACGGGTGCTGTCGCCAAGTGTCGATACCACGGCCCCGTGTGGGGAGTTTGGCCATTTAGTGAGATGTAAACATGTCGTATGCTGGACAATCAGGTGCTGAAAATTACGAGATTGGAAAAGGCATTCAGAATAGTCCACAGGCAAGACCTTTACATAGGAAAGCTAGGTGTCAGCCGGGCAAGGTGGGGCAAAAGATTTCTAAATCCAGTTGTGGTTCATTTTAATGAAGGTTAGATCATCTACATTTTGGGTAGCCAGACGAGTCCTTTTTTCTGTTAGTATTGAACCTGCAGCACTGAATACTCTTTCTGATAGGACACTAGCTGCCAGGCAAGCGAGCTCCTGCAATGCATATTCTGCCAATTCTGGCCAGGTGTCTAATTTTGATGCCCAGTAATCAAATGGGAATGACGGTTGAGGGAGAACATCGATAAGGGATGAAAAATAGTTTGTAACCATACTGGACAAATGTTGTCTCCTGTCACTTTGAATTGATGCTGCAGTACCTGTCCTGTCTGCGGTCATAGCAAAATCACTCCACAACCTGGTCAGAAAACCCCTCTGGCCAACGCCACTTCTGATTTCTGCCCCTCTAACTCTTCTGGTCTGCTGGCCCCTGCAGCTCGTGTGAGAACGATCACGGGCGCTGTGTGCAGGGAATGCCAGAAGCAAACGGTCAACAAGAGTTGATTGTTTGGTTGCTAATATTAGTTCCAAGTTCTCATGTGGCATTATATTTTGCAATTTGCCTTTATAGCGAGGATCAAGGAGGCAGGCCAACCAGTAATCGTCATCAATCATTCATCATTTTAGTTATGCGTGTGTCCCTTTTGAGGATACGTAAGGCATAATCCGCCATGTGGGCCAAAGTTCCAGTTCTCAAATCTGCGGTTGTGCTTGGTTGAGGGGCAGTTTCAGGCAAATCCACGTCACTTGTGTCCCTCAAAAAACCAGAACCCGGCCTTGCCGCGCCACCAATTTCCAGTGGCCCCGGAAAAGCTTCCTCATTAAAAATATAATCATCCCCATCATCCTCCTCGTCCTCCTCCTCCTCTTCGCCTGCTACCTCGTCCTGTACACTGCCCTGGCCAGACAATGGCTGACTGTCATCAAGGCTTTCCTCTTCCTCAGCTGCAGACGCCTGATCCTTTATGTGCGTCAAACTTTGCATCAGCAGACGCATTAGGGGGATGCTCATGCTTATTATGGCGTTGTCTGCACTAACCAGCCGTGTGCATTCCTCAAAACACTGAAGCACTTGACACATGTCTTGAATCTTCGACCACTGCACACCTGACAACTCCATGTCTGCCATCCTACTGCCTGCCCGTGTATGTGTATCCTCCCACAAAAACATAACAGCCCGCCTCTGTTCACACAGTCTCTGAAGCATGTGCAGTGTTGAGTTCCACCTTGTTGCAACGTCTATGATTAGGCGATGCTGGGGAAGGTTCAAAGAACGCTGATAGGTCTGCATACGGCTGGAGTGTACGGGCGAACGGCGGATATGTGAGCAAAGTCCACGCACTTTAAGGAGCAGGTCGGATAACCCCGGATAACTTTTCAGGAAGCACTGCACCACCAGGTTTAAGGTGTGAGCCAGGCAAGGAATGTGTTTCAGTTGGGAAAGGGAGATGGCAGCCATGAAATTCCTTCCGTTATCACTCACTACCTTGCCTGCCTCAAGATCTACAGTGCCCAGCCACGACTGCGTTTCTTTCTGCAAGAACTCGGACAGAACTTCCGCGGTGTGTCTGTTGTCGCCCAAACACTTCATAGCCAATACAGCCTGCTGACGTTTGCCAGTAGCTGCCCCATAATGGGAGACCTGGTGTGCAACAGTGGCAGCTGCGGATGGAGTGGTTGTGCGACTGCGGTCTGTGGACGAGCTCTCGCTTCTGCAGGAGGACGAAGAGGAGGAGGAGGGGGTGCGAACGGCTACAGCCAATTGTTTCCTAGACCGTGGGCTAGGCAGAACTGTCCCAAACTTGCTGTCCCCTGTGGACCCTGCATCCACCACATTTACCCAGTGTGCCGTGATGGACACGTAACGTCCCTGGCCATGCCTACTGGTCCATGCATCTGTTGTCAGGTGCACCTTTGTGCTCACAGATTGTCTGAGTGCATGGACGATGCGCTCTTTAACATGCTGGTGGAGGGCTGGGATGGCTTTTCTGGAAAAAAAGTGTCGACTGGGTAGCTCGTAGCGTGGTACAGCGTAGTCCATCAGGGCTTTGAAAGCTTCGCTTTCAACTAACCGGTAGGGCATCATCTCTAACGAGATTAGTCTAGCTATGTGTGCGTTCAAACCCTGTGTACGCGGATGCGAGGCTAAGTACTTCCTTTTTCTAACCATAGTCTCATGTAGGGTGAGCTGGACTGGAGAGCTGGAGATCGTGGAACTAGCGGGGGTGCCGGTGGACATGGCAGACTGAGAGACGGTGGGAGATGGTATTGTTGCCACCGGTGCCCTAGATGCAGTGTTTCCTACTATGAAACTGGTGATTCCCTGACCCTGACTGCTTTGGCCTGGCAAAGAAACCTGCACAGATACTGCAGGTGGTGCGGAAAATGGTGGACCTACACTGCCGGAAGGGATGTTGCGTTGCTGACTAGCTTCATTGGCCGAGGGTGCTACAACCTTAAGGGACGTTTGGTAGTTAGTCCAGGCTTGCAAATGCATGGTGGTTAAATGTCTATGCATGCAACTTGTATTGAGACTTTTCAGATTCTGTCCTCTGCTTAAGGTAGTTGAACATTTTTGACAGATGACTTTGCGCTGATCAATTGGATGTTGTTTAAAAAAATGCCAGACTGCACTCTTTCTAGCATCGGATACCTTTTCAGGCATTGCAGACTGAGCTTTAACCGGATGGCCACGCTGTCCTCCAACAGGTTTTGGCTTTGCCACGCGTTTTGGGCAAGATACGGGCCCGGCAGATGGAACCTGTTGCGATGTTGATGCCTGCTGCGGCCCCTCCTCCTCCGCTTCAGAACTGCTGCCGCCTGCACCCTGTTCCCCCAATGGCTGCCAATCGGGGTCAAGAACTGGGTCATCTATTACCTCTTCTTGTAGCTCGTGTGCAACTTCGTCTGTGTCACCGTGTCGGTCGGTGGTATAGCGTTCGTGATGGGGCAACATAGTCTCATCAGGGTCTGATTCTTGATCAGCACCCTGCGAGGGCAATGTTGTGGTCTGAGTCAAAGGACCAGCATAGTAGTCTGGCTGTGGCTGTGCATCAGTGCACTCCATGTCAGATTCAACTTGTAATGGGCATGGACTGTTAACTGCTTCACTTTCTAAGCCAGGGACGGTATGTGTAAAGAGCTCCATGGAGTAACCCGTTGTGTCGCCTGCTGCATTCTTCTCTGTTGTTGTTTTTGCTGAAGAGGACAAGGAAGCGACTTGTCCCTGACCGTGAACATCCACTAACGACGCCCTGCTTTGACATTTACCAGTTTCACGAGAGGAGGCAAAAGAGCTAGAGGCTGAGTCAGCAAGATAAGCCAAAACTTGCTCTTGCTGCTCCGGCTTTAAAAGCGGTTTTCCTACTCCCAGAAAAGGGAGCGTTCGAGGCCTTGTGTAGCCAGACGACGAACCTGGCTCACAGCTCCAGACTTAGGTGCAATATTTTTTTTCCCACGACCAGCTGATGCTCCACCACTACCACTACCCTCATTACCAGCTGACAATGAACGCCCCCGGCCACGACCTCTTCCACCATACTTCCTCATTGTTTTAAAAACGTAAACAAACTAACGGTATTTGTTGCTGTCACACAAATTACACGGTGAGCTATAACTTCAGTATGATTTAGCTACCCCTTTACAGGTGAGTGAGACCACAACGAAAATCAGGCACAATGTTACACACTCTGTTGTTGGTGGCAACAAATGAGAGAGATGCCACACACGCAGGACTGTCACTGAAGCACAAATGTAAATATTAATCTCCCACTGATTTTTTTTTTTTTTTAAGGGAGACTTTAGGAAAAAAAAATAATAGAATAAAATGATTTTTTCAGGAAGAATTTAGAAACCAAATAAAATAAAATGATTTTTTCAGGGAGAATTTAGAAAACAAATAAAACAAAAAAAGGCTTTCTATGGCCCACTGAGTGAGAGATGACGCACACAGGAGTCAGGAGTGGCACACAAGCCCAGAGGCCAATATTTATCTCCCACTGATTGATGTAGTGATTTTTTCAGGTAGATTTTGGAACCCAAATCAAGCTAAAAAAAATAATAGGCTTTCTATGGCCCACAATTGGAGAGAGAGAGAGAGATGGCACACCCAGGCGTCAAGACTGGCACACAAGCAGAAAGGGCAATATTAATCTCCCACTGATTTGTTTTTTTTTTGTTTTTTTTTCAGGGAGACTTTAGGAAAAAAAAAATAGAATAAAATGATTTTTTTCAGGAAGAATTTAGAAACCAAAGAAAATAAAATTATTTTTTCACGGAGAATTTAGAAAACAAATAAAACAAAAAAAGGCTTTCTATGGCCCACTGAGTGAGAGATGATGCACACAGGAGTCAGGAGTGGCACACAAGCCCAGAGGCCAATATTTATCTCCCACTGATTGATGTAGTGATTTTTTTCAGGTAGATTTTGGAACCCAAATCAAGCTAAAAAAAATAATAGGCTTTCTATGGCCCACAATTGGAGAGAGAGAGAGAGATGGCACACCCAGGAGTCAAGACTGGCACACAAGCAGAAAGGGCAATATTAATCTCCCACTGATTTGTTTTTTTTTTTGTTTTTTTCAGGGAGACTTTAGGAAAAAAAAAATAGAATAAAATGATTTTTTCAGGAAGAATTTAGAAACCAAATAAAATAAAATGGTTTTTTCAGGGAGAATTTAGAAAACAAATAAAACAAAAAAAGGCTTTCTATGGCCCACTGAGTGAGAGATGACGCACACAAGAGTCAGGAGTGGCACACAAGCCCAGAGGCCAATATTTATCTCCCACTGATTGATGTAGTGATTTTTTCAGGTAGATTTTGGAACCCAAATCAAGCTAAAAAAATAATAGGCTTTCTATGGCCCACAACTGGAGAGAGAGAGAGAGATGGCACACCCAGGAGTCAAGACTGGCACACAAGCAGAAAGGGCAATATTAATCTCCCACTGATTTTTTTTTTTTTTTTTTTTTTTCAGGGAGACTTTAGGAAAAAAAAAAAAAAGAATAAAATGATTTTTTCAGGAAGAATTTAGAAACCAAAGAAAATAAAATGATTTTTTCAGGGAGAATTTAGAAAACAAATAAAACAAAAAAAGGCTTTCTATGGCCCACTGAGTGAGAGATGACGCACACAGGAGTCAGGAGTGGCACACAAGCCCAGAGGCCAATATTTATCTCCCACTTTTTTTTTTTGTTCCAGGGAAAATTTATAAACCCAATAAAAAAAATAATAAATAGGCTTTCTATGGCCTACTATCTGAGAGACAGAGAGAGATGGCACACTTAGGACTGGCACACAAGCCCAAAGGCCAGTATTAATCTCCCTTTTTTTTTTAAGGGAGAATTTATAAAACCAAAAAAAAATAAATAAATAGGCTTTCTATGGCCCACTATTTGTGAGAGAGATGGCACGCTCAGGACTGGCACACAAGCCCAGAGGCCAATATTAATCTCCCACTTTTTTTTTTTTTTTCCAGGGAAAATTTATAAACCCAATAAAAAAAATAAAAATAAATAGGCTTTCTATGGCCCACTATCTGAGAGAGAGAGATGGCACGCTTAGGACTGGCACACAAGCCCAAAGGCCAATATTAATCTCCCACTGATTGATTTATTGATTTTTTCAGGTAGAATTTAGAACCCAAATAAAGCAAAAAATAAAAATAAATGGGCTTTCTATGGCCCACTGAGTGAGTGATGATGCACAGAGGAGTCAGGACTGGCACACAAGCCCTGAGGCCAATATTTTTCTCCCACTGATTGATGTAGTGATTTTTTCAGGTAGATTTTAGAACCAAAATCAAGCAAAAAAATAAATAGGCTTTCTATGGCCCACTGAGTGAGTGATGATGCACACAGGAGTCAGGAGTGGCACACAAGCCCAGAGGCCAATATTTATCTCCCACTGATTGATTTAGTGATTTTTTCAGGTAGATTTTGGAACCCAAATCAAGCTAAAAAAATAATAGGCTTTCTATGGCCCACAATTGGAGAGAGAGAGAGAGATGGCACACCCAGGAGTCAAGACTGGCACACAAGCAGAAAGGGCAATATTAATCTCCCACTGATTTGTTTTTGTTTTTTGTTTTTTTCAGGGAGACTTTAGGAAAAAAAAAAATAGAATAAAATGATTTTTTCAGGAAGAATTTAGAAACCAAAGAAAATAAAATGATTTTTTCAGGGAGAATTTAGAAAACAAATAAAACAAAAAAAGGCTTTCTATGGCCCACTGAGTGAGAGATGACGCACACAGGAGTCAGGAGTGGCACACAAGCCCAGAGGCCAATATTTATCTCCCACTTTTTTTTTTTTGTTCCAGGGAAAATTTATAAACCCAATAAAAAAAATAATAAATAGGCTTTCTATGGCCCACTATCTGAGAGACAGAGAGAGATGGCACGCTTAGGACTGGCACACAAGCCCAAAGGCCAATATTAATCTCCTTTTTTTTTTAAGGGAGAATTTATAAAACCAAAAAAAAATAAATAAATAGGCTTTCTATGGCCCACTATTTGTGAGAGAGATGGCACGCTCAGGACTGGCACACAAGCCCAGAGGCCAATATTAATCTCCCACTTTTTTTTTTTTTTCCAGGGAAAATTTATAAACCCAATAAAAAAAAATAAAAATAAATAGGCTTTCTATGGCCCACTATCTGAGAGAGAGAGATGGCACGCTTAGGACTGGCACACAAGCCCAAAGGCCAATATTAATCTCCCACTGATTGATTTATTGATTTTTTCAGGTAGAATTTAGAACCCAAATAAAGCAAAAAAAAAAAAAAATAGGCTTTCTATGGCCCACTGAGTGAGTGATGATGCACACAGGAGTCAGGACTGGCACACAAGCCCAAAGGCCAATATTAATCTCCCACTGATTGATTTATTGATTTTTTCAGGTAGATTTTATAACCCAAATCAAGCAAAAAAATAAATAGGCTTTCTATGGCCCACTGAGTGAGAGATGACACAGACAGGGATGGCACTCTAGCAGAAATGTCAATCTTAATCTCCCACAAAAAAAAAAAAAAAAAACAGGGAGTGTCCTTCAATTACTATGTCCCTGCAGTAATCTCAGCCAGGTATGGCAGGCAGCTACTATCTCCCTGCCTGCAGTAATCTCAGCCAGGTATGGCAGGCAGCAATAAGGAGTGGACTGATGCACAAATTAAATAAAAAGTGTGGACAAACAAACAAGATAGCTGTGCAGAAAGGAAGGAACAAGAGGATTTGTGCTTTGAAAAAAGCAGTTGGTTTGCACAGCGGCGTACACACAGCAATGCAGCTATCAGGGAGCCTTCTAGGGCAGCCCAATGAGCTACAGCGCTGAGGAAAAAAAAAAATGTAGCTTCCACTGGAAATCGCTACAGCACAAGCGGTTTGGTGGTTAATGGACCCTGCCTAACGCTATCCCTGCTTCTGACGAAGCGGCAGCAACCTCTCCCTAAGCTCAGATCAGCAGCAGTAACATGGCGGTCGGCGGGAACGCCCCTTTATAGCCCCTGTGACGCTGCAGACAGCAAGCCAATCACTGCAATGCCCTTCTCTAAGATGGTGGGGACCAGGACCTATGTCATCACGCTGCCCACACTCTGCGTTTACCTTCATTGGCTGAGAAATGGCGCTTTTCGCGTCATTGAAACGCGACTTTGGCGCGAAAGTCGCGTACCGCATGGCCGACCCCGCACAGGGGTCGGATCGGGTTTCATGAAACCCGACTTTGCCAAAAGTCGGCGACTTTTGAAAATGAACGACCCGTTTCGCTCAACCCTATCCCAAACAAGAAAAAAAAATTTTTGGTGCATTTAGCAGTGTAAAATATCCAGGACCAGCCCCAAATATCGCATTCTGTAACTTGTCATCCTATCTCATGCAGTGGGCAGTTCCTATTCGTCAGCATTCCGCCAGCACTATAGGTGATGGAACTTCCTTTTCCTTCTCAATATGTATTGTTTTTGCCATTGTCCCATGCCCGTTATTCATCCTATGCCATCTGACAGACGGGAGAGCAGAGCATCATTCTTAGGATCGGCGGGGATCTTGGCGGCAGGGGCGTAACTACAATTGGTGTAGGGTTAGCGATCGCACCCGGGCCCTGGAGGAATGAGGGCAAAAGTCCCTTTTTCCTATGCCAAAAGAACAATGCAATTGAAGCCTTGTAATAATTTGGGGGCCCTGTTGGTGCTTTTGCATTGGGGCCCATCAGTTTCAAGTCACACCATTGCTTGGTGGCATTCAGAGGGTTAACAGCCATGTTCTTCTGGGTACGGTACAAGCTCAGCCTCATACACTTGCACCCAACATGCACTGCACATGTACCATAGATGGCGGGAAGGGGTTCATCCCAGGTAGCAGACAGATATGGAGGCTTTTGTGGTTTCCCTATAAGCTTCTATGTAGCAAAATCAACAGAAGACGAAAAAAAATTTCTCTTTCTTCTTCCATTTATTTAATTTATATTTGTGCAATTCAACCATTTATTGAACTTGAGCAGAAAACAACTTTCTTGCCACCAATTTGGCCTAAATGTGGGAGAATTCCAGGGCGCGGCGGTGGAGAGGTCTCCCAGACTGGCAGCCGAGAGTTCAGGAGGTAACGCTGCCTCCGATGCGCGCTCACTTTTTATATTGTCTCTATAATGTGTCTGGAAGACAAGAAACAAGGTTGTGACCGCGCTTTATGTTTAGTATTCAGGATCCAGAGTCTGTCAACACTATTTAATTTCCTCTCCGGTCTGTTCCTATGTTAATGCAATTTACACTTTTAACTGTATTTGCTGACTGTAAGAATAAATGGGAGATTAATAGCGGCGGTTTTGCAATTTGTTAATTGACATTGCTAAAATGTAACATGGACTCTCTACAAAAATAAAAAATAAAAAGTGCGTGCGAGTGCTGACACATCTGGGCCACCGAGATGAGAAATTGATTCTAATGCCTATTAAAATGTGCGGAAAAATAAGGATTGCTCTGTAATCCCAAACTGCTAGGTTAATAAAGCCTGCAGTCATCTAGAGAGGCTCGCAGTGGAGGTCCGTACGGCTAGCCCTTTGATCAGCACAGGGAACGGCTGCCTTCAGAAAGAGACTGTTGTGCTCCTTGGCCTACATTGGTGGCTTTCCAGGGGGTTGGATCCTTGGCCTACATTGGTGGCTTTCCAGGGGGTTGGACCCTTGGCCTACATTGGTGGCTTTCCAGGGGGTTGGATCCTTGGCCTACATTGGTGGCTTTCCTGGGGGTTGGACCCTTGGCCTACATTGGTGGCTTTCCTGAGGGTTGGACCCTTGGCCTACATTGGTGGCTTTCCAAGGGGTTGGACCCTTGGCCTACATTGGTGGCTTTCCTGAGGGTTGGACCCTTGGCCTACATTGGTGGCTTTCCTGGGGGTTTGACCCTTGGCCTACATTGGTGGCTTTCCTGGGGGTTGGACCCTTGGCCTACATTGGTGGCTTTCCTGGGAGTTGGACACTTGGCCTACATTAGTAGCTCTCCTGGGGGTTGGACCCTTGGCCTACATTGGTGGCTTTCCTGGGGGTTGGACCCTTGGCCTACATTGGTGGCTTTCCTGGAGGTTGGACCCTTGGCCTACATTGGTGGCTTTCCTGGGGGTTGGACCCTTGGCCTACATTGGTGGCTTTCCTGGGGGTTGGACCCTTGGCCTACATTGGTGGCTTTCCTGGGGGTTGGACCCTTGGCCTACATTGGTGGCTTTCCTGGAGGTTGGACCCTTGGCCTACATTGGTGGCTTTCCTGGGGGTTGGACCCTTGGCCTACATTGGTGGCTTTCCTGGGGGTTGGACACTTGGCCTACATTGGTAGCTTTCCTGTGGGTTGGACCCTTGGCCTACATTGGTGGCTCTCCTGGGGGTTGGACCCTTGGCCTACATTGGTGGCTTTCCTGGAGGTTGGACCCTTGGCCTATATTGTTGGCTTTCCTGGGGGTTGGACCCTTGGCCTACATTGGTGGCTTTCCTGGGGGTTGGACCCTTGGCCTACATTGGTGGCTTTCCTGGAGGTTGGACCCTTGGCCTACATTGGTGGCTTTCCTGGGGGTTGGACCCTTGGCGTACATTGGTGGCTTTCCTGGAGGTTGGACCCTTGGCCTACATTGGTGGCTTTCCTGGGGGTTGGACCCTTGGCCTACATTGGTGGCTTTCCTGGGGGTTGGACCCTTGGCCTACATTGGTAGTTTTCCTGGGGGTTGGACCCTTGGCCTACATTGGTGGCTTTCCTGGGGGTTGGACCCTTGGCCTACATTGGTGGCTTTCCTGGAGGTTGGACCCTTCGGCTCCGTTCCCATGATGAGCTTTTGTTGACTTTTTGAGGTTGCGGATTTTCTGCACCCCTTAAGTAAAATGGGCTATTTGCATTTTTTTTTCAAAAACGCGTTGTGGGAATGTAGCCTTAAGTTATCTGCACACAAAGTTTTTTCACTAGTTTTTTGGAGATGGTTCACTCCAAAACTCTCCTAAAAGATCGCTTGAAATACTTTTACTTTGCATTTTGATTTTTCAGCGTTTTGAGACTTTTATTGCTTCTTCAGGTTCTAAGAAACCCCAGATGGAAAAAATAGAAAGTGCAGATCACCTCGCTGAAGCGGCTCCTGTACCTCTCCTTGACAATGTCCAATCAAAAGGCTGCAATGAAAAAAAAAAACTGCATGGAAAAACTTTTCCAAAACTTTTCAATGGTATGTACATACGGCGAGTTTGATTTTTTCTAGACAAAGCCATTTCAGGAAAGTCTTGTTCTTCCATGGTGCTTCACTGGTGGCTTGGCCGCCATTTTCACAGCAGCAGCGGCTCTTCTGCCGGCATCTCTTCTCTTCACACTATTCACACCTTGTGGAATCCACTCAACAATGAAGGTGGATAGACGAGATATCATGTGCAGGGCGAGCCGTTTTGACACTGCTGTGCATTATGTTCATTTTTTTGCTCCGCTTTTGGAACCCACCTGAAATAGACGTAATGCGCACAGACCTAAAACTGTTTGAGGAAAAGAAAATCTCCATATGTAATGCAGATTTACATGGGACTGCAGTTAAACTTGTCTCTGTCTCACATCTGCAAAAGAGTCTTTCATTACTTTACTCCCTAAAAAATCAACTCGTAGGAAAGAAGAAGTCTCAAGTTATCATTAATTTGAAGAGTCCAATCTGTACATGTCATACATAATCACAATTTCCAAACCCAGTAAAGTGCAGAGTTTATGGAAATGTACATTAACATGGCTTGCGAATGTCCTGCAATTTCGGATTACATTGTTGATGTGTACGATAATGTGATTTCATGAATATCACCACAAGAGGGGGGCAGCCCAAGTGTTTAGGGGTTTACATCTTATCTATAAAAAAAATTAATAGCATGAACATGTGGTCTGGTCCACACAAGACCTTTAAACTTCACAAGCAATTTCAAAGGCAAGTAAATTGTGACGGGTTTACCTTAATTCAAAGCATTATCATAGTATAGCCCTAAGCAATGATAAAGGGGTTTTCTATGACTTTCTAAAAAGTTGAAAAGAGGGGAAAAATGTTATAATATAAAGGAATAATAACTGTTACTACAAAAATCCCCGAATACTCCAGCTCCATCTCGCTGGTCATCCTCACCGAGACTGGTAATGATGATATCTCATTGTTTAGTCACCTGATCACAACAGCCAATTATTGTCTTCACTGGTCACATGTGCATGTACGACACGTGGTGGCTGAAGCTGGTGATTGGCTGCTGAAGTCAGGTGACCGATAAATGGGATATCATCTCACCAGAGGAGATGACCATCGGTCAATCAGTCATTTGACTGCAGCAACCAGTCAGTGACTTCAGCATCAGGGGATTGATGGACATCATAACTTTCTACTGTTGGATTAAAGTGGTAAATTGTGCTTATTTTTTTATTTCACAATGATTCCTACTCCTTCTGGAAAACCCTTAAAGTGATTATTAGTTTGACCATCTGTAATCTTTAAGGAAATACAGTAGCAAGCGTTTAATTCTCCTGCAGCGCCATCATAGTCCAAATGAAGCATTACATGATAACTGAAGATGAGCGAATCAGACTGTAATGAATCTAATTTGTATCGAATTTCTTAGAAAAATTCAGGCTTACCCGAATCCAAACTTTATTTAATTATTATTCATGACATGTGTTGCGCCCCCAACGTGATGATGTATTGACTAGGGGAAAATGGCAACATTGGAAGCCTGGATAGAAGGAGAAGAAAGATAAAAGACAGAGGAGCCAATCGGAGGACAAGTAAATAAGGGAGAGGGTCAAGGGGAGAGCCAATGGGAGAGTCAATTGGAGGGTCAAGGGGAGGGTCAATGGGAGGGTCAAAGGGAGGGTCAAAGCGAGGGTCAAGGGGAGAGTCAAATGCAGGGTCAAGGAGAGAGTCATTTTATTTTTTACCCCTTTCCTGACATATTTGATGTCAACTGAATTTATTTGATACACTTCATATTTCTAGCCAATTTGCTTATCTCTAAAGACTCCTTAGAGATAAATGGACATCTCTTAGGTTCTCTGGTTTAAGAGACGCTCTCCGCAGCTCTGAAAGTCTCACAATACGCATGATAATAAGGGGTTAACTTAACGACAATATTGGCGCCGCTCTTTCTATAACTGATGCTCCTCTGTCCACATTTGGTCGTTGCCGATATTATCAGATATCGCACCTGGTTCCTATGGAAACTTGTTGGATATTAATCTTGAAAGTATTCTGGAGAAAGTGGTGACAGCAAATTACTTCTCCCGGGCTCTGGGCTCGGCTGTGTCCAGGGGAAGCCGCCGTGTCAGTCCGGCAGCCTGACACTCATTAGCGGCAAAGTCTGACAGAGGCCTGAGGGCCCGGAGCCCATGTCCTTCCTGGGAGCACGGCATAATCCGCAGCCAGGACAAAAGAGAATAATACAGAAATTGTATCCGTTCTGAATATGTAACGAGAACATGCTGATAGCAGGCAACATCCCGAATATCCCACACCAGAGAAGATATAATACCTGTATAACAACCCAAAACACGGCATTGTGGAGCCGCAGACTTATACTCCAATTATGGGACAAAGTGCAACGAAAACGCCACCTGCAATAATAAACAAAGCACTGAACACAGATAGAAAGAAAGAAGGGAATGAGGAAGGAAGAGAGAGGAAGTGAAAGGAAGAGAAAGGAAGGAACAGAAAAGAAAGGAAGAGAGAGGAAGAGAAAGGAAGGAACAGAAAAGAAAGGAAGGAACAGAAAAGAAAGGAAGAGAGAGGAAGGAAGGATAGAAGGAAGAAATAGAAAGATGAAGGAGGGAAGTAAGAGAAAAAAAGAGGGGAGAGAGAATAAGACAGAAGAAGGTAGGTAGGAAGGAACGAAAGAACAAACAAAGAGGATGATTAAGAGAGGAAGAAAAGATGGACAGATGGAAGGGAGCGAGAGGAAGGAAGATAAGAAGAGAGGAAGAGCAAGAAAGAGAAAGAAGGGAGGAGGGAAGAGAAAAAGAGGAAAGAAAGGAAGAAAGAAAGAAAGAGAGAAAGAAAGAAAGAAGAAAGAAAGAAAGAGAAAAAGAAAGAGAAAAAGAAAAAGAAAGAAAGAAGAAAGGAAGGGAGGGAGGACAGAAGAAAGCGCGAGAGGAAGGAAAGAAAAAAGTGAGGGAGAAAGAGAGAGGAAGCAGGGAAGGATGGATAAACGAATGGAAGGATGGAAGAGAAAGAGGAAGACGGATAAGAAGGAAGTAAAGAAGGAAGGAAGGGAAAGAGTAAGGAGGGAAGAAAGAGGAAAGAAGCAAAGAAGATAGGAAGGAAGGAAGGAAGAAAGGAAGAGAAAGAGAGGAAAGAAGAAATTAAGGAAGGAAGGGAAGAAGGAAGTATGGACAGAAGAAAAAGTGAGAGGCAGGAAGAAAGAAGTGAGGGAGAAAGAGAGGAAAGAGGGAAGGTTGGTAGGGCGAATGGAAAAATGGAAGAGAAATAGGAAGGGGAAGGAAGTAGAGAAGGAAGGAAAAGAAAGAGTAAGGAGGGAAGAAAGAGAAAGAGGAAAGAAGGAAGGGAGGAAGGAAGGGAGAAATGGAGGAAAGAAGAATGGGTGGAAGGAAGGAAGAAAAAAGAAGGAAAGAAGAAATAGAAAGAGAGGAAGAAAGGTAGGAAGGAAGGAAAGTAAGAAAAGCACAACTAGAAGACAGATATGATATAATTAAAATAGACGATAGATAGATGATAGATAGCTAATAGATAGATAGAATAGATGAATAGATAATAATAGATAGATAATAGATATATAATAATAGAATAGATAGATAAATAGCTAGATAATAGATAAATAATAGATAGATGATAGATAATAGATAGATAGCTAATAGATAGATAGAATAGATGAATAGATAATAATAGATAGATAATAGATATATAATAATAGAATAGATAGATAAATAGCTAGATAATAGATAAATAATAGATAGATGATAGATAGATAGATAATAGATAGATAGATAATAGATAGATAGATAGATAATAGATAGATAGATAATAGATAGATAGATAGATAGATAGATAGATAGATAATAGATAGATAGATAATAGATAGATAGATAGATAGATAGATAGATAGATAGATAGATAGATAGATAGATAGATAGATAGATTAGATAGATAATACTTGCTTTTTGTGACATGAATAAAGTCAATTCAGGTGTGAAGATGAAAAGACTAATACAATATTACATATAAACAATAATTATGTATTTCTCATGAATCTACAAGAGGAATCAGAGATAGGAAAAAGTGAAGATTAGCTTTCATACATAATGTCAACATTTGTCACAGAAATAAAGAAAGTCAGAGCTCCAGCATTTTGCATCTTTTTTTATATTTATTACAGTGCTACACTTGTCCGTGGCCGTTTCTGGTATTGCAGTTTGGCACCTTTTTACTTGACTTTAGCTGAGCTGTAATACCAGATACAACCTGTGTTTATGAATGGCGCTGTTTCTTGAGATTTCAGCTGCCACCATTGCATGAAATCTTGAGGAAGAAGTTATGAGACTGACTGAAATAAAAGTTATGATGGAAATTAAATTAGTGACTTTATGTGCAGATCATCCTTAGATAATGTCCGTTCATCATGGAGATGGATGACACTGTGGTTAATAAGGACTCGTTCACTATAATGCTGGGTAACGAGACCTTCTACAATCACTGTGAAAGCACCAGGTAATTAGGAGGGGAGTCATTAATTGAGTAGAAAGAGAAAATCTCGTCCTCTTTGCTTTTATTTTTTAATGACCGTGAGAGCATTTTATCTCAGGATATAAAGAACTTGTTAAATGATGAGACAATCCAGAGAACGTAATGACCCTATTACTGCTATTGTCTTGATCTAGATTTCCTGACACCCCAATGTCCCTCTTCGGGGATAATAATAATAATATTTATTTTTATATAGCGCTAACATATTCCGCAGCGCTTTACAGGTTGCACACATTATCATCGCTGTCCCTGATGGGGCTCACAATCTAAATTCCCTATCAGTATGTCTTTGGAATGTGGGAGGAAACCGGAGTGCCCGGAGGAAACCCACGCAAACACGGAGAGAACATACAAACTCTTTGCAGATGTTGTCCTGGGTGGGATTAGAACCCAGGACCCCAGCGCTGCAAGGCTGCTGTGCTAACCACTGAGCAACCGTGCTGCCCTGTACGGGCTGCCGGGGATGTAGTCAATACTCATAATGTCATGTTTGTTTGATCTCAAGCCTTAAAATTAATATGGCATTATATTGGCTGGAGGCTATGCAATAAATATCTGATAAATGAAGGCATCTAGGATCAATTCATGGTGTAGAGGCATTGAAGACTGAGCCACTGTGTGGAGACATCTAGGGCTGAGAAACTGTGTAGAAGCATCTAGCACTGAGGCACTGTGTCCAGTCATCTACAAGAGCATCCAAAGCTGCGGCACAGTGTAGAAAAAAGCATAAACAGAATAGGAGGAATAGAACTAAGCAACAGCACGTGTGAAAAAGACTTGCGTATACTAATAGATTACAGGTTGCACATGAGTCAACAGTGTGATGCAGCAGCAAAAAAAGCAAACACAGTTCTAGGATGTATTCAGAGAAGAATAGAGTCTAGATCACGTGCAGTAACTATCCCCCTCTACTCCTCCATGGTCAGGCCTCATCTGGAATACTGTGTCCAGTTCTTGGCACCACACTTTAAAAAAGACATTGAAAAACTGGAGCAAATTCAGAGAGGAACTACCAGGATGGTGAGCGGACTGCAAAGTATGTTCTACGAGGTTAAAGGATCTGGGAATGTTTATGTACAAAAAAGAAGGCTAAGAGGAGACTTAATAGCCGTCTACAAACATCTGAAGTGCCGTCACAGCGTAGAAGGATCATCATTATTCTCATTTGCACATGGAATGAAACTGAAAGGGAGAAGATACAGATTAGATATTAGAAAACCACTTTTTGGCAGTGAGGGTGATCAATGAGTGGAACAGGCGGTCATGAGAGGTGGTGAGTTCTCCTTCAATGGAAGTCTTCCAACAGAGGCTGGACAGACATCTGTCTGAGATGGTTTAGTGACGCATGCATTGAGCAGGGGGTTGGACACGATGACCCCAGAGGTCCCTTCCTACTCTGACAATCTAGGATTCTATGCTTCCAGAGTCATCTTGAGCAGAGGCACTATGTATGAACGTTGAGGGATGAGACACTGTGTGGAGACATGTTGGAAAAATCAGTGCTCAGACTAGTCAGTAAGGAAACGTTGTGCTTCTTTGGGATCTGCTGTGCACATAACGAGGTTCGTCTTCTTTCTCTATTTTTCCCACTTTAACAGGAAAGAAGGAAGAAAGTCAAACCTTTGATTAATGTTTTCCGGTAGTGCCAGTATGGAGGATAGTGGTAAAAGAGATGCTGTAATTAGACAGCAGCACAGTCTGGTAAATGGAGCGGGTAACACAGCGGATGACATCACTGACGAATGTCTGCGCACCCTAGCTAGAAGAGGGTCCTGTGACATGGAGGCTAGGGGAGTATTCGATTTGTACATTTCTGTAGCGCAATCAGTGGCCAGGACTATTACTTTAAAGAGGACCTACCACCAAGTCAAATGTTCAGTTTTTCTTCTATTTTATTCCCGCTGCTCCCCTGAGGATTCCGCTTTTTGTTTTTTATAAATCCGACATACAGTTCCAGAGATATGGGACATTTTATTTAGTGCTAACTTTTATGATCTAAGGGGGTGTGGCTCGCCAGTTAATTATGCTGAGACACGCCCCCCAGATAATCGTGTAAACCACACCCCTTTAGAAAACACAATACAAATTAGTACCAAATAAAAAGGTCCATATCTCTGGAACCGTATGGCGGATTCATAAAAATTAAAAACCAAAATACTCAGGAGAACAGCTGGAATAATATAAGAGCACAAGCTGGATATTTTAGACCTGTGACAGGTTCCCTTTAAAGTGCCTACATAAGCTTCCTTTGAAATATTTTGCCATTAATGAATTTTTCATGCCATCATAATTATGTTTAGAAGATATTTATGAAACGTAACCTTTGTAGATGAAGAGCAACATGGCATAATCAAGTGAAGATATGTTTTTGGTCCCATGATTATCACAGAGCATGATTGTGAATGCTGAGATTACGACACAAGTGGAGGCCGAAAACATCAGTAATGGTATATGACAAAACACGACAGGATGAACTGCTGCAGCCCATCCTGACCCCCTATAAGCCTGATCTATTAGGACATTGGGAGACATTTTTCACTTTTCGTTTTTCTGTCTTTTTCTTTTAATAATTGGTAAAAAAAAAAAAATCCCATTCAATAAATATAAAAAAATCTGAAATACATTTTATTTTATTGGGTTTTCTTTAATGGGTTTTTATTCGTAATGATTTGGGGATAATATTTATTATGCAGTAACTTTTTTTTAAGGGTGACTCTATCAACACTATGAGGCGAATGTACCCCAATTGAATTTCGGGTCAGTCCCTCCTCTCTACGTGTAACTGCTAATGGTATAAACACATGAGAAATCTATGGATTTCATAGTGCAAGTATCATGGCGTTAAGGTCTGACATACGGTAATCATTGAAATTTATAAAAGTCAGTTCTACGGTTATAGCGGAAAATAATAATGGCGCGTGGGGACGCTCTCGGCTTCGCCTCCGCTCTGCTTAGTATGGGGCACGAGGCGTCGCTTGATTGTCAGTCTTCACAAAGAGACATATTCTCTGCAATTGTTGTGTCATGTACGATCTAAACGAGTTTATGGACCCCCCACCTTCTGTTTTGTCAGAGCTTTATAATGTTATAATGCTCCGAATGAACCCAGTAAATGCGTCAGGGGACTTTTAATACAATCCGCTGATGAGGGAAAGTATTAAGTGTATTCAGCCATGAAAAAGATGTTGATTATAATATACCTCAGCCGCGCAACTGCGTGTTGACCATGAAGAAAAATAAAATAGAAAATGAAATGTGATTAGTTCCTGATAGAGGGAAATTCTTTCGATAAAAATGACATGGAGAGAATATATATTTAGACCCCTTTATATAAAAGTGGCAAAAAGTGGGGTCGCCCCGTGCATTAGATTTTATAGGGATGCAAAATATCTCTCTTAGTGCAATTGTGATGCCCAGGAGACCGGGATACCCAGCACCGGACCAATGGAGTCTGTCTCTTGAGGGGGATGTCACGGGTGGCTTGACCCGGTGCTGTGGCCTCAGGCAATGCACAGTGTAAGGGGTATCATGAGGGGACAGGCACTTACTTGATCAGCAGCAGGTTCTCCCAGCGGTGACGATCCCGATCCTGGATAGATGGCTATTGTCCAAATGAAAGACTGAGGCACTGAAACGTTTAACCAGTTTACTTTAACATAAAAGGATTTACAACCAGTCCTGTCACCGGAGTCTGTATGGGAACTCTGAGTTACTTTGACCCTGCCGGGGTCTTCGCCTCTTATTGTGCGCAATTTCTGTGTGGCCCTGCTGCTGTATGTGAACTGGCTGCTGGCCCAATCTGTCCCCTCCGGGTCCTGGTTCGACGGGCAACCCGAGTCCTTTTATCGGTTTACCCCATCTGGGAGTACCGCTGAACTCTGTGTCTGTTGCTGCGTCCGGCCCTAGTGAAGCTGATATCACCTCACGTTTTTCCGGTTGCTGTATTATATATAATGAATACAGCCACGGATCCGGTATCCGTCTTTGCGCCTGTTCTGGGTAGTGATTAATGCTACCCGGTTCTCACAATGTCCTTTTTCTCTATCCCTCTTCTCCTCAGGCCGGTGATTTAGGCCTGGTAACAGTCACAGGGCTGTTAGAGATTCAACTGTATGACCTCTCACTATCAGCTCCTTGGCCCAACTGCCATTTCTTCTCTCAGACCAGAATGGATCAAGGGGAGTCTCTGGAGCTCCCCCTTCTGGCCGGAGGTGGTAGTGCAGTTTTGCTATTTTAGTATTTGTACTTACTGTCAGTAACTATTTTTGTGGCAAATACCCCTAGGGGTGCCACATTCCCCCTTAGTTAAGAACAGTACTCCGGGACTGTGGGACAATAACATTTTGAAATAACAATTAATATGTACAGAGTCTTAAAAATGAAAAGTTACAAAAACCACTCAAGGAAACAAAAATAGAGTTCTGTAAAAAGTCACTTCAAATAGCGTCCATTAATACAGTTCTATCCTTGAAGGTATTAGGAACGGCACTGTACTTAGTGTCCAGGAATTTAGTTCCATTTTTCCAACGGAGTTATCAATATAAAGTCTAAAGAAAGTTCAAAAAGAGCAAAAAGCAAAGTTCAAAAAGCAGTCTTTCCGGAGCTTTGATTTAGTGCCTCCGGGCTGATAAAAAGTTCAAGAATATGCAATAAGTTCATACAGACAAGTCTCTGTAGGCACTGGGCTTAAACGTTGCAGACTGATAGCAATGACTATACTACATTTTCTGTTTAACTATATACGGCATAACATATATACAATTCACATTATGAGCTTTATAGTTGGTAATCTGCATACCTGGCCGGTAATTGACCCTGGGTACTACGCTGTGATCTACGTAATAGCGGTGTCTCTTCATGTGGTGTACTACTGTCTACTGCGGATGTAGTATCTGCCCGCTCTGCTAAAGATAATTCCACGACTATGGAGTTGGCAAGTCCACCGTGAATGGGATTACTCTGACCAGGAATCTGTTCTTCCTGGCCTGGAACCTCCTGTAGTACGGGGTCAGCCTCTTCCTGTCTTGGGACTTCTGGTATTGGGTTCGGTGTTGGGTAAAAGGCCACCATGGGAACCACTACTGCACCATGGTATGTTAGTAGGGTTTTGGGAAAGTCTCCTATACAGGTGTGATACACTTCCTCTTCTTTTTCCTTTACTGGTTGAACCTGTATGGGTTGAATAACTTCTGGTTCTGGCTGGACAACGTCTGGCTCTTTCAATGCTTCCGGACATAATTTAAGATTGTCTCTTGACACTAGTACAGATGTTAAGCCTCCGTTTTTGCTAATGAGACACATTTTAGGATTATCCACTCTTGTTGGTAAAACTGTGTAGGGTACGGCTTCCCAATGATTGTCCAGTTTATTGGTTCGACGATTTCTCTTGAGCACTTGGTCACCCGGTCTTAATGGGGTCGCTAGAGCATTCTGGTTGAAAGTTCGCTCTTGTCTTTCTCTAGTTTGCTGAAGGCTTCTTTCCACACTCTCTTGCACTTGGCGATACTGCTTTTGCCGTATGATATCCCAATTGGAGTCTTGAACTTCTGCGTCTGGTTTCAGAATTCCCATTTCTAGATCGATTGGTAATTGGCCGGGTCTTGCACGCATAAGGTAAGCTGGGGTGCAGTTGGTGGAGCTCACCGGGACATGATTATACAGATCCACCAAGTCAGGCAATTTCTCTGGCCATTGATTCCTTTCTGTCTCAGGTAAAGTCTTTAGTAGGTCTATTACAATATGGTTCATCTTCTCGCATAAGCCGTTTGTTTGTGGATGATAGGCCGTCGTCCGGATCTTTTTGCAACCATACATATTACAGAATTCTCTGAAGATCTCTGATTCAAAGGCTGTACCTTGGTCGGTGAGAACCTGTTCCGGATATCCATGGGGTCTACAAAAGTACGTTTGGAACGCTTTGGCTGCTGTTTTTGCTGTCAGATCTTTTACGGGTACTACTACCAAGAAACGTGAATAATGGTCCACGATGGTCAAGGCATAGACATAGCCGTACTGGCTTGGTGTCAACTTCACGTGGTCCATGGCTACAAGTTCAAGTGGTTGTTTGGTGATTATGGGCTGCAGTGGTGCTCTTTGGTTCTTTTGATCGTTTCTTCTGAGGTTACACGGGCCACAATTTCTGCACCACTGTTCGATTGATTTTCTCATCCCGACCCAATAAAATCTTTCTCTTAGAAGTACTTCTAACTTTTTCCAACCGAAGTGACCAGCACCATTATGGTAAGCTTCGAGGACCATCTTCACATCTTGTTTAGGCACAATAATCTGCCAAAACAATTCATGTGTTTTCGGATTGGTGTATCTTCTACAGAGCTTCCCTTGATACAGGAACATTTTGCCTCTCTCTTTCCAGAGTTGATGCGTCTCTTCTGGGGCATCCTCATAGGGATATGCACTTTGCTCAGTCAACAGTTCCTTCACCAACTTCACAGCCGGATTGCTGTCTTGGGTGTCAGCCCATCTATGGTGTGCTAACGGATTAAAATTCACCTCTTGTTGTTTCTGATAGGTACTTGACTGATGATGTTTTGCCTTGGGACGATGGAAGGCTGGTAGTTCAATTTCTTCAAGCTCCCCCGTTTCCTCTTCTACATCTCTCAAGTGTGGCATCCGGGATAGGGCATCGGCATTTCCATTCTTGCGACCTGCTCGATACTTGATTATGAAGTTGTAATTAGATAACCGGGCTATCCATCGCTGTTCTAACGCACCTAATTTGGCTGTGTCCAGGTGGGTCAACGGATTGTTGTCAGTATAGACAATAAATTCTGCAGCGGCCAGATAGTGTTTGAAACGCTCCGTCACAGCCCAAACTACTGCCAGTAGTTCCAATTTGAAGGAGCTGTAATTTTCTGAATTTCTTTCAGTAGGCCGGAGCTTTCTACTTGCAAAGGCGATGACTTTCTCCCGACCTTCTTGCTTTTGTGACAGCACCGCTCCTAGTCCCACATTACTGGCATCGGTGTAGAGGATGAAAGGTTTATGGTAATCTGGGTATGCCAGAACCTCTTCTCCGGTTAGTGCCTTCTTTAGTTGTTCAAAGGAGTCTTCCCTTTCGTCGTTCCACTGAAAAGGAGGGTTTCGGTTTGAAGGTTTCTTCGTCTGCCCTACCAAGGTGTCTTGCAAGGGTGCTGCCAATTTGGTAAATCCTTTTATAAATCTGCGATAGTAACCCACCAATCCCAGGAATTGTCTCACTTCTTTTGCGCTGGTAGGTCTTGGCCAATCCCTTATGGCGCTTATTTTCTCGGGATCTGGTGCTACTCCCTCCGAACTCACGATGTGTCCCAGGTACTGTACCTTTGGCTTGAGAAGGTGACATTTGGATGGCTTGACTTTCATGCCATACCTGGATAAGGCTTCGAACACTTCTGCCAGGTCTATTAAGTGTTGTTCGTAAGTCTTTGAGTAGACGATCACATCATCTAGGTACAGGAGGACGGTCTCGAAGTTCTTGTGTCCGAGGCAGCATTCCATCAGCCGCTGGAAGGTACCGGATGCGTTGCAGAGTCCGAACGGCATGCGATTAAATTCACTTAGACCCATTGGTGTGGTGAATGCCGTCTTTTCCTTATCTCTCTCAGCCACAGGGACTTGCCAATACCCGCTTGTTAAGTCTAAGGTGGAAAAATAATTAGCAGATTTCAAAGCAGTTAAGGACTCTTCTATCCTAGGCAAGGGGTAGGCGTCTTTATGGGTGATGTTATTAATCTTCCGGTAGTCTACGCACATTCTCATGGTTCCGTCCTTTTTTTTGACAATCACTAGAGGGGCCGCCCAGGGGCTACAGCTGTCTCTTATTACCCCGGCCTGTTTCATTTCCCTCAGCATATCTTTTGCACATTGATAGTGAGCGGGCGGTATGGGTCTATATCTTTCTTTTATTGGGGGATGGTCACCTGTGGGGATTGTGTGTTCTACCCCTTCTATCCGTCCGAAGTCCAATGGGTGTTTACTGAAGACTTGTTCATATTCCGTCACTAGCCTATACACCCCTTGTTTTTGATGGGTAGGTGTTGAATTTATGCCCACGTGTAGCTGTTGGCACCAATCCTCAATTTCTCCATCTGAGCCATTGCCTTCCACCTGACAGGTTGGTTCTAAGGGCTCAATGGTTGTGATGGCATTGTTGTCAACAGTATATAGCTTTGCCATTGTAGCATACCTTGGCAAAGTGACCTCTTCCTCTCCACAGTTCAAAAGTCGTACCGGCACTCGTCCCCGGTGTACCTCGACTATCCCTCGTGCTGTGAGTATAGTGGGCCTGCTGTCGGTGTACACTGGTTCTATTAAGGCTTGATAATCTCGTCCCTTAGTACCAATGGCTGCTCTACACCATACCAGCATTTCTGTTTTTGGTGGGATTACAATAGACGTTGGATCACTTACCCTCACACTGCCGATTTCTCCACCTGCAACTTCTACCTGTTGCCTTAACATCAATACTTTTATTTCCCTCCGGAGAACTCTCTGCTGACAGGATTGGGCAGTTTCAGCAATTTGCTGTAAGACAGAAATGACTTCGGAAAAGCAGTTCTCTAACACATTCATTCCTATCAATACAGTTGGTTCACAGTTCCGCCGGTCAACATCAACAACAATTATACCCTGTTTCTTCAGTTCTACTTTACCAATCTTTATGGTCATCTCCCTGAATCCTAGTTTCGGTACCAACTTACCATTACTGGCCCATATATCTAGTTCAACATCAGAGGGCCCTTTATCAATATCTGCATCAGCCCAGTACCTCTTATAAAGGATATACGGTATAGATGAAATCTGGGAACCTGTGTCCAGCAAAGCGTTGAGGGGAATTCCGTCCAGCACGATAGGGATAATGGGTCGTCCTCCGATGTACCTGTCGTGCCAGGGTGTTGGGCCTTGAAAGTTCATTCCTGCGAAGCGGCCCGCATTCCCAGGGGATTCCCGTTTAAATCACAATCTCGTGCAAAGTGGCCCGGCTGCTGGCAACGGCGGCAAATGGGCTGTCCATCCGGTTGGTAGCGGTCGCGGGGTCGTCCTCTCCATGTCGGGTATCTCCGGGGTCTCATCCATGGAACATCCTCTCTACAGTTTGCCAACTCCATCTTGTGTCCTCTCATCTCCTGCATGGTTTTAGCCATTGAAGCAACAACATCAGCTAAAGAGTCAAGCTTTTGTTGAAGAGCCTCATTAGTACTGGGCCCCAGGGGCTTAGCAATGGCCCCGGACATAGCTGATGTCACTGGTACTCCATGTTGTTGAGGAGCCTCTGCCATGGGTTGCGCAGGATCCTGATCCCGAGGTGCCTCTGCCAGCTGGAGACATATAGCGCTCTCCTTTAATTGGGCAAATGTCAATTCAGGGTTCTTAAAAACAAGCATGCTCACATGCCCCCGGTGAGAAGGGGTGTAGAGTCCCTCAATAAATTGATCTCTTAGCAGTTTATCCGCTCCGGTGTTAAAAATGGGTTCAGCCAGTGTAAATGATTTAAGGGCTTCCTGCAGGTTTAAGGCAAAGTCTCTCACGCCCTCATTAACTTTTTGTTTGCAATTAAAGAATCGTATTTTAGCTTTGCTGCTGGCCGTGGTTTCAAATGTAGCTTTTAATCCAGCAAATATGCATTCAACAGTGCCTTTTAGATCAGCTGCCCATGCTGTGACTTCTCGCTTAGCATGGCCACTTAACTGCATCATCAGGAGACTAACACGCTGAACTTCACCCACAGGGAACATGTCAAAATGGGCCAGCATCTTTTCTCTGAAATCGTCAAGGGTATTAGGCTCACCTTCATACATTGGAAGCCATGGGCCACCCGGGGTATATGGCATCAGCACCGGCATGATGGGCGCCACTCCTTGCACCGCTGCGCTGCCGGACTCTCTATTGACACTCTGTCTTTCAGCTGCATTAGCATTGCCGGGTGCTGCGGCGTCTCCGTGCTGCGACATACTGTGCCCCCTTAGTTAATCCGGACCCTTCCGGTCCTCCGCTTCCGTCGGGATAGTGTAGATTCGTTCCGCTGTGCAGCAGGATCGATTTTCCCCTTGCTCTGATGTCAGAGCGCTCAGCTTGGTGCCGCCCACAATGACACGCCCCCTGCTGCTCCCACCCACCGCGCTCTGTAATGGCGGATTCTGAAGTTTTTCAGTTAGACTGGGGCTCAGGTGATGGCGTAGCTCAATTAACAGTCTCGTGCCTAACGGTTATGAAGTGATTACCTCAGGGGATGGCGGCCATCTTTACTCCATTATAACCAATGGGGAAAAGTCACTTTCAATAGTTTTCAATGGGGAATGGATTTTTCTTTAATAAAGTCAATTTTCAAGATTTTTCATCCCAGTTTTCACAGTTTTGGGCTCCAATCACGGCACACAATACCCGGTATACGGGCTGGCTAGATCCTGTTCGTGACGCCAATTGTGACGCCCAGGAGACCGGGGTACCCAGCACCGGACCAATGGGGTCTGTCTCTTGAGGGGGATGTCACGGGTGGCTTGACCCGCTGCTGTGGCCTCAGGCAATGCACAGTGTAAGGGGTATCATGAGGGGACAGGCACTTACTTGATCAGCAGCAGGTTCTCCCAGCGGTGACGATCTCGATCCTGGATAGATGGCTATTGTCCAAATGAAAGACTGAGGCACTGAAACGTTTAACCAGTTTACTTTAACATAAAAGGATTTACAACCAGTCCTGTCACCGGAGTCTGTATGGGAACTCTGAGTTACTTTGACCCTGCCGGGGTCTTCGCCTCTTATTGTGCGCAATTTCTGTGTGGCCCTGCTGCTGTATGTGAACTGGCTGCCGGCCCAATCTGTCCCCTCCGGGTCCTGGTTCGACGGGCAACCCGAGTCCTTTTATCGGTTTACCCCCTCTGGGAGTACCGCTGAACTCTGTGTCTGTTGCTGCGTCCGGCCCTAGTGAAGCTGATATCACCTCACGTTTTTCCGGTTGCTGTATTATATATCATGAATACAGCCACGGATCCGGTATCCGTCTTTGCGCCTGTTCTGGGTAGTGATTAATGCTACCCGGTTCTCACAATGTCCTTTTTCTCTATCCCTCTTCTCCTCAGGCCGGTGATTTAGGCCTGGAAACCGTCACAGGGCTGTTAGAGATTCAACTGTATGACCTCTCACTTTCAGCTCCTTAGCCCAACTGCCATTTCTTCTCTCAGACCAGAATGGATCAAGGGGAGTCTCTGGAGCTCCCCCTTCTGGCCGGAGGTGGTAGTGCAGTCTTGCTATTTTAGTATTTGTACTTACTGTCAGTAACTATTTTTGTGGCAAATACCCCTAGGGGTGCCACACAAGCATTGGGGAAGGGTTAGGGGTAGGATAGAGGCTAGGGATAGGGCTTGCATACAGGCTAGGGCTAGGATAGAGGCTAGGGATAGGATAGAGGCTAGGGTTAGGGTTAGGAAAGAGGCTAGGGAAAGGACTAGGATAGAGGCTAGGGTTAGGGCTAGGATAGAGGCTAGGGATAGGATAGAGGCTAGGGATAGGGCTTGGACAGAGGCTAGGGTTAGGGCTAGGATAGAGGCTAGGGATAGGATAGAGGCTAGGGTTAGGGCTAGGCTAGAGGCTAGGGTTAGGGCTAGGAAAGAGGCAAGGGATTGGGCTATGATAGAGGCTAGGATAGAGGCTAGGAATAGGAATAGGACTAGGATAGGGGTTAGTGTTAGGCTACAGGCTAGGTTTAGGATGGAGGCTACGGTTAGGGCTAGGAAAGAGTCAATGGATAGGGCAAGGATAGAGGCTAGGGTTAGGGCTAGGATAGAGGCTAGGGATAGGATAGAGGCTAGGGCTATAGTTAGGTTTAGGGCTGATAGAGGCTAGGGTTAGGGCTAGGATAGAAGCTAAGGTTAAGGCTAAGAGAGAGGCTAGGGTTAAGGCTAGGATACAGGCTCGGGTTAGAGGTAGGCTAGAGGCTAGAGTTAGGGCTAGGATACAGGCTCGGGTTAGAGCTAGGCTAGAGGCTAGAGTTAGGGCTAGGATACAGGCTTGTGTTAGGGCTAGGATAGAGGCTAGGGCTAGGGTTAGGTTTAGGGCTACGATAGAGGCCAAGGTTAGGGCTAGGATAGAGGCTAAGGTTAGGGCTAGGATAGAGGCTAATGTTAGGGCTAAGATAAAGTCTAGGGTTAGGGCTAGGATAGAGGCTAGGGCTAGCGTTAAGATAGGGACTAGGGTTAGGGATAGGATACAGGCTTGGGTGAGGGCTAGGATAGAGGTTAAGGTTAGGGCTATGATAGAGGCTAATCTTAGGGCTAAGATAAAGTCTAGGGTTAGGGCTAGGATAGAGGCTAGGGCTAGGGCTAGCATTAAGATAGGGACTAGGGTTAGGGCTAGGATATAGGCTTGGGTTAGAGATGCCCCCGGAAGAAGCGCAGGGCGAAACGCGCATTGGGGCGCACGAAAGAGGATTGATCGGCTCTCACTTCACACCTCTAGGTCGGCTTGGGGATTCATTTCATCTTCCTAGGTAATAATAAGAATCCAGGTTTACATGCTGGCTATTGATGGCCGGATCTTCCTTTTGTGGATAGGGGATATCTAATAAGGATTACTTCTGCCCTTACATATCTGCAGCTGAGGATAGCATGAGCCTTGGATTTCTTTGAAACATAATATCATGCTACCTAATAGAGCTATGGATATGGTATGACATAATTAGTTGAAGTGTGATCCGATCATTCTCTTTGCTACTCTGTTTCTAGGATACAGCTTGGCCTTGTTGTTTTTATATATTATAAATAAAGATTTATATATATATATTTTTCATTATATTGTTCTCTTCTTGCGGCTAAGGAGATCTAAGTCCGCGTCGGATTACACAGCATATTGGGTTAGAGCTAGGCTAGAGGCTAGGGTTAGGGCTAGGATAGAGGCTATGGTCAAAATAATAAGTACTTAAATAAAATGCATTAAAAATGTAATGCAAAGATGAAATTATAATAATGTCACTTTATATTTTTTACATTTTACGTCGGATTCCGGCAAAAAAAAACTGGATGGTCACAGGGTAAACTATTTTCTTCATATGCAATGCATGTGCTCGGGGGATATACGGATCAATCCTGGAGAGGTGAAAGGGACTCATGAATCAATGATGGACCTCAGGTTAGGAAGCACAAAATACCTACCTCGCCCCCGGGTGCTGGTAGCCCACTCTGCGCCTCTGCTGTATAATATATAGTAACTGTAGCAGAGAGAGAGAGAGAACATATATAAAATATAATAAAGTAGGCAATCATGTCATTGTGAAATATGCAAAGCCTAGACATGTATTGTGCATGACGGGGGGTCCACAAATGGCCCAGACCAATTATTAATGTTTGGCAAAACTGTAATTACGCTGCGTGATTATAATATTATAAGTAAAGTATCTTAGAAGGAATGGATTATAGCAACATTGACATTCTGCAACCAGAGACATGAAAAACATTAACTTGTAAGAGCAAACATAATATAAGGAGGAAATGATGCTTATTATTGTGTTCCACACTGTGACAATTACAAGGGTCAGAAGCAGCACGGAAAGTTTACCCTATTAATCACCGGAAGAAAGCTGAGAGGTCCGTCCTAGGAGCCCCCATAGGCTGCAGCCACTGAGCCATTGAACCATTGAAATTCTCTTTTCCTTGTAAATTTTGTGTTCATCCCAAGAATTAGAATTGCACAAGGAATACGTTAAAAGTGTAGCAAACGTTTAACCCCTAAAAACAGGCGATTATTCGTTTTTACTCTTTTGATTTTTTTCCCCTCTCCTTCTTCCAAGATCCATGACTTTTTTATTTTTCCAACAGCTAAGCCGTATGGGGCTTGTTTAGTGCAGGACAAGTTGTAATTTTGAATTCACTTTACTAATGTACTGAAAAATAGGAAGAAAAATCAAACTAGGATGGAATGGTTGAAAGAAAACACAATTCCACCATTGTTTTTTTAGTTTTGTTTTTACAGCATTAAGAGGTTGGTAAAAGTGACCTGGTATCACAATTCTCCAGGTCATTACAATCACGGCCATGCTACTACACGTGTACAGTTGTTCTTTATTTTAGTGGCAAAAACTTTTAAGCCCACTTCATACATACGGATCTCGGCGCAGACATAAGCATTCATTCATGAGAGCCAATGTGTTACAGGTTTATTCCCATCAGTTAGTGATATTATTAGGGATGAGTGGACCCATGGAAGTTCAGGTTCTGGTACCTGACCCCAACTCTATTCCAAATTTCGGTTCGGGTACCCAAACTTGAACCTGAACTTGCAAGCTGACAGGAGACTGAAAATCAGGTATGGGGCAGGTACTAGAAGCACTGGAGGCTTCAGGCAGACAGGAGACTGGAAAGCAGGTATGGGGCAGGTACTAGAAGCACTGGAGGTTTCAGGCAGACAAGACACTGGTAAGCAGGTATGGGGCAGGTACTAGAAGCACTGGTGGCTGCAGGCAGACACGACACTGGAAAGCAGGTATGGGGCAGGTACTAGAAGCACTGGAGGCTGCAGGCAGACAAGACACTGGTAAGCAGGTATGGGGCAGGTACTAGAAGCACTGGAGGTTTCAGGCAGACAAGACACTGGTAAGCAGGTATGGGGCAGGTACTAGAAGCACTGGAGGCTGCAGGCAGGCAGGAGACTGGAAAGCAGGTATGGGGCAGGTACTAGAAGCACTGGAGGTTTCAGGCAGGCAGGAGACTGGTAAGCAGGTATGGGGCAGGTACTAGAAGCACTGGAGGCTTCAGGCAGACAGGAGACTGGAAAGCAGGTATGGGGCAGGTACTAGAAGCACTGGAGGTTTCAGGCAGACAAGACACTGGTAAGCAGGTATGGGGCAGGTACTAGAAGCACTGGAGGCTGCAGGCAGACAAGACACTGGAAAGCAGGTATGGGGCAGGTACTAGAAGCACTGGAGGTTTCAGGCAGGCAGGAGACTGGAAAGCAGGTATGGGGCAGGTACTAGAAGCACTAGAGGCTGCAGGCAGACAAGGCACTGGTAAGCAGGTATGGGGCAGGTACTAGAAGCACTGGAGGTTGCAGGAAGACAAGACACTGGTAAGCAGGTATGGGGCAGGTACTAGAAGCACTGGAGGCTGCAGGCAGACAAGGCACTGGTAAGCAGGTATGGGGCAGGTACTAGAAGCACTGGAGGCTGCAGGAAGACAAGACACTGGAAAGCAGGTATGGGGCAGGCACTAGAAGCACTGGAGGCTGCAGGCAGACAAGACACTGGAAAGCAGGTATGGGGCAGGTACTAGAAGCACTGGAGGTTTCAGGCAGGCAGGAGACTAGAAAGCAGGTGCGGGGCAGGTACTAGAAGCACTGGAGGCTTCAGGCAGACAAGACACTAGAAAGCAGGTATGGGGCAGGTACTAGAAGCACTGGAGGCTGCAGGCAGACAAGACACTGGAAAGCAGGTATGGGGCAGGTACTAGAAGCACTGGAGGTTTCAGGCAGACAGGAGACTGGAAAGCAGATATGGGGCAGGTACTAGAAGCACTGGAGGCTGCAGGCAGACAAGACACTGGTAAGCATGTATGGGGCAGGTACTAGAAGCACTGGAGGTTGCAGGAAGACAAGACACTGGTAAGCAGGTATGGGGCAGGTACTAGAAGCACTGGAGGCTGCAGGCAGACAAGACACTGGTAAGCAGGTATGGGGCAGGCACTAGAAGCACTGGAGGTTGCAGGAAGACAAGACACTGGAAAGCAGGTATGGGGCAGGTACTAGAAGCACTGGAGGTTTCAGGCAGGCAGGAGACTAGAAAGCAGGTACGGGGCAGGTACTAGAAGCACTGGAGGCTTCAGGCAGACAGGAGACTGGAAAGCAGGTATGGGGCAGGTACTAGAAGCACTGGAGGTTTCAGGCAGACAAGACACTGGTAAGCAGGTATGGGGCAGGTACTAGAAGCACTGGTGGCTGCAGGCAGACAAGACACTGGAAAGCAGGTATGGGGCAGGTACTAGAAGCACTGGAGGCTGCAGGCAGACAAGACACTGGTAAGCAGGTATGGGGCAGGTACTAGAAGCACTGGAGGTTTCAGGCAGACAAGACACTGGTAAGCAGGTATGGGGCAGGTACTAGAAGCACTGGAGGCTGCAGGCAGGCAGGAGACTGGAAAGCAGGTATGGGGCAGGTACTAGAAGCACTGGAGGTTTCAGGCAGGCAGGAGACTGGTAAGCAGGTATGGGGCAGGTACTAGAAGCACTGGAGGCTTCAGGCAGACAGGAGACTGGAAAGCAGGTATGGGGCAGGTACTAGAAGCACTGGAGGTTTCAGGCAGACAAGACACTGGTAAGCAGGTATGGGGCAGGTACTAGAAGCACTGGAGGCTGCAGGCAGACAAGACACTGGAAAGCAGGTATGGGGCAGGTACTAGAAGCACTAGAGGCTGCAGGCAGACAAGGCACTGGTAAGCAGGTATGGGGCAGGTACTAGAAGCACTGGAGGTTGCAGGAAGACAAGACACTGGTAAGCAGGTATGGGGCAGGTACTAGAAGCACTGGAGGCTGCAGGCAGACAAGGCACTGGTAAGCAGGTATGGGGCAGGTACTAGAAGCACTGGAGGCTGCAGGAAGACAAGACACTGGAAAGCAGGTATGGGGCAGGCACTAGAAGCACTGGAGGCTGCAGGCAGACAAGACACTGGAAAGCAGGTATGGGGCAGGTACTAGAAGCACTGGAGGTTTCAGGCAGGCAGGAGACTAGAAAGCAGGTGCGGGGCAGGTACTAGAAGCACTGGAGGCTTCAGGCAGACAAGACACTAGAAAGCAGGTATGGGGCAGGTACTAGAAGCACTGGAGGCTGCAGGCAGACAAGACACTGGAAAGCAGGTATGGGGCAGGTACTAGAAGCACTGGAGGTTTCAGGCAGACAGGAGACTGGAAAGCAGATATGGGGCAGGTACTAGAAGCACTGGAGGCTGCAGGCAGACAAGACACTGGTAAGCGTGTATGGGGCAGGTACTAGAAGCACTGGAGGTTGCAGGAAGACAAGACACTGGTAAGCAGGTATGGGGCAGGTACTAGAAGCACTGGAGGCTGCAGGCAGACAAGACACTGGTAAGCAGGTATGGGGCAGGCACTAGAAGCACTGGAGGTTGCAGGAAGACAAGACACTGGAAAGCAGGTATGGGGCAGGTACTAGAAGCACTGGAGGTTTCAGGCAGGCAGGAGACTAGAAAGCAGGTACGGGGCAGGTACTAGAAGCACTGGAGGCTTCAGGCAGACAAGACACTAGAAAGCAGGTATGGGGCAGGTACTAGAAGCACTGGAGGCTGCAGGCAGATAGGAAAATGGAAAGCAGATATGGGGAAGGTACTAGAAGCACAGGAGGCTTCAAACAGACAGGAGACTGGAAAGCAGGTACGAAGCCGGTGCTAGGTGCACTGTAGGCCGCAGGCAGACAAGGTACTGGAAAGCATGTATGGGGCAGGCAGTAAAAGCACTGAAGGCTTCAGGCAGACAGGAGAATGGAAAGCATGTATGGGGCAGGCACTTGAAGCACTGGAGGCTTCAGGCCGACAAGAGACTGGGAAGCAGGTATGGGGCAGACACTAGAAGTACTGGAGGCCACAGGCAGACATGGCACTGGAGATCTCAAGGTCTTTATACCAAGGCACAGGTGTGTGTCTTGGTGGGTCATATATAGGCGCAGGTGGATGATCACATGAAAGCAGGTATGGGGCAGGTACTAGAAGCACTGGAGGCTTCAGGCAGACAGGAGACTAAAAATCAGGTATGGGGCAGTACTAGAAGCACTGGAGGCTTCAGGCAGACAGGAGACTGGAAAGCAGGTATGGGGCAGGTACTAGAAACACTGGAGGTTTCAGGCAGGAGACTGGAAAGCAGGTACGGGGCAGGTACTAGAAGCACTGGAGGCTTCAGGCAGACAGGAGTCTGGAAAGCAGGTATGGGGCAGGCACTTGAAGCACTGGAGGTTTCAGGCAGGCAGGAGACTGGAAAGCAGGTATGGGGCAGGTACTAGAAGCACAGGAGGCTGCAGGCAGATATGAGAATGGAAGGCAGATATGGGGCAGGTGCTAGAAGAACTGGAGGCTTCAGGCAGACAGGAGACTGGATAGCAGGTATGGGGCAGGTACTAGAAGCACTGGAGTTATCAGGCAGGCAGGAGACTGGTAGGCATGTATGGGGCAGGTACTAGAAGCGCTGGAGACTGCAGGCAGATAGGAGAATGGAAGGCAGATATGGGGCAGGTACTAGAAGCACTGGAGGCTTCAGGCAGACAGGAGACTGGAAAGCAGGTATGGGGCAGGTACTAGAAGCACTGGAGGTTTCAGGCAGACAAGACACTGGTAAGCAGGTATGGGACAGGTACTAGAAGCACTGGAGGCTGCAGGCAGATGAGACACTGGAAAGCAGGTATGGGGCGGGTACTAGAAGCACTGGAGGTTTCAGGCAGGCAGGAGACTGAAAATCAGGTATGGGGCAGGTACTAGAAGCACTGGAGGCTTCAGGCAGACAGGAGACTGGAAAGCAGGTATGGGGCAGGTACTAGAAGCACTGGAGGTTTCAGGCAGACAAGACACTGGTAAGCAGGTATGGGACAGGTACTAGAAGCACTGGTGGCTGCAGGCAGACAAGACACTGGTAAGCAGGTATGGGGCAGGTACTAGAAGCACTGGAGGTTTCAGGCAGACAAGACACTGGTAAGCAGGTATGGGGCAGGTACTAGAAGCACTGGAGGTTTCAGGCAGACAAGACACTGGTAAGCAGGTATGGGGCAGGTACTAGAAGCACTGGAGGTTTCAGGCAGACAAGACACTGGAAAGCAGGTATGGGGCAGGTACTAGAAGCACTGGAGGCTGCAGGCAGACAAGACACTGGTAAGCAGGTATGGGGCAGGTACTAGAAGCACTGGAGGTTTCAGGCAGACAAGACACTGGTAAGCAGGTATGGGGCAGGTACTAGAAGCACTGGAGGCTGCAGACAGGCAGGAGACTGGAAAGCAGGTATGGGGCAGGTACTAGAAGCACTGGAGGTTTTAGGCAGGCAGGAGACTGGTAAGCAGGTATGGGGCAGGTACTAGAAGCACTGGAGGCTTCAGGCAGACAGGAGACTGGAAAGCAGGTATGGGGCAGGTACTAGAAGCACTGGAGGTTTCAGGCAGACAAGACACTGGTAAGCAGGTATGGGGCAGGTACTAGAAGCACTGGTGGCTGCAGGCAGACAAGACACTGGAAAGCAGGTATGGGGCAGGTACTAGAAGCACTGGAGGCTGCAGGCAGACAAGACACTGGTAAGCAGGTATGGGGCAGGTACTAGAAGCACTGGAGGTTTCAGGCAGACAAGACACTGGTAAGCAGGTATGGGGCAGGTACTAGAAGCACTGGAGGCTGCAGGCAGGCAGGAGACTGGAAAGCAGGTATGGGGCAGGTACTAGAAGCACTGGAGGTTTCAGGCAGGCAGGAGACTGGTAAGCAGGTATGGGGCAGGTACTAGAAGCACTGGAGGCTTCAGGCAGACAGGAGACTGGAAAGCAGGTATGGGGCAGGTACTAGAAGCACTGGAGGTTTCAGGCAGACAAGACACTGGTAAGCAGGTATGGGGCAGGTACTAGAAGCACTGGAGGCTGCAGGCAGACAAGACACTGGAAAGCAGGTATGGGGCAGGTACTAGAAGCACTGGAGGTTTCAGGCAGGCAGGAGACTGGAAAGCAGGTATGGGGCAGGTACTAAAAGCACTGGAGGCTGCAGGCAGACAAGACACTGGTAAGCAGGTATGGGGCAGGTACTAGAAGCACTGGAGGTTTCAGGCCGACAAGAGACTGGGAAGCAGGTATGGGGCAGGCACTAGAAGTACTGGAGGCCACAGGCAGATATGGCACTGGAGATCTCAAGGTCTTTATACCAAGGCACAGGTGTGTGTCTTGGTGGGTCTTAAATAGGCGCAGGTGGATGATCACATGAGAGCTACAAGTGCAATGTGCTCTACGACAGCATTCAACGGCCCTGAGTCAAGGGAGCAGAGCCCTCACCTGGGATAAGTGTTTAACACATTTCTACTGCCCTTTAATTTCTTCCTGCTAATCAATCCTATCATAGCTGATAGATAAATGTAGCTAAATACTCTGAGAATTGTAATTGAACAGGGATCACAGGCCATTGGTTTATCTAAGGAAGTTAGATGCTAAGGTCTTTTGATTACAGGAGCATCAGCACTGAGTCAAGCAATCTGTAATCATATACTTACATACAGTCCTGCTCATCGTTATTGGCACCCATGACGTGTAAGTACATAATGTGGAAAATCTCCTGAAAAAAATGAAAGTGAAACAGTTTTTTTTTTAATAACTTGTGTTAAATACGAAAGAGCAAATGATAAACAATAATTTAAAAAAAATAATAATAATGGGAGGAAAAAATAGAAAAACCTA
Organism: Ranitomeya imitator; assembly: GCF_032444005.1. Taxonomy (NCBI): domain Eukaryota; kingdom Metazoa; phylum Chordata; class Amphibia; order Anura; family Dendrobatidae; genus Ranitomeya; species Ranitomeya imitator. The sequence continues at coordinate 192,815,074 of NC_091289.1, read as the reverse complement.
AAGCTACTGTGACCCTGGTATTGGCCTCTTTACATTACATTAATATGGAAACATACTGGGACTTGCCTGCGGTAAATCACAAATGAGAATCACCTGTGATTAATTGTCGGTGTCCATGTGACATGAATTAACCAATGAATGATGACTTGAGTGTTTTATAAAGACACATGGTCAGCCCTGTTCCTTTATCACAATGGTAAAGACAGAGGAGCGGTCTGAGGACATCAGAACTGCTATTATTAGCAACACAAGACTTACAAAGGGTATATGGCCATCTCCAAAAACCTTGGTATTCCAGTTTCAGCAACGCGCAATGTTATTAAGAACTTTGCCAAGCATCGAACCGTCAAGAACCTCCCTGGATGTGGGGGAAAGGGGAAAATTGACAAGAGATGTGTTCGAAATTTGGTGCAAATGGTAGAGAAAACATCACCTCAAACACCCAAAGACCTGAAGGCCAACCTGAGACAGTCTGGGGTCATGGTTTCAACAAGTATCATACGCCGCACACTAAACCAAGCAGAGCTTTATGGGCGAAGGCCAAGGAAGAAACCATTGCTGAAGAAAGGAGCAATAAAGGAATTATTGAACTCTGCCAAAGAGTACCTTGATAAACTACAATCCTTCTGGGAAAATGTTCTGTGGACAAATAAAACAAAAATAGAGCTTTTTGGCAATACAAAGCAAAAGTTTGTTTACAGATGTGCAATGAAGCTTATAAAAAAGAACGCCCTACCAACAGTTAAGCATGCTGGAGGATCTATTATTCAGCACAAATCTATGACACCCTCATTCATTGGTGAACATAGATGAAAAGTGCCTGTTTAAAGGGAGCCTGTCACCTGAATTTGGCGGGCTCTGTTTATGGTCCGATGGGCAGTGTTTTCTGTTTTTTTATGCACCCCTTCCTTTCCCGCTGGCCGCAATATTGTCTTGAATTTGATTAGGTTTCCTCCATAGTAGGAGATTGCGCAAAGCAATCTCACTGGCGCACTATGTCCCGGAACACAGCAAAATACTTCCAGGACATAGTGCGCCGGCGCATGCGCATTAATGCTTTTCGGCTTTGCCCGCAGTTGGGCAAAGCATAGTGCGTAAGGCGAGATTGCATTGCGCACGCGTGTACTACGGAGGAAACCTAATCAAATTCAAGACAATATTGCGGCCAGCGGGAAAGGAAGGGGTGCATGAAAGAACAGAAAACACTGCCCATTGGACCGTAAACAGAGCCCACCAAATTCAGGTGACAGAGTCCCTTTAATATCTCAGCCTTTTCTTTGTCCTCTATAATTACCTTGTTATTATCATCTTTTGAGGGGCCCATATAATCTTTTTTTTCCTTTTGTCAATTATGTATTTATAACATTTTGGGGGATTTACTTTAATGTTGCTGGTGATTTGTTTCTCTGTGGATAACTTTGCTAGCTTGATTTCTTTTAAAAAAAAATTTTGTTGAGATCTTTATACTCCTGAAATGCAACTTCTGCTTACTCAGATGTCAGGATTTTGAATTCCCTTTGTTTTACATCTCCACATTATAAAAGTTTTAGCTAATACTAATTATTTCCCACCAAACTGAAGTGAAATGTAAAAATGACAAGAAGACCATAATAAGTTATTACCACGTCTGTGCTGGAGCCCTAATTACTATTGATCATCAGCAGAAATAACTGTACGCAGAGTAATAATGAGCCCGTGCCTTATCAGTGGACAAGCAGTGAAGCCTCAGAAGTGAACGTATGCCAGTGCAATGTCTGCTATTATTGGAATTACTGCAGTATGGTTGTATCTTTTATTGGTATTAATTTTCTTTTGTCTAAAGAACATGTAAGAATCATGTAAGAAAGTCAGTCCTTGGCAGGATTTACTGGCCCTGTGAGTGGACTGTCTGGGGCTGACTAATGGATGGAGATAATATTAATTGTTGTTTACTCTAAGAGAAACAACTGGTGTGGGGGTTAACGTGATCTTACTAGAAATGTCACTCATGATGATTGTAGTGGTCTCATAAGATGCAACAGGTGTGATAGTTACAAGAAGCAACAAGTGTGATAGTTACAGTAGTCTCACAAGAGGCAACAGGCATGATAGTTACAGTAGTCTCACAAGAGGCAACATGCATGATAGTTACAGTAGTCTCACAAGAGGCAACATGCATGATAGTTACAGTAGTCTCACAAGAGGCAACAAGCATGATAGTACAGTAGTCTCACAAGAGGCAACAAGCATAATAGTTACAGTAGTCTCACAAGAGGCAACAAGGATGATAGTTTCAGTAATCTCACAAGAGTCAACAGGCATGATAGTTACAGTAGTCTCACAAGAGGCAACAGGCATGATAGTTACAGTAGTCTCACAAGAGGCAACAGGCATGATAGTTACAGTAGTCTCACAAGAGGCAACAAGGATGATAGTTACAGTAGTCTCACAAGAGGCAACAGGCATGATAGTTACAGTAGTCTCACAAGAGGCAACAGGCATGATAGTTACAGTAGTCTCACAAGAGGCAACAGGCATGATAGTTACAGTAGTCTCACAAGAGGCAACAGGCATGATAGTTACAGTAGTCTCACAAGAGGCAACAGGCATGATAGTTACAGTAGTCTCACAAGAGGCAACAAGGATGATAGTTACAGCAGTCTCACAAGAGGCAACAGGCATGATAGTTACAGTAGTCTCACAAGAGGCAACAGGCATGATAGTTACAGTAGTCTCACAAGAGGCAACAGGCATGATAGTTACAGTAGTCTCACAAGAGGCAACAAGGATGATAGTTACAGCAGTCTCACAAGAGGCAACAGGCATGATAGTTACAGTAGTCTCACAAGAGGCAACAGGCATGATAGTTACAGTAGTCTCACAAGAGGCAACAGGCATGATAGTTACAAGAGGCAACAAGTGTGAGGTTACAGTGGTCTCACAAGCAGCATCAGGTGTGATAGTTATTGTGGTCTCAGAAGCAACAGGTGTAATAGTTACCAGCTGTATGTGGTCCCATGGACGGGGAAATATCAAGGACTCCCGACCGACATGTGAGTACAGAATACATCGTACAGCACTACACATATGTCAGATTTCTGTTTAGACGAGGGGTTTAAGGGTGAAGAGAACTCGGTTCTGGCCCACAGCAATCAGGCGTGTACCCCAATCATTTGCATATTATTTTATTTTTGTGTGGAATCGCTTAAGTTCAGTTTTGCATTTTTTTTTCTCATATATGAAAATTTGGTCCCTGTTGTTTTTATTGGCAATTTTCATCAGATCAAAGGAGGACATGTCCCTGGACGATCGTTCCAGGAAAAAAAAAAGTTTGTGAAAAGGAGCATTGATTGGAATGAGTGTGTGCTCTATAAGTACAGGAAAGATAAATATCTTGGTACCGTGTTAGCCAGTAGATAGAAAAATACTGCTCTATAAGTAAGAATAACAGCGCAAATACCAAAAAGCTCCAGCTTGTTGGCCTGCTCCTATACGGTATACGGTGCTTGTACGATGTAAACAGAGGAAACAACATGGATATTAGACAATATGAGGGATACTACAAAGTGTTGAGTGCCAGACCCTTATATAAGACCCTCAATTACCCGTCTGGATTCTGTTCAGGGAAATCTAGGGCAGCTCGGTGTAAAATTGCGAAGTGTGACTCAACGCTGGCAGCGGCACTCAGACGCCTTTCACACAATTTCATTGTACGGTTTTTGAAAGCAAAACTGTTCACAGCAGTCGGCTTTTGAGAGTAAACCTCGGGGACTAGTAAAGATCTCGGATAAGTGAGAAGAACATTTAGAAAATAGAAACCGCTTCTGAGCGATGCCACAAATTGGGTGTAAGATGTTCTTAACTGACTTTGTATATACACATTTCTGCAAATGCAACTGCGCATTGTACAGTAACTTATTAACTCCACGGGGACCTGGATCCGGTGCATAAAAAGCTCCAACACCATTTGTGGGATTTACAGTATTTGTAAAACGAGGACAGCAAGCGTCACATGATCCGAGCGAAACAGAACTGGTAAAGCGTTACTTTCCCTTCTTTATTTGTCTCTTTTATTATGAAGGTGTGGGCGGTGGTATTTTACATTTATTATTCACGGCTACATTTCTGAATTGTAAGAGAAAAAATGGATTATTAATAAGTTTCACAAAATGTCAATAGTTCAAGCTATAATTATCACTAACCGAGAATTAGACTGATTTAAATTTTGTTATTATTATAAATGGTGTCTTTATTTAAATTAAAATATAGAATAGTATCGGTATAATGTTAATAACAACCATAATAATAATAATAATAACAATGTATACATTTATGATTGTGCTGAATTACACACTACTTCTTGCTAAAAGCTTTATAATTATGGTTATTATAATTTTAAATAAAAAAAATGTATTTAATTAATCATTAACCCCTTTACCCCCAAGGGTGGTTTGCACGTTAATGACCAGGCCAATTTTTACAATTCTGACCACTGTCCCTTTATGAGGTTATAACTCCGAAACGCTTCAACGGATCTTAGCGATTCTGAGATTGTTTTCTTGTAACATATTGTACTTCATGATAGTGCTAAAATTTCTTCGATATAACTTGCGTTTATTTGTGAAAAAAACGGAAATTTGGCGAAAATTTTGAAAATTTCACAATTTTCCAACTTTGAATTTTTATTCTGTTAAACCAGAGAGTTATGTGACACAATATAGTTAATAAATAACATTTCCCACATGTCTACTTTACATCAGCACAATTTTTGAAACAAACTTTTTTTTTTCCAAGGAAGTTATAAGGGTTAAAATTTGACCAGCAATTTCTCATTTTTACAACCAAATTTACAAAACCATTTTTTTTAGGGACCACCTCACATTTGAAGTCATTTTGAAGGGTCTATATGGCAGAAAATACCCAAAAGCGACACCATTCTAAAAACTGCACCCCTCAAGGTGCTCAAAACCACATTCAAGAAGTTTATTAACCCTTCAGGTGATTCACAGCAGCAGAAGCAACATGGAAGGAAAAAATTAACATTTTACTTTTTAGTCACAAAAATGATCTTTCAGCAATAATCTTTTTAATTTCCCAAGGGTAAAAAGAGAAAATGGACCTCAAAAGTTGTTGTCCAATTTATCCTGAGTACGCTGATACCCCACATGTGAGGGGGAACCACTTTTTGGGCGCATGGCAGGGCTCAGAAGGAAAGGAGCGCCGTTTGACTTTTTCAAGCTAAATTTGGCTGGAATTGAGATCGGACGCCATGTCGCGTTTGGCGACCCCCTGATGTGCCTAAACAGTGGAAACCCCCCACAAGTGACCCTATTTTGGAAACTAGACCCCCTAAGGAACTTATCTAGATGTGTCATGAGCACTTTTATCCCCCAAGTGCTTCACGAAAGTTTATAACGCCCGGGCGTGAAAAAAAAAAATCCTATTTTTTCCACAAACATGATCGTTTAGTCCCCAATTTTTTATTTTCTCAAGGGTAAAAGGAGAAATTGGACCCCAAAAGTTGTTGTCCAATTTGTCCTGAGTACGCTGATACCCCATATGTGGGGGGGACCACTGTTTGGGCGCATGGCAGGGCTCAGAAGGAAAGGAGCGCCGTTTGACTTTTTCAAGCTAAATTTGGCTGGAATTGAGATCGGACGCCATGTCGCGTTTGGCGACCCCCTGATGTGCCTAAACAGTGGAAACCCCCCACAAGTGACCCCATTTTGGAAACTAGACCCCCTAAGGAACTTATCTAGATGTGTCATGAGCACTTTTATCCCCCAAGTGCTTCACGAAAGTTTATAACGCCCGGGCGTGAAAAAAAAATTCCTATTTTTTTCCACAAGCATGATCGTTTAGTCCCCAATTTTTTATTTTCTCAAGGGTAAAAGGAGAAATTGGACCCCAAAAGTTGTTGTCCAATTTGTCCTGAGTACGCTGATACCCCATATTTGGGGGGAACCACTGTTTGGTCGCATGGCAGGGCTCAGAAGGAAAGGAGCGCCGTTTGACTTTTTCAAGCTAAATTTGGCTGGAATTGAGATCGGACGCCATGTCGCGTTTGGCGACCCCCTGATGTGCCTAAACAGTGGAAACCCCCCACAAATGACCCCATTTTGGAAACTAGACCCCCTAAGGAACTTATCTAGATGTGTCATGAGCACTTTTATCCCCCAAGTGCTTCACGAAAGTTTATAATGCCCGGGCGTGAAAAAAAAAATTCCTATTTTTTCCACAAACATGATCGCTTAGTCCCCAATTTTTTATTTTCTCAAGGGTACCAGGAGAAATTGGACCCCAAAAGTTGTTGTCCAATTTGTCCTGAGTACGCTGATACCCCATATTTGGGGGGAACCACTGTTTGGGCGCATGGCAGGGCTCAGAAGGAAAGGAGCGCCGTTTGACTTTTTCAAGCTAACTTTGGCTGGAATTGAGATCGGACGCCATGTCGCGTTTGGAGAGCCCATGATGTGCCTAAACAGTGGAAACCCCCCACAAGTGACCCCATTTTGGAAACTAGACCCTCTAACGAACTTATCTAGTTGTGTGGTGAGAATTTTGAACCCCCACGTGCTTCACTAAAGTATATAATGCCCAGGCGTGAAAATAAAAAATCCTATTTTTTCCTACAAAAATGATATTTTAGTCCCCAATTTTTAATTTTCCCAAGGGTACCAGGAGAAATTGGACCCCAAAAGTTGTTGTCCAATTTGTCCTGAGTACGCTGATACCCCATATGTGGGGAGGAACTACTGTTTGGGCACACGTTGGGGCTCGAAAGGGAAGTAGTGACGTTTTGGAATGCAGACTTTGATGGAATGTTCTGCTGGCATCATGTTCCATTTGCAGAGCCCCTGATGTGACTAAACAGTAGAAACCCCCCACAAGTGACCCCATTTTGGAAACTGTACCCCCTAAGGAACTTATCTAGTTGTGTGGTGAGAATTTTGAACCCCCACGTGCTTCACTAAAGTTTATAATGCCCAGGCGTGAAAATAAAAAATCCTATTTTTTCCCACAAAAATGATATTTTAGTCCCCAATTTTTAATTTTCCCAAGGGTACCAGGAGAAATTGGACCCCAAAAGTTGTTGTCCAATTTGTCCTGAGTACGCTGATACCCCATATGTGGGGAGGAACTACTGTTTGGGCACACGTTGGGGCTCGAAAGGGAAGTAGTGACGTTTTGGAATGCAGACTTTGATGGAATGTTCTGCTGGCATCATGTTCCATTTGCAGAGCCCCTGATGTGACTAAACAGTAGAAACCCCCCACAAGTGACCCCATTTTGGAAACTGTACCCCCTAAGGAACTTATCTAGGTGTTTGGTGAGAAATTTGAACCCCCACGTGCTTCACTAAAGTTTATAATGCCCAGGCGTGAAAATAAAAAATCCTATTTTTTCCCACAAAAATGATATTTTAGTCCCCAATTTTTAATTTTCCCAAAGGTAACAGGAGAAATTGGACATCAAAAGTTGTTGTCCAAATTGTCCTGATTACGCTGGTACGCCATATGTGGGAAAAAACTGTTTAGGCACACGTTGGGGCTCGAAAGGGAAGTTGTGACGTTTTGGAATGCAGAAATTGTCTGCGGTCGTCATGTTCCGTTTGCAGAGCCCCTGATGTGCCTAAACAGTAAAAAAAACCCACAAGTGACATCATTTTGGAACCTAGACCCCCCCCAAGGAACTTATCTAGATGTGCCCCCTTTTTGGAACTAATGTACGCTTTCTTGTAAAGTAAATTAGTAGTGCATGGAGGTGTGGTACAATCTGAAGCAATCCTTCATACACAGGCCAGGTTTTTCGGGGCAGGTGTCGCATTGATAAATGGTGTCCTTGCGTATTCCCCTTTTGTAACACACTCGGCACCTTTTTTGCGGCTTACCTTTTCTGCCGGTTGGCGGGACCACCCCCGGAAAATGCTGGCCTGGTACGATACGAGCACCTTCAGTTCCGGAAGTACTGGGGCCCTCTCCTTCCGGAGTACCAAATATCAGGGCCTTAACCACTACCTCCTGGAACTGAAGGTACGACGTATCGGTGTGGCGTGCACATCGTAACAGCAGGAAAGCGTTGAGCATTGCCATTTGTACGATGTGGACGGCCAACTTTTTGTACCACACCTTGGCCTTTCTCAAAGCACTGTATGGTTGGAGGAGTTGATCAGAGAGATCAACCCCCCCATGCTTTTGTTGTAGCCCAGTACACAGTCCGGTTTGCAGACCTGTGTAGAGGTACCCCGTACAGTGCTGAGGGCTCTGCCATCACCATGTATGGTGGTCAAGAGAAGGACATCCCTCTTGTCCTTGTACTTGACCACCAGCAGGTGGTCGCTACATTGGGCCTTGCTCTCACCTTTTCTGAGCATCTGCCGAAGTAGCATCTTTGGGAGGCCTCTCTGATTTTTGCGCACAGTACCGCAGGCTGCGGTACCTCGCGCAGAGAGGGATTTGTAGAGTGGGATGCTGGTATAAAAGTTATCAGTATAGAGGTGATAACCTTTATCCAGCAGTGGGTGCACCAAATCCCACACGATCTTCCCACTCACTCCCAGGACAGGAGGACACTCAGGGGGTTCAATCCTGCTGTCCTTCCCTTCATACACTCTAAACCTGTGGATGTACCCTGAGGCACTCTCACACAGCTTGTAGAGTTTGATTCCGTACCTGGCCCTTTTGTTGGGCAGGTATTGACGGAATCCGAGCCGCCCCTTAAAATGGACCAAGGACTCATCCACGCAGATGTCCCTTTTGGGCACGTACACTTCAGAAAACTTTTTGTTGAAGTGTTCGATGACCGGCCGAACTTTGAACAGACGGTCAAAGTTGGGGTCATCTCGTGCGGGACACTGTGCATTATCGGAATAATGCAGGAATTTATGGATGGCCTCAAAACGTCTCCGAACCATGGCCATTCGGAATACTGGAGTGTTATATAAAACATCTACACTCCAATATTGCCGCATTTCTGGCTTCTTCACGATCCCCATGTGGAGGACCAGGCCCCAAAACTGCATCATTTCAACTGCGTCTACAGGAGACCAGTTGGAAAATGATGTACCGGGGTTTTGCTCCAAAAATTGACGAGCATACAAATTAGTTTGCTCCACCATGAGGTTAATAAAATCCTCAGAGAAAAAGACTTTGAAAAAGTCTGTTTCTGTGAGGCCCGTGGTGTCAAACTTGATTCCTGATTCTGCCACAAAATCAGGAATCAGTGGCTCGTAATTTTCGGGGGGCGAGGTCCATGTGGGTTCCGCAGTGGGGAGCGCTGGTTCAGGAGTGGTGGGGGCTGCCTCATCTTCTGTCCTGGGGCGTCTGCGTGGTGGTTCCGCAGGACCCGAGGAGGAAGAGGAGGAGGAGGAGGAAGAGGATGAAGAATCAGAAAAGTGAAGAAAAGTGGGATCCTCTCCCTCGCTATCAGTGTCGGAGGCAAGGAAAGCATATGCCTCCTCCAATGAATAGCGCTGTTGGGACGAACGGGACGAGCGGGACATTTTTGTGTGAATATGGTGATTGGGTGCACTTTATTGATAACTGTATGTGTATGTGTGGGGGGATAGTGATTTGTGCAAACTTATCTGAAAAGAAAATGCTAAAAGGAGAAGAAAAACCTGTAAAAAAAAAAAAAAAGGCAGGCACAAACTCTGATAAGAGAACTGCGTCACTTATCAAAGTTTGGCGGCTGCGGGATGTGTGTACGGAGGTTGCGCAAAAAGGCTGAAGGGAAAAAAGCGAGCGCGAGAGTTGATCGGTGAACTGCGTCACCAATCAACGTTCGGCGGCTGTTAAATGGGCGCACGGAAGGAGGTGCAAAGGGGGGTAAAAAGAGGGGGAAGGGAGATGGGGGTGGAAGTGGGGATTGGGCAGGGATCAGTGATCAAAACGTACGGTTGTAGTCAGGTGGCGCAAAAGGGGGGTGAAAAAAAAAAAAGGAAAACGGCAGGCACAAACTCTGATAAGTGAACTGCGTCACTTATCAAACTTTGGCGGCTGCGGAATGTGTGTACGGAGTTGGCGCAACGGGGGTGAGGGAAAAAAAGCGAGCGCGAGCGTTGATCGGTGAACTACGTCACCAATCAACGTTCGGCGGCTGTTAAATGGGCGCACGGAAGGAGGTGCAAAGGGGGGTAAAAAGAGGGGGAAGGGAGATGGGGGTGGAAGTGGGGATTGGGCAGGGATCAGTGATCAAAACGTACGGTTGTAGTCAGGTGGCGCAAAAGGGGGGTGAAAAAAAAAAAAGGAAAACGGCAGGCACAAACTCTGATAAGTGAACTGCGTCACTTATCAAACTTTGGCGGCTGCGGAATGTGTGTACGGAGTTGGCGCAACGGGGGCGAGGGAAAAAAAGCGAGCGCGAGCGTTGATCGGTGAACTGCGTCACCAATCAACGCTCGGCGGCTACTAAATGTGCGCACGGAGGCGGCACAAATGGGGGTGGAGGGGGTAAAAAGAGGGGGAAGGGGGGATTGGGGTGGATGAACGGGGATTGGGGTGGATGAACGGGGATTGGGGTGGATGAACGGGGATTGGGGTGGATGAACGGGGATTGGGCAGGGATCAGGGATAAAACTTACGTTTAGTTGTCTTCTTTCTTTAGCAGGGATTGTGGTGCTACAGGCTGCTGTGGCACCACAATACCCAGCACGGTAGGGAGATCCAGGCACAAAATCCAGCAGGGAGATCCAGCAGTATGACCGCTCTGTAGGAATCCTCAGCTAGAATGAGGACCCTGCAGAGCGGTCATACACAGGTCAGGCAGGTGACACAGACAGGTCACAGAGCGGTCATGCTGCTGCTGTGACCTGTCATTGGTGGGATCGACCATAACATCGATCCCACCAATCAGAGCTTTCCTGGTGACCTGGCTGTGACCTGCCTAGGATCGGATCTGTTCGCGCCATCCTAGGCAGGTCACAGCCAGGTCACCTGCAGGGCACAGAGCGGTCACAGCGTGATCGCCGCTGCGCCCTGTGATTGGCGCGATCGACGATGACATCGATCGCGCCAATCGGCTCCTGCAGGCCCTGCTGGGCCTGCACTGTGTCCTATCCTAGGATCGGTGCTATTAGAGCACCGATCCACGCAGGTTCCGGCAGGGCACAGCGCGGTAATACCGCGCGGTGCCCTGCGATTGGCGCGATCGATGCGATCGGCGATCGCGCCAATCCGGGGTGTTCTTGCCGGTGCCTGGCGTTGCCAGGCACCGGACCTAGGATCGAGTACATCGGTACTCGATCCTAGCCTGTGACCTCATTGTTTCAGCCGCTCCGATTGGCTGAAACAATGAGAATGGCTGTGATTGGCTGTTCAGAATTGAACAGCCAATCACAGCGATCGAGAGGGCGGGTGGGCGGCGACAATGCCCTGGATGCCGAGGCCATCTCCCCCCAGGTGAGATGGCGTCGGAATTTTAATGCGATCACCGCGACTTAAGTCGCGGTATCGCATTAAAGGGCAGGACGTACTATCCCGTCAAGGGTCAGATAGGCCCAGGGCACCTCGACGGGATAGTACGTCCAAGGTCACAGAGGGGTTAATATATATATATATATATATATATACCGTATATATATTTATACATTAATTATTAAACTAATCAGAGTTTAGCTTTCATTTTACTAAATATTATTTTAAAAAATGAATGAGAGCCGCCGCCCATCTTATCCTACTAATTACTATTATTCTATATTACATGTTATATAAATGATGATTGTAGTTTCAGACAACTTGATCTCACTCGATAGATAATGTGATATGGAGGTAATCTGCATGTCATTTAAAACACACCCAGAGGGTGTACAAAAAAGGGTGGGCAGGACTTTGTCTCAATATAGGAAAAGGGCAGTTCTTTGTTTCTTAACAGGAAGTGAGGGCGGACCTTTCTCTCTCTACAGGAAGTGTGGGGGAAAGTCATCCTCTGTGTACAGGAAGTGTGGGGGCAGGTCTTTCTCTGTACAGGAAGTGTGGGGGCGGGTCTTTCTCTCTACAGAAAATGTGGGGAGGTGTCTTTCTCTGTACAGGAAGTGTGGTTACAGGTCTTTCTCTCTCTACAGGAAGTGTGGGGGCAGGTCTTTCTCTGTACAGGAAGTGTGGTTACAGGTCTTTCTCTCTCTACAGGAAGTGTGGGGGAAAGTCATCCTCTGCGTACAGGAAGTGTGGGGGCGGGTCTTTATCTCTTCAGGAAGTGTGGGGGCGGGTCTTTCTCTCTACAGGAAATGTGGGGGTGAGTCTTTCTCTATACAGGAAGTGTGGTTACAGGTCTTTCTCTCTACTGGAAGTGTGGGGGCTAGTCTTTCTCTGTACAGGAAGTATGGGTTCGAGTCTTTCTCTCTACAGGAAGTGTGGGGGAAGGTCTTTCTCTCTACTGGAAGTGTGGGGGCGAGTCTTTCTCTGTACAGGAAGTGTGGGTTTGAGTCTTTCTCTCTGCAGGAAGTGTGGGGCAGGTCTTTCTACTGGAAGTGTGGGGGGCGAGTCTTTCTCTGTACAGGAAGTGTGGGTTCAAGTCTTTCTCTCTACAGGAAGTGTGGGGGCAGGTCTTTCTCTGTACAGGAAGAGTGGGTTGGAGTCTTTCGCTCTACAGGAAGTGTGGGGGCAGGTCTTTCTCTCTACTGGAAGTGTGGGGGTGAGTCTTTCTCTGTACAGGAAGTGTGGGTTTGAGTCTTTCTCTCTGCAGGAAGTGTGGGGCAGGTCTTTCTACTGGAAGTGTGGGGGGCGAGTCTTTCTCTGTACAGGAAGTGTGGGTTCAAGTCTTTCTCTCTACAGCAAGTGTGGGGGCGGGTCTTTCTCTGTACAGGAAGTGTGGGTTGGAGTCTTTAGCTCTACAGGAAGTGTGGGGGCAGGTCTTTCTCTCTCTACAGGAAGTGTGGGGGCAGGTCTTTCTCTGTACAGGAAGTGTGGGTTGGAGTCTTTCTCTCTACTGGAAGTGTGGGGGCGAGTCTTTCTCTCTACAGGAAGTGTGGGGGCTAGTCATTCTCTCCCTACAGGAAATGTGGGAACGGGTCGTTCTCTCTACATGAAGTGTGGGGGGTGGATATTTCTCTCCCTACAGAAAGCATGGAAGCGGGTCTTTCTCTACAGGAAGTGTGGGGGTGGATTATTGTGTCTAAAGGGAAAGTGGGAGCAGACTTTTTTTTTCCACCAGAACTCGCATAGGCCTTGTCTTTACTGGAAATAGAGGAAAAACTTTGTCTCTCTGAGGTAAGTGTTAGAGGGTCTAAATCTCTTTACAGGAAGTGGTGGTGGGTCTTTTTCTCTCTATTTTTGGTGTTTTCAGCACTTTATTTTACTACTGTGAGTGAGTGATGGTCTATGTTTCTTTACAGAAGTGGGAGTAGTTTTTTGTCTCTCTAAAGGAATTCAGGGCATATATCAAGCTCCCTACTCTAATTAGGGGTGGGTTTGTGGCCCTACTCTAAGTGGAGGAGGGTATTTTAATCTGTGTAGGTAGTTAGGAGCATGTATTTTTCCTTTATTCTAATTTGCCGGTAGGTCTTTGTAACATAGTAACATAGTAACATAGTTAGTAAGGCCGAAAAAAGACATTTGTCCATCCAGTTCAGCCTATATTCCATCATAATAAATCCCCAGATCTACGTCCTTCTACAGAACCTAATAATTGTATGATACAATATTGTTCTGCTCCAGGAAGACATCCAGGCCTCTCTTGAACCCCTCGACTGAGTTCGCCATCACCACCTCCTCAGGCAAGCAATTCCAGATTCTCACTGCCCTAACAGTAAAGAATCCTCTTCTATGTTGGTGGAAAAACCTTCTCTCCTCCAGACGCAAAGAATGCCCCCTTGTGCCCGTCACCTTCCTTGGTATAAACAGATCCTCAGCGAGATATTTGTATTGTCCCCTTATATACTTATACATGGTTATTAGATCGCCCCTCAGTCGTCTTTTTTCTAGACTAAATAATCCTAATTTCGCTAATCTATCTGGGTATTGTAGTTCTCCCATCCCCTTTATTAATTTTGTTGCCCTCCTTTGTACTCTCTCTAGTTCCATTATATCCTTCCTGAGCACCGGTGCCCAAAACTGGACACAGTACTCCATGTGCGGTCTAACTAGGGATTTGTACAGAGGCAGTATAATGCTCTCATCATGTGTATCCAGACCTCTTTTAATGCACCCCATGATCCTGTTTGCCTTGGCAGCTGCTGCCTGGCACTGGCTGCTCCAGGTAAGTTTATCATTAACTAGGATCCCCAAGTCCTTCTCCCTGTCAGATTTACCCAGTGGTTTCCCGTTCAGTTGTCTTTTCACTGTATTTGGGGTGGGTCTATGTCTGTATACAGGATGTGGGGGCAGATCTTTTTTTCTGCACTGTAAACCTGCAGAGATTTGTACTGTACTGTAAGTGAGGGTGGGTCTTTGCTTCTTTATTGTATGTGATGGCAGGTCTATGTCTATGTGAGGTGAGACTTTGTCTTTCTACTGTAGTGGAAAATGGTCTTTGTCTCTCTACTCTAAGTGGGAGTGGGTTTATGTCTCTGTAAGTGGAGGGAGGTTTATGTCTCTGTAAGTGGAGGGAGGTTTATGTCTCTGTAAGTGGAGGGAGGTTTATGTCTCTGTAAGTGGGGACAGGTTTATGTCTCTGTAAGTGGGGACAGGTTTATGTCTCTCTACTCTTTGTGGGGGCGGATTTATGTCTCTGTAAGTGAGGACAGGTTTATGTCTCTGTACGTGATGGCAGGTCTATATCTTTGTATTGTGAGGTGGGTCTTTGCCTCTCTACTCTAAGTGGGGGAGGGTGTATGTCTTTGCAAGTGGGGCCGGTTTATATCTCTGTAAGAGGGGGCAGGCTTATGTCTCTGTAAATGGAGGTGGGATTATGTCTCTTTAAGTGAAGGAGGGTCTTTGTCTCTCTACTTTAAGTGGGGGCAGGTTTATGTCTCTGTACGAAATGACAGGTTTCTGTCTTTGTATTGTGAGGTGGGTCTTTGTCGCTCTACTCTAAGTGGGGGCAGGCTTATGTCTCTGTAAGTGGGGGAAGGTCTTTGTCTCACTACAGGAAGTGGATGACTGATCTTTTTCTTTCTGCTCCTGCTCTCCTGTCTGTAGAATTGCATACAGATCTAACAGACAGGCAGGATTTGCGTTTAGGGCAGGCAAAGCATGATTGGAAGCAGGGAATTATTTTGATTCCATACATTTGCACTCATACACAATGGTGTATTGTGAATCTGTGCTTTATGGATGTGCAATACAGAACCTTTTATCTACAAAGAGCCAATTCTCTATCTCCATGTGGCTGTACTGTAATAGGGAGGCACATGGAGACTTTTTCTAATAAATTCTGTAAGAATCTAGTCCTGGTATGTTCATATAGTGGCTGTTCCTATGGTTGTAATACAGACCCGATCGGACTCTGTCTAGCACCGCCGCATTGTCCCAGAATCCTCATCCTGATTACGTCCAACTAAAGACATGCATTGTAAATTCATTCATCAGACCACGCTTATAATGAGCTGGGTGCCAGGGAGGGTATCAGTAATCTACTTGTCTATGATCACGTTATAGCAACTATATCTATGACCCAGGTCTGGTTCTGATGGGTCAGTCCATTCACTTCCAACGAGCAGAAATCTCAAAAATAGCTAGAAATAGTAACATAAAGTACAAAACATTGCAGAATGTATCAAGATATAATAATTAAGTCTAAGAATGTGTAAATCGGCTAACATGGCTGCCTACCTGACAATAGTCAGGAACCGGTGACATCTATTGCAACATTTTTACCGTTTCCATTAGTTAAATATCGCATCTTCCCACCAAGGACCCCCATCTCCATATCCTCGTCCTGCCTTGACCCCTATAATAAGAGGATCATCAATTAGACACACAAAGAACACATAAAATTACCGGTACATCCACTACAATCTGTACAGATTGTATAGAAGTCATTGAAACCTTAATGCATAGCACTTAAAAAATGGTAGCAGCGACATTACTAAACCATAAAATTAAAAGCAAGGATCAATTACTTCATTTCAACCTTTTAGCAGAAAATTATTTTCCTAATATACGATATGACAGCGCCCGGGCTGTTTTCTTGGGTTTTACAAGAGGTAATGAGCAGTAAACCTACCATTTACTCACACACTTCACTTAATGTCATATTTTTATGCCGTCGCAGAGTTCGCCAAGGAAAAAAAAGATTTTCCTCTAATACAGAAAGGGCATTTAGGCCAATTTCATCCTTCAGGTGTTTCATTCTCGGATGCGATGCCTGGATAATTTTATGCAGTCCTGAGATACAGAAGATCTCGATGCCGGTTTAACTCTACACTTAATTGAGCCGTTTCGCGTAGTTTTATGCAGCAACGCAACCGGGCAAACACCTCCAACTTATGCATCACGGTG
This sequence comes from Ranitomeya imitator, assembly GCF_032444005.1. Lineage (NCBI taxonomy): Eukaryota > Metazoa > Chordata > Amphibia > Anura > Dendrobatidae > Ranitomeya > Ranitomeya imitator. The sequence continues at coordinate 192,798,719 of NC_091289.1, read as the reverse complement.
AGGAATCATGGCAACGCACAGCCCACACTCCTTCTCGAGATGTCGCCGGCCGAGCCGGCCCTTCCTCTCTCCTGTCACTTCTCAGCTAATTGATAATTATGTCTGCGTGTTTTACAGATAAAAGTGACTTCGGGATCCGAAATTTCATCAACTGGCTTGAAAAAGAAGTGGAAAAAAACAGAAACTCGATATGTTATACTTTTCAGAAGGAAACTTTAATCAGAGAATTTGTAATTAGTTTTATCTCATTTTTTTTTTTTTTGCTCACTGGTACCCTAGAGGATTTCAAAGAAAGTTTTTGTTGCTGGGATGTAAAAGGCTTGCAGAAACGCAAAAGTGGGGCTGTTGCTTTACCTACCAATGTCGGCTCTGTGTCCCCCCCCAGAGGTAATGAATGTCCTCCCGGCTGCTTCCTGTATCATGTGGATGATGTATGACCGCTGCAACCAATCATCCTCCATTCTCCCTGCAGAAGGCTGTAATTTGCTTATTGCCCAGGATGTGCAGCATGCCGCTGCACAGAGAACAGTCTGCAGCCTCTCCTGGGCATTTTCCTGTTTTTTAAATCCAAATGTGGCAAATTTGTAACAAACAATAACTATCCTATTCATTTCAACGTGGTTTGCAAAAATCCACATACTTTGCCCTAAAACTACCTGGAGGCTCTCGGAAAAGGGGGAAAATTCCTGGACTTCCAGGACACTTGCACATTCTCCCTTTTGCCTCTTGATCCTTTTGGAAACCTCCCACCACTGGAAGATTTTCTGTTCATGCCTGGGATTCTCTATCAAAGGACGTAACCCTGTCATCCAATCACAAATGTGGGTGATCTCGAAAAGGATTCACAAGGGGTCATTCGCGAAAATTTGCGGCTCCCATCAGCCATTCTAACAAAATTAGATGGCATGGATCAAGTTGCACATCCAGGACTGTGATATCAGTACAGGGAAAGATGAAGGGATCTGCCAAATTTAATTTAGGGCGAATTTGATGGGAAATTTGATTCTTATTCAATAAACCGAATCTGCCTGGAAAAACCTCTCCCACCCCAAACCTCTCCCACCGCTACCGCCAGTCCGCCGGTCAACCCCTCTATCTTCTGTCTTCTTTTCGTTCCATGGGTTGGGTCATTGACGTGCATCGTGCCCCACCTGATGGCTTTTTTGATGCGGTTTTTTCCGGACATTTCCCAATGCATTTGATAGTGGGAAATCCGAAAAAAAAAAACCCCGCAAAATTAATGAACATGCTGCGTTTTTTTACCGCGATGCGTTTTTTTTGCGGAAAAAAAACGCATCATGTGCACAAAACATGCAGAATTCACTCTAAATGATGGGATGCATATTGTATGCTTTTTTTTTTTGCAGGAAACGCGAAAAAAAGCGAAAAATCAGCAACGTGTGCACACAGCCTAAAACGATAATAAGAAAATGTCATACTGTCAGTAAGGTTGCTTTCACACATCAGTTTTTTGCAGTCAGGCACAATCCGGCGAATTTTGAGCCGCCGGATCCGTTTTTTTTCTCATAGACTTGTATTAGCGTCAGATTGCGACGGATGGCCTCACGTTTCATCCGTTTTTCGCCAGATCCATCGAAAATTGTTTTTCCGGCGGCTGGAGAAAGCGGACATAGTAACGTTTTTTGTGCCCATCGAAAAAACGGACAGCGACGGATCCGTCGTCGTCTGTCGTTTGCTATAATGGAACCCTATGGCGCCGCATCCATCAAATGATGGAATCCAGGAACGAATTCCATTTTTTTAACTGAACATGCTCCGATTTTTTTAGGATCAAATTAGCTGGATCAGCTAGTCGGATCCGTCGAAAAAACCGATCCATCGCATCAGTTTTTCACAGTTTGCGACGGATCCGTTTTTTTCAACATTCGACGGATTGCACCTGACGGCAAAAAAACTGATGTGTGAAAGCAGCCTTAGTATATGTCTGCTGCATTTTGTTTTTTTATTACATTTTTGTTTTAATTGAACAATGTTATGAGCCCAGCCTTGCCATTAACCCAAACCTAACCCTACTCCTTAGTTTAACCTTAAACCCATCCCTAGCTGTAACTCTACTTAGGGTTAGAAAAGTGTAAAAATATAAAAACAGCTTTTAGTAATTAATGAAGGCAGCATTGAATCGTGTGCACTGCATATCAATCTGTGCCCCACAAACATTGGCGCCAACCACACTCCCGTCCACACCCAATGATGCACCATGACATAGCGCGCCACAAATGTTTGGTTCACCAAGTGACTGAGCAATGTATTCCGGATAGATGAGCTCCATCAATGCCACAGTGTGTCTTGTAGACCAAGATATAGAGGGGTTGTTTTTTTTAATTTTGTGCATGTATTTGGAACTAAAAATCAATTTAGCAATTAGGTTTCAATAAACATTTTGCAAGATTTGCCTTTTACAGTTTCTTTGTTTCCAACACATTCGACTTTGAAATGATCTGCGGTTATAAATCAGCCGAGAAGAGTTCAGAAAAAGACAGATAAGAGTTAAAAAAGTCCTCCCATTGGTCTGGCAGAATGAACTCACTGATTGATTCTCAGTTAAACCATTCTGCAGCCAGCAATAAACAGAGCAGCACAGAGGCTGCAGAAAGCAAAACATTGCAAGATTTTTAATAAAACATTCGGTAATTGCAGAAATGAAGTTTGATCCCAAATACTTGCAATTAAATATGAAAAAATATATATTTTACCCAAAAGTGGACAACGCCTTTAAGACCCACAGACTCAGTAGATCTGCTACCTCTGCAGCCGTGTGACAACTATTCAGAAAAATTCGAGCAGAATTTTTTTTCAGCAATGATCCAAAAGTTGCAAAAAGTAACATAATAAATCTAGTAATAATCATTGCAGATATGAGACGGTAACTGGAAATAATGGCGCAACTCGATGAATCTCGGGCTGTTTTTGTAGAAGGCGTCCTACGGTCTGATGTCTCCCACGCTCCATTCTGCGTCTGTAGAGTTTATCAGGAATGGAGGTGACAGGACAACAAACACCTTCACACAACGCAGCGAAAACACGACATTAATTAAGTAAATATTTTCCAGGGTAGAAACATGTAAATGAGCGCTCACGCCCCAGCGGCCAATCACACACCTGTCAGCCCAGCGCCGATGCCCGACGGAAATCAGCTGGAAATAAAAAGACAATCTCATTAAAGCAATGTGCAATCCACACAGCAGATCAATGTGTTCACAATATTACATTATGTATGTGACAAATGACAAACTCCACTCTGCTACATCTATAAGAATGATAAAGTATATTATTAGAGCTCAGCTACAGCCCGGCCGGAGTATTCAGGTAGTTGGTACATCTGCCGCTAACATACTTGTAGGACTTCCTTACAAGCTGAGCTCTGACATTCAGCGCTACATTGCTGGATAATTCTACTATATCACTCTGCTACATCGCTGGCTCATCTCTACTATATCACTGTGCTATTCCTGCTGTATTGGACTCTGCTATATAATCAGATCTGCTACATCACTGGCTCATCTCTACTATATCACTGTGCTACATCGCTGGCTCATCTCTACTATATTGCTGTGCTAGTCCTGCTGTATTGGAATCTGCTATATAATCAGATCTGCTTCATCGCTGGCTCATCTCTACCATATCACTGTGCTATTCCTGCTGTATTGGACTCTGCTATTTAATCAGATCTGCTACATCGCTGGGTCATCTCTACTATATCACTGTGCTCGTCCTGCTGTATTGGACTCTGCTATATAATCAGATCTGCTACATCGCTGGCTCATCTCTACTATATCACTGTGCTATTCCTGCTGTATTCGACTCTGTTATATAATCAGATCTGCTACATCGCTGGCTCATCTCTACTATATCACTGTGCTAGTCCTTCTGCATTAGACTCTGCTATATAATCAGATCTGCTACATCACTGGCTCATCTCTACTATATCACTGTGCTACATCGCTGGCTCATCTCTACTATATTGCTGTGCTAGTACTGCTGTATTGGACTCTGCTATACAATCAGATCTGCTGAATCACTGGCTCATCTCTACTATATCACTGTGCTATTCCTGCTGTATTGGAATCTGCTGTATAATCAGATCTGCTACATCGCTGGGTCATCTCTACTATATCACTGTGCTATTCCTGCTGTATTGGACTCTGCTATATAATCAGATCTGCTACATCGCTGGCTCATCTCTACTATATCACTGTGCTAGTCCTCCTGTATTGGACTCTGCTATATAATCAGATCTGCTACATCACTGGCTCATCTCTACTATATCACTGTGCTAGTCTTTCTGTATTGGACTCTGCTATATAATCAGAATTGCTACATCACTGGCTCATCTCTACTATATCACTGTGCTATTCCTGCTGTATTGGAATTTGCTGTATAATCAGATCTGCTACATCGCTGGCTCATCTCTAATATATCACTGTGCTATTCCTTCTGTATTGGACTCTACTATATAATCAGATCTGCTACATCGCTGGCTCATCTCTACTATATCACTGTGCTAGTCCTGCTGTATTGGACTCTTCTATATAATCAGATCTGCTACATCGCTGGGTCATCTCTACTATATCACTGTGCTACATCGCTGGAACATCTCTACTATATCACTGTGCTAGTCCTGCTGTATTGGACTCTACTATATAATCAGATCAGCTACATCGCTGGAACATCTCTACTATATCACTCTGCTAGTCATGCTGTATTGGACTCTGCTATATAATCAGATCTGCTTCATCGCTGGCTCATCTCTACTATATCACTCTGCTAGTCATGCTGTATTGGACTCTACTACCTAATCATATCTGCTACTACCCCTGACGAAGGAATTCATTTCCAAAACGCGCGTCGGGGTGTGCGCATCATTAGGACCTCGTGGACCTAAAGGTATAGACCTCCATTTTTTAATTGATTTTTTTGCACTTGAGCACTATGCACTTTGTGTACAGTGTGGAGTTTCTGATGCTCATTTTCTGACACTGCGGCACCTTAATTATTTTGACAAGGGTTTTCCTTTCTTTAACCCTTGGAGTATATTTGAGTTTCATACATTTGTTTATTGATTTAACAATAATTATTATTATTTTCTTTGATTATTTCACTAAATCCTTGGAGATTTTCTAATACCTTTACTAGGAGTCCACATATCCCCATTGAATATAGCCTAATGTATTGTTCTTATTTTATTTTTGGGTCCACCATCCATAATATTGATTATATTTGCAATTTATGGAATAGTTTATATATATTTTAGTTTGCATATGTTGTCCTGATACGTGCACGTGCACCGCCCCACAGTCCGGGTCGTTGCAGTAATGTTATTCTTCCACCAGGGGGAGTGATGAAGGAGATCTTCTGTCCAGGTATCAAAACCACAAAACACACTTCACACTCCAGTCCGCCAGGGGGAGCTAAGCTCCTATCTATTAGGGCACTACTCACATATAAGTAAAACTGGTGGTCAGGACAGAGAGTTGGTCAGAACCCAACGGAGTTTGGCAGAAGCTGGTTGGAGTGGGTTCCAGCCAGATCCAGACTGCGATCTGTGGTAGACGAGGGTATACGGAGCTGCGCCTGCCCCACGTGCGGCAGCATCCAAAGAAAGAGACATTGAAAGGAATTGTGTTGCAGTGAGTGAGAAACGAAGTCATTGCAAGAGGAGAAGAATATCAGTGGGAGACCAGCTAGAAGCAGGCTGCCTCCTTCTGAAGCACAGTAGCCGGTAGCCGGAACACCGAGGGAGTAAGGATCTCTACGCTTTATTTCAGAGACTGGCAGGACAGTTGATTCTACGTTGGCTGCCCAACCTTATACCCAGGAGGCACGGTGGCAACTTGTGGGGGCCGGGGCATCTCTAGGGGCCTTATAAAAAGCCTCAGGCCACCAGTCATACGGGTTTGTCCTATCCGTCAGGGGGACAGAGAGGAAGAGACTTAACATCTACAATAGTTGTGAGGACCTTACCGAGTTGCTCAGCAGGGAGGTACTACAACGCCCAGCGCTAGAAAAAGGCTATTGAATTCCACCTGGATAAGGGGACTCTGGATTTGCCTTCAGACCGGCCGGACTCTGCCTGCCCTGTGATCTGTGCTCTGGACTGTGGATGCTGAACCTTCAGTAAAGGTAAAGAGACTGCAACCATTGTGTCCTCGTTCTTCACTGCACCTTACATCATCCACTATCCACACACTGGGAAGCCCTGGGGACATACTTCACCTGTGGGAAGGTATACCATCTAGCTGCCATATCATCACCCCAGCGGACCCCTAAGTTGGCGTCACGAACATTATCCCTTTAAAGACCTTTCCCCCAATTTATCAAAGGACCTCTCCCTAGGGCCATGGACCTGATCAGCCACCGTGACATTCCCATCGAGAACCAAAGGCCCCGGCTCCGAGTAACCCCTAGCCCTGGGGTGGGCTCCTGCACACACATTTTATTTTATTTTATTTTAGTATTACTGTTGCTATTATGATTTAAATAAAGGGATATTTTGTAACTATATATTCTTGTCTGGACTTTCATGCTTTTCCATAGTTTTTGGTGGTCGATTTCTTCCCTCATTTTGAGTAGTTAACACTCTTCTGACATAACACTGGGGCTTTTCACTTTATTTTTATATAACTTAATTTTTTTAGCTAATTGTTATGTGAGCATTGGTCCCTGGGGTGTTATTGTTGTGTTGTTCTAACTTTGCTACACAATCAGATCTGCTACATCCGTGGGTCTTCTCTACTATATCACCGTGCTAGCTGTGCTCTATCGGACTCTGTTACACAATCAGCACTGCTACATCACTGGGTCATCTCTTAAATATTCATGTGCCAGCCCTGCTATCATGGACTCTGATAAATAATCAGCTCTGCTACATCACTGGGTCAGCTCTTCTATATCGCTGGGTCAACTCTACTACATCGGTGGGTCTGTCTGGTCTTTGAAACGTCTGTGCAACTCTGCTCTACAACTCAGGCTCCACAATGCTTTATTAATTCTGCTACTTCACTGGATCTGTTCTGCTACTAAACCTCTCGCGCTCTGAGCTCTGCTTCATCACTGAGTCTATGCTACTTCCTTGCGGATCACGACTCTGCTCATCATATCCTGTAGTTTGGGTCCTACAGATTCGTGGACCATGTTTCTTACACCAATGTCATCTGTCTATGTGACATCGAAACTGCTCATCTGGACCCAGGGATGTTCGAGGATCCGCCTCGACAGGCGAAACATAGCACATTACCCCAGTTCAGCCATTACTCGATCACCTAACGTTAGTTTTATTGAGCACTGTATAGCGGTATTTGGGCATTGTATAGTGTGATGTTTCTGCAGTAAATTATAATAGAGTGGGGGTTGGATGTAGCACTACAATTTAGGTGTATTATGCACCCAATGTATCACTCCATTATTTGGGGTCCGTCCTATATGATTTACTGTAGGCAACTATATGGATTTTTTTGACGGGTCACCATATGGGGGAACATTAATAACAGTACTGACATTGGAAATAATGCAAAATGTTGTAAAATAAAAACAATAAGTGTTCAGATCTAGAAGCAAGCCATGCGGTATAATACGGGCATTGCCACAGTTAGCTTGCGCCATAGGCATAGACATTCGCCAGGTATGACGGTGGTCGCGCTACACTAACATAGTGGGAGCACAACGTATCAGCGAGGCAGCGAGACATTGGTCCAACATCCGTCTGTTGCCTCCTCTAGAATAACACGGCTCCGGAGGACACTTCATTCCCGGATACGTTGTATCGCTCTGTATCCATTTTCTCTCCAATTAAACCAGTCCCGGTCTGGCGGCCCAGCACCAGGTGCAGGTTAATAGTTATTAAAAATCTCATTAGCCGGAGAAATATAAGAAAATCCGCAGAAGTAAAATCCAGTCCAAGCCAAGATCATTACCAATAAGAAATTCATTGATGGTAAGAACAAGATCTCTCCGACGCCATCTGGAAAATCTGTCACCGCGAAAAAAGCGCCCGTGAGTTATAGAGGCGCCCGTACAATGTGACACCGCAGGGGGGAGAAAGCGCCAAACCTTTTATTTAGAGGTTGTTGATTGTTTCCAAAAAAAAAGAAAAAAAATGTGAAATCGACGATCGATCGTTGTGTTTTTATCACCTTATTTTGGCCCAAAAAGGAACGTGACGGGAGAAAGTTGCAAGACGCGTTTCCATTAAAATGATCTGTATTAGAAAAGCGCAAATTAAAAAAAAAAAGCAATTAGTTCATGAGGTGCCAAACTAAGAAACTCGGCGTGATCGATGCGCTTACAGACGTCAGCGGGAGATTCGTTTCGTAAGACAATAGGAAATAGGGCGAGATTTGCACATTACGTTTTCTTTAAAGTCGGTTTAGAGAGGAAAGAACTTTGATATTTTTTTTTCTTTTGGTCCGAGAACATTGTGAGCTTTAATCTATTTTCAATTTTTTTTTATTTATCAATTTGTAGAAAAAAAAAAGGATAAGTATGTACACCCCCAGGAAACATTTCATTTATATGCACTTTACATGAAAAATCAATGTCCACAAGTTGTCAAAAATTCTTTTTAGCCTTTTCTGAAAAGGTTTGTGTGGGATTTCTTTTATTTATTGTGCCTATAAGTGGCTGTTTCACTGGAAAAACAGTTACCGGTATTTATAAAGTAAAACTGATTTCTAAATGTATTTCATTTCTTGCAGACATCGCCCTTGGGGGCGTAGATAGGAAAGGCGCAGAGGAGGCGGATGCAAAAGCCCAAAGACCATGTAAGAAGGCACCCATTCATAGGGGGCCCAGGGGGCTAAGGTCATGCCTCTGAAGGCAGGGGTGTAGATGAGGTGGGGGCAGGGGTTCTTTTGCCCCAGGGCTCTGGAACATAAGGGCCCCAGAGGTCATAATAGTTCTATTAAAGACTTGTGGTAGTTGGGGGCCCTGTTGGAGATTTTGCATTGGGGCCCATGAGCATTAAGTGATGCCCCCCTTGTCTGCAGCTTCTATAGAAGAAGTGATATTGAATATTGCATTGAGGTCGAACAGGAGGGAGTGTAGGAAATATGAAAGGGGCTTTATATGAAATTTAAAATAATTTTTGCAGTAGAAATGTCACTTATGCCAAATGCAATATTTCCAGACAGCCCCTTTAATTACATCAATTTTTGGGAGCGCTAGGTGGCAATTAATGTGGGTGCTGTTTTGGCTTTGTCAGAGGTTAGTATCCCGATTTTCCAAATTTTTAATATGCCCCATAATAGCATGCTTACCGACAGTAGACTAGGAGGCAAAGCAATGTTTTAGTCTGACCCAACAGAAGCCACCCAGTTTGGGCACCACCGATTCTCTATTTCGGGACAAACCCAGTTATGCCACGACTTTATGTGAAAAATTGGACCAGTCCTTACAAATTTGGGACTTTTGGCAGCTTTCCACTTCCCGTGAGCTGTTTCTGCGCAGGAAAGTGGCCTGCAGCAAGTCATTTTTACATTGTTGCGCGTTGGGTTCATTCTTTTAAGCCTTTTTTAAGCTCTTTTTCAGGGAGGTTATGGAAAAACGATGTCGTGAGCTCAAACCCTTTAATTAAATTTATGTAATAAAGCGCGGGGGGGGGGGGGGGATGTAGGTGGATTCAACTCATCCAAAAATACCTTACAGCAATTAAATTAAAGTGGTTGACCAAAAAATATTTTATATAAAAAAAATAGGTATGATATGATGAGATATGATGAGAAAAAGTTAAAAAAAACAAATCTTCTGCCCCGGTGCTCCCTTTTCAAAGCTTTCCTACTAGGCTGTCTCAGCACACAGATAATAAAGCTCAGCCAATCACTGATGGAGGCGGGTCACCGGTGCAGCCAGTGATTGGCTGGGAAATGACTTCCTGTGTGCTGAGAGTGACTGGGATACAGAGACCGGCAGGGGACCTGGAAGTCGTTGGAAGAGGACCTCAGCTCTCAGCTGAAGTATTTCCCTTATTTAACCAAAAGGTAAATGTTTCGGCAACTGAGCGCCCACGGCTAATGCTGATGCTTTTTGAGTGTTACAATCTCATTGTTATAATGATATGCAATGCAGGAGATGTCAATCACAATAACCGCGGATAACTAACTGAATCCTGCATCAGATCATTGAAATTTAGATTTGACCTTGACGGTTCCTGTGCAAAAAAAAAAAAAATGTGCGAACCCGAAGGAGCGATCAATAAATCTTCCTGTTCATTAGTGTTTATTTGCAATGCAAACTCAACGTCCCTTTTACCAGGGAAGATATCTAACAATGCAAATTATCTGTGGCCCGTTAGCTAATGATTCATAGCAAGGCGTCAATGAGTGACCATTGTTTAATGGATCGCGTGCTTAGTGCCGGGTAACGTCTCCGAGACGCTCGTCCTAAGAGTCGGAGTTAAATAAGCATAAAAATATGAGCACCCTATTAATTACCCCCTCGACACGCTCCTTGGTAGACCGTCACTTCTTTGCAGCAATCAGTCCTAATAGCTGTTTATCCACTTTCACGAAGTTGCAAGCGCAAGTCAAAGTCACAAAGCTCCTAATGTTGCTCGTGTTTGGCTGTATTGACCGCCTATTGATGATTTTCCTTTTGTATCTTAGTTAAAAAAGAAGACTAATCCTCTCTGTGCCTAAAACATCCCCGGAGTATAAGTATAGATATATTTTATCCTTTATATGCTTACAGTCTATGAAGAAAGGAAAACAAAAATAAATCATTAGGGGTTGAATGAGGATAGAAAGAGCGCCACCCTTATTCCCTGGCAGTGTTTGGTATTACACGTTAGTTCCAATGAAGTGGACAGGACTAGCCTGCAATTCTAGACACTATTAATGGACAAGGGTGGAGATAGTTTTGAAAAAAAAAAACCTTTTTTTTTTAAATCTCACACTGCCCTTTCAAAATCTTTTTGCACCTGTGAAGTCTTTTAAAGGTAAGGTCGACCTACTTAGCTACTTTATATTGTTTCATCTTAAATTAAAAAATGAAGCAACTATGCAAAGTATCCTAATTTTAAGTTTTGATGTTTTGTATCCACAGCTCCATGGTAACAGACTACAACAAGTACTGTGTAGTCTGATCCTGCATTTCTCACCACCTGTTCATTATTTTCTGTTAACATAAATTGCAGTCCCTCGCTCATCATCAGGCTCTGTAAAGATGGTAAAATATAAAATCTTCTGACACATCTCATGCCTTTATGACATTATAGATTTGATTTAAGCAGCGACTCTCTAATACAGCTGAATTGATAGAAAAATATGACTGGAAGGGTTGTCATGGGGGCAGTGAAGTAGAGAAGCTGGAGGTATCAGGCCTACATTGCACATTGTTTGTTATTATTATGCCTATTTCTGGCTGAGTGATAGGAAACAAAGGGGGGTTATTAATGGAACACACAAAATGGGTACAGTTATCAATGGGGTACCACAGGGGTTAGCAATGGGCCCTCTTCTTTTCAACATATTTATTAATGACCTTTTAGGGTGCTGTGACAGGGTCACTGGTGACGTACATGAGGGGAGATATGTGTCACAAAGGTTGCTTTCCTGCTTGATGTGAAAGCCATAAGTGTTTTCTCCAGCATGATAGGTGCTGAGAACAATCCAGTGCCTATATGGGCATGGCTTTTATGGTGGGTAGGTCAGAGATGGGTGGGACGCCCACCCTGGGACGCCCACCCTGGGACGCCCACCCTGGGATGCTCACCTTGGGACGCCCACCCTGGGATGCCCACCTACCATATCTCCACCTCCAAGGTGAGGCTGGAGGGAGTTAAATGTCCAGCTTGTTTTTTTTTCTCTGTCTTTGTTGTGTGGAGGAAGGAAGCCTCCTGACTGCTAGCTCCTGCGAGAGCTGCTAAATGTGTTGCCCCAGAAGTACTGGGCAGGAATGTGTATGAACTATTTACTTTCTTTTGAGCCAGAAAGGCTGTTTTTTGTTACCAGTTTGGGTTTTTGGTTTATGACGCAATAAACCATGGAGAGACTTTAGCCACATGTGTGCCTGTGTCTACCTCGAGAAGCAGCTAAGTGAGTCAACCTTCCTCAGTGCATACACCGTAGAATTACAATATTTGCAGGTGATACTGCGGGTAATCAACACAGTGAAAGATAATTTAATATTACAGAAGGATTTATGAAAGCTGGAGGCTTGAGAGGAGAAATGACAATTTAAATTTAATGTAGATAAATGTAAGGTCATGCACTTGGGCAGAGGAAATAAAATGTATAATTATGTACTAAATTGTATAACACTGGGTAAAACTGTCTCTGAAAAAGACCTGGGTGTACGGTGGATGACAAACTCCACTTTAGTGATCAGTGTCAGGCAGCTGCTGCCAAAGCAAATAAAATAATGGGATCCATTGAAAGAAGCAGAGATGTTCATGACCAGAGCATAATTTTGCCTCCATGCAAGTCACTAGTATGGCCACACTTAAAATACCATGTGCAATTTTGGTCTTCGGTGTATAAGAAGGATGCAGCTAAACTAGAGCGGGTTCAGATAAGAGCGACCAAAAATATTAAGGGAATGGGTGACCGCAATTTCAAGATAGGTTATTAGTAAGGATGAGCGAGCACTGAAATGATCGGACGCTCGTTACTCGAACCAGGCAATTCCTAATGCTCAGATGCTCGTTTCGAGTAATGAGTATAATTGGAGTCAATGAGAAATCCGAGCATTTTCCCAGCAGACCCTACAAAGAGGTCTGGGGGGCAGTGAAAATGTTGAAATGTACAGAAAAAGTGCTGAATAGAAGGAGAACAGCATGAGGAAGATCTCTGGAACCATCTTTGACTCACAAATCGCTGCTGAGAACAATGGTGTCAAACTTTTACTTCACTTTAAAGGTACTGTCACACTAGACGATATCGCTAGCGATCCGTGACGTTGCAGCGTCCTCGCTAGCGATATCGTCCAGTGTGACAGGCAGCAGCGATCAGGCCCGTGCTGGGAGATCGCTGGTCGGGGAAGAAAGTCCAGAACTTTATTTCGTCGCTGGACTCCCCGCAGACATCGCTGAATCGGTGTGTGTGACACCGATTCAGCGATGTCTTCACTGGTAACCAGGGTAAACATCGGGTAACTAAGCGCAGGGCCGCGCTTAGTAACCCGATGTTTACCCTGGTTACCATCGTAAAAAAACAAACAGTACATACTTACATTCAGCTGTCTGTCCCTTGCCGTCTGTTTGATGCACTGACTGCTGGCCGCAAAGTGAAAGTGAAAGCACAGCACAGCGGTGAGTCACACAGCGGTGACTCACCGCTGTGGCTGTGCTCTGCTTTCACTTTACGGCCAGCAGTCAGTGCAGCAAACAGACGGCAAGGGACAGACAGCTGAATGTAAGTATGTACTGTTTGTTTTTTTACGATGGTAACCAGGGTAAACATCGGGTTACTAAGCGCGGCCCTGCGCTTAGTTACCCGATGTTTACCCTGGTTACCGGGGACCTCGGGATCGTTGGTCGCTGGAGAGCTGTCTGTGTGACAGCTCTCCAGCGACCAAACAGCGACGCTGCAGCGATCCGGATCGTTGTCGGTATCGCTGCAGCGTCGCTTAGTGTGACGGTACCTTAAGGACCGACAATAAAACATTCAAAATGTACGCATTTACAGGAAAAAAGACACATTTTTTTCTGTATAATGACTTGTATATAAAGCAAAATTTAAAATGGATTTTAAAAAAATATATATTATATATATAATTTAAGTAAACCAAAATTGAAGTTTTTAATATTTTTTTTATTAAAAAAATTGGAACTTTTACTGTAATTTATGAAGGAGCAAGAACCTCCAAATATTAGATGAAAGAGGGACTCAGATACATAGTAACATAGTTATTAAGGTTGAAGGAAGACTTTAAGTCCATCTGTTCACTCCATAGCCTAACCTAACATGCCCTAACATGCTGATCCAGAGGAAGGCAAAAAAAAAACCATGTGGCAAAGAGTAAGCTCCACATTGGGGAAAAAAATTCCTTCCCGACTCCACATACGGCCATCAGACTAGTTCCCTGGATCAACGCCCTATCAAGGGATATAGTATATATAACCTGTAACACAGTAAAAAGTGGGCACTTATTGTTATAGGGGAACTCAGGTTACTGTGGCTATCAAAGGGCATTATTACTTTCTAGGGGAAAAATATGGGCACTGTTTTCTAGGGCACTTGCACCCGGCATTACTATATTATAGAGGGGTGCTTTAGAATTTAGAGGGCATAGAGAACCACACAGCAGGTGCAGTAATAGCGACACATACGGCAGCAGCGGCTCAGTATTGGGGTATCAGGTGCAGTAATAGGGACACATACGGCAGCAGCGGCTCAGTATTGGGGAATCAGGGGCAGTAATAGGGACACATACGACAGCAGCTGCTCAGTATTGGGGTATCAGGGGCAGTAATAGGGACACATACGGCAGCAGCGGCTCAGTATTGGGGTATCAGGTGCAGTAATAGGGGACACATACGGCAGCAGCGGCTCAGTATTGGGGTATCAGGGGCAGTAATAGCGACACATACGGCAGCAGCGGCTCAGTATTGGGGTATCAGGGGCAGTAATAGCGACACATACGGCAGCAGTGGCTCAGTATTGGGGTATCAGGTGCAGTAATAGGGACACATACGGCAGCAGCGGCTCAGTATTGGGGTATCAGGAGCAGTGATAGGGACACATACGGCAGCAGTGGCTCAGTATTGGGATATCAGGGGCAGTAATAGGGACACATACGGCAGCAGCGGCTCAGTATTGGGGTATCAGGGGCAGTAATAGCGACACATACGGCAGCAGCGGCTCAGTATTGGGGTATCAGGTGCAGTAATAGGGACACATACAGCAGCAGCGGCTCAGTATTGGGGTATTAGGTGCAGTGATAGGGACACATACGGCAGCAGTGGCTCAGTATTGGGATATCAGGGGCAGTAATAGGGACACATACGGCAGCAGCGGCTCAGTATTGGGGTATCAGGAGCAGTAATAGGGACACATACGGCAGCAGCGGCTCAGTATTGGGATATCAGGGGCAGTAATAGGGACACATACGGCAGCAGCGGCTCAGTTTCAGGGTATCAGGTTCAGTAATAGGGACACATATGGCAGCAGCGGCTCAGTATTGGGGTATCAGGAGCAGTGATAGGGACACATACGGCAGCAGTGGCTCAGTATTGGGATATCAGGGGCAGTAATAGGGACACATACGGCAGCAGCGGCTCAGTATTGGGGTATCAGGAGCAGTAATAGGGACACATACGGCAGCAGCGGCTCAGTATTGGGATATCAGGGGCAGTAATAGGGACACATACGGCAGCAGCGGCTCAGTTTCAGGGTATCAGGTTCAGTAATAGGGACACATACGGCAGCAGCGGCTCAGTATTGGGGTATCAGATGCAGTAATAGGGACACATACGGCAGCAGTGGCTCAGTATTGGGATATCAGGTGCAGTAATAGGGACACATACGGCAGCAGTGGCTCAGTATTGGGATATCAGGTGTAGTAATAGGGACACATACGGCAGCAGCGGCTCAGTATTGGGGTATCAGGTGCAGTAATAGGGAAACATACGGCAGCAGTGGCTCAGTATTGGGATATCAGGTGCAGTAATAGCGACACATACGGCAGCAGCGGTTCAGTATTGGGGTATCAGGTGCAGTAATAGGGAAACATACGGCAGCAGTGGCTCAGTATTGGGATATCAGGGGCAGTAATAGGGACACATACGGCAGCAGCGGCTCAGTATTGGGGTATCAGGTGCAGTAATAGGGAAACATACGGCAGCAGTGGCTCAGTATTGGGATATCAGGGGCAGTAATAGGGACACATACGGCAGCAGCGGTTCAGTATTGGGGTATCAGGTGCAGTAATAGCGACACATACGGCAGCAGCGGCTCAGTATTGAGGTATCAGGTGCAGTAATAGGGTCACATACGGCAGCAGTGGCTCAGTATTGGGATATCAGGTGCAGTAATAGGGACACATACGGCAGCAGCGGCTCAGTATTGGGGTATCAGGTGCAGTAATAGGGTCACATACGGCAACAGCGGCTCAGTATTGGGGTATCAGGAGCAGTAATAGGGACACATACGGCAGCAGTGGCTCAGTATTGGGATACCAGGTGCAGTAATAGGGACACATACGGCAGAAGCGGCTCAGTATTGGGGTATCAGGTGCAGTAATAGGGTCACATACGGCAACAGCGGCTCAGTATTGGGGTATCAGGTGCAGTAATAGGGACACATACGGCAGCAGTGGCTCAGTATTGGGGTATCAGGTGCAGTAATAGGGTCACATACGGCAGAAGCGGCTCAGTATTGGGGTATCAGGTGCAGTAATAGGGTCACATACGGCAGAAGCGGCTCAGTATTGGGGTATCAGGTGCAGTAATAGGGTCACATACGGCAACAGCGGCTCAGTATTGGGGTATCAGGTGCAGTAATAGGGACACATACGGCAGCAGCGGCTCAGTATTGGGGTATCAGGTGCAGTAATAGGGTCACATACGGCAGAAGCGGCTCAGTATTGGGGTATCAGGTGCAGTAATAGGGTCACATACGGCAACAGCGGCTCAGTATTGGGGTATCAGGTGCAGTAATAGGGACACATACGGCAGAAGCGGCTCAGTATTGGGGTATCAGGTGCAGTAATAGGGTCACATACGGCAACAGCGGCTCAGTATTGGGATACCAGGTGCAGTAATAGGGACACATACGGCAGCAGCGGCTCAGTATTGGGGTATCAGGTGCAGTAATAGGGTCACATACGGCAACAGCGGCTCAGTATTGGGGTATCAGGTGCAGTAATAGGGTCACATACGGCAACAGCGGCTCAGTATTGGGGTATCAGGTGCAGTAATAGGGACACATACGGCAGCAGTGGCTCAGTATTGGGATACCAGGTGCAGTAATAGGGACACATACGGCAGAAGCGGCTCAGTATTGGGGTATCAGGTGCAGTAATAGGGACACATACGGCAGCAGCGGCTCAGTATTGGGATATCAGGGGCAGTAATAGGGACACATACGGCAGCAGCGGCTCAGTATTGGGATATCAGGAGCAGTAAGGCTATGTGCACACTTTGCAGATTCCACTGCGGATTTTTCCGCAGCAGAATTCCTAAATCCGCAGTGAAAACCCTTCGCGGTTTTTACTGCGGATTTATCGCGGTTTTTGCTGCGGTTTCTTCTGCGGATTTTCATCTGCAGTTTTCTATTGGAGCAGGTGAAAATCCACAGAAAAGAAGTGACATGCTGCAGAATGTAATCCGCAGCGTTTCCGCACGGTTTTTTCCGCAGCATGTGCACTGCGTTTTTTGTTTCCCATAGGTTTACATTGTTCTGTAAACTCATAGGAAACTGCTGCGGATCCGCAGCGGTCAAATCCGCTGCGGATCCGCAGCAAAATCCGCAAAGTGTGAATATAGCCTAATAGGGACACATACGGCAGCAGTGGCTCAGTATTGGGGTATCAGGTGCAGTAATAGGGACACATACGGCAGCAGCGGCTCAGTATTGGGGTAGCAGGTGCAGTAATAGGGACACATACGGCAGCAGAGGCTCAGTATTGGGGTATCAGGTGCAGTAATAGGGACACATATGGCAGCAGCGGCTCAGTATTGGGGTATCAGGTGCAGTAATAGGGACACATACGGCAGCAGCGGCTCAGTATTGGGGTTTCAGGTGCAGTAATAGGGACACATATGGCAGCAGCAGCTCAGTATTGGGGTATCAGGTGCAGTAATAGGGTCACATACGGCAGCAGAGGCTCAGTATTGGGATATCAGGTGTAGTAATAGGGACACATATAGCAGCAGCGGCTCAGTATTGGGGTATCAGGTGCAGTAATAGGGACACATACGGCAGCAGAGGCTCAGTATTGGGATATCAGGTGTAGTAATAGGGACACATATAGCAGCAGCGGCTCAGTATTGGGGTATCAGGTGCAGTAATAGGGACACATACGGCAGCAGAGGCTCAGTATTGGGGTATCAGGTGCAGTAATAGGGACACATACGGCAGCAGCGGCTCAGTATTGGGATATCAGGTGCAGTAATAGGGACACATACGGCAGCAGCGGCTCAGTATTGGGGTATCAGGGGCAGTAATAGGGACACATACGGCAGCAGCGGCTCAGTATTGGGGTATCAGGTGCAGTAATAGGGACACATATGGCAGCAGCAGCTCAGTATTGGGGTATCAGGTGCAGTAATAGGGTTACATACGGCAGTAGAGGCTCAGTATTGGGGTATCAGGTGCAGTAATAGGGACACATACGGCAGCAGAGGCTCAGTATTGGGATATCAGGTGTAGTAATAGGGACACATATAGCAGCAGCGGCTCAGTATTGGGGTATCAGGTGCAGTAATAGGGACACATACGGCAGCAGCGGCTCAGTATTTGGGGTATCAGGTGTAGTAATAGGGACACATACGGCAGCAGAGGCTCAGTATTGGGGTATCAGGTGCAGTAATAGGGACACATACGGCAGCAGAGGCTCAGTATTGGGGTATCAGGTGCAGTAATAGGGACACATACGGCAGCAGCGGCTCAGTATTGGGGTATCAGGTGCAGTAATAGGGACACATACGGCAGCAGCGGCTCAGTATTGGGGTATCAGGGGCAGTAATAGGGACACATACGGCAGCAGCGGCTCAGTATTGGGGTATCAGGTGCAGTAATAGGGACACATACGGCAGCAGCGGCTCAGTATTGGGGTATCAGGTGCAGTAATAGGGACACATACGGCAGTAGAGGCTCAGTATTGGGATATCAGGAGCAGTAATAGGGACACATATGGCAGCAGCTGTGTGGTGACATGGTGTGTATCACACTCAACATGGACCAGAGGAAGCGAAAGAAAGAGTTGTCTCAGGAGATTAGAAAGAAAATTATAGACAAACATGTTAAAGGTAAATGTTATAAGACCCTCTCCAAGCAGCTTGATGTTCCTGTGACTACAGTTGCACATATTATTCAGAAATTTAAGATCCATGGGACTGTAGACGACCTCCCTGGTCGTGGCTGCATGAGGAACATTGATGACAAATCAAAGAGACGGATAATACGAATGGTAACAAAAGAGCCCAGAAAAGCTTCCAAACAGATTTTAGGTGAACTTAAAGCTCAAATAACATCAGTGTCAGATCGCACCATCCGTCATGGTATGAGCCAAAGTGGACTTCATGGGAGACGACCAAGGAGGACGCCATTGTTGAAAAAAAATCATAAAAAGGCAAACTGGAATTTGCCAAACTTCATGTTGACAAGCCACAAAACTTCTGGGAGAATGTCGTATGGACAGATGAGACAAAAAATTGAACTTTTTGGCAAAGGCATATCGGCTCTATGTTCATGGAAAAATGAAAAATATCAAGAAAAGAACACTGCCCCTACTGTGAAACATGGAGGAGGCTCTGTTACGTTCTGGGGCTGCTTTGTTGCATCTGGCACAGGGTGTCTAGAATCTGTGCAGGTTAAAATGAATTCTCAAGACTATCAAGGGATTCTAGAGAGAAATGTGCTGCCCAGTGTCAGAAAGCTTGGTCTCTGTCGCAGGCAGGGCCGGACTGGCCATCTGGCCATTCCGGCAAATGCCAGAAGGGCCTGTCTGCTCATGGGCTGCCTTATCTGCTGCGTTGTTAACAGAATCGGTGTTCTGAAGATACCCATACTGTTAAGAGTTGTGATGGAGCACAAAGTTGCTGACTCCGTCACTTACCCCAGCAGGCCACTGGTATCATTAAAAATATTGGTCTTGTAGAAATTCTTCCTTTCCTCCATCCAGGGTAATATTAGTGATATATCCTATCTGGTTCATGGGGACGGGGACAACATGGAGCTGTGTGATTTCAAATGCCTGGACTGAATTTCAGCCCCAGTCCTGGTTGCAGGTCATGGGTCTTGCAACAGGATAATGACCTGCTGGGCACAGCTAAAAACACACAAGGATGGCTAAGAGGAAAACATTGGACTATTCTGAAGTGGCCTTCTACAAGCCTTGACCTAAATCCTAGGTCCTAGGTTACAGAGTTCTAAGATTCCTTCATCAGGACGTACCACAATTCTGGTACTTCCTGATAAAGGAGTCTTAGAACTCTGAAATCTGTTGAATAAACCACACTTCTTTATGAAAATATATCTGGATCTTCAATCATTCAGCAGCGCAGATTATATCCACGCTTGCCCCTTTTGTTTCTAAGGTTTGGTTGCTTGTGGACCTGTGGATCTGCTGCAGCCGATAATTCTACATGCTATAATAATAGCTCCGTTTGTGAGTACAATCCAATTGTATCAACCCTATTTTTCCCAGATAAGACCCTATTTGCGGTACCTCTCCAGCAGCATTCATCAAACTGTTGTGATGCAGTAGTCAATGTTCATCATAGCATCTAAGAGATTGAGCAACCATCTTCAGAAGTTACCCCAATCCTTTAATGCTGAAATCAGGATGTGTTAGTACAGACATATGCAGAAAGGGGTTTGTGTAATATTTCCTTTCGACTTGTGCACAGCTCTCCAGTTTTTGTTACAATGAAGGTCTCGCTGTCATACTGTCACACACAGTGTAGGAAAGACTAAGTGTGACATGAAGGGATGAGGGAAAGGGAGCCCAACTCTAGGGAAGGGGGGAGTGGACCCCTAGGCAGATCTAAAGTCACCTTATCTGCCCTAAATGTCCCTATATAGGTTCTGCACCTATCACCGAGCAGGATACCTAATCCCTACCTGACCCTAGCAGTAAGCCCTGCTTCGGGAAGGAGAAGATGCACACTAGTCAATCCCCACTACAACTAAAGACAGAACAGGATAGATGAACAAGGGGAACACTTAGCCTGAGCAGGCTCAGAGATGTAACACTGACGTCCTCCGGCAACACCAAAGAGGAAGATAGCCAACTGCTATAGATCCCAGTCTCAACAGGGGGAATTGAACAGCAACTCCCAACATCAGGCTGGGAGTCTATAAACACCCAGGTCCAGGTGTATCAATTAGCCAAAGAAAGGTTTCCACTGGGTCAAAGAGTCAGAAGAGTTAAGACGGTGTCTGCAAGGCCAAACGCAGAGACCTTCTGCAGCTAGATGCAGTGCGACTGTCTGCAGCCTCTGACACACCAGTGACACATACTGCTTAGATGCAGTGTACTCTTTGAAAAATAGTATCTAAGGGAATAACTAGTAAATGCTGAAAGGAGATGAATAACCATTTGCATTTGTATAATATTTTCTTGCGACCTGCACACAACCTATTTAGCCTCTTAAGATGTCACCTTTAATTTCCTTTATTTCGAAACTCATGATTCCTTCCAGTCTTGACGTTCTGTGGGTTTTACTCATTGCCAATGTTTAATTACCTAGCCTCCTGTTTCACATCTACTACGTTAATATCCCAAGATGTAACTTTTGAAATCGATATCCAAAACCACCGAGCGCAACTTCTGGAGATGAATGTCCCACCGTAATTAGATGAAGACTGCAGACTCTGAGTTTCGATCATTCGTCATGTGTCAGTTTTGCATCCCATCCTTTAGATCAGACTATAATGAGCTCGGTGGCGATATTAATAATCCAGCACTGCGGAGCTGGAGACGTCGCGCTCTTAGACTTCAGCTTCTTGTACGGAGAGTGACTCAGTAAAGCCTCGTACCTTTTAATCATAAAAGCCATTTATTACAGACCATTTCATCGAAAGTAAAATATGTCTATAAGCTTTCAAGCAAAGTGTGATTAATATATTTAAACATCAACGCGTCCATTAAATTATCGCAAAAAAACCCCGCCTCTTTGTGCGCCGCTCAGACGACTTTATTAAAACTTTTAAACATGTTCTTTTTCTCAGAATTACAAATGGTCTCCTCAATAACAAGCCGTCCTTATTTTATTTTGTCTTGATAGATTTCTGTACAACTTATTATAATAAAATACTGAATAATGAGGGTATTTGTTTCATTGAGCCTCGTTAAGATTAAAATTGGAATTTATGGATTGTCTGTTTTAGACCATTCTTTTTCGTTAGAAGCGTCTCCTGGTAATAAGTTGACCACAGGGTGTCCTACTGCTAAAAGCCTTATCGATCAGCTGTAATAAGTGTGTAAATCTGAAAGCAAGTGTTCAATTTCCCTGCCTGTAGCGCCACCACAGGTGAAATGAAGAATTACACAATAGTCCATGAAAAGATAAAAAAGAAGAAGTGCGCTTACCCGTATAAAGTAGTCACAATTTTATTCGGACATATTACAAAAGGTGCAGGGAGGGATGTGAAAAATCGCGGACAACGGCCGTTTCGTGCCTCAGCACTTCAATGGGTCGTGCTGAGGCACGAAACGGCCGTTGTCCGTTACATATAGGAATTTTTTACCGGCTTTCTCTGTTGTTAGGGTTGTTCAGAAAACAGAGTCTAATTAAAAACAGCTGTGCGGAGGTTTTTTCTCTTCATTCTCTAAATTGTGTCGAAGAATTACACAATTTGCATTGAAATCAATAGGTTGGTTTTGTAATGATGGACAGAATAGGTCTTCCAGAGAGGCAGATAAGATCCATCTAGAACAAAGATTCGCTTCACTCACCTAGCTCTTTATCTAATTCTCTCAGCCATTGTAGTTGGGCTTATTCGCAAACCCAAAGCCGAGGGCAAATGCCCCACTCACACTTTTTGAGCTATAAAAAAAAAAAAAATTAAAGGTTAATAACTGGGGGGTTCAATCAATGGGACCACCGGTGATTCAGAGAATGGACCTTGGCATCTCTGAGTGTGATGCATGAACATTAATTGTCAAAGGAACTGCCATAAGTACATGCTTAGCTTTCTCCAACAGTCCCATAGATAACGAACGCAGAGGGAGTAGAGCATGTGCACCCATGCTCCATTCTAGATGCGCCATTCTTGGGGTGTTACGTTGAACAATAAGAAATGTTCACTAGTTGCCTACTCCTGGCCTAATGGATGTTGATCAGGTGCGCACTAAAGAAATAACATCAGACAACACTCAGTCGGATGTAAGCTCTCCTTGATTAATCTATGGCTCAGCTCCAAGACCTTTATTTAATCCGAACATAGGTTTATATGACCGCTGTAAGGGGGCTCGGTTAGCTCTAAAATTGGAGTGATTGGATGTATTCCATTGGTTAGTGGGTTGGGCAATAAGCAAGTCCATGGGCGGATCCAGAGGTGTATTTAGGGTTTCTGGCACCAGGGGTAGGAATTCATTTTGGCGCCATGGACATATGCGATTTGCACACTTAGTCATGTACCCACGAGCGCCTCTCCCTAATGTTCTCAATATTCAGTGAAAAACTGAGAGAAGCAGACGAGAAGCTCGATGTCACAGGACCATAAGTATGAAAGTCGCATGTGAGTGAAGTGTCCATGTGACGACTACTGGAACCTGCAGAGCTGAATCCTGACATCGCAGCTTCTGAATTCTCACAACTCATGCACTGCACACTACTAGGATTCTCCCTTGCCGGTGGACGGTCATGTCAGCTCAAGCATGTGATTTGTATACTTCTGACCACATTCCGACTAGACGTGCCCGGCCTCGCTCAGTTCATTTTCATTGAGTGGAGCCACACATGTCTAGTCAGCACGTGACCGCATGTATGTAAATCACCAGCACGAGAGAATCCTGACAGCGTGCAGTGTGCACTGTGAGAACTCAGAAGTCTGCAGTCACAAAGAATGACTGCAGACTCATCACAAACCTGGACATCCCCTTTAATGCTCCTAACATAAATAAAAACATAATAACATTTACATTGAGGTATAGATGATGCCGTCTCTGGAGTCGTTCTCCTTCTTTTCTTCATCCACAGCTCGTCTCTGCAGACTCCCATCTTCTCCTCTCTTTTGCAGAAAATCTCCACACGATAAACTTAAAAATATAAGGGTCATTAAAATGCTCCTGAATAAAAAATTGCCCCTCACTATATTGTCTGCACAAAATATGAACCCCACAATGTCCCTCTTATGGTACATGCTCTTCACACTGATCTCTCCTTTCCATTCCGGCCACCTCTTCACACTGTCCTCTCATACTGTGTCCCCCTATAGGGCTCAGTATGTATACTGTACTTTCATCACACTCCCCGTCCTTGGTATACTGTCCGCTCCTGGCTGTGCCCTTACACTGTCCCTCCATGCTACGCCCCCACTACTCAGTTTCTATTCTGTGCCCAATCACTTTTCTCCCCCCATACTGTCTCCTCACACTATTCCCCTCCCTTCTCATACTGTCTCCTCTCACATCCCCCTGTTCACCATACTGTCTCCTCATATATTTACCCCCTCACTTTCTACACTGCCTGCTCACCTGAATCCCCATACTGTATCTGCACACATCCCATCACCCTCACTCCCCATACTCTGTTCACATACATTTTTCACATCGCTACTCACACTGTGTCCACATACATTCCCCCGATCGCTCCTCATACTGTCTGCACCCATCCCCCATACTGTTTCCTCAGATATGCCCCCCATTCCCCAGTACTGTTACCTCACACTTGCCCCTATTCCCCAATACTGTTTCCTCATACATGCCCCCAATTCCCCTGTACTGTTTCCTCATACATGCCCCCATTCTCCTGTACTGTTTCCTCATATATGCCCATTATTTTCCTTTACCCCACCCCATCATTGCTCTCTTTACCACTTCCATCTTTGCCTTCTCCACCACCTCTATCATTGCTTTCTCCCCCACCACCCCATAATTTCCCATTCCACAACCTCCATCATTTCCTCCTTCCCCAGCACTCCCATCATTGCCCATTCCACCACCTCCATCATTTCCTCCTTTGTCTTTTCCACCATATCCATCATTTTCTCTTCCCCCACCATCCCCATTATTGCCCTTTCCACCACCATCATCATTGTCCTTTCCGCCGCCATCACCATACTTGCCCATTCCACAACCTCCATCATTTTCCCCCCTCCAATATCATCAGTGTGCTTTCCACCATGACCATCCTTGTCCATTCTACCACCACCATCATTTCTTCCCCCCTCATTATTGCCCTTTCCACCACCTCCATGATTTATTGCCCATTCCAATTTCCACCTCCATCATTGCCTCCCCCCACCCCCATCATTGCCCATTCCACCACCTCCATCATTTCCTCCCCCACCCCAATCATTGCCCATTCCACCTCCATCATTGCCCATTCCACCACATCCATCATTTCCTCCTCCCCTCCATCCCTATTATTATTCTCCCCATCAGCCCCATCATTGCCCTCGCCTCTCCTCCCCGTACACACACAAAACCATATACCTCTCTGCACATTCACCCGCAGCACTACGCATGCACACACACACACACATCACCTCTCCTATATACACACACGCAGAACACACAGCACCTCTCACCTCTATACACACACGCGCAACACACACACAGCACCTTAATTATATGTATACACACACAACACACACACAGCACCTCTCACCTATATACACACATGCACAACACACACACAGCACCTCTCACCTATATACACACACGCACAACACACACACAACACCTCTCACCTCTATATATACACACACAACACACATACAGAACCTCTCACCTCTATATATCCACACACAGCACCTCTCTATACAGACACACACAAAACCCCTTACCTCTCCACACGCTCTGCCGCAGCATCTCATCGCCTTCTTCTGACACAGCCGGCTGCTGAATGATGACGTCATCCAGCGGCTCTGCCTGTGTGAGAGGAAGCTCGGCAGGAAGACAGATCGCTGCAGCTCCGCTGCTATTCTCTCTTGTAGGCAGCGGAGCTGCAGGGATTTCTCCCTGCATGTCGCAACCACCCTGCAGGGGCCCCCCTCCATCTCCACCGGACCCCGGTGCAGCCGCACAGGCTGCACATGCGGTATGTCCGCACATGTTGGGAGCCGGCGCGCTGCAGCTTCTCTGTGTCGGGTGTCAGCTTGACAGTCGGCACAGAGAACAGCCAACTCTCAATCCGGGGGGTGGCAGAATGCAGCCGCGGGGGGGAGACATTCAAGACCGCCAAATTAGGTGGCCCGACGGCGCCCCCCTGCCGGCTGCTCCCAGGGCACATGTCCCGGCTGCCCCCCTAGATACGCCACTGGGCGGATCCATGATGTCATCAGGCTGGGTTGGTCCATGAGGTCATCAGAGTGGGCATCACCGTGGGTGGATCTATGAGGTCATCAGGCTGGGCGTCACCTTGGATACCAGCACATGGTGTGTGGTGGAACAGGAAATGGCAGCCATCTTTAGTGTTACACTTTGATCTGAGCAAGCTTATGTAAGGTTAAACAATACAATTTATGGGTCGCTTCTCTCATTCTCTTAGGTCTTGAGGTTAATTAAGTATTTGATCTTATGGCTCTCCTCAACAAGGGTACCATAGCACCAATCTTGGGATCACTGGGGTCCAAGTTATCCACTATCCTACAGGCGTGCTAGAGTACATTAATGCAGAAAATGGAGACTCCGCTTTGATGAGCAAACAAAGCTTCTTTATTTCTGGGCAAATACAGAGTCCAAGATTAGAGATGGGCGAACCTAAACAGTAAAGTATTGAACACCTACTGTTTGGGCACACCTGCTGATTTTACTGCCGATCAGACAGCCGCGGTTCCCACGCTGTCAAATGACAGTGTGAGCCGGCAGCTGTGATTAAAATGGTAAAAAGTTTACCTCCGGTCACTGGCGTCGACTGATGGGACTACTGCTCCCATCAGCCTACATCTACTGCTGCCAATAAGAGCAGGCGATGGCTGATGGAAGTATTCATCAGCCGGATCCTGAGCTCTAAATAAATAATTTTAAAAATCCAGTGTGAGTTCTCCTGTATTTCTGATAACCAGCCAGGCAACACTGACAGCTGCGGGTTGCACTTCTTGTATGCAATGGTAAATTACTCAGAGCTAGGGGTTATTATATATGTGTTGCCATGCTCTTGAGTAATTCTGGGATATATGCTGGATGCAAGTAGCAGATTATTGGAAATGCTAAATTTTATGTTGCAGATTAAAGGAATTTCTTACAACTTGTAGCTAAGTCTAGAAAACGTAGTTTCTTATGAATATAACAGCTTCATCATCTGCCTTATACTTGTATCTTCTTCGTTATGTGATGCCATATTACTAAGTAGCTTCTCGTTCTGGTTCAGTAATAAACCAACATTACTAAACCTATCATAATCACTGGCAGTAAATTGTAATGTATCCAACCCAATACTCAATAATCCTGCTGCTAATTAAGCATCTTGCTCTCCTCTGTAACGAGCGCTAACCGCTGTTTGATTTTGCCATCGTTGCTACCACAAGTGCTTGTGGAACGCCCGCCAGGGCCATGGGGTACTCATTACCGGTCCGGTACTTAAGGGGATGTGTCACGGCGGCGACCCGGTCCGTGGCCCTGGGCACCCAAGTATGTCTTTAAAGGGATCAGTGAATAAAGTTTGTATTCGTGACGCCACCTGTGGTATTCGGTCAGGGATGACTGACACTGCTTAAAGGGGTCCTCTGGGGTGATGTTGTGGCAGCAGGGATGGTATGGCTCCCCCCAGGTGAAAATGGGTTCCTAGAGCTCCCAGTGTGTAGATGGAGATGGTGGGTAGTGTAGAAAGAAATGGAGGACACAGGTTTGCAGTCTCTTTACCTGGTTTACTGAAGACTTCAGGCAGCCACAGTCCAGGGCACCAGATCACAGGTACAGGCAGGGTCCGGCCGGCTTGGAAGCGAATTCAGAGTCCCCTTTACCAGGTGGAGTTAGAAGCCTGATTGACATCTCCTCAGCGTCCCCTTACCCTGCCCCTGAATCTACGCTTATATAGTCTGGACAGTTCCTCAGTGTCCTGCACTCTGCTGCTTAATTTCCATCCCTCTAACCTTATTTACATCTCCTCAATGTCCCTCCTCCCTGTTGCTGAATCTATGCCTTCCTAGCATGATTGACAGCTCCTCAACGTCCCACCTCCCTGTTGCTGAATCTATGCTTTCCCAGCCTGATGGACAGCTCCTCAGTGTCCCTCCTCCCTGTTGCTGAATCTCTATCCACCTAGATTTACTGTCCGCTCCAAGGTGTATGTTACTATGTTACTATGTGTCCACTTTTTAGCTGGTGAATCTATGCCCAGTTAACCAGGTTGACATTTCCTCAGTGTCATTCTCCTGGCTGCTAAATATCCACCAACATAGCCTGACTGACAGTGTTCTTCTCCCTACTGCTTCTCAATCTCTGTCTACCTCGCCTGACATCTCCTCAGTGTTCCTCCTCCCTGCTTCTGCTGAAGTCTCACACCCCTTAGTACAAACTGCAGCTGTCAGACTGGCCGGGTGGGTGCAGAAAATGGAAACTCAATACACTTGAATTCATGACCTCTCTACCTTGCTCACATGGATCTTCAAAGCAATCACTTCAGTCCTATCAGATCTAAGTAACGCCCCCCCCCCAAAAAAAAAAAAATATAAATAATAAATACAACATTGATACATTTCTCCAGTTGCTACTTACTTATGTATCAAATGCCGCTAGATTTACATCTTTGGAAAACCCTTTCTGTTTGGTATTAAGATTCTTCATGAGAAATCTCTAGAGAGTTAAATCAAATATTCCACCTGCTCCAGTCGCCTCGTAATACTTGACACCGGCAAATTAGACCTTGATAAGTGGCGCATGAGAATATTTACTCTTCAGCGAGAACTGTCTTCTTGGAGAGATTTGTAAATACAGCTAAATAAAACCGTCAGAACACAACGGTGTCACAATGGAGGGCGACTAATACTCGCTCCACGTCTATCGGAAGAATGCTTCTGGAATTTAGAATTTATTGTAAAGGATGTGCAGCATTCTTCTCAGTATTTCATGGATGAAGGTCATCAGCAGTTCAATAGACATCGGTCAACAACATCATTTGAGATGAGGTCTACGAGGTAAGATTGACATACCAGCTCTGGCATGCCAAGGTAAGGAGGCTTATTAGCCGTGCAATGCTCCTCTGGGAAATGTAATATGCAAATTGCCTCTTAAGAAAAAAAAAGAGAACTTGAACTCTATAGCGCCACCTGTTCGACGTAGTGATCCTACAAGTCACAATCAACCCTTAGGCTGGGTTCACATTGCGTTAGTGCAATCCGTTTAGCGGATACGCTAACGGACTGCGCTAACGCAATGTCCCAAAAGGGATCGCGTTTGCCGATCCCGCTAGCGCAGATGCCCGATCTGCGCTAGCGAGGAACGGACCCTGAATGATGCGAGCTAACGGCACATCGCAGACGCATGCCAAAAATGGCATACGTTTGCGATGCGTTAGCGATCCGTTAGCACATTGCAGTCAATGGGTGCGCTAACAGATCCGTTACATAGCGTTAATTGTGACAATTGCGCCATGTAACGGAGTGTGTTTAGCGGACACCCATTAATGCAATGTGAACCTAGCCTGGAGTCACACTAGCTTATTGTATCCGATGCGAAAGCATCGGATGCGATATGCTAATGACCCTCGGCGAGCAGGGGCCGAGTGTCATGCGTCTGTGCTCCGAGCCTCGCGCAGAGAGCGGATCGGCGCACCGCTGGGGAGGAGGCGGAGAAATGACTTTCTCCATCTCCTCCATTGCCGGGGTCAGCGTATAACGCACAGCACTCGGATGATGTGCGCTGTCTCACTCGCGCCCATAGGCTTATGTGGGTGCGAGTGAGCCGAGAGCCAGTCGAGTGTCCGTGACAATTGCAGCATGCTGCGATTGTCTCGGACCGATGGAAAACGACCGACAAAAAATCGGCTGCTGGGAGCTGCCTCATATTTTAACATTGGTCCGAGTGCAATGCGATTTTTTATCGCATTGCACTCGTCTGTTTTAGTCACCAGTGTGACCCCGGCCTTAAACTCATAACTGCAGGAAAGGTTCATGAAGACCCAGTTTAGTGAAGGACGGGGAACACCATCCAATATTTTATTCCACTATGATGGGTCTCTATATCTGCAGTGCACAATGGATGCCCATAAGCCGAGCTGTGTCAGGACATGGACCCAGGTGCTGATTGCATTGGCATTAGCCATTTGGCTGAAAACACAGAAAGTGCTGAACCCCTGCAGAAGGGGATTTCACAATGACATGGCTCATACTCACTTGCGAGCAAAACGGACGAGTGCAATCCGATTTTTCGGACGAGTGCAATCCGATAAAAAAATCAGATTGCACTTGGACCAATGTTATTCAATAGGTGACATCTCATTTGCGATTTTTTTCTCAGCCAAATTCGGACTGAGAAAAAAATCGCAGCATTCTGCGATTTGCTGCGAGTGTCCCCAATGAAAGTCAATGGGTGCGAGAGAAAAAACGCACGGAATACAGACCATCCGTTTTCCGTCCGTTTTTTTACAGATACCTTACCATTCTGTGGCATAGAACACTGTAAATGGTCCTGCAAATGATTTTAAAAGAATAGTTGCAGAGAAAAAAAAACGGATTGCATACGGATGTCGTATGGATGTAAAACGGATGGTGCGATTAAAAATCGCATTGAATTCGCATGACAATCGCATAGTTTGCATCCAATTTTTTGGGTCCAGATTATGGACCGGTTTTTTTTCTCGCAAGTGAGTATGAGCCCTTACAGACATGCTTCCGGTGAAGATATTCCAACATCCATGTATTAGGTGAATCTCGCCGCAGAGGGCAGGCACATAATGAGCTGGGTGACCCATCACAGTGGAAGTCTTTTTATTGCACAGTATTGTTATCCTTTGAAGAGTGAGAAAGAAACATCCAAGAACGATGAAAGAAGCTTTTAATTATTTCCAGAGAACATTTCTTTTAACATTGTGAATTTTAAGTGGGTGCTATTTCCATTACCATACCAAACTGGAGCCCGGTCACAATGCCGCCGTTTAACATTTACATAACATTTTAGTAATATCTCATTACCTGTGCCGGACAGGAATCATCCACAATGGCTTCTTCAGGACTTTACCTTCTTTTTTATTATTCAGCATTGTGTTTGGACGCGGCGCCCTATTAAAGGGGAAATCCCCTAAATCAACTGGGTCAGCCGCATCGGAAAATATAGCTATGTATGTTGTATTGGAGTGTGTACTGCCCCCACACACACAAGCACACACTCATACGCACACATACACACTCATACACACACTCAAACACACGCACACACATACTCATACACACATTGATACACACACTCATACGCTCACATATACACACACACAAGTGCACAAACACACACACACATTTAGATATTTTCTGCTGGGTGATGGTGTGATGACCTCCTGCTAGCCAACAAGAGCGGTGTGTGGGTCACACGTAGTGCCAGCTGTCGCACTGCCGCGCACCCTTGAGGGCCGGTTATACTCTTCACCCGCCTCCCAGTCCTGGCAAGGAGGGACTTTGGCAGAGCCCTCCCCAGGCGGCGAGCAGCACGGCAGCAGGTGACTAGACACACAAACAGCTGACTGGGCAAACACACCAGAACCAAAAACCGCAGTGCACCTGCAGGAACTAAGGCAAACAATGAGAAACCAAGCGCAGGTGCCAAAGCATGAACCTCCTGAGAAGACCAAAACACTGACTGTAACCGCCACCAGAACTGAGAACAACCAGCAACAAAGGCGGAAATGGCGGGTTTACATCTGCCTCCAGCAGTCACCGGACCACGCTGGGGCAAGGTGCAATCTCCACCGCCAGACCACAGACACACCGGAGGAGGGGAGAGAAGACTAACACCAGAAGGTCCGCCGCCCCGGGGTCCCCACATAGCATAAATGCTGGGAGCAGCAGCATCCTGCACCCACTGGCAGCAGCTAACACCAGGGGGTCTGCCGCCCCGGGGTCCCCACATGGCATAAACGCTGGGAGCAGCAGCATCCTGCACCCACTGGCAGCAGCTAACACCAGGGGGTCTACCGCCCCGGGGTCCCCATATAGCATAAACGCTGGGAGAAGTGGCATCTCGCACCCATTGGCAGCAGCTAACACCAGGGGGTCTACCGCCCTGGGGTCGCCACATAGCATAAACGCTGGGAGAAGTGGCGTCTCGCACCCACTGGCAGCACCTAACACCAGGGGGCCCAGCGTCCTGGGGTCCACACACAGTATAATTACTGGGAGCAGCGGTGTTCCGCCTCCTAGCGATACTAGCTATCTCCTAGAATGCGACATCCGGACTGAGTGAGCACCCCTGCAAGTTCCGCCCCCTGGTGGTGACACCCTGCCCCTCATGGCCAGCGAAGGGTGACAGGCGGCACGAGGGGCCCGTTCAGGTGCGGAGCTACCATTTCTAACACATATACTCTCATGCATTCACTCATACACTCACACATACATATATACTCACACACACACACATGTATGCCCAGACACATATATACATACCCATAGATACACATACAAACCTACCCTCAAGTACACACACATACATGACACACATACAGAGACACACTCACACACAAACATATATACACGCAGGCATACACACATAATAATCTTTATTTTTATATAGCGCTAACATATTCCGCAGCGCTTTACAATTTGCACACATTATCATCGCTGTCCCCAATGGGGCTCACAATCTAAATTCCCTGTCAGTATGTCTTTGGAATGTGGGAGGAAACCGGAGTGCCCGGAGGAAACCCACGCAAACACGGAGAGAACATACAAACTCTTTGCAGATGTTGTCCTGGGTGGGATTCGAACCCAGGACCCCAGCGCTGCAAGGCTGCAGTGCTATCCACTGAGCCACCGTGCTGCCCATACACATACACGCAGACATACATGAAAACATACATACACTCAGACAGGCACATGTACACATACACAAACAGACATAAACACACACCCACACACATAGTTTCCCCCACAGACATACACACAAAACCCACAATCATACACACACAAACATGCAGACGCATGCAAACACACACACATACAAATACACAGATACAAATACACACACATTTAAATATATGCACACACTTACACAAGCACACATGCACATTTACATATACACGCTGATACACACATATTTACATGCTGTACACATACATGTAACACGTCGGGTAACCGGTTGCTACAGTGGCATAGCTTTCCTCACGGGGAGAGTGATGTCATGCTTGGAAGCGAGGAAGGAACCCTTTGACAGGTATCCAGCACATACAACACCGTGCTGACTCCAGGCCAGAAGGGGGAGCTCTACACCCGGCTTCAGGGGAGCTGCACTCTCTGGTCGGGAGGAGAAGTCAGTTGCTAGGCAGTTGGAGTGAGACAGTTGGTGAGAGGAGAGTGAGGAGAGAGGAAGGAAAGCTGGGGCCGTGCAGATGAGTGATTCTGCGGCTCCTGGGAAGGAAAAAGAAAGCAGAGCAGTCTGTAGGAGACTGAGAGGGAAAAGAAGCACAGGAGAGTGAAGAGCTGGAGAGAGAAGTTGTGACTGAACTTCCTCTACGCTGAGCGCATATACCGGTAGCCGGAAGACTGAGGTTGTGGTGGTAACTTCATGCCCCACGGCAGAAACCGGTGGACAGCTAGAGTTCAAGTTATCTGTCCACCATTAACACCCGGCGACACAGTAACAGATAAAGCCCGGGTCATGATAGAGATCCTATAAAAAGGCTCGAGTTACCTGTCGTACGGGTTAGTGTCCTACTTAAAGGAGGACAGAGAGGAAACGTGAGGACCTTGTGTGAGGCCTAAGGCAGCAAGGGACTACACCACAGCGCAAGAGGGAAGGCTTCCAACCCCACCTGGTAAGGGGGATTCCTGAGTCACTTCCAAGCCGGCCTGACCATACCGGCACCTGTGATCCGGTATCACTGTGGTTGCCTGAATCATACAGTAAAGAGACTGCAGCCCTGTGTCCTCCGTTTCTTTCTACTCCACCTACCACCTGTCCCTACTAAATCAGGAGCCCTGGGGACCCAGCTTCACCTGTGGGAAGCCATACCATCCCTGCTGCCATAACATCACCCCAGTGGACCCCTTTAAGCAGCATCAGTCACCCCTGACCGAGCACCACAGGTGGCGTCACAAACTTTTATTATTCAACTAACCCCTTTAAAGACCGTAACTTTAACATGGGTGCTCAGGGCCACGGACCGGGTCGCCGCCGCCATGACACATCCCTTTAAGTACCAGAGCCGGTACCAAGTTCCCCACGGCCCTGGCGGGCGATCCATACACATATACAGTATTCCTTTCACAACTATTTGCCATGCCCTGCGCAGCCTTTGAATCCAGTTTTATTTTGCCCCGACCTCACATGAATTCATCTACATCATCCATGCCCAGTCCGCTCTGCAGGAAGACAGCACAGATATGATGATGATGATGATGATAATAGATGATGATGGATTTATTTATTTACATAGTTTCCTACAATAACATAAGTGGAATAAGAAGGGAGAGGTTATATCAGGACATGAAAAATGCTCTCAGCTTTATGAGGGTAGTAGGTAAAACACGAGCAAATTTCCAGAATACCAATTGACTTTAAATGAATTTTAGGGCCGGAAGCAAACAATTCATCCAAGTGTTACTCAGAGTAGCGAGAAGGAAAAAAAAATCCTTTTCGATGTGGAGGAGCCAGATGGAAGCATTTTGAGAATTTCCTTCTTCTGTTTTAACATAATATTATCAATGCAATTCAGTGTGAGCCAAATATTCATGCCTGAAGCAAAACTCATAATTCAGCCATGAGTGTCATTGGCCCAGGAATTAACCCGGTTGGTCTTTGGATTTGGTTATTGATTGATTGTGCGACCTAGAGGGGTTATCTCATGAAAACTAGGCAACTCTTTCCATATGTTTTAATATAACGTGTAGACTTTACCCTTTGGGGTTTACGCCTCATCCATACATTACGGTTTGGGCCACAGCCATGGAGACATCTGTCCCTCTGGATCAATTCCTCTGTGGTAGCAGCAGATTGTTGTAGGTTTCCGATTCCGCAATCATGGTGATCAACTGAAATTTACAACATAACTATTATTTATGATGACTGTTTACAATAAGCGATCATTGATAATGATATGTACATAAAGAATATCATTATTTCTGGACGTTATATGACTTGTGTTCTGCATTTTTGAACAATTTTCCCCTCTGCAGGCTCTATCTATCATTTTCAGTTGTCTCTGAGCTGGTGGGTGTAGACTAGCTGCTGTCATGTCTCCCATACACCGCACACCCAGACATAAGGGATTCCTGCCCTCCTGTCTTGATATAATAAATTATGCAGCAGTGTAGCTTTGATTCCAGCTCTGGAGTGAGACAAAACACTTACTAAATAGCATCAGCACAAAAAACACATTATACAGCAGTACAGGACAGGATAGCTGTGAACACAGCACTGGATGAGATAAACCCTTACTAGGAAGCGTCATCAGCATGGAGGGCTATGCAGCTGAACTGAGCAGTATAGCTGTGAATACAGCACTGAAAGAGATAAACCCTTACTAGGAAGCATCATCAGCATGGAGGACTATGCAGCTGTACTGAGCAGTGTAGCTGTGAATTCAGCTATGAGGTTTTATAAAATTTGCATACTTGTGTTTTTGCATTTCTTCCCTATTCATTCATCTCCCCTCTTTATTGGCTTCGATGGGTAGTGGATTCTTCATTGAGCTAGCAGCCTGTCTGAATTTACCAAATAATATCTTAGCTTTTATTTAGAGCAAATGCGGTGTACAGGAGGCAGGGTGAAAGAAAAAGTGAGGCTCATAAAGGGAGAAGAAAGAAGATTTTAATGATTATTTAGTTTTGCACAATTTTTTTTTAAAAGCATATGATGTAATAATAAAATCAGATTTTTTGGTCGGATCACAAATCACATATTCCGTGACTGCAGCCCAATAAACAAAATGACAGACGCGCTCAATATCAGGGCCAGTATGGCTCAACCATCCCGACAATGCCGCTGCCGTGACCCTTAATCAAATCTTTCCTGATAATAATCTTCATGAGGTTGAGAGGATCATCATCGAGCGTCACGTTTAATGCACCAGGAGATGGCGGCCGTCAGCATTTATTAGGTTGTGTCCGAAGCAAAGGAAGAAGCAAACCCCACAGTGATCCGGCGGACTGGTCAGAGACAGGAGCTTTATGTGATATGTGGACACTTGTACCGGGGTGCTCCAACCACTGCAAGAGAAAAATTGTAAGATGTGTACAAAAATCTGGAAACTGCAAAAATTCTGGCATATTGGGAGTTACCTGATACAGTGCTCCAAAACAAAAAGCCACAGTGCCGATGTAGCTGCCGTTTCCTACACAGCTGGATGACCAAGAGTGCTCATATGCTCACCTAATCCAAGGTCCTGACGACTCCATCAGTGATGCTCGGGCAGACCAATGTGCTGTCATAGCGCCGACGTGCACACAGGACATCAAAGTCGCGGTGTGAAGATGTCACTGTGCGGAGACTTTGACATTCTGCACGTGCGTTGGTGTCTCGGCTGTTCTGTAGGGCAAAGGTTTAAAGCGACCTTCAGTCTACAGAACAGAGGACAGTGGAACAGGAATTTCGTGCCTCCCCGCTTTACCGCGGGGCTTAACTTTATCAGCGTGCTGCCGATGCAGTTATTATGGGAAGCTGAGCTCCCGGTGGGTCCCTCTGAGTGCTGGACCTGGAGTGACCGCACCCTCTGCCTACCTGGTAGCTACGCTACTGGGGCAGATATATCATTAGTGCAGCCGCACAGGAAGAGCTGAAAAGGTAAATTCTAAATAGACATATTATTGAACTTCAAAGGGCCCAAATATTGTTCATGCACAGAACTCTCCTCCGTATTTGTCCTCCCTGTACCATCACTTTATAAGATGGGAATGCCCTATTAAGTGGACACTGAACATATGAAGACAGCAGACTCTCTATGCCACATTTCCTTTGTCATTGACTAATCAGGACACAGTCTCTACATGCTTGAACTTTCAACCCTCTCCCAAATTTCTCTTAACTCCCCCTATGGACTTTCACATTTCTTTCCCAACTTGCTACCCTTGGCAAAGTCCTTGCCGCTTTAGGCCTCCCATAGCAGCAACAACTGCAATCAAGCATTTGCAATAACTTGGATGAGTCTTTTACAACGCTCTGGAAGAATTTTGGCCATTCATCTTTGCAGAATTTTTGTAATTCAGCCACAATGGAGGATTCTAAGCCTGAATCACCTTTTTAAGGTCATGCCGCAGCATCTCAATCGGATTAAAGTCAGGGCTTTGACTAGGCCACTCCAAAGTCTTAGTTTTGTTTTTCTTAAGCCATTCAGAGGTGAACTTGACCTGACTTAACCCAAGTGGGCTTCAGTTTGGGGTCATGAACAGATGGCCAAACATTCTCCTTCTGGGTTTTGGTAGACAGCAAAATTCATGCTTCAATTTACCACAGCAAGTCCTCCAGGTCCTGAAGCAGCAAAACAGCCCCAGACCATCACACTACCACCACCATATTTTACTGTTGGTATGATGTTCTTTTTCTTAAATGCTGTGTTACTGCTACACTAGATGTAATAGGACATGCAAAATCCAAAAAGTTCACCGTTTGTCTCATCAGTATTCTCTCAAAAGACTTTGAGATCATCAAGATATTTTCTGGCAAAACTGAGATTAGCTTTTATGCTCTTATTGCTCAGCAGTGTTTCTTGTCTTGGAACTCTGCAATGCCGGCCATTTATGCCTAGTCTCATTCTTATGGTGGAATCATGAACACTGACCTTAACTGAGGCAAGTGAGGCCTGCAGTTCTTTGGATGTTGTTCTGGGGTCTTTGTGACCTCTTGCTGCTTCACCACTGCTCCATGTTTTCGCCATTTGTGGATAATGGCCCTCACTGTGGTTTGCTGGAGTTCTAAAGCTTTAGAAATGGCTTTATAAACTTTTCCAGACTGATAGATCTCAAATACTTTATTTTTCACCTGTTCCATAATTTCTTTGGATCGCGGAATGATGTCTAGTTTTTGTGGATTGTTTGGTCTACTTCACTTTGTCAGGCAGGTCCTATTTAAGTGATTTCTTAATTGAGCACAGATCTGACAGTGATCAGATCTGGGTGTGGCTAGGGAATGTGAACTCAGCTTCCGAAAAATGTGATAAATCACAGTTAATTTATGTTTTAAGGGGGGGGGGATCACTTTCACACAAGGCCCTGTATATTTGGATTTCTTTTTCTCTTAATAATAAAGACCTTCATTTAAAAATTGCATTGTGTGTATACACAATATAAACAAGTATAAAGTTGAGGGTTTTTTTTGTTTTTTTTCAGCCTGTTTTTTTTAATTTGCACCAAATTTTTCCTTTAATTTGCTCCATTTTTAAAACCTCTATTATGTGCCTTTGTTATTATGGGTGCAGCTTCTTTTTTTTCAAAAAAATTGCTGCTGATTCATCAATTGAAACGTTTTAAACTTTTTGCAAAGTTTTTGCACAACTGATTTTTGTTTTGTGTGCGACATTTTATTGGAGATTAAAAAATGTAATTGAAATCAGGCACATTAATGTAACCAGCGAATCCTCAGCTCCGATGTAAAACCTTTCCTGTTCAGTGGTAGTAATAGGTAAATGTTTGGATATTTACTTTTTTCTTGGGGGGGGGGGGAGGGGGGATTAAAAATATTGCAAAAATAATTTATTTGTAGAATTGAATAAAACAGAACATTCCCAGCACTGTAGAGAAACACAATACAGTTTTTTTTCACACAGGACCCTGTAGGTTTGGATTTCTTTTTCCCTTAATAATAAAGACCTTCATTCATAAACTGCATTTTGTGATTACTTGTGTTATCTTTGTCCAATATTTAAATATTTTTGGTGATCTAAAGCATTTAAGTGTGACAAACATGCAAAAGAATAGGAAGTCAGGAAGGGGTCAATCACTTTTTCACACCACGGTACCATAACAACTGAGTTTAGTAATAGTAACAAGTATTATCGGGGTGTCGTAAAATAAAGAAGGTCCAAGGTTGATAATTAGAGGGTCAACATCAAGAATCCGGTCCAACTCCTGACTCCAAAAGGCAGAAGTTAAGTAAGGACTTAGGCTAGTTTCACATTTGCGTTTAAAAACGCAGCGTTTTAAACGCAAACGCATGTGGTGAAAAAAACGCATGTAAACGCGTGCAAACGCTGCGTTTTTTAGATGCATGCATTTTTGCATGTGGTAAAAAAAACACGGCGTTTTGACGCATTTACATGCGTTTTTTCCTGCGTTTGCGTTTTTGAAACGCATGATGAGAAGTGTGTGACAGCTGCCAATCATCAAAATCAACTAGAAAACCCACAATAAACAGAAATAGCTAGGGTTAGGGTTAGGATCCCTAGGGTTAGGGTTATGGTTACGATCCCTAGGGTTAGGGTTAGGGTTAGGATCCCTAGGGTTAGGGTTAGGATCCCTAGGGTTAGGGTTAAGGTTAGGATCCCTAGGGTTAGGGTTAGGGTTAGGATCCCTAGGGTTAGGGTTCGGGTTATGATCCCTTTAGGGTTGGGGTTAGGGTTGGGAGGTGGCTTATCAGTGTGTATTCTTGTGTTATTCTATTAAAACGCATGCGTTTAAAAACGCAAGCAAACGCATGTGCTTAAAAACGCATGCATTTACATAGACAGCAATACGTTTGTTTGCCGCAAAATAACGCATGCGGTTTTAATGTTAAGTATAGAAAAAAAACCGCATGTGTTTTTTTGCGCTAAAACGCAGCGGCAAAAAACGCAAATGTGAAACCATCCTTAGTAAGTTTTTATCGAAGGTCAAGAAGTCAAATGTTCAAGATATTGGCGTATAGATCTGTGATTGATCTGACGCGGTCTGGGCACCTTGATCGGCATAAGGACATGGCTCTGCACTTGGAAATGAATAGTCCTGAATTTGATGGGACCGTACAGATTTCTTGGAATCAGTATCAGGTGAGGTCTATGTAAGTCCTGACCATAATTGGACATTCCTACCCTTTTTTGGTTGTCCCCAGTGAGGGACTGGAGCCGTTAATATCATCATTTTATTTCCCCATCTGAGATGTTGGTCCATACAGAACTGGCAGATGAAAACGGAGGGCACCTGAGCAACAGCAACCAGCTAGTAGAGAGCTGGAAAAAGATAGTAACTTCAACTCGGCTAACATATATTCTCAAAATTCAATGAAAAACACCGATACCAAACATTTCTATCTCTCGTAATTAGTTTGGGTCAGGAATACATGAAGCCACTTATTATTCCGATGGTTCCCAGCTCCCCTGCGCTCCAATGCTCCTAATTATTGCAGCAATATCAAGAAAAACAAAACCCATCAGGAGGCAAAAAGATAATTGGACTTTTTTTTTTTGTAGACTTTGTCAAATATTATAAAAATCTGCAATTTCAGATAGAAAGCAGCGCGGCCGATCTTCATCTCTGTACAAGGCGAAACTGATGGAATTCGGTATGACTGGTTTATCCGCCTGGTGCAGCCTCGGAATTACAGAAGCGTTGGGTTCATCGGGCATCTCCACTTTTTTTTTTTTTTTTACAATGTTGCCGGGAATTCTAGCGAAGTAATAAAATCTGATAGCTCTGTGCATAAAAATCTCTGCGCGCCGTTCTAACTATTGGTGGAGTGATTAGGCAACGTAATCGTGTGCATTGTTCTTTGCGAGGCGCTGATAAAAGCATTATCTCCGTCATTATGTTACATTATATGCAATCGTACAGGCAAGGAGAGGCGAAGATTCCTGGAAGACATTTGCAAGTATAAAGGTCCATTAACTCACGCAGAGCGCCTGGTGCTCGCTGTCAGCCCTGACCCTGGACCGCGATGTCCTCAGGTGCATTTCTTGAACTTTTTTTTCATTTACTTACTTAAAAATAAAAAATCTTTTACATCCGCAAGGCTGTAATGTGCTATTAGCATTGAAGATAAGCTGCAGAATTTTTCCGCATACATCCAAAAGTGTCAGTCTACACCATCGGCGTACCTGGGACTGTATGATCTCAGACAGCAAAGGACACAACCGGTGACAAAGGATGGAAAATTCTTGGCCAAATCAAGATCAGGAAAGCTTTCTTAAAGGGATAAATGTATCCTCATCCATGGGATAGGTCGCTGAGGGTCTGACCATTGCCCTCTGGAACCCTGTGAACCGGTTTCTGCCGTCCCGTCCTGCACAGAGCGGAGGTGAGAACACGCTGCATTCGCTAAATCCAATGTCAATGGGACTGCTGGATATAGTGGAGCACTGCACTTAGCAGTCCCATACGCAATGAACACAGCATATGGCACCTCCGCTCCATCCAGGATGGGGCCCTGTTCACAGAGTTATAGAGCACCATTCTCAATATTCTCCATTCTCAGACCCCCAGTAATCAGCAAGTTGTTCACTATTCTATGGATAAGGGACAACTTGATTTTTTTTATAGAAATAACCCTTTAAATATATTAGAGAGGCATGTCTAAGGATAGTAGTGCAAGTAATAGTTTCGCTCTTGTGGTGGCATGCTCCTTTAAGATGTAAGGAATATAAGGAATGTAGTGTATGTATATTATTGTTGATGCATAAAGCTTTGTTGGGGTGAAGATATTAACTTAAACTGTGAATGGGCGTACACCAGGTATTATTTTAATTATCTGTTACTTTGTTGGTATCCTCCACTACTCGTCAGCAGTGACTGTTGACTTTATCTGGGCTGTAGTAATGCGCCATAGTCCCCTCTGTGGC
The DNA here is from genome assembly GCF_032444005.1 of Ranitomeya imitator. Taxonomy (NCBI): domain Eukaryota; kingdom Metazoa; phylum Chordata; class Amphibia; order Anura; family Dendrobatidae; genus Ranitomeya; species Ranitomeya imitator. The sequence continues at coordinate 192,757,048 of NC_091289.1, read as the reverse complement.
ATCACCATCAGTTGTGCCCATCACCTTCAACCAGGCTGTAGTAAGGCACTACAGTCCCCTCCATGGCATCACCATCAGTAGTGTCCATCACCTTCACCCAGGCTGTAGTAAGACACTACAATCCCCTCCATGGCATCACCATCAGTAGTGTCCGTCACCTGTATCCAGGCTGTAGTAAGACACTACAGTCCCCTCCATGGCATCACCATCAGTAGTGTCCATCACCTGTACCCAGGCTGCAGTAAGGCACTACAGTTCCCTCCATGGCATCACCATCAGTAGTGTCCATCACCTGTACCCAGGCTGTAGTAAGGCACTACAGTCCCCTCCATGGCATCACCATCAGTACTGCCCATCACCTGTACCCAGGCTGTAGTAAGGCACTACAGTCCCCTCCATGGCATCACCATCAGTAGTGTCCGTCACCTGTACCCAGGCTGTAGTAAAGCACTACAGTCCCCTCCATGGCATCACCATCAGTAGTGCCCATCACCTGTACCCAGGCTGTAGTAAGGCACTACAGTCCCCTCCATGGCATCACCATCAGTAGTGCCCCTCACCTGTACCCAGGCTGTAGTAAGGCACTACAGTCCCCTCCATGGCATCACAATCAGTAGTGTCCGTCACCTGTACCCAGGCTGCAGTAAGGCACTACAGTCCCCTCCATGGCATCACCATCAGTAGTGCCCCTCACCTGTACCCAGGCTGTAGTAAGGCACTACAGTCCCCTCCATGGCATCACCATCAGTAGTGCCCATCACCTTCACCCAGGCTGTAGTAAGACACTACAGTCCCCTCCATGGCATCACCATCAGTAGTGTCCGTCACCTGTACCCAGGCTGTAGTAAGACACTACAGTCCCCTCCATGGCATCACCATCAGTAGTGTCCGTCACCTGTACCCAGGCTGTAGTAAGACACTACAGTCCCCTCCATGGCATCACCATCAGTAGTGTCCATCACCTGTACCCAGGCTGCAGTAAGGCACTACAGTCCCCTCCATGGCATCACCATCAGTAGTGTCCATCACCTGTACCCAGGCTGTAGTAAGGCACTACAGTCCCCTCCATGGCATCACCATCAGTACTGCCCGTCACCCGTACCCAGGCTGTAGTAAGGCACTACTGTCCCCTCCATGGCATCACCATCAGTAGTGTCCGTCACCTGTACCCAGGCTGTAGTAAGGCACTACAGTCCCCTCCATGGCATCACCATCAGTAGTGCCCATCACCTGTACCCAGGCTGTAGTAAGGCACTACAGTCCCCTCCATGGCATCACCATCAGTAGTGCCCCTCACCTGTACCCAGGCTGTAGTAAGGCACTACAGTCCCCTCCATGGCATCACAATCAGTAGTGTCCGTCACCTGTACCCAGGCTGCAGTAAGGCACTACAGTCCCCTCCATGGCATCACCATCAGTAGTGCCCCTCACCTGTACCCAGGCTGTAGTAAGGCACTACAGTCCCCTCCATGGCATCACCATCAGTACTGCCCATCACCTGTACCCAGGCTGTAGTAAGGCACTACAGTCCCCTCCATGGCATCACCATCAGTAGTGTCCGTCACCTGTACCCAGGCTGTAGTAAGGCACTACAGTCCCCTCTATGGCATCACCATCAGTAGTGCCCATCACCTTCATCCAGGCTGTAGTAAGACACTACAGTCCCCTCCATGGCCTCACCATCAGTAGTGCCCATCACCTTCACCCAGGCTGTAGTAAGGCACTACAGTTCCCTCCATGGCATCACCATCAGTAGAGTCTGTCACCTGTACCCAGGCTGCAGTAAGGCACTACAGTCTCCTCCATGGCATCACCATCAGTAGTGTCCGTCACCTGTACCCAGGCTGTAGTAAGGCACTACAGTCCCCTCCATGGCATCACCATCAGTAGTGCCCATCACCTGTACCCAGGCTGTAGTAAGGCACTACAGTCCCCTCCATGGCATCACCATCAGTAGTGTCCGTCACCTGTACCCAGGCTGTAGTAAGGCACTACAGTCCCCTCCATGGCATCACCATCAGTAGTGCCCATCACCTGTACCCAGGCTGTAGTAAGGCACTACAGTCCCCTCCATGGCATCACCATCAGTAGTGCCCCTCACCTGTACCCAGGCTGTAGTAAGGCACTACAGTCCCCTCCATGGCATCACTATCAGTAGTGCCCATCACCTGTACCCAGGCTGTAGTAAGACACTACAGTCCCCTCCATGGCATCACCATCAGTAGTGCCCCTCACCTGTACCCAGGCTGTAGTAAGACACTACAGTCCCCTCCATGGCATCACCATCAGTAGTGTCCGTCACCTGTACCCAGGCTGTAGTAAGACACTACAGTCCCCTCCATGGCATCACCATCAGTAGTGTCCATCACCTGTACCCAGGCTGTAGTAAGACACTACAGTCCCCTCCATGGCATCACAATCAGTAGTGTCCGTCACCTGTACCCAGGCTGCAGTAAGGCACTACAGTCCCCTCCATGGCATCACCATCAGTAGTGCCCCTCACATGTACCCAGGCTGTAGTAAGGCACTACAGTCCCCTCCATGGCATCACCATCAGTACTGCCCATCACCTGTACCCAGGCTGTAGTAAGGCACTACAGTCCCCTCCATGGCATCACCATCAGTAGTGTCCATCACCTGTACCCAGGCTGCAGTAAGGCACTACAGTCCCCTCCATGGCATCACCATCAGTAGTGTCCATCACCTGTACCCAGGCTGTAGTAAGGCACTACAGTCCCCTCCATGGCATCACCATCAGTACTGCCCATCACCTGTACCCAGGCTGTAGTAAGGCACTACTGTCCCCTCCATGGCATCACCATCAGTAGTGTCCGTCACCTGTACCCAGGCTGTAGTAAGGCACAACAGTCCCCTCCATGGCATCACCATCAGTAGTGCCCATCACCTGTACCCAGGCTGTAGTAAGGCACTACAGTCCCCTCCATGGTATCACCATCAGTAGTGCCCCTCACCTGTACCCAGGCTGTAGTAAGGCACTACAGTCCCCTCCATGGCATCACAATCAGTAGTGTCCGTCACCTGTACCCAGGCTGCAGTAAGGCACTACAGTCCCCTCCATGGCATCACCATCAGTAGTGCCCATCACCTGTACCCAGGCTGTAGTAAGGCACTACAGTCCCCTCCATGGCATCACCATCAGTACTGCCCATCACCTGTACCCAGGCTGTAGTAAGGCACTACAGTCCCCTCCATGGCATCACCATCAGTAGTGTCCGTCACCTGTACCCAGGCTGTAGTAAGGCACTACAGTCCCCTCTATGGCATCACCATCAGTAGTGCCCATCACCTGTACCCAGGCTGTAGTAAGGCACTACTGTCCCCTCCATGGCATCACCATCAGTAGTGTCCGTCACCTGTACCCAGGCTGTAGTAAGGCACTACAGTCCCCTCCATGGCATCACCATCAGTAGTGCCCATCACCTGTACCCAGGCTGTAGTAAGGCACTACAGTCCCCTCCATGGCATCACCATCAGTAGTGCCCCTCACCTGTACCCAGGCTGTAGTAAGGCACTACAGTCCCCTCCATGGCATCACAATCAGTAGTGTCCGTCATCTGTACCCAGGCTGTAGTAAGGCACTACAGTCCCCTCCATGGCATCACCATCAGTACTGCCCATCACCTGTACCCAGGCTGTAGTAAGGCACTACAGTCCCCTCCATGGCATCACCATCAGTAGTGCCCCTCACCTGTACCCAGGCTGTAGTAAGGCACTACAGTCCCCTCCATGGCATCACCATCAGTAGTGCCCATCACCTTCACCCAGGCTGTAGTAAGACACTACAGTCCCCTCCATGGCATCACCATCAGTAGTGTCCGTCACCTGTACCCAGGCTGTAGTAAGACACTACAGTCCCCTCCATGGCATCACCATCAGTAGTGTCCGTCACCTGTACCCAGGCTGTAGTAAGACACTACAGTCCCCTCCATGGCATCACCATCAGTAGTGTCCATCACCTGTACCCAGGCTGCAGTAAGGCACTACAGTCCCCTCCATGGCATCACCATCAGTAGTGTCCATCACCTGTACCCAGGCTGTAGTAAGGAACTACAGTCCCCTCCATGGCATCACCATCAGTACTGCCCGTCACCCGTACCCAGGCTGTAGTAAGGCACTACTGTCCCCTCCATGGCATCACCATCAGTAGTGTCCGTCACCTGTACCCAGGCTGTAGTAAGGCACTACAGTCCCCTCCATGGCATCACCATCAGTAGTGCCCATCACCTGTACCCAGGCTGTAGTAAGGCACTACAGTCCCCTCCATGGCATCACCATCAGTAGTGCCCCTCACCTGTACCCAGGCTGTAGTAAGGCACTACAGTCCCCTCCATGGCATCACAATCAGTAGTGTCCGTCACCTGTACCCAGGCTGCAGTAAGGCACTACAGTCCCCTCCATGGCATCACCATCAGTAGTGCCCCTCACCTGTACCCAGGCTGTAGTAAGGCACTACAGTCCCCTCCATGGCATCACCATCAGTACTGCCCATCACCTGTACCCAGGCTGTAGTAAGGCACTACAGTCCCCTCCATGGCATCACCATCAGTAGTGTCCGTCACCTGTACCCAGGCTGTAGTAAGGCACTACAGTCCCCTCTATGGCATCACCATCAGTAGTGCCCATCACCTTCATCCAGGCTGTAGTAAGACACTACAGTCCCCTCCATGGCCTCACCATCAGTAGTGCCCATCACCTTCACCCAGGCTGTAGTAAGGCACTACAGTTCCCTCCATGGCATCACCATCAGTAGAGTCTGTCACCTGTACCCAGGCTGCAGTAAGGCACTACAGTCTCCTCCATGGCATCACCATCAGTAGTGTCCGTCACCTGTACCCAGGCTGTAGTAAGGCACTACAGTCCCCTCCATGGCATCACCATCAGTAGTGCCCATCACCTGTACCCAGGCTGTAGTAAGGCACTACAGTCCCCTCCATGGCATCACCATCAGTAGTGTCCGTCACCTGTACCCAGGCTGTAGTAAGGCACTACAGTCCCCTCCATGGCATCACCATCAGTAGTGCCCATCACCTGTACCCAGGCTGTAGTAAGGCACTACAGTCCCCTCCATGGCATCACCATCAGTAGTGCCCCTCACCTGTACCCAGGCTGTAGTAAGGCACTACAGTCCCCTCCATGGCATCACTATCAGTAGTGCCCATCACCTGTACCCAGGCTGTAGTAAGACACTACAGTCCCCTCCATGGCATCACCATCAGTAGTGCCCCTCACCTGTACCCAGGCTGTAGTAAGACACTACAGTCCCCTCCATGGCATCACCATCAGTAGTGTCCGTCACCTGTACCCAGGCTGTAGTAAGACACTACAGTCCCCTCCATGGCATCACCATCAGTAGTGTCCATCACCTGTACCCAGGCTGTAGTAAGACACTACAGTCCCCTCCATGGCATCACAATCAGTAGTGTCCGTCACCTGTACCCAGGCTGCAGTAAGGCACTACAGTCCCCTCCATGGCATCACCATCAGTAGTGCCCCTCACATGTACCCAGGCTGTAGTAAGGCACTACAGTCCCCTCCATGGCATCACCATCAGTACTGCCCATCACCTGTACCCAGGCTGTAGTAAGGCACTACAGTCCCCTCCATGGCATCACCATCAGTAGTGTCCATCACCTGTACCCAGGCTGCAGTAAGGCACTACAGTCCCCTCCATGGCATCACCATCAGTAGTGTCCATCACCTGTACCCAGGCTGTAGTAAGGCACTACAGTCCCCTCCATGGCATCACCATCAGTACTGCCCATCACCTGTACCCAGGCTGTAGTAAGGCACTACTGTCCCCTCCATGGCATCACCATCAGTAGTGTCCGTCACCTGTACCCAGGCTGTAGTAAGGCACAACAGTCCCCTCCATGGCATCACCATCAGTAGTGCCCATCACCTGTACCCAGGCTGTAGTAAGGCACTACAGTCCCCTCCATGGTATCACCATCAGTAGTGCCCCTCACCTGTACCCAGGCTGTAGTAAGGCACTACAGTCCCCTCCATGGCATCACAATCAGTAGTGTCCGTCACCTGTACCCAGGCTGCAGTAAGGCACTACAGTCCCCTCCATGGCATCACCATCAGTAGTGCCCATCACCTGTACCCAGGCTGTAGTAAGGCACTACAGTCCCCTCCATGGCATCACCATCAGTACTGCCCATCACCTGTACCCAGGCTGTAGTAAGGCACTACAGTCCCCTCCATGGCATCACCATCAGTAGTGTCCGTCACCTGTACCCAGGCTGTAGTAAGGCACTACAGTCCCCTCTATGGCATCACCATCAGTAGTGCCCATCACCTGTACCCAGGCTGTAGTAAGGCACTACTGTCCCCTCCATGGCATCACCATCAGTAGTGTCCGTCACCTGTACCCAGGCTGTAGTAAGGCACTACAGTCCCCTCCATGGCATCACCATCAGTAGTGCCCATCACCTGTACCCAGGCTGTAGTAAGGCACTACAGTCCCCTCCATGGCATCACCATCAGTAGTGCCCCTCACCTGTACCCAGGCTGTAGTAAGGCACTACAGTCCCCTCCATGGCATCACAATCAGTAGTGTCCGTCATCTGTACCCAGGCTGTAGTAAGGCACTACAGTCCCCTCCATGGCATCACCATCAGTACTGCCCATCACCTGTACCCAGGCTGTAGTAAGGCACTACAGTCCCCTCCATGGCATCACCATCAGTAGTGTCCGTCACCTGTACCCAGGCTGTAGTAAGGCACTACAGTCCCCTCTATGGCATCACCATCAGTAGTGCCCATCACCTTCACCCAGGCTGTAGTAAGACACTACAGTCCCCTCCATGGCCTCACCATCAGTAGTGCCCATCACCTTCACCCAGGCTGTAGTAAGGCACTACAGTTCCCTCCATGGCATCACCATCAGTAGAGTCTGTCACCTGTACCCAGGCTGCAGTAAGGCACTACAGTCCCCTCCATGGCATCACCATCAGTAGTGTCCGTCACCTGTACCCAGGCTGTAGTAAGGCACTACAGTCCCCTCCATGGCATCACCATCAGTAGTGCCCATCACCTGTACCCAGGCTGTAGTAAGGCACTACAGTCCCCTCCATGGCATCACCATCAGTAGTGTCCGTCACCTGTACCCAGGCTGTAGTAAGGCACTACAGTCCCCTCCATGGCATCACCGTCAGTAGTGCCCATCACCTGTACCCAGGCTGTAGTAAGGCACTACAGTCCCCTCCATGGCATCACCATCAGTAGTGCCCCTCACCTGTACCCAGGCTGTAGTAAGGCACTACAGTCCCCTCCATGGCATCACTATCAGTAGTGCCCATCACCTGTACCCAGGCTGTAGTAAGACACTACAGTCCCCTCCATGGCATCACCATCAGTAGTGCCCCTCACCTGTACCCAGGCTGTAGTAAGACACTACAGTCCCCTCCATGGCATCACCATCAGTAGTGTCCGTCACCTGTACCCAGGCTGTAGTAAGACACTACAGTCCCCTCCATGGCATCACCATCAGTAGTGTCCATCACCTGTACCCAGGCTGTAGTAAGACACTACAGTCCCCTCCATGGCATCACAATCAGTAGTGTCCGTCACCTGTACCCAGGCTGCAGTAAGGCACTACAGTCCCCTCCATGGCATCACCATCAGTAGTGCCCCTCACCTGTACCCAGGCTGTAGTAAGGCACTACAGTCCCCTCCATGGCATCACCATCAGTACTGCCCATCACCTGTACCCAGGCTGTAGTAAGGCACTACAGACCCCTCCATGGCATCACCATCAGTAGTGTCCATCACCTGTACCCAGGCTGCAGTAAGGCACTACAGTCCCCTCCATGGCATCACCATCAGTACTGCCCATCACCTGTACCCAGGCTGTAGTAAGGCACTACTGTCCCCTCCATGGCATCACCATCAGTACTGCCCATCACCTGTACCCAGGCTGTAGTAAGGCACTACAGTTCCCTCCATGGCATCACCATCAGTAGTGTCCATCACCTGTACCCAGGCTGTAGTAAGGCACTACAGTCCCCTCCATGGCATCACCATCAGTACTGCCCATCACCTGTACCCAGGCTGTAGTAAGGCACTACAGTTCCCTCCATGGCATCACCATCAGTAGTGTCCATCACCTGTACCCAGGCTGTAGTAAGGCACTACAGTCCCCTCCATGGCATCACCATCAGTACTGCCCATCACCTGTACCCAGGCTGTAGTAAGGCACTACTGTCCCCTCCATGGCATCACCATCAGTAGTGTCCGTCACCTGTACCCAGGCTGTAGTAAGGCACTACAGTCCCCTCCATGGCATCACCATCAGTAGTGTCCGTCACCTGTACCCAGGCTGTAGTAAGGCACTACAGTCCCCTCCATGGCATCACCATCAGTAGTGCCCCTCACCTGTACCCAGGCTGTAGTAAGGCACTACTGTCCCCTCCATGGCATCACCATCAGTACTGCCCATCACCTGTACCCAGGCTGTAGTAAGGCACTACAGTCCCCTCCATGGCATCACCATCAGTAGTGTCCATCACCTGTACCCAGGCTGCAGTAAGGCACTACAGTCCCCTCCATGGCATCACCATCAGTAGTGTCCATCACCTGTACCCAGGCTGTAGTAAGGCACTACAGTCCCCTCCATGGCATCACCATCAGTACTGCCCATCACCTGTACCCAGGCTGTAGTAAGGCACTACTGTCCCCTCCATGGCATCACCATCAGTAGTGTCCGTCACCTGTACCCAGGCTGTAGTAAGGCACTACAGTCCCCTCCATGGCATCACCATCAGTAGTGCCCATCACCTGTACCCAGGCTGTAGTAAGGCACTACAGTCCCCTCCATGGCATCACCATCAGTAGTGCCCCTCACCTGTACCCAGGCTGTAGTAAGGCACTACAGTCCCCTCCATGGCATCACAATCAGTAGTGTCCGTCACCTGTACCCAGGCTGCAGTAAGGCACTACAGTCCTCTCCATGGCATCACCATCAGTAGTGCCCCTCACCTGTACCCAGGCTGTAGTAAGGCACTACAGTCCCCTCCATGGCATCACCATCAGTACTGCCCATCACCTGTACCCAGGCTGTAGTAAGGCACTACAGTCCCCTCCATGGCATCACCATCAGTAGTGTCCGTCACCTGTACCCAGGCTGTAGTAAGGCACTACAGTCCCCTCTATGGCATCACCATCAGTAGTGCCCATCACCTTCACCCAGGCTGTAGTAAGACACTACAGTCCCCTCCATGGCCTCACCATCAGTAGTGCCCATCACCTTCACCCAGGCTGTAGTAAGGCACTACAGTTCCCTCCATGGCATCACCATCAGTAGAGTCTGTCACCTGTACCCAGGCTGCAGTAAGGCACTACAGTCCCCTCCATGGAATCACCATCAGTAGTGTCCGTCACCTGTACCCAGGCTGTAGTAAGGCACTACAGTCCCCTCCATGGCATCACCATCAGTAGTGCCCATCACCTGTACCCAGGCTGTAGTAAGGCACTACAGTCCCCTCCATGGCATCACCATCAGTAGTGTCCGTCACCTGTACCCAGGCTGTAGTAAGGCACTACAGTCCCCTCCATGGCATCACCATCAGTAGTGCCCATCACCTGTACCCAGGCTGTAGTAAGGCACTACAGTCCCCTCCATGGCATCACCATCAGTAGTGCCCCTCACCTGTACCCAGGCTGTAGTAAGGCACTACAGTCCCCTCCATGGCATCACTATCAGTAGTGCCCATCACCTGTACCCAGGCTGTAGTAAGGCACTACAGTCCCCTCCATGGCATCACCATCAGTAGTGCCCATCACCTGTACCCAGGCTGTAGTAAGGCACTACAGTCCCCTCCATGGCATCACCATCAGTAGTGCCCCTCACCTGTACCCAGGCTGTAGTAAGGCACTACAGTCCCCTCCATGGCATCACTATCAGTAGTGCCCATCACCTGTACCCAGGCTGTAGTAAGACACTACAGTCCCCTCCATGGCATCACCATCAGTAGTGCCCCTCACCTGTACCCAGGCTGTAGTAAGACACTACAGTCCCCTCCATGGCATCACCATCAGTAGTGTCCGTCACCTGTACCCAGGCTGTAATAAGACACTACAGTCCCCTCCATGGCATCACCATCAGTAGTGTCCATCACCTGTACCCAGTCTGTAGTAAGACACTACAGTCCCCTCCATGGCATCACCATCAGTAGAGTCTGTCACCTGTACCCAGGCTGTAGTAAGGCACTACAGTCCCCTCTATGGCATCACCATCAGTAAAGTCTGTCACCTGTACCCAGGCTGTAGTAAGACACTACAGTCCCCTCCATGGCATCACCATCAGTAGTGTCCATCACCTGTACCCAGGCTGTAGTAAGACACTACAGTTCCCTCCATGGCATCACCATCAGTAGTGTCCATCACCTGTACCCAGGCTGTAGTAAGACACTACAGTCCCCTCCATGGCATCACCATCAGTAGAGTCTGTCACCTGTACCCAGGCTGTAGTAAGGCACTACAGTCCCCTCCATGGCATCACCATCAGTAGTGTCCATCACCTGTACCCAGGCTGTAGTAAGACACTACAGTCCCCTCCATGGCATCACTATCAGTAGAGTCTGTCACCTGTACCCAGGCTGTAGTAAGACACTACAGTCCCCTCCATGGCATCACTATCAGTAGAGTCTGTCACCTGTACCCAGGCTGTAGTAAGACACTACAGTCCCCTCCATGGCATCACCATCAGTAGTGTCCATCACCTGTACCCAGGCTGTAGTAAGACACTACAGTCCCCTCCATGGCATCACCATCAGTAGTGTCCATCACCTGTACCCAGGCTGTAGTAAGACACTACAGTCCCCTCCATGGCATCACTATCAGTAGAGTCTGTCACCTGTACCCAGGCTGTAGTAAGACACTACAGTCCCCTCCATGGCATCACCATCAGTAGTGTCTGTCACCTGTACCCAGGCTGTAGTAAGACTCTACAGTCCCCTCCATGGCCTCACCATCAGTAGTGCCCATCACCTGCACCCAGGCTGTAGCAAGACACTACAGTCCTCTCCATGGCATCACCATCTTTACTGCCGTCACCTGCACCCGAGCTGTAGTAAGTAATACATCACAGTCCCATCCATGGCATCACCGTCTGTAGTGTCTGTTGATGCTGCACCACACAGAGGCCCCAAGGCCAGATCTTTGTTCTCCATCTCAGAAGGCTCCAGAAACATCTGTACCAGAGCAATCACAATGGCTGAAGATTCCTACTTCTATGTGTCCATCAATGGGGGCAAATATCTTCTCCATATTGGAACGTGCAGTCATTACTCTTCGGTAACACCCATGCTCCTCACTCCTCCTTGTCAGAAGTCAATGCTTGTTCTCTTGAGAATCCAAAAGAATCTGAGGCGGCTTTTCCTTGGGTGAGTCTGGTAGCACGAGTGTAGTCTTTCGATTGACTTTGGTGCTTGGAACAATACCGTAATCAGCACATCAACACAACCTGGATGGTAAAACTAATCACAGGAGATGATGACCATGATCTGCACATGTGCCTGGCCGGCTCTGATGGAATCAGTGGCTCCATGTCCTGCCCAGGTCAAGGAATCAGGTCTTGTTCAGATGCAATATTATGAGCATATGGACCGGGGTTGTCTGGAGCAGTGTTGGACACAGACAGGAGAGGCCCTTGTGCAAGAACAATATATGGGCCCTTTACATTTAAAAACCTCATTATAATGCACAATTCCACCTGTTTTGAAGGAGGACATGGGCCCCCTTACTTCCTGGGCCCCTTGCACAGGTTGCACCAATGATATGTCTGCTCGTGGATTGGAGTCCACACTTTCCTGTCCAGCTCCGGTCCGGTCTGCGCTGTAGAATGATTCGGTTGATGTTGAATTTACAAATATAAAATGTTTTGTTATTTTGATTGATTACGCAGGGAATTGAGGATGAAATGTAGAACCATGGAGATTACAGTAAAAGAATGAAGTCGTCCTGGAGCACGGATCCCATCTGTAGGGTCTCATCTGTGTGTACAGCGTGCCGGAGGGGACAGACGGAAATTATTTATTATATATGTATGCTATTGCTGACCTTACAGACAAGCGTAACCTCAGGCCGCCCCCATCAGAATCTTCTCAGGATTGTTACAATGTTACGGAATTTACTAATTCTTACAATTGTCGCTGATCACTTCCCATAGGGATAAGGTAAACTGTTAGTTGTCATTGCCACAGATGTAGCAAATTAACAATTCCTTATAGTGCTACATGCCACAATGTGGGAAACAGTAAGGGAATATTTTTAACCCCTTCAGGCGCAATGTCGTATTCATCCGTCATGGAGCGGAGCCCACACCGTACATGGCACTGATCGCTGCTGTGCAGATAATTAAATGCTCCTGTCACATTTCTGACTACAACAATTAAGTTTCATGATCCCCGTGTGGTGAAAATGAGTTGCCATGCCTGAAAGTCCCCATTGCTGCCACTTTAGTGCCCCTGCGAAGGCCAGACACAGAGCAGGATCTAGCAATATAAAGTTCAAGGGATAAGTGGTCAACGATCGCAGGTTCAAGTCAGCAAAAACAAATATGAAAACAAAGTCTGAAAAGTTTTTTTTACTCATTCAAGAAAAAAAAAATTATTCAATAGAAAAATGTTACTTGTACAGTAAAGGCCGTCAAAGAACAAAAAAAAACAACCAAAACACCAGTATTATCCAACATACCGAAAAGCAAAGCACTGGCAATGGCAATGATAAAAAAAGGTTATAGGTCACAAACACAACGTCCGGAGTCGGAGAAGAATCTGAATTGATCATTGAAGTGCTGCAGAGCGACAGAGCCCCCCACTACTCTCAAGCCCCCATGGAGCGGCTGTGCCCACTCCTCTCAAGCCCCCGTGGAGCAAATGTGCCCCCCACTCCTCTCAAGCCCCCATAGAGTGACTGTGCACCCCACTCCTCTCAAGCCCCTGTGGAGTGACTGTGCACCCCACTCCTCTCAAGCCCCCGTGGAGTGACTGTGCCCCCCACTCCTCTCAAGCCCCCATGGAGTGACTGTGCACCCCACTCCTCTCAAGCCCCTGTGGAGCGACTGTGCCCCCCACTCCTCTCAAGCCCCTGTGGAGCGACTGTGCCCCCCACTACTCTCAAGCCCCCATGGAGCGGCTGTGCCCACTCCTCTCAAGCCCCTGTGGAGCAAATGTGCCCCCCCACTACTCTCAAGCCCCCGTGGAGCAAATGTGCCCCTCACTACTCTCAAGCCCCCTTGGAGCGACTGTATCCCCCACTCCTCTCAAGCGCCAGTGGAGCAAATGTGCCCCTCACTACTCTCAAGCCCCCTTGGAGCGACTGTGCCCCCACTCCTCTCAAGCCCCCATGGAGCTACTGTGCCCCCCACTCCTCTCAAGCCCCCATGGAGCGATTTTGCCCCACACTTCTCTCAAACCCCATGCAGCAACTGTGCCCCCCACTCATCTCAAGCCCCCATGGAGCTTCTGTGCCCCCCACTCCTCTCAAGCCCCCATGGAGCTACTGTGCCCCCCACTCATCTCAAGCCCCCATGGAGCTACTGTGCCCCCACTCCTCTCAAGCCCCCATGGAGCTACTGTGCCCCCCACTCCTCTCAAGCCCCCATGGAGCTACTGTGCCCCTCTACTTTTCCCCGTGCAGCTGATCCCGCAGGTATGTCTGCTAATAACAGTTTCCCAATAATAAAAGATGCAGAATTCTGTTTTATTACGTTTTATTTTATATATTTACAGGGAGAAAAAAAAGTATCAGAAATATGTAAATTTGTGTTTGATCCTTTTTTGTTATATTTTTGTGTTGCTTTGGTTTTATCTCCAGAAGGTCCCAATCACATTCTTCTTACTATTCTTATGCTTCATTTCCTTTCATGTTCGGGGGAATTACAATATGTGCTTAAACTGTTTGATCTGAAACAGAAAAAAGGGAACTGCTACAAAGTGAAGAAGTGATAATGGTAAATGTAAAATTAATCCTCCACCATCGCTCATTGTACCTTATCTGTTAGGAAAACCGTACAATGTGAGACGTTAGTCTGGAGTTTGCAGCTTGAAGATACGAGACTTTGACCTTCAGTTGGCCTTTGCTTTGGCTCATGTTCTGTCTGAAGGACGCAGGCGGCAAGACAAAGCCGCAGAGTGCGGATACTATATATAGAGATTGGACTTTCACTTATGGTTTTTGGAAAGTTTTGCTTCTTCTAATGTCCAAGCACCTTACAGGCAACGCACCCTGCCAAAAAAATTCCTCCTGGAGAAGGGCTTATGTTACTTATAGTTGAAGTGCTATCTGCAAGTTTTCAGTATTACCTACTGTGGTGAGGGTGATGCTCCTGGCAATGATGGGGTAAGATGCTTTATTGCTATGATACCCACACCGTATGTAGAAAAGTACGTGTCCCCTCCACACCCACCCACCTCCCGTTCTGTTGTGGCGCACTGTTCAGCAGCTCAGCAGGAGTATTCAGCCCACTGCTGCGGTCAATGAGGCAGCACCACGCCCTACTTAAACTTCTGTAGGAAGTTGCCAGTTATAGTTTGGATTGCTCCTGGTCCACTCCTGATGTCCTTGCTATTCTGACCCAACTTATGACCACAACTTTGTTTGATTTGTTTTCTCTCCTGACTCTGATTCTACTTTCCCTGACTTTGCTTTGATGGACCACCTGGTTTCTGACCCCAGCTGTACCATTACTACAGTCAACTGCTTATTCTGTACCTGGTTCTATGAATTCATTGCCGATACAGGTAGTCAGACTATTCTTGCTTCAGGCTTCTCCTTTGAGGAAATCGCTATAAACAGGTTAAAAGTGAGCGGGTCTGGATCCTCAGAGACCTGCTAAGCAGAGTGGCCTGAACCAAGCCTTTTCTGGGCTGTTAGTACAGACAGACGTAATAATGGAAGATTAAGGTTTCCCTTCACTGGAGCTGAGGGTCCGAGGCCGCCACCTGATAACAGCCCATAGCATTCTCTTCCTCCACCTTCTGTACAGGGGGCACAATGCAGTCAGGGGGTAATATCCTCCTGGAATCACCAAACCCACTCTCCTCCCTTGGACACAAGACCATGGCAGAAGGATTTGAACCAAGCCACAGGTTTGGTCTCTTGTGGTCAACCATGAGGAGTTGGAATCCCAGTAGTGGGATCCATGTGCTCTGCGAGCTATACCTTATTTGGGCTGGAATTCCCCTTTGAAGAGGTGTGACTAGACCATCCAAATGTAAAGGCTAAACTCGGGGGTCCAAAAAGATCACATGTCCTTTGGGAACATTTATGGTAGAGGTACCAACATCAAGATCTGACAGCATCTTCTGCATCCTTTATAGCTACGTCGTGCTCAACGGTGAGACTTTTTTGCAAGCTTTGCAGGCAATGTGTCAATTTTTTGGGTGGGAGTAGGGTAGAATTTAGAATTTAGATTTTTGCACATGCATGAAAGGGGATAGAATTGCCCTTACTTCCACCTGGCACCTCTGATTGAGGAGAGAATAGTGGAAAAGCATCCTGACAACACTTACATGTGAGACAGGCTAGTAACAGCAAAATTCTGCACTCAATCATTAAATATTTCTTCTTTAGGTTTTTAATTTTCTAAGTTAAACTTTAAAATTCTTGCTTCCTGCAGCCACCACTAGGGGGAGCCGATGAGCTGAATGCATACAGGTGTAATGTGCACTGTATAAAAGAACTGTACATGATGTTCTTTGAGCAGCGGACGCGGACAGACAGGATGTTATCATTTCCCTCTATGTTTGTGCGGGATATTTGAAGCATTTTATCAGCAAAACAGAGCTCTAAACCCCTGCAAAATGGTCTATGAACTAAATCAGCAGTGGATTTTGGTGAAAAATTAAATTGAAAGGACGTTTATTTCTGCCATTATGTATCATTTTTATAAAGTAGCGTACATCAATATTTCCCATGGTTTCATTTTATTATAACTAAAAGTTTTCTTCCATCCCACTAAGAGGTCATTTCGACATCCCGTGCACCAGAGAACCTAGTGGAAAGCTTTAAGTACAGTGAAATTATTATCAAATGCTTGTGTGTTTTTTCTCTTTTCTATAACACAAATCAAATTTAACGTCGGGTGCAAAAAGGAAAAAAGAAACAGAAGGACGCCGCGTCCATGGAATTTAGACCCCTTCTGAGTTTTCATCTTATATGTCAAATTGAATTTCCGTCAAAACAATTTCTGTAAGAAAAAAAATAAATCAGCCGAACATAAATAAAATGGTTGATATGGTCCTTTAGTTCCATTGAGACTTACAGGGTTTATTGTATAATCTCCAAAATCAGTTTACACCCAGGGAAAAATGGATTTCAGGATGGGGGACACCTGAGGACTGGCTCGATGAAAGAACCATCATGTCGCTATGTTGATCTGTTAGTGCTGCCTGGTGCCGGTTGTTGGTGTTGGTGTGGCACACACCAAAAGTTTCCATTTTTTGCTAAATTCCTACTCCAGTTGAATGGTCACGTTATACTTTGTGTCCATTTTAGTGCAATACTCCCAATCTAAGGAACAGGTTGCACCAAGGATTGTGGGGGCTACCACTGTGAATGGTATAGACAATGTGTATCTGTTTTTAGGTGGACCATTGGGAGAAAAAATAAAAATTTGAGAAACTCACCACAGGTCATGTCTATAATTACAGCGGAGGCGGGGAAGTAGATTGTAGGAAGTTGGTGTCAGCTATGCAGGATGTTGCAAGCTCCACTAGATGGCAATAGAGTGGAGGGAGGACAGCAAGTCTGCCAAAGCAGACCTGCACGCTGCGGCGAGGCTACCACCAGGTGGCAGCAGAATAGTCAACCAAGCCGGGTCAAAGCCTAGAGAGTATTGCAGTACAAAGGGAAAACACCAAATACAGAGTCAGCAGGGCGCCAGAGGGTCAGTACCAGTCAGAAGCCGCAGTACCTGAAGCAAGAGATGAAATCAGGTCAGAACCAAAACCGAGTCAAACACCGTGAAATACAAATACAAAAGGAAACACTAAGTAGGGACGAAGTGAGGGGAAGGAACAGACACGAGCAGAGTCAACTAAGGCAGCAGGACAAATCTGGGTAACACCAGAGTCAGATACTCATGCCGTAGGCAGAAGATATAGCTGACACCGCCTGCAGGGTGCAGCGGAGCTAAAGCCAG
Source organism: Ranitomeya imitator (assembly GCF_032444005.1). Taxonomy (NCBI): domain Eukaryota; kingdom Metazoa; phylum Chordata; class Amphibia; order Anura; family Dendrobatidae; genus Ranitomeya; species Ranitomeya imitator. The sequence goes on along the minus strand of NC_091289.1, from coordinate 192,739,879 downwards.
AATGAGGCAGAGTAACGTTAACCCCCGACATGAACAGACCAGGAAAGGGGTAGACAGGACTCAAAACCCCGTCTGGATCATAACAGATGGACATTAGTAAAGATGCAATTAATCAATATGAGCATCATAACATTTGCTTTAAATTGCACAAAATATTTGGATTTGCCAAAACCCAATTTTTTTGCAGTTTGATTCATCTCCTCCTTCCATCTTCTCTTCCACATTCACTCTTCGCCACCTTCGCACTAACTAGAGTTCTAGCGACTTCTTGAGATCGCAGGGTGACGCTTGTCTTCATGTCTCGGGAGGCCAAGAGAGCGCCAAGAGGTAATCAAGAGTGAAGAGAGTGAAGACCAAAGAGAAGACTGGAGTGAAGAAACGAGCCAACGGGTGATCGGACGATGAGGTGCAGCATAACATTTTTTCGTTTCTGTCCCCTCCATTTATTATGCGATGGGGTCTGGAGAGTCATAAGATCATAATAAACTACATTTTCCAGCATTTGGATTTCTGTTGTATAAATTTAGCCTAAACTGAATTTTCCGTCAAAATTTAAACAAATCTAGAAAATTGAATTTTGACAGATTAGTTCTCCTGCAGTCAGTGGCTGACTGGCAAATTTTAGCCTGGGGGGCAAGCACACAGCAGTGGCCCATGAGTAGCGGCTCATCCTTAAAGGGGTTGTTGGATCTTATGCTACATGTCTACAGACACTATGTGTGAATCCTCATATCATGCGCTATGAAGATTCTCTGGTGCCGGCAACAGGTGGTCTTGTGACTGCAAGCATGCGATATATATATTCCCAGCCACATTTCGACTAGACTGTTTTGGGCCTTGTTCAATACAGTTGCATTAGGCCATGCAAGTCTGGTCGGCATGTGACCGCATGTATGCAAATCACAAACTTACAGCCACACACCCGCCAAATGACCACAGCACTGCCAGCAATGTGAGAAGCACAAGTCTGCAGTCCAAAGAATGACACAGAGTAAATGCACCAATGGCACACACACACACACGCACAGCCCCACTGTATAATGACAGACACATGCACAGCCCCACTGTATAATGACACACACACACAGCTACACTGTATAATGACACACAGCCCCACTGTATAATGACACACACAGCCCCACTGTATAATGACACACACACAGCCCCACTGTATAATGACACACACAGCCCCACTGTATAATGACACACACAGCCCCACTGTATAATGACACACACAGCCCCACTGTATAATGACACACACACAGCCACACTGTATAATGACACACACACACGCACAGCCCCACTGTATAATGACACCCACAGCCCCACTGTATAATGACACCCACACAGCCCCACTGTATGACACACACAGCCCCACTGTATAATGACACACACACACGCACAGCCCCACTGTATAATGTCACACACACAGCCCCACTGTATGACAGGCACATGCACAGCCCCACTGTATAATGACAGGCACACGCACAGCCCCACTGTATAATGACAGCCCCACGCACAGCCCCACTGTATAATGACAGGCACACGCACAGCCCCACTGTATAATGACACACACGCACAGCCCCACTGTATAATGACACACACACAGCCCCACTGTATGACACACACACAGCCCCACTGTATGACACACACACAGCCCCACTGTATGACACACACACGCACAGCCCCACTGTATGACACACACACGCACAGCCCCACTGTATAATGACACACACACAGCCCCACTGTATGACACACACACAGCCCCACTGTATGACACACACACGCACAGCCCCACTGTATGACACACACACGCACAGCCCCACTGTATAACACACACACGCACAGCCCCACTGTATAATGACACACACACACACGCACAGCCACACTGTATAATGGCATACACACACAGCCCCACTGTATAATGGCATACACACACGCACAGCCCCACTGTATAATGACACACACGCACAACCCCACTGTATAATGACACACACACGCACAGCCCCACTGTATAATGACACATGCACAGCCCCACTGTATGACAGGCACACGCACAGCCCCACTGTATAATGACAAACACACACAGCCCCACTGTATAATGACATACACACACCCACAGCCCCACTGTATAATGACACACACGCACAACCCCACTATATAATGACAGGCACACGCACAGCCCCACTGTATGACACACACAGCCCCACTGTATGACACACACACACGCACAGCCCCACTGTATAATGACACCCACAGCCCCACTGTATAATGACACCCACACAGCCCCACTGTATGACACACACAGCCCCACTGTATAATGACACACACACACGCACAGCCCCACTGTATAATGACACACACACAGCCCCACTGTATGACAGGCACATGCACAGCCCCACTGTATAATGACAGGCACACGCACAGCCCCACTGTATAATGACAGGCACACGCACAGCCCCACTGTATAATGACACACACACAGCCCCACTGTATAATGACACACACACAGCCCGACTGTATGACACACACACGCACAGCCCCACTGTATAATGACACACACGCACAGCCCCACTGTATAATGACACACACACACGCACAGCCACACTGTATAATGGCATACACACACAGCCCCACTATATAATGGCATACACACACGCACAGCCCCACTGTATAATGACACACACGCACAACCCCACTGTATAATGACACACACACGCACAGCCCCACTGTATAATTACACATGCACAGCCCCACTGTATGACAGGCACACGCACAGCCCCACTGTATAATGACAAACACACACAGCCCCACTGTATAATGACACATACGCACAGCCCCACTGTATAATGACACACACGCACAACCCCACTGTATAATGACACACACGCACAACCCCACTGTATAATGACACACACACGCACAGCCCCACTGTATAATTACACATGCACAGCCCCACTGTATGACAGGCACACGCACAGCCCCACTGTATAATGACAAACACACACCCACAGCCCCACTGTATAATGACACACACGCACAACCCCACTATATAATGACAGGCACACGCACAGCCCTACTGTATGACACGCACAGCCCCACTGTATAATGACACACACACAGCCCCACTATATAATGACATACACACACACACACATGTACAGCCCCACTGTATAATGACACACACACGCACAGCCCGACTGTATAATGACACACACACACGCAACAGCACCACTCTATAATGACAGGCACACGCACGGCCCCACTGTATGACAGGCACACGCACGGCCCCACTGTATAATGACAGGCAAACGCACGGCCCCACTGTATAATGACAGGCACACGCACGGCCCCACTGTATAATGACACACCTGCACAGCCCCACTGTATAATGACAAACACACACAGCCCCACTGTATAATGACAGGCACACGCACGGCCCCAATGTATAATGACACACACACAGCCCCACTATATAATGACATACACACACACACACATGTACAGCCCCACTGTATAATGACACACACACGCACAGCCCGACTGTATAATGACACACACACACGCAACAGCACCACTCTATAATGACAGGCACACGCACGGCCCCACTGTATGACAGGCACACGCACGGCCCCACTGTATAATGACAGGCAAACGCACGGCCCCACTGTATAATGACAGGCACACGCACGGCCCCACTGTATAATGACAGGCACACGCACAGCCCCACTGTATAATGACAGGCACACGCACGGCCCCAATGTATAATGACAGGCACACGAACGGCCCCACTGTATAATGACACACACACACACAGCCCCACTGTATAATGACAGGCACAAGCACAGCCCCACTATATAATGACAGGCACACGCACGGCCCCACTGTATAATGACACACACACGCACGGCCCCACTGTATAATGACACACACACTCACACACAGCCCCCCTCTGTATAATGACAGGCACACGCACAGCCCCACTATATAATGACAGGCACACGCACAGCCCCACTATATAATGACAGGCACACGCACGGCCCCACTGTATAATGACAGGCACATGCACGGCCCCACTGTATAATGACACACACACACACACCCATTGTATAATGACAGGCATACGCACGGCCCCACTATATAATGACAGGCACACGCACGGCCCCACTGTATAATGACACGCACACGCACACGCACGGCCCCACTGTATAATGACACACATGCAGCTCACATAAGCACGCAGCACACGCACGCAGCTCACACACACGCACGCAGCTCACACACACGCACGCACGCAGCTCACACACACGCACGCACGCAGCTCACACACACGCACGCAGCTCACACACACACGCACGCAGCTCACACACACGCACGCAGCTCACACACACACATGCACGCAGCTCACACGCACACGCACGCACGCAGCTCACACACACACACTCTCCTCATACACACACACACTCTCTCCTCATACACACACAGACACTCTCCTCTGTGGTGCAGGGGCGGCTGATGTCCATGTGCAGCTCTTCAGTTTCTCCTGCTCACAGCTCTGCACTGTCCCGGCACCTCCCCCATCTCTCCTTCTCTGCCGGGATAGCAGATAAGAGCAGGAGAAGCCGGAGCTCCGTGCACACACAGGCGGGTATGCCGGTATGCTGACCTTTCATCTTGGCTGCTGGCTCTCTCCCTCAGAGTGGCAGTGGCGCATAGGAGCTTGCTCATCACATACCCCTGCAGCCTGCATGTCAGGGCTGCTGGCGGGATGACACCATCGCGCACTACAGGTGGTGCTATGTATTAGTCACTGCCAGTCCTCCAGCGGCCCTGTGCAGCTGCTTAGACACCGGCCCGGGGGGCATATGCATTTCTGCCACCTGGGCCAGCCCGCGCCTGCCTGCAGTCATCTAATCAAATTACTATTAAAAAGAACTCCAAATTCCAATGTTTGGTCATCGTTGGCTTGAAGTCATGGAAAGACGATGAAGAGACAGTTACAGACATTGTATCCATTTATGATATGACAATGCCAGGGATGGATGAGCATTCCTGAATTCCAGGCAGGTTGGGCTTTGTATCCAGCATCTTTGTGAAACTGATCGCAAAAAAATATCCCAGCCCCATCCTCATAAAAAAAATACCACCTAATGTCTCATAATTAATACCCAGATACTAAAGTATGCAATAATAATCTGAAATATTGAAAAGAACTTCAAGAAAGCTCGAGGGCAAAAGCGTAAAATCCCAGACTAGGAAATAGAAAAGAACGCAGAAGAATGTGTCCATGAATAGCAAGCATCCAATAATGTATAAGTAACAATGTAAAGAAAAGGTTGCATCGTACCTGAACGTTGTAGTCATAGGGGACGGCGTGAGCAGAAACTCATACGTGACACCAAGGACACGTTCTTCCATAGCTTCCGATTACTGCAGCGGTGATATACTCAGCAGAATGACATCCATCTTCGCACTACTGCTGCTGAATTATGTAGACGTTCATTAGTAATTATAATGTACAGAGAAGTCTTCTTGTCATAGGTTGGGGCAGAACATTGGGTACATATTTACATCATGGTATGATGACAACAGCGGAGGAGGAATACACTGACCTTGTGGGAGGCAGTGACCTCATCACTGCTGCGATTATGTTAGTGAGGATGTAATGAAGAAATTTCAATAAATGAATGATTCTATTATACACTGTTTCATTGAGATTACACCGCGGGTAGGAACAGCAGAGGATTAGTGTTCTGAATATGTGATAGGCAGTGACCTGGTGTTATAGGACTGAAGCAATATTATGAAGTAGAGACATATACTGTAAACATATACCACATTGTGATTGAGATCAATAGACTGCTGACATTAGCAGAGGAAGAGTGTACTGACCTTGTTGTAGGCAGTGACCTGTGAACTTGACTTGGGTTACGGAGAGTATGGCTGAATTCACTGGAGAAATTTCATGACGTGGGATCAGATGTTCCAACATGTAATTGGGATCGCAGTAATGGTAACAGCAGCAGGAGAGGAGTGCACTGACCTTGTAGTCGGCAGAGAGGAGTGCACTGACCTTGTAGTCGACAGTGACCTGTGCACTCTACGTTAGAACAAGCCTGCATGTCATGGAATTCACTGAAAAGGATAATTAAATCCAAAACACATTACAGTGAAAAGTATCCTTGCTTACCAATACCTGGTCACAATACTAATGCACTGCAGGATGCACCAACCCCGTGATAAAAGCCAGCACAGATGTAAAATACTGTAATATTTAGTGTAGGGACCCAAAAGACAATGAGGACCCATCACGTGGGATGTGAGGTTGAGCATTTAGGCCAAAAATATCAACTATATACTGTACCTTATATAACTTTTGTATTTTTTATGGTGCAGCAGGGTGCAAAATTGGGATGTCTGTCCATCTAATATTATGGGCGCTGTAAGCCAGAACGGTGCACTACATGCATCTGTGTGACTGGCGCCCTATACAAGCCTAATCCATGTGCATCTAAAAAAACTAAACAGCCGTCACTTCCAAGATTGGTAGCAGCACGAGTGGGTTTTCTATCAATATTATGACCTGAGCTGACTCCACCTTTATGAAGGGGCTGCTGCGTCCTGCAGTGCATTAGTAATGTCACCCGCTGTTGCTCCGTTTCTTTTCTTCTGTGATTTTTTTTTGCAATGTGATAAAGTAGGTGGAGATGACGGTGGTTCGTAAAAATGTGGGTATGTAAGAAAGGATAAGGTTGGATACAGTTGAGCAATTTCAGGAAGAGGCGGAGATAACGTATTCAGTAGTGATTGATGGAGCGGAGAAGGTAACAGCAGCAGAAGAGGATTGTGTTGATCTTGTGAGAGGTAATGACCATATCCATCCCCTATCCCCTCCTATATCCATCCTTGTGTTATAAAATGTAAAACTGTGGAAAATGTCGCATTTTCATAACATTGGTGGAGAGATCAAACAAAAGAGATGATCAGAACTTCTGAAAGAATTAAAGAAAGAAAGGAAGAAAGAAATGCAATTTTCAGGAAATTCAATTTGTATGACCACCTCTAGTGACAGAAGCAGAAGAGGAATGTTGATTTTGCGAGACGCAGTGACCTGACTTATCCTAATGTTAAAGACAATAAGGCTGTAGTGAAGTAAGTAGTATTAAGATGAGGGTGGAGTTAAAGTAAAGATGGATATGAAGAGAAGTGTGACAGCAGCAGAGGAGGAGTGTGTTGATCTTGTAAGGAGCAATGACCTGTCCTCCCATATTCATCCTTGCGGGAGGTTCAGTCTGTGGGAAATGATGCAATTTCATACACATGGACAGATTGAACAGAAGGGTGACAGCGGCAGAGGAGGAGTGTGCTGGTAGAAAAGTGGGAAGTATAGTAAAGTAATGTATTTACGAGTTACCCAACGTCTTGTGCTGAGTACATTTATGCCATTTTCCCTTTAGACTTTCTTGGATCAATATAATTGTATGCTAGTTCATTCTTGTCAAGAGCGTCTGATCTTTATAAAATAATTTAATAAAAATAGATATTAGATATAAAAACCAATGCAAATCCCTTCAAACAACTCTGTATTCAGCCAACCGGAAAAATTCCTGATGGGCCGGTGAAGAGCGCGTAAGGTGATTTTTAGGATATCGATACATGCATGAATCCCCTGCAAATAAGATGAATCACAAATCCGATAAAAATCAAATTAAGCAATGCGGCAGAGTAAACAAGATTGAAGATTGTAAGACAACAGGTAATTGACATAAGTGGCAATGTTTGATTACATAAACAAGTTATTATTTTCACGTATTTGGGAGACGGAACATTTAAAAAAAAAAAACATTCTTAATGTAATTACTTTTCAAATTTTATCAAGAGAACAATTTGATATCGCTTTTCCTACGGAATCCATTTGGGAAAATTCTGTTTCCAAGGCAACGCAGCACAAAGTTTAAATATAGCAGTTAATATTTTAGGTTGTTCGCTGGTACATGTCAGACAAGACATGTTTCATTTAAACAGCCGCCTACAATAATGTGTTAGATACAAAAATATATATGCAGATCTGCTCGGGAGATGATAGAGCCGGGGAGAGCCATTTACAATATTGGTTATTTATCTAGATAGTTCTATATAGAGCCCAGATCCAGGAGAGGAATAAAATACAGGGATATTGGTTCTGCTCATATAGTTGCCAAATTTAAACAATCAGTTTTTGTTACAAGGTTCCCAAACCAAAACACTGATTTACTGAGTGATTTGCCGTAATCTATTGTCATGGAGGTATTGAGTAAGTATCAAGGTATGGCCAGGTGACATGGTGGCAGTGCAGCTTACGCTCCACGTACTTGTGGCAGGCAACAGCCACAAACGAAATTGTGCCGAAATTGGCCATCGCCAAAAATGCTCACCTCTACCTGATACATAGTAACATAGTTAGTAAGGCCGAAAAAAGACATTTGTCCATCCAGTTCAGCCTATATTCCATCATAATAAATCCCCAGATCTACGTCCTTCTACAGAACCTAATAATTGTATGATACAATATTGTTCTGCTCCAGGAAGACATCCAGGCCTCTCTTGAACCCCTCGACTGAGTTCGCCATCACCACCTCCTCAGGCAAGCAATGATAGATTTAACCTTGTTGCTAACTGTGGTCCTATTTACATAGCGGGCAAGCTACCTCCCTGGAAAGATTAAATATGATATAAGGTTTCCTTCCTGTGGTTATCAAAATATGTTGTTGCAGGTGGCGACCTTTGTTTTGTCTATGGCAAGTACACAGATTCGGTCAAGGTCACCGGTCAATCGTCCAAAGCAAGGTGACGCACAGGATCCATTCAAAGCCAGGTCCAGAGTAAATATCACTCATGTAAGGGGAGACGCTGAACACAGCGCTATCAGTTAAAGTCATTGAAGCCCAAGAGACGCTCTACTCTGTGTCGCTGGGACCGTTCTGTGACTGTTACCCGAAATTCAACTGTATTTGCTCTACGTTTGCTATTAATGCGTTGCATGCGGTGAAAATCAACTTACAAAATTGTTCTTGTTATGTTGCCTAGAAATTGGCTTTTACTTAGAAATACATCAAAATTAGTGTTTCTAAATAAAAGTATAACCACCAAACAATGTGCCACTAAATAGAAGCGTAACTGCTAAGCTGAGTATCTATAAAAAAAATCATAATGCTTCTAAATAGAAGTGTGACTGCTAAGTCTAGTGTTTCCAAATAGAAGTATAACCATCAAGCATGGTGCCCAGAAAAGAAGAGTGACCAACAAGTCCAGTGCTTTTAAGCAGAAGTATAACTAGAAAGCTTAGTGTCCATAAAAAGAACTGTGACTGTGAAATTTAGAGCTTCTAAACAGAAGTATAACCACCAAGCCTTGTGCCTATAAAAAGAAGTGTAACTGCGAATCTGAGTTGCGATGTGTAGCCTCTAAGTATAGTGCCTCTAAATATATTCTAAAAAGATGTGTGAACGCCTGGTCTCAAGCTTTTCAATTGAAATATAACCATCAAGCCCAGTGTCACGCTGCAGCTATGCAGGATGATGCAAGCTCCACTAGATGGCAATAGAGTGGAGGGAGGACAGCAAGTTTGCCAAAGCAGATCTGCAGCGCTGCAGCGAGGCTACCAACAGGTGGCAGCAGAATAGTCAAACAAGCCAGGTCAATATTAGTCTGTAGCACAGTACAAAAGGAATAAACAAGCACAGAGTCAGAAACAAGGCAAAAGGGTCAATACCGGTCAGGAGCAGATATGCCAAAGACACGAGACAAAAATACAGTCTAAGCCAAGTGAAGTACCGGGGAGTCCAAAACACAAAAGGTGAACACAGAGTCGCAACAGGAAGAGGGGAATAAACAGACACGGGTACAGTAAGCAAAAGAAGGAGGACAAATCAGGGTTCGCAGAGTCAGCTACACACACTGTAGGCAGAAACTATAACTGACATCACCTGCAGGATGCAGTGGAGAGAAGTAGCTGACCTGATGCAAGAACGAGGCAGGGAAAAGTTAACCCTTGACATGATCAGACCAGGAAAGAGACACAGGATACAAAACCTGGTCTGGATCACGACACCTTGTGTCTATAAAAAGAAGTGTGACTGCAAAGATTAGTGCTGCTAAACAGAAGTGTAACTACTGAACCTAGTGCCCATAAACAGATGTGTAGCGATCAAGCTCATTGCTTCAAACAGAAGTGCAAGGGCAAAGTTAGAGACTGTAGTTGTAGTACAACTGTCAAGCTCAGGCACTCAATTGTAACATAAAACCAGGAGATAGAATATCTATGTTGTAGACTAAAGCAGCAGAGGTTCAATATATACTTCTCGTGGCCTAACATGACCTTTCTATATCCTTTATCTCTATAATATACGTTTGATTCCACAAAATGATAATGTGCTGAACATAATCGTGTAATCTGTTTTCTTGCTTTTTAAGGATCAGAGCATGTTCATCATAAGAATTAGGGATAACATACGTTTTATAAGTCATAGGTATTTACAAACTAATCACATTCATGTTCTAATTACTTTAGTTAAATTGTCTAAAGTGTGGGATGTATTATAGAGATTGTTTAAAAGCAAACTAAAAATGGAATAAATTGAAACACAGAAATAGTTTTTTTCAAGCTGGATTTTACAATAGCTTTTGGAAAGGCAATTAAGTAACAGAATAATTGAGGAGCAAATTATTCTTAAAATTTTTCTTTCTCACCATTCTGGGAATTATAAAAATGGAACAGAAAAATCAATAAAAGTCAGAGTCTGAATGCAAAGAATGCTTCTTCTTCCTGACTTCACTATAAGGGAGATTTTATAGGACCAAGAGAAATGACAAATTATTACCGGTATTTATCCAATGAAGCAGTCTACAACCTGTAAATCTCCAGCTGTTTAAAAGCAAATGTTCTAGAGGATCTGTCAGCTCTCCTGTGCAGTGTAGTATATAGAGGATCTGTCAGCTCTCCTGTGTGGTGTAGTATATAGAGGATCTGTCAGCTCTCCTGTGTGGTGTAGTATATAGAGGATCTGTCAGCTCTCCTGTGTGGTGCAGTATATAGAGGATCTGTCAGCTCTCCTGTGTGGTGTAGTATATAGAGGATCTGTCAGCTCTCCCGTGTGGTGTAGTATATAGAGGATCTGTCAGGTCTCCTGTGTGGTGTAGTATATAGAGGATCTGTCAGCTCTCCCGTGTGGTGTAGTATATAGAGGATCTGTCAGCTCTCCCGTGTGGTGTAGTATATAGAGGATCTGTCAGCTCTCCTGTGTGGTGCAGTATATAGAGGATCTGTCAGCTCTCCTGTGTGGTGTAGTATATAGAGGATCTGTCAGCTCTCCTGTGTGGTGTAGTATATAGAGGATCTGTCGGCTCTCCTGTGTGGTGTAGTATATAGAGGATCTGTCAGCTCTCCTGTGCAGTGTAGTATATAGAGGATCTGTCAGCTCTCCCGTGTGGTGTAGTATATAGAGGATCTGTCAGCTCTCCCGTGTGGTGTAGTATATAGAGGATCTGTCAGCTCTCCTGTGCAGTGTAGTATATAGAGGATCTGTCAGCTCTCCTGTGTGGTGTAGTATATAGAGGATCTGTCAGCTCTCCTGTGTGGTGTAATATATAGAGGATCTGTCAGCTCTCCTGTGTGGTGTAATATATAGAGGGTCTGTCAGCTCTCCTGTGTGGTGTAGTATATAGAGGATCTGTCAGCTCTCCTGTGTGGTGTAGTATATAGAGGATCTGTCAGCTCTCCTGTGTGGTGTAGTATATAGAGGATCTGTCAGCTCTCCTGTGTGGTGTAGTATAAAGATGATCTGTCAGCTCTCCTGTGTGGTGTAGTATATAGAGGATCTGTCAGCTCTCCCGTGTGGTGTAGTATATAGAGGATCTGTCAGCTCTCCCGTGTGGTGTAGTATATAGAGGATCTGTCAGCTCTCCTGTGTGTTGTAGTATATAGAGGATCTGTCAGCTCTCCTGTACGGTGCAATATATATAGGATCTGTCAGCTCTCCTGTGCGGTATAGTATATAGAGGATCTGTCAGCTCTCCTGTGTGGTGTAGTATATAGAGGATCTGTCAGCTCTCCTGTGTGGTGTAGTATATAGAGGATCTGTCAGCTCTCCTGTGTGGTGCAGTATATAGAGGATCTGTCAGCTCTCCTGTGCGGTGTAGTATATAGAGGATCTGTCAGCTCTCATGTGTGGTGTAGTATATAGAGGATCTGTCAGCTCTCCTGTGTGGTATAGTATATAGAGGATCTGTCAGCTCTCCTGTGTGGTGTAGTATATAGAGGATCTGTCAGCTCTCCTGTGTGGTGTAGTATATAGAGGATCTGTCAGCAATCCTGTGTGGTGTAGTATATAGAGGATCTATCAGCTCTCCTGTGTGGTGTAGTATATAGAGGATCTGTCAGCTCTCCAGTGTGGTGCAGTATATAGAGGATCTGTCAGCTCTCCTGTGTGGTGTAGTATATAGAGGATCTGTCAGCTCTTCTGTTATGATCTGGTGGTTTAGGAGCAACATGGAACGAGCTCTGAAGGAGGTGGTACCTGTACTGACCGCAGTCCCTAAGCTCAACACAACACTAGAAGTAGCCGTGGGATGCTCCTAACTCTCCCTAGGCACCTCGTCACAGCCTGAGAACTAACTACCCCTAAAGATAGAAACAGGAAAACTATCTTGCCTCAGAGAAAATCCCCAAAGGATAGATAGCCCCCCACAAGTAATGACTGTGAGTGGAGAGGGAAAAGACATACGCAGAATGAAACCAGGATGTAGCACAGGAGGCCAGTCTAGCTAGATAGATAGGACAGGATGGAATACTGTGCGGTCAGTATAAAACACAACAAAAAATCCACACAGAGTTTACAAAAATCTCCACCTGACTAAAGGTGTGGAGGGTAAATCTGCTTCCCAGAGCTACCAGTTACACAGAATTAATTCATACTGACAAGCTGGACAAACATAGAAAGCACAGAACGGATAAGTCCACAACCAGTGGACAGAAAAGAGCAAGCAATGACTTAGCTTTGCTAAACTGGTCAGGATAACAGGAACATCCAAAGAGATGTGAATCCAACCAGGAACCATTGACAAGTGGCACAAGCTGAAGAAAAGAGGCAGGCTAAATAACCGAGCAGAATAAACAATCAGTGGAATCAGCTGCTGACTGCTAAATCCAAGGAGCAGCCATTCCACTTAAAACCACCGGAGGGAGCCCAAGAGCAGAACTCACAAAAGTGCCACTTACAACCACCGGAGGGAGCCCAAGAGCGGAATTCACAACACTCTTCTGTGTGGTGTAGTATATAGAGGATCTGTTAGCTCTCCTGTGTGGTGTAGTATATAGAGGATCTGTCAGCTCTCCTGTGTGGTGTAGTATATAGAGGATCTGTCAGCTCTCCTGTGTGGTGTAGTATATAGAGGATCTGTCAGGTCTTCTGTGTGGTGTAGTATATAGAGAATCTGTCAGCTCTCCTGTGTGGTGTAGTATATAGAGGATCTGTCAGCTCTCCTGTGTGGTGCAGTATATAGAGGATCTGTCATCTCTCCTGTGTGGTGTAGTATATATACAGGATCTGTCAGCTCTCCTGTGTGGTGTAGTATATAGAGGATCTGTCAGCTCTCCTATGTGGTGTAGTATATAGAGGATCTGTCAGCTCTCCTGTGCAGTGTAGTATATAGAGGATCTGTCAGCTCTCCTGTGTGGTGTAGTATATAGAGGATCTGTCAGCTCTCCTGTGTGGTGTAGCATATAGAGGATCTGTCAGCTCTCGTGTGTGATGTAGTATATAGAGGATCTGTCAGCTCTCCCGTGTGGTGTAGTATATAGAGGATCTGTCAGCTCTCCTGTGTGGTGCAGTATATAGAGGATCTGTCAGCTCTCCTGTGCAGTGTAGTATATAGAGGATCTGTCAGCTCTCCTGTGTGGTGTAGTGTTGCGAGTTCCGCTCTTGGGCTCCCTCTGGTGGTTGTTAGTGGCACTTTTGTGAATTCTGCTCTTGGGCTCCCTCTTGTGGTTTCTAGTGGTATGGCTGCTCCTTGGAGTTAGCTGTCTTCAGCTGTTTCCACTGATCGTCTTTTCTGCTCGGCTATTTATGCCTGGCTCTGTCCTTCAGCCAGTGCCACTTGTAAATGGTTCCTGGTTGGATTCACATCTCTTTGGAGTTCCCTGTTATCCTGACCAGTTCAGCAAAGCTAAGTTTTTGCTTGCTCTTTTCCTGTTCACAGTTTGTGGACTTATCCGTTCTGTGCTTCTATGTTTGTCCAACGTTATCAGTATGAATTAATTCTATCTTGCTGGAAGCTCTGGGAAGCAGATTTACCCTCCACACCTTTAGTCAGGTGTGGAGATTTTTAGTAAACTCTGCGTGGATTTTTGTAGTGTTTTATACTGACCGCACAGTTTTCCATCCTGTCCTATCTATCAAGTTAGACTGGCCTCCTGTGCTCATCCTGGTTTCATTCTGTGCATGTCTTTTCCCTCTCCACTCACAGTCATTATTTGTGGGGGGCTAATCTATCCTTTGGGGATTTTCTCTGAGGCAAGATAGTTTTCCTGTTTCTATCTTTAGGGGTAGTTAGCTCTTAGGCTGTGACGAGATGCCTAGGGAGAGTTAGGAGCATTCCACGGCTAATTCTAGTGTTGTGTTGAGCTTAGGGACTGCGGTCAGTACAGTTACCACTTCCCTCAGAGCTCGTTCAATGTTGCTCCTAAACCACCGCGTCATAACAGTGTAGTATATAGAGGATCTGTCAGTTCTCCTGTGTGGTGTAGTATATAGAGGATCTGTCAGCTCTCCTGTGTGGTGTAGTATATAGAGGATCTGTCAGGTCTCCTGTGTGGTGTAGTATATAGAGGATCTGTCAGCTCTCCTGTGTGGTGTAGTATATAGATGATCTGTCAGCTCTCCTGTGTGGTGTAGTATATAGAGGATCTGTCAGCTCTCCTGTGTGGTGTAGTATATAGAGGATCTGTCAGCTCTCCTGTGTGGTGTAGTATATAGAGGATCTGTCAGCTCTCCTGTGTGGTGTAGTATATAGAGGATCTGTCAGCTCTCCTGTGTGATGTAGTATATAGAGGATTTGTCAGCTCTCCTGTGTGGTGTAGTATATAGAGGATCTGTCAGCTCTCCTGTGTGGTGTAGTATATATAGGATCTGTCAGTTGTCCTGTGTGGTGTAGTATATAGAGGATCTGTCAGCTCTCCTGTGTGGTGCAGTATATAGAGGATCTGTCCGCTCTCCTGTGTGGTGTAATATATAGAGGATCTGTCAGCTCTCCTGTGTGGTGTAGTAAATAAAGGATCTGTCAGCTCTCCTGTGTGGTGTAGTATATAGAGGATCTGTCAGCTCTCCTGTGTGGTGCAGTATATAGAGGATCTGTCCGCTCTCCTGTGTGGTGTAATATATAGAGGATCTGTCAGCTCTCCTGTGTGGTGTAGTAAATAAAGGATCTGTCAGCTCTCCTGTGTGGTGTAGTATATAGAGGATCTGTCAGCTCTCCTGTGTGGTGTAGTATATAGAGGATCTGTCAGCTCTCCTGTGCGGTGTAGTATGTAGAGGATCTGTCAGCTCTCCTGTGTGGTGTAGTATATAGAGAATCTGTCAGCTCTCCTGTGTGGTGTAGTATGTAGAGGATGTGTCCCGTGTGGTGTAGTATATAGAGGATTTGTTGGCTCTCCCGTGTGGTGTAGTATATAGAGGATCTGTCAGGTCTCCTGTGTGGTGTAGTATACAGAGGATCTGTCAGCTCTCCTGTGTGGTGTAGTATATAGAGGATCTGTCAGCTGTCCCGTGTGGTGTAGTATATGGAGGATCTGTTAGCTCTCCCGTGTGATGTAGTATATAGAGGATCTGTCAGCTCTCCTGTGTGGTGTAGTATATAGAGGATCTGTCGGCTCTCCTGTGTGGTGTAGTATATAGAGGATCTGTCAGCTCTCCTGTGTGGTGTAGTATATAGAGGATCTGTCAGCTCTCCTGTGTGGTGTAGTATATAGAGGATCTGTCAGCTCTCCTGTGTGGTGTAGTATGTAGAGGATCTGTCAGCTCTCCCGTGTGGTGTGGTGTAGTATATAGAGGATCTGTCAGCTCTCTTGTGTGGTGTAGTATATAGAGGATCTGTCAGCTCTCCTGTGTGGTGTAGTATATAGAGGATCTGTCAGGTCTCCTGTGTGGTGTAGTATATAGAGGATCTGTCAGCTCTCCTGTGTGGTGTAGTATATAGAGGATCTGTCGGCTCTCCTGTGTGGTGTAGTATATAGAGGATCTGTCAGCTCTCCTGTGTGGTGTAGTATATAGAGGATCTGTCAGCTCTCCTGTGTGGTGTAGTATATAGAGGATCTGTCAGCTCTCCTGTGTGGTGTAGTATGTAGAGGATCTGTCAGCTCTCCCGTGTGGTGCGGTGTAGTATATAGAGGATCTGTCAGCTCTCTTGTGTGGTGTAGTATATAGAGGATCTGTCAGCTCTCCTGTGTGGTGTAGTATATAGAGGATCTGTCGGCTCTCCTGTGTGGTGTAGTATATAGAGGATCTGTCAGCTCTCCCGTGTGGTGTAGTATATAGAGGATCTGTCAGGTCCCCTGTGTGGTGTAGTATATAGAGGATCTGTCAGCTCTCCTGTGTGGTGTAGTATATAGAGGATCTGTCAGCTCTCCTGTGCGGTGTAGTATATAGAGGATCTGTCAGGTCTCCTGTGTGGTGTAGTATATAGAGGATCTGTTAGCTCTCCTGTGCGGTATAGTATATAGAGGATCTGTCAGCTCTCCTGTGTGGTGTAGTATATAGAGGATCTGTCAGGTCTCCTGTGTGGTGTAGTATATAGTGATTCTCTCAGCTCTCCTGTGTGGTGTAGTATATAGAGGATTTGGATTGCCCCCACGTAAGGGCAATTGGGTACTCGGTACCGGGTCCTTCAGTTCCCTCAGCGAGGATGTCACGGTGGCCCGACCCGGACCGTGGCCCTATGAGGGGCGCCCAATAAAAGGCAGAGTCAGTAGATAACGGTAGTGTTCGTGACGCCACCTGTGGTATTCGGTCAGGGTGACCAACGCTGCTAAGGGGTCCGCTAGGGTGGTGTTATGGCAGCTAGATGGTATACCTTCCCACAGGTGAAGTATTTCTCCAGGGCTTCCCAGAAGTGTACATGGTGATGGTGGATGATGTAAGGTGCGGCAAATAACGAGGACACAATGGGTGCAGTCTCTTTACCTTTACTGAAGGCTTCAGCATTCACAGTCCATAGTGCTGGATGACAGGGTAGGCAGGGTCCGGCCGGTCTGATGGCAATTTCAGAGTCCCCTTATCCAGGTGGAAATCAGTAGTCTTCCCCTTGCGCACAGTAATGTAGTAGGTCCCTACTTGCATTAGCTACCATAAGGTCCTCACTGTTTTTACTTCTCTCTCTGTCCCCCAGATGGATAGGACAAACCCGTATGACGGTGATGGCCTGAGGCTATTTTATAGGGACCCTAGTGATGCCCCTCCTCCGCAATTGCCATCGTGTCTGCTTAGGTGTTTAGGTCGGACAGCCAACTTGGAATTCTGTTGTGAATTCTGTGGCAGAGCTCCCTCCTGTGGTCACAAGTGGTACTTCGGCTGATTCTCTCTGTGAGCTTCTGTTGGTGGAGGGAAGTGGTACTGCGGCTTCTGAGTTTCCTCCCTCAGGTGATCTGGTGAGGTCGTTAGGTGCTTCTCTACTTAACTCCACCTAATGCTTTGATCCTGGCTTCCTGTCAATGTTCCAGTGTTGGACTTGCTTTTCCCTGGATCATTCCTGTGGCCTGCTGCTCTGCATAGCTAAGTTCTTCTTTGCTATTTGTTTGCTATTTTTTCTGTCCAGCTTGTCTATTTTGTTGCTGGAAGCTCTGGGACGCAAAGGGTGTACCTCCGTGCTGTTAGTTCGGTACGGAGGGTCTTTTTGCCCCCTTTGCGTGGTGTTCTTTAGGGTTTTGTGTAGACCGCAAAGTTACCTTTTCTATCCTCGATCTGTTAAGAAAGTCGGGCCTCACTTTGCTGAATCAATTTCATCTCTACGTTTGTCTTTTCATCTTAACTCACAGTCATTGTATGTGGGGGGCTGCCTTTTCCTTTGGGGTATTTCTCTGAGGCAAGGTAGGCTTATTATCTATCTTCAGGCTAGTTAGTTTCTCAGGCTGTGCCGAGTTGCATAGGCAGAGTTAGGCGCAATCCACGGCTGCCTCTAGTGTTGTTTGGTGAGGATTAGGGATTGCGGTCTGCAGAGTTCCCACGTCTCAGAGCTCGTTCTGTGATTTTGGGTTGTTGTCAGATCACTGTATGTGCTCTGACCGCTATGTCCATTGTAGTACTGAATTGCCTTTCATAACAGAATTCACTGCCCTGCCGGTCTCTGAAGTAAAGCGTAGAGTCTATTACTCCCTCGGTGTTCCGGCCACCGGGTCTGCGCTTTGGAAGGAGGCAGCCTGCTTCTAGCTGGTCTCCCACCGATGTTTCACTCCTGTTGCTATGACTTCTTTGCTCACTCACTACAGCACAATTCCTTTCTTGTCCTTTCTTAGGATGCTGCCGCATGGGTTGCAGGCGCAGCTCCGTATCGCTCTTTCCTTCTTCCTCAGACTTCAGTCTGGATCTGACCAGGATTCACCCCAGCCAGCTCGACATGGAGACCTTTCCTCGTTGGTCCCCAGCCAGGAACTTTCCTCTCCTCTGCTCCAACTCCCTCTGACTCTGCCTAACTTCCTGACCAACCCACCAGTTTTACCCTGTGTGAGGAGTGGCCTAGTAGATAGAACCCTTAGCTCCCCCTGGTGGACTGGAGTGTGAAGTGTGTGTGTGGCTGTGATACCTGGCAGGGTGAACTCCTTTGGTGCCATCAGACGTAACATCACTCTCCATAGTGGGAGAGCGACATTACTGCAACGACCCGGACTCTGGGGCTCTGCAGATCTGTCAGCTCTCCTGTGCAGTGTAGTCCACAGAGGACCTGACAGCACATTCCCCCACACACAATATGATGTCCCAACAATACTTTCCCCCATTCTCCCATGAATAGAATAGAATGTCAATACATTTCCCCCAAGCACAGTATGATCCCCCACCATATATTT
Organism: Ranitomeya imitator; assembly: GCF_032444005.1. Lineage (NCBI taxonomy): Eukaryota > Metazoa > Chordata > Amphibia > Anura > Dendrobatidae > Ranitomeya > Ranitomeya imitator. Next base: position 192,720,789 of record NC_091289.1, on the reverse strand, counting down.
CCACGTACATTATGATGTCCCCACAGTAGTTTTCCCCATAAGTATGATTTCCTCACAGTACATTCCTCCTCATACAGTATGAAGCACCCTCTGCTCCCCACAGAACATGATGCCAATTCCAGCCCTCACATATTATGATGGCCCTTCACACACTATCATAGTCCCCTCACAGAATAATAACCCCCTGCTCACACACAGTATGATGGTTCTACAGGCAGTATGACAGCCCTCTCTGCCATCTACGCATGATAACTAATATGTAGTAAATGCAGTTGGGCCCCCTGACATGTGTGACCCATAGTGGCCACATGGTCTTCTGCTACGTGCTCTATGCTCCTGATTAGAATGATTTTTTATTGAAATTGTAGGTTGGCTTTTACTGGTATTTTTATGTGAACTGATATTAGTAACATAGTAACATAGTTATTAAGGTTGAAGGAAGACTTTAAGTCCATCTAGTTCAACCCATAGCCTAACCTAACATGCCCTAACATGTTGATCCAGAGCAAGGCAAAAAAAAAACATGTGGCAAAGAGTAAGCTCCACACTGGGGAAAAAAATTCCCGACTCCAGATACGGCAATCAGACTAGTTCCGTGGATCAATGCCCTATCACTCATGAATGAATCACTCATTACAACATCATACGGTAGAGAGTTCCATAGTCTCACTGCTCTTACAGTTAAGAATCCGCGTCTGTTATTATGCCTAAACCTTGTTTCCTCCAGACATAGAGGATGCCCCCTTGTCCCTGTCTCAGGTCTATGATTAAAAATATCATCAGAATGGTCTTTGTACTGTCCACTCATATATTTATACATTAGCATAAGATCTCCCCTTAGTCTTCGTTTTTCCAAACTAAATAGCCCCAAGTGTAATAACCTATCTTGGTATTGCAGACCCCCCAGTCCTCTAATAACCTTGGTCGCTCTTCTCTGCACCCGCTCTAGTTCAGCTATGTCTTTCTTATACACCGGAGACCAGAACTGTGCACAGTATTCTAAGTGTGGTCAAACTAGTGACTTGTATAGAGGTAAAATTATGTTCTCCTCATGAGCATCTATGCCTCTTTTAATGCATCCCATTATTTTATTTGCCTTTGTAGCAGCTGCCTGACACTGGCCACTAAATGTGAGTTTGTCATCCACCCATACACCCAGGTCTTTTTCATTGACGGTTTTGCCCAGAGTTTTAGAATTAAGCACATAATTATACATCTTATTACTTCTACCCAAGTGCATGACCTTACATTTATCCCCATTAAAGCTCATTTGCCATTTATCAGCCCAAGCTTCTAGTTTACATAAATCATCCTGTCATATAAAATTGTCCTCCTCTGTATTGATTACCCTGCAGAGTTTAGTGTCATCTGTAAATATGGAAATTCTGCTCTGAATGCCCCCTACAAGGTCATTAATAAATATGTTAAAAAGAAGAGGGCCCAAAACTGACCCCTGTGGTACCCCACTGCTAACCGTGACCCAGTCCGAGTGTGCTCCATTAATAAACACCCTTTGTTTCCTATCCCTGAGCCAGCTCTCAACCCACTTACACATATTTTCCCCTATCCCCATTATTCTCATTTTATGCATCAACCTTTTGTGTGGCACCGTGTCAAAAGCTTTTGAAAAGTCCATATACACTACATCCACTGGGTTCCCTTGGTCCAATCCGGAACTTACCTCTTCATAGAAGCTGATCAAATTAGTCTGACATGAACGGTCCCTAGTAAACCCGTGCTGATACTGGGTCATGAGGTTATTCCTCTTCAGATACTCGAGTATAACATGCCTTAGAATGCCCCCCAGGATTTTACCCACAGTAGAGGTTAAGCTTACTGGCCTATAATTTCCGAGTTCGGTTCTTGTCCCCTTTTTGAATATTGGCACCACATTTGCTATACGCCAGTCCTGTGGTACAGACCCTGTTATTATGGAGTCTTTAAAGATTAATGGTCTATCAATGACTGTACTTAATTCCTGCAGTACTCGGGGGTGTATCCCATCCGAGCCCGGAGATTTGTCAATTTTAGTGATTTTTAGACGCCTCTGTACTTCCTGCTGGGTTAAGCAGGTGACATTTAACCCCTTCATGACCCAGCCTATTTTGACCTTAATGACCTGGCCCTTTTTTGAAATTCTGACCAGTGTCCCTTTATGAGGTAATAACGCAAGAACGCTTCAATGGATCCTAGCGATTCTGAGATCATTTTTTCAAGACATATTGAGCTTCATGTTACTGGTAAATTTAGGTCGATAATTTTTGCGTTTATTTGTGAAAAAAACTAAAATTTTGAAAATTTTGCTATTTTCAAATTTTGAATTTTTATTCTGTTGAACCAGAGTTATGTGACACAAAATAGTTAATAAATAACATTTCCCACATGTATACTTTACATCAGCACAATTTTGGAAACAAATTTTTTTTTTGCTAGGAAGTTATAAGGGTTAAAATTTGACCAGCGATTTCTCATTTTTACAACAAAATTTACAAAGCCTTTTTTTTTAGGGACCAGCTCACATTTGAAGTCACTTTGAGGGGTCTATATGGCTGAAAATACCCAAAAGTGACACCATTCTAAAAACTGCACCCCTCAAGGTGCTCAAAACCACATTCAATAAGTTTATTAACCCTTCAGGTGCTTCACAGCAGCAGAAGCAACATGGAAGGAAAAAATGAACATTTAACTTTTTAGTCACAAAAATTAAATTTTAGCAACAATTTTTATATTTTCCCAATTGTAAAAGGAGAAACTGGACCCCAAAAGTAGTTGTACAATTTGTCCTGAGTAAAGTGATACCCCATATGTGGGGGGAATCACTGTTTGGGCGCACGACAGGCCTCGGAAGGGAAGGAGTGCCAGTTGATTTTTTTAATGAAAAATTGGCTCCAATATTTAGCGGACACCATGTTGCGTTTGGAGAGCCCCCGTGTGCCTAAAGATTGGAGCTCCCCCACAAGTGACCCCATTTTGCAAACTAGACCCCCCAAGGAACTTATCTAGATGCATAGTGAGCACTTTCAACCCCCAGGTGCTTCACAAATTGATCCGTAAAAATGAAAAAGTACTTTTTTTTCACAAAAAAATTTTTTAGCCTCAATTTTTTCATTTTAACAATTGTAGCAGGATGAAATCGATCCTAAAATTTGTTGGGCATTTTCTCCTGAGTACATCGATACCTCATATGTGGGGGTAAACCACTGTTTGGGCACACGGCAAGGCTCGGAAGGGAAGGAGCGCTATTTGACCTTTTGAATGAAAAATTAGCTCCAATCGTTAGTGGACACCATGTCGTGTTTGGAGAGCTCCTGTGTGCCCAAACATTGGAGCTCCACCATAAGTGATCCCATTTTGGAAACTAGACCCCCCAAGGAACTTATCTAGATGCCTAGTGAGCACTTTAAACCCTCAGGTGCTTCACAAATTGATCCGTTAAAAAAAATACTTTTTTTCACATAAAAATTCCTTTCGCCTCAATTTTTTCATTTTCTCATGGGCTACAGGATAAAATGGATCTTAAAATGTGTTGGGTAATTTCTCCTGAGTACACTGATGCCTCACATGTGAGGGTAAACCACTGTGTGGGCACACGGGATGGCTCGGAAGGGAAGGAGTGCCATTTGACTTTTTGAATGAAAAATTAGCTCCATTCGTGGGCGTTTGGAAAGCCCCTATGTGCCTAAAGATTTGAACTCCCCCACAAGTGACACCATTTTAGAGACTAGACCCCCCAAGGAACTCATCTAGATGTGTGATGAGCACTTTGAACCCCCAGATGCTTCACAGAAGTTTATAATGCAGAGCCATGAAAATAAAAAATCATTTTTCTTTCATCAAAAATTGTTTTTTAGCCCACAATTTTTTTATTTTCATAAGGGTAACAGGAGAAATCGGACCCCAAAAGTTGTTGTCCAGTTTCTCCTCTCCTGAGTACGCTGATACCCCATGTGTGGGGGTAAACCACTGTTTGGGCACACGTCGGGGCTCAGAAGGGATGTAGTGACTTTTGAAATGCAGACTTTGATGGAATGGTCTACGAGCATCATGTTACGTTTGCAGAGCCCCTGATGTGCCTAAACAGTAGAAACCCCCCCACAAGTGACCCCATTTTGGAAACTAGACCTCCCAAGGAACTTATCTAGATGTGTGGTGAGCACTTTGAACCCCCAAGTGCTTCACAAAAGTTTATAACGCAGAGCTGTAAAAATACAAAATCATTTTTTTTCCTCAAAAATGATTTTTTTAGCCCACAATTTTTTATTTTTCCAAGGGTAACAGGAGAAATTAGACCCCCAAAATTGTTGTACAATTTTTCCTGAGTACGCTTATGCCCCATATGTTTGGGTAAACCACTGTTTGGGCACATGTCGGGGCTCGGAAGGGAGGGAGCACCATTTGATTTTTTAAATGCAAGATTGGCTGGAATCAATGGTGGTGCCATGTCGTGATTGGAGACCCCCTGATGTGCCTAAACAGTGGAAACCCCTCAATTCTAACTGCAACACTAACCCAAACACACCCCTAACCTTTATCCCAACTGTAGCCATAACCCTAATCACAACCCTAACCCCAACACACCCCTAACCCTAATCCCAACTCTAACCATAACCGTAATCACAACCCTAACCCCAACACATCCCTAACCACAACCCTAACAGCAACACACCACTAACCCTAATCCCAACCCTAACTCCAACACACAACCAACCCTAATCCCAACCCTAACCACAAGCCTAGCTCTAACCTCAACACACCCCTAACCGTAATCTTAACCCTCATTCCAACCCTAACCCTAATTCCAACCCTAACTCTAGTTCCAGCCCTAACCCTAAGGCTATGTGCCCATGTTGTGGATTCATGTGCAGATTCTTCCGCACCGTTTTTGAAAAATCAGCAGGTAAAACGCACTGCATTTTACTTGCGGATTTACCACGGATTTCCAGTGTTTTTTTGTGCGGATTTCACCTACGGATTCCTATTGAGGAACAGGTGTAAAACGCTGCGGAATCCGCACAAAGAATTGACATGCTGCGAAAAATATAATGCAGCGTTTCCGCACGGTATTTTCCGCACCATGGGCACAGCGGATTTGGTTTTCCATAGGTTTACATGGTACTGTAAACGTGACGGATCCACAGCAAAATTTGCACCGTGTGCACATAGCCCGATTCTAACCCTAATTGCAACCCTAACCCTAATTCTAACCCTAGCTGCAACCCTAACCCTAGCCCTAACCCTAACCCTAGTTCTAACCCACCCTAGTTCTATCCCTAACCCTAGTGGAAAAATAAAAATAAATATATTTTATATATTTCATTATTTTCCTCCTATGGGGGTGATAAGGGGGGGCTTTATTACATAGTAACATAGTTAGTAAGGCCGAAAAAAGACATTTGTCCATCCAGTTCCTCCTATATTCCATCATAATAAATCCCCAGATCTACGTCCTTCTACAGAACCTAATAATTGTATGATACAATATTGTTTTGCTCCAGGAAGACATCCAGGCCTCTCTTGAACCCCTCGACTGAGTTCACCATCACCACCTCCTCAGGCAAGCAATTCCAGATTCTCACTGCCCTAACAGTAAAGAATCCTCTTCTATGTTGGTGGAAAAACCTTCTCTCCTCCAGACGCAAAGAATGCCCCCTTGTGCCCGTCACCTTCCTTGGTATAAACAGATCCTCAGCGAGATATTTGTATTGTCCCCTTAAATACTTATACATGGTTATTAGATCGCCCCTCAGTCGTCTTTTTTCTAGACTAAATAATCCTAAATTTGCTAATCTATCTGGGTATTGTAGTTCTCCCATCCCCTTTATTAATTTTGTTGCCCTCCTTTGTACTCTCTCTAGTTCCATTATATCCTTCCTGAGCACCGGTGTCCAAAACTGGACACAGTACTCCATGTGCGGTCTAACTAGGGATTTGTACAGAGGCAGTATAATGCTCTCATCATGTGTATCCAAACCTCTCTTAATGCACCCCATGATCCTGTTTGCCTTGGCAGCTGCTGCCTGGCACTGGCTGCTCCAGGTAAGTTTATCATTAACTAGGATCCCCAAGTCCTTCTCCCTGTCAGATTTACCCAGTGGTTTCCCGTTCAGTGTGTAATGGTGATATTGATTCCTTCTTCCCATGTGTATAACCTTACATTTATCATTGTTAAACCTCATCTGCCACCTTTCAGCCCAAGTTTCCAACTTATCCAGATCCATCTGTAGCAGAATACTATCTTCTCTTGTATTAACTGCTTTACACAGTTTTGTATCATCTGCAAATATCGATATTTTACTGTGTAAACCTTCTACCAGATCATTAATGAATATGTTGAAGAGAACAGGTCCCAATACTGACCCCTGCGGTACCCCACTGGTCACAGCGACCCAGTTAGAGACTATACCATTTATAACCACCCTCTGCTTTCTATCACTAAGCCAGTTACTAACCCATTTACACACATTTTCCCCCAGGCCAAGCATTCTCATTTTGTGTACCAACCTCTTGTGCGGCACGGTATCAAACGCTTTGGAAAAATCGAGATATACCACGTCCAATGACTCACCGTGGTCCAGCATAAAGCTTACCTCTTCATAAAAACTGATTAGATTGGTTTGACAGGAGCGATTTCTCATAAACCCATGCTGATATGGAGTTAAACAGTTATTCTCATTGAGATAATCCAGAATAACATCCCTCAGAAACCCTTCAAATATTTTACCAACAATAGAGGTTAGACTTACTGGCCTATAATTTCCAGGTTCACTTTTAGAGCCCTTTTTGAATATTGGCCCCACATTTGCTATGCGCCAGTCCTGCGGAACAGACCCTGTCGCTATAGAGTCCCTAAAAATAAGAAATAATGGTTTATCTATTACATTACTTAGTTTTCTTAGTACTCGTGGGTGTATGCCATCCGGACCCGGAGATTTATCTATTTTAATCTTATTTAGCCGGTTTCGCACCTCTTCTTGGGTTAGATTGGTGACCCTTAATATAGGGTTTTCATTGTTTCTTGGGATTTCACCTAGCATTTCATTTTCCACCGTGAATACCGTGGAGAAGAAGGTGTTTAATATGTTAGCTTTTTCCTCGTCATCTACAACCATTCTTTCCTCACTATTTTTTAAGGGGCCTACATTTTCAGTTTTTATTCTTTTACTATTGATATAGTTGAAGAACAGTTTGGGATTAGTTTTACTCTCCTTAGCAATGTGCTTCTCTGTTTCCTTTTTGGCAGCTTTAATTAGTTTTTTAGATAAAGTATTTTTCTCCCTATAGTTTTTTAGAGCTTCAATGGTGCCATCCTGCTTTAGTAGTGCAAATGCTTTCTTTTTACTGTTAATTGCCTGTCTTACTTCTTTGTTTAGCCACATTGGGTTTTTCCTATTTCTAGTCCTTTTATTCCCACAAGGTATAAACTGTGGTATAAAATTTTATTTACTATTTTTTTTTACTTTGATCACTGTGATATAACCTATCACAGTGATCAAAATGTACCTGGAATGAATCTGCCAGCCAGCAGATTCGGCGGGCACACTACACATGCGCCCGCCATTTTGGAAGATGGCGATGCCCATCAAAGATGGGGAGGGACCCCGGGACTCCAGAGGTACGGGGGGTGGGATCGGACAGCGGGGGGGCGCCGGACAGGACAGAGGGGAGAGGAAGGCAGCGGAGGGCAGCAAAACACAGAACGGAGGGGAGGATAGACTGACAGCAGCAGCAGATTGCTTCTGTCAGTCGGTGGAGGGGGCAGATCGCGGTTTCCAGCCATGGCCGATGATATTACAGCATCTGCCATGGCTGGATTGTAATATTTCACCATGTTTCATAGGTGAAATATTACAATTTGCTCTGATTGGCTGTTTAACTTTCAACAGCCAATCAGAGCGATCGTAGCCATGTGGGGTCAAAGCCACCCCTCCCCCCTGGGCTGAAGTACCACTCCCCCTGTCCCTGCAGATCCGGTGAAATTGGAGTTAACCCTGTCACCCGATCTACAGGGACACGATCCCTCCATGACGCCACATAGGCGTCACAGGTCGGATTGGCACCGACTTTCATGATGCCTACGTGGCGTCACAGGTCAGGAAGGGGTTAATGGGGAATTTTTATCACTGATCATATTGTCTGCCATCGGATTTTCTTGTGTAAATACTGATGAAAAAAAAGTCATTTAGCATATTGGCTTTTTCCTCATCCTCATCCACCATTTCACCCAGACTATTTTTAAGGGGCCAACACTATCATTATTTAGTTTCTTACTATTTATGTAGTTAAAGAATATTTGGGGATTATTTTTACTCTCTCTGGCAATGAGTCTCTCTGTCTCAATTTTATTGTATTGTATACCATATGTAAATTTTCAGCTGATTTTTGTCAGTGTGAGCTGAAACCTCGCCGTTACAGAATGTTACATATCATTTAATGATGACCTATTTCCTCATACAATTAATTTGCATTAATACAAAAGAGAACAGAAGCTACTAAAATATGGATGATTTCACCCTGAGATAACATGATATCAGTTCCTTTAGATACCGATTCTGGGGCTAATGGCTTGTTTTCCATCAATGTTCTGCATTTATTTCTTTTATCATTACTATGCAGATTTTTTTATGTTGGTTATCAGAATTATAATAGTGATTTGTATTATTTATTATATTTCAATAGTAATAATAATTTATGTAATTTTAATGCTATTTTTTACATTATGTGACAAAGTCACTGGTAAAGTACTGGAGGCGAGATATGTTTCACTACTCTTAATGGCATCAGTGATATAAAGCCAGAGTATTTTTCTCCTGCACTCTAAAGTGTGGCGAGGCTTAAAGTAATGTTGCATAAAAAGGCTGGTTTTATGTTGACGTTCATAGAGCGGGTGGGAGGATGTCCATCTTATCTCCACCTGCAGAGCTGGCACCATCGTGTCCCGACGGGACCTGTGTGAAGTCGCAGTCATGTGATTAGTCACATGATGGAGGAGTCACATGGTCTGGAACTTCAGTAGCTTCCTTTCAAGGCCTCAGTGTTGTGGGTCTGGAGAGGAATACTCCAGAGAAGTGGTTTTGTGCTGAGATTTAGGCCTGAACCGTGGGTCGTGATAACCCTGAGCGGGCTGCCTGGCTACTACAAGGACTGTACCTAGAATTATCATTTTGTTTTATTTTGATGTTTTTTTGCCCAGAGGGCCATGTTTATTTTCTGCTTAAAGCCATACCTAATAAACCAAGTGTATCTTTCAAGCTGCAGTGTTCCCGTGTCTACCTCCGTGTGCAGCTGAGTGAGCCAATCAACCACAGTTAATAATATATTTATCTCACCTTCCTTTTTTATTAATACTAGTTATTTTGCTACTATTTATTGTTATTACCTATTTGTTTTCGAGTACAATATTAAAGCAGCAATAACAGCATGAAAGGCCACGTTTCATTGTTCTGAGTGTTACAGGTTCTACCTCCAGCACTTCAAGCTGATTTTTCCAGGTCAAGGTTTATCGGTGTTCAGTACAAGATGTTATAGGTTCATGGTCTGTAGAAAAGCAACAATGTTCTCTAGTAAAGTGAAGAACTCGGCATGTTCCCGCAGATGTGTTACATTCTGCAGCAATAAGCCATTTCTTTGTGGATTTGTGGCACTTACTGGGATTCACAGTGTTCCGTGCCTTTCACTTCTCTACACAGCGAGATAGACAGGAACACTCCATGTTGTGCATGACCGGCTTAGCAATCCGCTATTTCAGGTGAGTAAGAGAGAAGAAGGAGCAGGATCAGATAAGGGTAGACACTGACCTCTTGCCATGAAACTGTTTAGCTTCTGCCAAGACTTGTAGACAAAGACCATGGTCCCAATTCATCATTGCCATTTTTCTACTTTTCTGCAGAAATGTTCTCCTTTTAGTTGCATTTTGTATTTCCTCCTTATTCCCCATACGTTTTCCACCATTTTTTAAGTTGACTTTTTTTTTAAAGTCTTTATTTTTCAATGACAACTTTGCTTACACAGAAGGTTTTAGATCGATTCATCTAAGGGCTAATGTGTCTCCTTGTGGGGAGTGAGTGACATGCCTGATATGTCATAAACATCCCTTACATCCTCATCAGAGGCCTCTCATACAGCCAAATCAGATATCTTGCCTTGCACTAATGAGGAGCAACACCTCGAAACATGTGTCTGCAAACAAAGTTTTTGGTACGGCTTTTATCCCAAGTGATATGGCAAGTCTTGTTAAATGATTACTATTTACTTTTAGGATTGTTACTTGTAGTTGGTGGCTCTAGAGTTTGAGTCCTCTTCCTCTCTGAAGAAGTAACTTGCATAGACCGATTCATGTAATATGACTTTCACTAACTGTTGCATTTTTTTGGGTGCATCTCATGCTAGTCCACCCCTCCCCCCGGAGTAAGTTTTCAACTTATGAATTTTTGCAACTTCTATGAAAGGATTTGGTACTTTTGGCAAAAAAAAAGTTGCAAAAACTTTGTCAAAAAACAAAAATCAGAACCGTGTTTGATTTTGCGCCCAATTTATGAACCGCATGTGCCATTTTGAGGAGTTTGGCACAAAAAACGTCAGTGAGGACGTTCGACGTCAAGTGATTTTAATGAATGACAATTCGCACAAAGCTACTCGCATAAAATTAGGATTCAGGAGAACACAAATTTACATTTCGGGTGAATTCAATTATCCTCGAACTGAATTGCTCATCTCTACTGTCTATTTAATGACACAGTTGTGCATTAAAAGAAACAGGGGATCTCGTTTTAGTGATCACCGGGTGTCTGAAGGATTGGTCATCACTAGACATGAGCGAATCTTCTGAAGTTCGAGTTTGCGAGATTTGCTCGAATTTGGTCTGAAAATTTAATTCAATTTGAATTTATTTGATGAGAATCGAAAGTGTCTCGACTGCCATTAATGGACATTCATTTTGCTCTAAGGTCTCTCCAGACCCCAAAGAACAATAATGTGACTGGATGGCAACGTACATCATTGACTCTAATGACAAGGGTGAGGTCTTGTAAGGGGACATGCTGAAGACCCAAGAGTCAGCACTGAAAAATGAAACAGAGCAAAAGGAGGACCGATGGTGGAGCAACAGTACGGATGAGCGACAAAGGAAATAACATTTTTATTTTTTACCCTCTTTTTAACCCTGAAAAAGAATCTAGCAAAATAGCCAGAGACTCAAATTTTTGGAATCATCTCAAAAATGGAGAATTCAACCAAGACAAATATCAAAAAGGTTAAGTTTAAGGAAAACATTAAGTGGAATTGGTTTATTAGCTGGGAAACACAGTTAACACAAGACGATTACTTTGAATTGCAAATGTTCAGTCCTTTGATTTTTTTCTTGAATCATACTATGATCGTTGTTTCCATTTTATGCCATCTGAACATTTATATAACAAAGAAGTCTTTGGTGAAAACCAACAATAATGACCTAATGCCGAAAACGGAGATAAAATGCATTTTATTTTTCTCCTGACATCTGCACAGACAAAACAAAGCCGAGCCTGGTCCGTCTCATCCTCCATACACCTCTTCAATTATTCTCCATCTGTTCTGACACTCTAAAAGCCAGATTTAACTACCTTCCAGCACCATACCGACTTCAGGCTTTTTCTTCATCTCGCCATGCGCTTTTCTCATTTTTGATAGAAGAAAAAATAGACTAAAATGGGATTCCAAGACCTCGAATGGAAGTGTAGCAAAGGTCAAAGTATTCAAGAATATTCATCGCTCTCTTTTTTTCTCTGAAAGGTGAGGAACTTGTAGATACCTGCTTCGCACTCCTCCCAAGGTGGGGAAATGGCTTCTTCTGAATGAGTGCCCTTTATGTGCTTATAGCATGAAATACGCTCTTAGAAGTAAGTGATTACAACCCCACGGTGACACTATGCAGACCGAGTCTTGTAGAACAGGTAAGGGATGTACACTTTAGTCCTAGCAGCCATGGGGTGAGCCGAGATAAGAATGGATTCCTTCTGAGCTTCTCTTTGTAGGACTTCAACAACCTTTGTTCTCCACTCTCAATGACCCCGTAGGTATCTTGAGTCTATTATTCTGATTTCCCGAGCACATCAAATTTTACCATCTTTTTCATCTTCTGGTCAGTTAACTTTTTTTTTCTTCTATTTTTGTCTTCTTTTACGCTTCCTTTTGGCACAGCGTGATCATTGCTCGTACCTTGATTATAGCTACATTGACTTCACTTGGCCCAAAAGAGATTAATTTAGCTTCAATTTGGAAAATCAGCTCTGGTTTTTGGAGTGGCAAAGAACAAAGTTACAGCATTGAATAGACGAGAGCCTTCGTGACGTGAGATGAGTAATCTTCTCTTTCATTGACGATGAATGTCTAAGCAGATTATAAAGTATGAAAAAGGCTTGTACTTTCATGAAGCACTCTTCATTAATAGAGGGGAGGTGAGAGCCTTGCCGAAAGTACAGAGCGTTTCATGGGAAGTTTTGGAGGTTGTGCTCCACTTTACTGCCAAATAAGTTAAAAAGTGTCCAATAATGGGAGAAGAGGATCAATAGCTTACTGACAACATAAGGCTATGTGCACACCCTGCGGATTACTCTGCAGATTTTTCTGTACTGATTTTGGTAAATCCACAGGAAATCCGCACTGCGGATTTACTGCGGAATTACCGCATTTGTTTTGGCGTTTTTTGTGCGGATTTCATTTGTGGTTTTACACCTGCGGATTCTTATTACGGAGCAGGTATAAACCACTGCGGAATCCGCACAAAGAATTGACATGCTGCGGAATAAACAACGCAGCATTTCCGTGCGTTTTTTTTCGCAGCATGTGCACTGCAGATTTTGTTTTCCATTGGTTTACATCGTACTGTAAACGCATGGAAAACTGCTGCGAATCTGCAGCGGCCAATCTGCTGCAGATCCGCAGCATGTGCAGATACCCTCAAATTACTCTCCAACACTAACTCAGAAGAGAGAGACGTCCACAGTTAACCACCCCCTGTAAAGTGCTGTCCCTTAGTATATAGGGTCTTCTCTTGTTATGATCAGCACTGTACAAAAATTTCCCTTCTTCCATAGCATCCCCTCTTGTTATGTATAGCCTCATCCCTTATTAAATAATATCATCTATTGTTATGTATAGCCCCATCCCTTATTAAAAAGTATCATCTATTGTTATGTGTAACCCCTTCCCTTATTTAATAGTATCATCTCTTGTTATGTATAGCCCCTTACCTTATTAAATAGTATAATATATTATTATGTATAGCCCCTTCCCTTATTAAAATGTATCATCCATTGTTATGTATAGCCCCTTCCCTTATTAAATAGCATCATCTATTGTTATGTATGTCCCTTTACCTTATTAAATGGTATCTATTGTTATGTATAGCCGCTTCCCTTATTAAATACTTTCATCTATTGTTATGTATAGCCCCTTCCCTTATTAAATAGTATCATCTATTGTTATGTATAGCCTCTTCCCTTATTAAATAGTATCATCTATTGCTATGTATAGCCCCTTCCCTTATTAAATAGTATCATCTATTGTTATGTATAGCCTCTTCCCTTATTAAATAGTATCATCTATTGCTATGTATAGCCCCTTCCCTTATTAAACACTTTCATCTATTGTTATGTATAGCTCCTTCCCTTATTAAATACTATCATCTATTGTTATGTATAGCTCCTTCCCTTATTAAATACTATCATCTATCGTTATGTATAGCCGCTTCCCTTATTAAATAGTATAATCTATTGTTATGTATAGCCGCTTCCCTTATTAAATACTATCATGTATTGTTATGTATAGCCCCTTCCCTTATTAAATAGTATCATCTATTGTTATGTTTAGCCGCTTCCCTTATTAAATAGTATAATCTATTGTTATGCATAGCTGCTTCCCTTATTAAATACTATCATCTATTGTTATGTATAGTCCCATCCCTTATTACATAGTATCATCTAATGTTATGTATAGCCCCATCCCTTATTAAATAGTATCATCTATTATTATGTATAGCCTCTTCCTTCCCTTATTAAATAGCATCATCTATTATTATGTGTTGCCCCATCTCTTATTGCACAGTATCCTCTATGTTTACTGCTGTATGTAAGGGAAAAAAATTGACATCCACAGATGTGCACCAGAGCACTGTGTGTTCATCACGTGACCTGTCTCGTGACCTCCCAAAAATATCTACTGACAGGTTAAGTGATACTTCGGGTGCTGGGGGGACCATGCACACTAAATTGTCATGGGCACCGACTACTCTTCATCCACCCCTGATTTTGGTTGCTCGTAAATCCCAGAACCAAAATTGAGTCAAATTAACCCTTTCCGTAACCTAGTGTCTCTCAGTGAGACATGTCTGACATCCAGGACTTTACCTCCTGCTTTCTTTCAATATATATATATATATTTTTAAATTTAAGGTAAAAAATTCTTACAGACATCGACGCATTTCAGGTGACTGCGCACACTTAATGACCTTAAATGCGTCGATGTCGCATATCATGTAACTTACATCGCTGATTCTGTTTTATCCTCTACTGAGCACTTTTGGTGAATAAGTTCATTGAGCTGGATTTTTTCCTGTTCATGTGATTACTCTATGCCTTGATGCAGCGTTTCCTGTGCTCTGAACACCTAAGGATGTATAATACGGTGAGCTGGACCTATATTTAAAAAATGTTATTACGTTAGCACTATTGCTAACCCTAACCTAACCATTTACCCTAACTTAAAGTGTAATCATAGCTCTATTCTTAACTCTAGCCCTAAAGCCTAGTTCTGCTCTCATCAGGAATGGTCGCCTTGTTGTGGCTGGTGGGTTCTCATAAATTGTCCAACGCAACGTTTAAGAGGTCAGAAATGTGGTGCTGATGGCATTATCCTGGCAATCAGAGACCTACTGAAAGCCCCGGTGTCTGGAATGTTTCTACACCTATGAAGAATAGTCTTTGCTTCAGCGTCATAGTATATGGGTAATTAATTATACATTAGATTGCAATCTTACAGCAATTGCAGGTTCAAGTTCCCAACCAGAACTAACAATAATACAAAAAAATACACAAAAAATAATATATATATATTTATGTAAAAGTGCATTTCCCGGTAAATCATAGCATATTTGTTTTCGCTGTGTATGTGACCGTCATAACCAAGAAAATATTATAATAGGTATTTTGAAGGTCAGAATTAAACAAAATCATCTAAATGGGGTTGCTATTGCTGCTTTTTGCTCCCTTGACCTCCTAAAAATTAAAATAAAAATAGATCAGAAAATCGTAGGGACCCTAAAATAGTGTTATGAAACACTACAGCTCGTAACTAGTGATGAGCGAATATACTCGTTACTCGAGATTTCCCATGCACGCTCGGGTGACCTCCGAGTATTTTTCAGTGCTCAGAGATTTAGTTTTTATTGCCGCAGCTGAATGATTTACATCTGTTAGCCAGCTTGATTACATGTGGGGATTCCCCAGCAACCAGGCAACCCCCACATGTACTTATGGTGGCGAACTGATGTAAATCATTCAGCTGCGGCAATGAAAACTAAATCTCTGAGCACTAAAAAATACTCGGAGGTCACACGAGCGTGCTCGGAAATCTCGAGTAATGAGTATATTCGCTCATCACTACTCGTAACACAAAAAAATCAAGTCCTGAAAATATCCTATCAACCAAATAATATAAAAGTTATAGCTTGTGGGAGGTGAAACCACTTGGATGCCCAATGGCCCACATAACCCCGGAACCGACCCTGAAGGTACCAGCGGCAATAACGCCATGTGCAAGTTACCGTCCCACTTGCTACAATGTATTTCAAACTGTTTCCATGGTGACCAGACAGCAAATGTGATATAACTACATCCCTGCTACATGAGTAATCCTCCGAGAATCACAATATTGTGCCTGCTGGAAGCCTGTGCACATTGTCCCCGGCCTCCTCATTGCTCCGATATCATCATTATGCTTTATGACTATTACTAACCTTATTACCGTTTTATTCCCACATCCAAAGAACCTTTTCTTCATTATATGTTACAGAAAGTGACTTGTAAAGATGATTCCACCACTTTTTCTGTAAAGGTCTTGTTCCTCCACTAATGTCATCAGCATCTAATTCTGCTTATTATAACATAATATGCCACATAATTACCAATAATAGAAAGGAAAGAAAAGACTATTGAATTAAATGGAAGTTTACCACATGAGTAAACATTCTTAACTCCTTCAGAGCCAAATTCCATGAGGTTTCTGTATTTACCTGCAGATATTCTCCCTACTTGCATCCGATTCCTTGATTTCCTATATAATCACATACAATAAATGATTTTTGGATTACAAAGTAACACAAGCTTTCATGGTATGTGCAGATCAAGATGAGAAGCTTTTTCGAGCAGGTCCTTTCCCAAAAAAGTCTACAAAATTTTTTTTTGCAAGCTAAACATTCCTAGATCCTTTAACCGTTCCTTGTAGGACATATTTTGCAGTCCGGTCACCATCCTGGTAGCTCTTATCTGAGCTTGCTCCAGTTTTTCAATGTCTTATTAAAATGTGGTGCCCAGAACTGGACACATTATTCCAGATGACGCCTGACCAAGGAAGAGTAGATGTGATAATTACTTCACGTGATCTAGACTCTATGCTTCTCTTAATAAATCCTAGAACTGTGTTTGCTTTTTTTGCTGCTGCATCATACTGTTGACTCATGTGCAGTATGTGATCCATTAGTCTTTTTCATACGTGCTTTTGCTTAGTTCTATTCCTCCTACATTCCTCCCAACATCTGCCTCCAGCTCCGTCTCTGGGTCTTAATCTGTCAAATGCCGCTGTCAATTGGTGACAGCGGCATTTACAGTGTGCTTGAAAGAATGGGGCGCCATTCTATGCACCCATCAGCGCACCAGTGACGTGATCGCAGGGTGGTGATTGGCTGCCATGATGGTCAAGGGTCTGCTGAAGACCCCAGAGGCCTGTCATGACAACAATCTTCTTAAAGCCAGCCTTCATAGGAGACTGTGCTGTTTGCTATACATAGCAATACTGTGGCATTGGTGTAAATAGTCGAAGCAATCAGAAAATTCCAGGTCCAAGTCGCCTAAGGGGACTAATAAATACGGTGAAAAGATAAAAAAATGTTATAAAAAGTATGAAAAAATGAAAAAGGAATAGAAGTTAAAATCACCTTTCCTTTTCCCCATTGAAAATTTAGAAATAGGAAAAAAATACAAAGATTTAATATCGCTGCATCAATAAAAGTCCAACGGCATAACGAGAAAAAAAGTGAAAACTCCAAAATTGCAGTTTTTCACCCACTATAACAAACTGTAAAAGCTAAGAACAGGAGATCAAAACATCGCATCTATCCCAAAATCATATTGACAAAAACATCGGTTCGGGGTGCGAAAAATAAGCCCTCATACAGTCCCATATCCCGAAAATTGGGTCTTGAAAAAAGGCCTCACAAGCAAATTTTTTTTTTTTTTTTTAACAAACTGCTGAATTTTTTGTTCACCAGTTAAATAAAACAAAAACCATGTATGTTTGACATCTTCGTAACCGAACTGACCTGGAGAATCATATTGCTAATTATTTTTATCGTAAAATAAACTCTATAAATAAAAAAGCGCACAAAGTAATCTTGGAATTGCACTGTTTTTTGCTTTTGTGCCACATTTGGAAATTTTGTTTCCTGCTTTCCAGTACATCACATGATGAAATAGATGATGGCATTCAAAGGGACAACTCGCCCTGCAAAAATCAAGCCCTCGTTCGGCTATGCTGATGGAAAAGTAAAAAAAGTTATAGCTCTTGGAATAAGGAGAGGAAAAAATGAAGTTACAAAAAAAACTAAAATTGCTTCGTCCTTAAGGGTTTAAAGAAAAAAAAATGTATTTTCTAGAGTTAACATTATTATTGAAGAAGGTAAAAAAAAGTTGTCTATGATTGAGTGTGATACTGCAGCTCAGCCCCACTTACTTTCATAGAGCTAAGCTGCAATACCAGGAATCACCTTTACACAGGGGTGGTGCTGTTTTTGGAAGAAAGCACCTACTTTTTCATGAATCTCTTGAAATTTGTGGACATTTAGTCAATTCATGGGAGAGATTTGATTTGCATCAATAGATTTGATGGAAATAGAATCTGTTAGGAAGGAGTTAACGAAGATAATATACTACTGTACTCACCTTCTCATACCTATCCTGCCGCCGCCGGTCCAGTCCTCCGATTGGCTCCTTTTAATTCTCCTAACTAGTTTAGAAAGCATGTGGCGGACCAATGAGAAATAAAGAGAAGAATTTTTTATTTTTTTTTAACCCCATCCCAGTCCTTAGAAACCAGTAAAATGCCACCCGTTTTGGTAGATTTGCACAAGTCAATCGCCCGAAATTCAGAGTCGCCTGAGTCCATGAATTTTGAGAAATTCTAATCAATTTTGAATTAATCGAAATTAATTAACTTATTCCTAATGGAAATATTATAAAGCAGATAATGTTAAAAAAAAAAAAGATAAAATATCAACTCAAAATAATTTTTCAGACTTTGTCAATTTTTTATGATCCTTGATAACTGTCGCACGAGAATAATTTACCGTACTTAACATTTCTCAAAAAAATAATAAATAAAATAAATAAATGAATAAATAAATAAAAATGTCGATGCAATATTCCTATCAGGCACTTTGCATAGCTGATTCATGACCAGTGAGTACCTGAAACAAATTAAAAGAATTCAAATAAATGGATTAAAAAAAAAAAACACAGAAGGAGATTAGTACGAGCCGGATCTTCCTTTTTTTCATACTCACATTCAGAATATAAATGGCATTTGACTCTGAAATCTTTTCAGTAAACCGGAAAATTAATATTTTAATATGTCTAGCTCTCCAGAACTCAAAACTTAGTAAAGTGGAATACAGAAAGACTCAGAAAACATATTTAATTGCCTGCAACGTAGAAAATATATATATTTTTTATACTTTTTCAAATTCCATTTCAGAATTTTTCTGCTCACGGAAATAAATTAAGATATTATTTCTACCTTGTTTCAGAAAAAAAAAAAAAAGTTACAAATCAATGAAAATGCAAAAATAAAATTCTAACTGTGAAACCTCTCAACACAAACACATTACTTGGAATATTAATCAAAAAAAAGTGAGACACATAATCTAATAAATAATTCATTTTGCAAATTATTTTTGCTATGATAACTTTGTTCACTCTTTGGTACAAACTCTGGTATTAGCTCCAATGTAAGCAGCGATTCACAGGGGATAAAATGACCTTATTTAATAAATTCCCTGGGCTCTTATAAAGAAAACATTTAATTTCCGAATACTCTGACCATAACCAATTAGACATGCTCCCGCATATTTCCCTTAAGTCTTCGTCTTTTGCTCTCTAGATAAATATATTTAAACTAAAAGTTATGTATAATTAGAACTTTGTGAACAAAACTTAACTCGGCATTTAAATATTTCCTCCAAATAGAAAATTAACGAGTGATTCAAGCAAATAAATCAGTCATGTAACAAGTTTTGTAAAATCATATCCTGAATGATTTAAAAGGGAATGTATCAACTCTTTTTTTTTCTGATTGAAGATGTATATGGAAACAAACTGGGTCATATTTATTAAAATTGTCTTTACACAATCTTAAAATTCTCCAAACTTATCAAATTGGTACATTCTGGACAATAATATCTCATTTTAAGTTATGAAAGACAGGTTGTTGTTTTTTGTACAAATTATACCCGAATTTTGGTGCATTTGCCTTAATAAATATGCACCAGAGTTTTTCCACATTTGGTCTAATTTTCTGAAATGTATTTTTTAAATTTTATTATGGAGGCAGGAATGTTTTAATAGCTTTAAAGCAGATATGGACATGAAAAAACTAAGTACAGAAGACCTAATGACTTCTAAAGGTTTAGTGAGCATGCTCGGTGTGCTGTGCAGTAGTCACTCTGCAGAGAGGGAGGAGGAGCTGAGCAAGTCCTGTAACTTATTGTTAATGATACGATCCCGAGTTGTTTTCAGCTTTATAATAGACTCAGTATTTCTTATTATAATCCTGTCTGTGATGAAAATTAGATGAAGTCTGAGCTTGCTGGTCCTGTGAACAAGTAACTAAGCTGTATTGGAGGGAATGGTGCAGAGTTGCACTGCTGAACCCAAACTGTAGACAGGTGTGGCACTTTTTATGGAGTAAATAAGCCATGTTTTTCTAATCCTTGACAACCCCTGAGTGAGTTGACATGGAAAAATTCTCCGTATGATGGAAAGGAGGTCAAATGACTCCATGGCTCAATGGAAGGAGAAGCTTAGCATGTACTTATCCATGTGACCTCTGCTGTCAATCACTAATCACTGTGTGGTTTTATGCATGACCGATAAGGCCGGTTATTACCTCTAGATGGCATATATAAGCTGTATTCAGAGGACTCCAGTCATTTTGGTTGCATTTCATTCATTAGTAGACTGCACTATTATTTCATAATAGAACAGTGTAGAGACTCACATTATTGCAGCCCTTTACTTCCTCCTTGCTGATGTCGGCTACAAGAACACAGCGATCAATATCGAGAGAGAACTAAAGAAATATAAAGCTAAAAACACTTGTAACAGGTTACCCAGGGAATGATAAGCTGTCTGTGTGTATGTAGAAGGAAGCTAGATAGTAAAGACTGGTGATCACAGCAGTATCAGCACTTTTTCCTAGAGGCTGTCTCTGATAGATAAGAGGGGTGACAATTGGTAAGTGTATACGAACTAATAAGCTTATAGAAAGAGCGATTGTGAGTAGGCTGCAACTCCACAGAATCAGTAACACGGCACATAATAACAATCTGTACAAAAAAAGGAGAGGGTCAACCCTGAAGGAAAGGGCTTCCCACAGCTGCAGCACCGAAGGAAAGGGCTTCCCACAGGTGCAGCACCGAAGGAAAGGGCTTCCCACAGGTGCAGCACCGAAGGAAAGGGCTTCTCACAGGTGCAGCACCGAAGGAAAGGGCTTCCCACAGGTGCAGCACCGAAGGAAAGGGCTTCCCACGGGTGCAGCACCAAAGGAAAGGGCTTCCCACGGGTGTAGCTCTGAAAGAAAGGACTTCCCACAGGTGCAGCACCGAAGGAAAGGGCTTCCCACAGGTGCAGCACCGAAGGAAAGGGCTTCCCACAGGTGCAGCACCGAAGGAAAGGGCTTCCCACAGGTGCAGCACCAAAGGAAAGGGCTTCCCACAGGTGCAGCACCAAAGGAAAGGGCTTCCCACAGGTGCAGCACTGAAGGAAAGGGCTTTCCATGGGTGCAGCATCAAAGGAAAGGGCTTCCCACAGGTGCAGCACCGAAGGAAAGGGCTTCCCACAGGTGCAGCACCGAAGGAAAGGGCTTCTCACAGGTGCAGCACCGAAGGAAAGGGCTTCCCACAGGTGCAGCACCGAAGGAAAGGGCTTCTCACAGGTGCAGCACCGAAGGAAAGGGCTTCCCACAGGTGCAGCACCGAAGGAAAGGGCTTCCCACGTGTGCAGCACCAAAGGAAAGGGCTTCCCACAGGTGTAGCTCTGAAAGAAAGGACTTCCCACAGGTGCAGCACCGAAGGAAAGGGCTTCCCACAGGTGCAGCACCGAAGGAAAGGGCTTCCCACAGGTGCAGCACCGAAGGAAAGGGCTTCCCACAGGTGCAGCACCAAAGGAAAGGGCTTCCCACAGGTGCAGCACCAAAGGAAAGGGCTTCCCACAGGTGCAGCACTGAAGGAAAGGGCTTTCCATGGGTGCAGCATCAAAGGAAAGGGCTTCCCTCAGGTGCAGCACCGAAGGAAAGGGCTTCCCACAGGTGCAGCACCGAAGGAAAGGGCTTCTCACAGGTGCAGCACCGAAGGAAAGGGCTTCTCACAGGTGCAGCACCGAAGGAAAGGGCTTCCCACAGGTGCAGCACCGAAGTAAAGGGCTTCCCACAGATGCAACACCAAAGGAAAGGGCTTCCCACAGGTGCAGCACCAAAGGAAAGGGCTTCCCACGGGTGCAGCACCAAAGGAAAGGGCTTCCCACAGGTGCAGCTCCGAAAGAAAGGACTTCCCACAGGTGCAGCACCGAAGGAAAGGGCTTCCCACAGGTGCAGCACCAAAGGAAAGGGCTTCCCACAGGTGCAGCAAAGAAGGAAAGGGCTTCCCATGGGTGCAGCACCAAAGGAAAGGACTTCCAACGGGTGCAGCACCGGAGGAAAGGGCTTCTCACAGGTGCAGCACCGAAGGAAAGGGCTTCCCACAGGTGCAGCACCGAAGGAAAGGGCTTCCCACAGGTGCAGCACTGAAGGAAAGGGCTTTTCACAGGTGCAGCACCGAAGGAAAGTGCTTCCCACAGGTGCAACACCAAAGGAAAGGGCTTCCCACAGGTGCAGCACTGAAGGAAAGGGCTTCCCACAGGTGCAGCACTGAAGGAATGGGCTTCCCACAGGTGCAGCACCGAAGGAAAGGGCTTCCCACAGGTGCGGCACCAAAGAAAAGGGCTTCCCACAGGTGCAGCACTGAAGGAAAGGCTTCCCACAGGTGCAGCACCGAAGAAAAGGGCTTCCCACAGGTGCAGCACCGAAGCAAAGGGCTTCCCACAGGTGCAGCACTGAAGGAAAGAGCTTCCCACGGGTGCAGCACCGAAGGAAAGGGCTTCCCACAGGTGCAGCACCGAAGGAAAGGGCTTCCCACGGTTGCAGCACCGAAGGAAAGGGCTTCCCACAGGTGCAGCACGGAAGGAAAGGGCTTCCCACAGGTGCAGCACCAAAGAAAAGGGTTTCCCACGGGTGCAGCACCGAAGGAAAGGGCTTCCCACAAGTGCAGCACCGAAGGAAAGGGCTTCCCACGGTTGCAGCACCGAAAGAAAAGGCTTCCCACGGGTGCAGCACCAAAGGAAAGGGCTTCCCACAGGTGCAGCGCCAAGGAAATGGTTTCCCATGGTTAAACCACTGAAGAAAAGGGCTTCCCACAAGTGCAGCACCGAAGGAAAGGGCTTCCCACGGTTGCAGCACCGAAGGAAAAGGCTTCCCACGGGTGCAGCACCAAAGGAAAGGGCTTCCCACGGGTGCATCCCCAAGGAAATGGTTTCCCACGGTTACAGCACCGAAGAAAATGGCTTCCCACGGGTGCAGCACCAAAGGAAAGGGCTTCCCACGGGTGCAGCACCGAAGGAAAGGGCTTCCCACAGGTGCAGCACCGAAGGAAAGGGCTTCCCACAGGTGCAACACTGAAGGAAAGGGCTTCCCACAGGTGCAACACTGAAGGAAAGGGCTTCCCACAGGTGCAGTAATTAAGTCTGGAGGAGTAAAGTGCATCATCTTGCACAATTCTGTAAAGCTTTTTTTCTGCTATATTACATTTTTAATGCCAGTGATATTACAAAACAAAAAACCCATAAAAGCCTCATCTATATGGACTTCAAGAAAAAATGCAGGAAAATAACCAACACACTGAGAGCGTAGAGAACTTTGCCAGACGCAACGATGCCAACATGCATAGGAGGACATAAGCATCCACTCACGAGAGAGACAATTAGAGATAATAACCTCTGATTTTATACATCTCTCTTCTCTCCTGATGCCGCAAATTAAATGAAATTACCAGACATTCAGGACGGAAGAAGATTCTGTACTGAAATCCGCTCGACTCAAATTTAAAGACACACCGGACTGAAATTGCAAGTGCGTGTACACACATGCAGACAAGCGCACACACACTCATAATATTTTATCATTATTGTACACATAATAACCTGTACTTTACATTTTCCCCCTTTGCCGCATAGCAGAACACCAGTTAGGTACATGGAAGAGACTGAACCTACTGATGAGTGAATTTTTTTATATTTCAATTTGTCAGATTCACAAATTCTTCTAGGAAATCCTATTTCAGTTTGCTGTAATTAGAAAGTACTCCAAAGCTTCCAAGAGTCCTGAAAAACATTTGTGACGCTTTTCCCTTTTCCTGACACACTAATCATTTTCACTGCTGTGCTGTTACACACTGTATGTACAGTTTTTTCAGTGTTTCTCTCCTTATTTGTATGGTTGAGATGGGAGCTGTGACGTCCTTTCACTATCCAGATTCACCCTAAATTTACTGCTGCATTGACTGCCTCTGCTTTTATACAGGCTAGGATAGTTCCTCCTGATTTTAACCCCTTTAATGACCTATGACGGATATATCCGTCATAGGACGCCTCCCCCTCTTTGGTCCGAGCTCCGGCACTGATCCCACACCTTTTCCAGCACATGACAGCTGATCTGATCAGCTGTCATGTGCCCCTAACAGCCGTGGGTGGAATCGCAATCCACCCGTGGCTGCAACCTGCAGGAGACCACTGTGGTTGCCATTGTGTGGCTGGCGCTCATAGCAGATGAGCATTTTTGTTGCAGAAGAGTGCAGAAGACTATTGAAACTAGTAAAAGGTAGAAAAAAAGTTCTTAAAAATATGAATAAATTAAAATATAAAAGTTAACATCACCCCCATTCACCCATTCAAAATAAAACAATAAACAAATGAAAAATAGATATATTTGGCATTGCCGCGTTCAGAATCGCCCGATCTGTGAAAATATAAAAAGAATTAATCTGATTGGTAAACGGCGTAATGAGAAAAAAAATCAAAACACCAGAATTACCTTTTTTTTGGTCGCCGCAGCAGTGCAATAAAATGCAATAACGGGCGATCAAAAAAATCATATCTACACCTAGATAGTATCAATAAAAACATCAGCTTGGTGCACAAAAATAAGCCCTCACCCAATCCGAGATCACGAAAAATGGAGACGCTACTGGTCTCGGGAAATGGTGTTTGTTTGTTTTTTTGTTTGTTTTTTTTACAAACTTTGGATTTTTTTCACCACTTAAATAAAAAAAAGAAGCTTTATGTTTTTGGTATCGACCCACTTGTAACGACTTGGAGAATCATAATGGCAGGTCAATGTTTGCATTTAGTGAACATGGTAAAAAAAATTAAAAAAATTGTGGAATTTCACTTTTTTGCAATTTCACAACACTTAGAAGTTTTTCTTATTTTCCACTACACGATATAGTAAAAGCAATGGTTTAGTTGAAAATTAAAACTCGTCCCATATTGACCGAAAAATAAAAAAGATACGGCTCTGGAAGGAAGGGGAGCAAAAAATGGAAACGCAAAAACGGAAATTCCTCAGGTCCTTCGGGGGTTAATAAAGCCAGAGACTTTACTACGTGAATTACATAATTGACTAAAAGTTCTGGACACGTTTCAGCTTCTCCCCCTCCTCATTTTACCTGCACAGTAAAGAGTAAGCGAATAAAAAGCGATGTCCACATTTCAATACTATAATGGATCAATAAAGGGGTTTTCCCACAAACAAAGTTCATTTTAATCAATAGATCTTAGAATAATAATAATTTCCACAATTGGATGTTTAAATAAAATGTTCCTGTGCTGAGATAATCTTGTCCATGTGTCTCTGCTGTGTACTGTGTAATGGCCGTGTCTGACCGTACAGGGACATGGTCGGATCATGCCACATCTCTGGGCAGGGGAGGATGCAAAAGAGAATACACAGACATTACATCCAATTACCCCGGCGCATTATATTTTGTCGCCATCACTGATCCTGATCCTCACACTTACTGTGCATCCACCTTGATCACAGTGTGTAGGTGGAAGCTATACAACACGGGCGGCATAAAGTCTGCCACGTAGTCAGGTAGCAAACAATGCCAATAATTACAGAGAAGAAAACATTCTTGCGTCTCATTGTTATTTGCGTCTTGTAGAAGGTAAAACATTCCAATGTTAACACCCAAGGACAGACAAGCAACAAAATGTTATAAATGTATAAAAAGTCCCCGAAAAAAAGAGCTGAAGGCTGCAGATGGTGAATGGAATCGTGGAGATTTCGAGATTCACAGTAATTTGCTCATTAAGGTGCAAATAGGAGAGTAACAAACATAAGGCACTTATATCAACATTAGATGGTGGCCCGATTCTAACACATCGGGTATTCTAGAATATGTATGTATGTATATAGCAGCCACATACTATATAGCACAGGCCACGTAGTATATAGGAGCCATGTAGTATATAGCAGACAAATAGTACGTGGCCTGTGCTATATAATATGTGGCTGCTATATACATAAATATTGTAGAATACCCGATGCGTTGTATATAACACAGGCCACGCAGTATGTAACACAGGCCACGTAGTATATAGCAGCCATGTAGTATATAACACTGCCCACGTAGTATGTAACACAGGCCACGTAGTATATAGCAGCCATGTAGTATATAACACTGCCCACGTAGTATGTAACACAGGCCACGTAGTATATAGCAGCCATGTAGTATATAACACAGGCCACGCAGTATATAACACAGGCCACGTAGTATATAGCAGCCATGTAGTATATAACACAGGCCACGCAGTATATAACACAGGCCACGTAGTATATAGCAGCCATGTAGTATATAACACAGGCCACGCAGTATATAACACAGGCCACGTAGTATATAGCAGCCATGTAGTATATAGTACTGCCCACGTAGTATATAGCAGCCATGTAGTATTTAGTACTGCCCACGTAGTATATAGCAGCCACGTAGTATATAGTACTGCCCACGTAGTATTTAGCAGCCATCTATATATATAATTGTCTAAGGGTTTTTCCATCTGTCTGTCTGTCTTTCTGTCTGTCTGTCCAGGAAATCCTGCGTCTCTGATTGGTCGAGGCCGCCAGGCCTCGACCAATCAGCAACGGGCACAGCGACGATGATGTCATAAAGGACGTAGAAATCCCGCGTTTCTGATTCAGCAACGGGCACAGTATCGACGTAATAATGGTTGCCATGGCGACGATGATGTCATAAAGGTTGCCTCGACCAATCAGCGACGGGCACAGTCTGCCGCGAATTCTGGAATCATCATTCTCCATATACTACGGGGACATGCATATTCTAGAATACCCAATGCGTTAGAATCGGGCCACAATGTAGTCTATATATATAATTGTCTAAGGGTTTTTCCGTCTGTCTGTCTGTCTGTCTGTCTGTCCTGGAAATTCCGCGTCTCTGATTGGTTGAGGCTGCCAGGCCTTGACCAATCAGCGACGGGCACAGTATCGACGTAGAAATCCCGCGTCTCTGATTGAATCAGCGAAGGGCACAGCGACGATGATGTCATAAAGGACGTAGACATCCCGCGTCTCTGATTGGTCGAGGCCTGGTGGCCTCGACCAATCAGCAACGAGCACAGTATCGACGTAGATGTCATAATGGTTGCCATGGAGACGACGATGTCATGAAGGTTGCCTCGACCAATCAGCGACGGGCACAGTCTGCCGCGAATTCTGGAATCATCATTGTCCATATACTATGGGGACATGCATATTCTAGAATACCCGATGCATTAGAATCGGGCCACAATCTAGCGTAGTATATAACACTGCCCACGTAGTATATAGCAGCCATGTAGTATATAGTACTGCCCACGTAGTATATAGCAGCCATGTAGTATACAGTACTGTCCACGTAGTATATAGCAGCTATGTAGTATATAGTACTGCCCATGTAGTATATAGCAGCCATGCAGTATACAGTACTGCCCACATAGTATTTAGCAGCCATGTAGTATATAGTACTGCCCACGTAGTATATAGCAGCCATGTAGTATATAGTACTGCCCACATAGTATATAGCAGCCATGTGGTATATAGTACTGCCCACATAGTATATAGCAGCCATGTAGTATATAGTACTGCCCATGTAGTATATAGCAGCCATGTAGTATATAGTACTGCCCACGTAGTGTATAGCAGCCATGTAGTATATAGTACTGCCCATGTAGTATATAGCAGCCATGTAGTATATAGTACTGCCCATGTAGTATATAGCAGCAATGTAGTATATAGTACTGCCCACATAGTATATAGCAGCCATGTAGTATATAGTACTGTCCACGTAGTATATAGCAGCTATGTAGTATATAGTACTGCCCACGTAGTATATAGCAGCCATGTAGCATATAGTACTGCCCATGTAGTATATAGCAGCCAAGCAGTATACAGTACTGTCCACGTAGTATATAGCAGCTATGTAGTATATAGTACTGCCCACGTAGTATATAGCAGCCAAGCAGTATACAGTACTGTCCATGTAGTATATAGCAGCTATGTAGTATATAGTACTGCCCACGTAGTATATAGCAGCCATGTATCATATAGTACTGCCCATGTAGTATATAGCAGCCAAGCAGTATACAGTACTGTTCCCGTAGTATATAGCAGCTATGCAGTATATAGTACTGCCCACGTAGTATATAGCAGCCATGTAGTATATAGCACTGCCCACGTACTATATAGCAGCCATGTAGTATATAGTACTGCCCACGTAGTATATAGCAGCCATGTAGTGTATAGTACTGTCCACGTAGTATATAGCAGCCATGTAGTATATAGTACTGCCCACGTAGTATATAGCAGCCATGTAGTATACGGTACTGCCCACGTAGTATATAGCAGCCATGTAGTATATAGTACTGTCCACGTAGTATATAGCAGCCATGTAGTATATAGTACTGCCCATGTAGTATATAGCAGCAATGTAGTATATAGTACTGCCCACGTAGTATATAGCAGCCATGTAGTATATAGTACTGCCCATGTAGTATATAGCAGCCATATAGTATACAGTACTGCCCACATAGTATATAGCAGCCATGTAGTATATAGTACTGCCCATGTAGTATATAGCAGTCATGTAGTATACAGTACTGCCCACGTAGTATATAGCAGCCATGTAGTATACAGTACTGCCCACGTAGTATATAGCAGCCATGTAGTATATAGTACTGCCCACGTAGTATATAGCAGCCATGTAGTCCACGCAGTATTTAGCAGTGTGGGTACATATCCCCGTTAAAAAAAGAATTAAAATAAAAAATAGTTACATACTCTCTTCCTGGATCCAAAGGTGCTGTGGTGATGGGCGCACGGCTGCCGCCATCTTCCATTCCCAGGATGCATTGCGAAATTACCCAGAAGACTTAGCGGTCTTGCGAGAATGCTAAGTCTTCTTGGTAATTTTGCAATGCATCGCTGGGAACGGAAGATGGCGGCAGGCGAGAGCGGCTCGGCGGACTACGGAGGGTGAGTATAGCAGGTATTTTGTTTTTTCATTATTTTTAACATTACATTTTTTATTATTGATGCCGCATAGGCAGCATCAATAGTAAAAAGTTGGGGACACACAGGGTTAATAGCGGCGATAACGGAGTGCGTTACCCACGGCATAACGCGGTCCGTTACCGTCGGCATTAACCCTGTGTGAGCGGTGACTGGAGGGGAGTATGCGGGCGCCGGGCAGTGACTGCAGGGAGGAAGGAGCGGCCATTTTCTTCCGGATTGTGCCCATCGCTGATTGGTCGTGGCTGTTTTGCCGCGACCAATTAGCGACTTGGATTCCATGACAGACAGAGGCCGCGACCAATGAATATCTGTGACAGACAGAAAGACAGACAGAAAGACGGAAGTGACCCTTAGACAATTATATAGTAGATGTGTTCCGGCTCATTTCTTTGTTTTGTGCTTTAGTTTCCTTTACTTTGTACTCTCCCTTTTTGGGGTCGGTGTTATGCTTGTGGCTGTGAAACCGCTGTGCTACGGTCCGGGGAGAGTCTGGAGGGGAGTGTTAGGAGTCGAGTTCCCGCCGCCGCACCGGGGGAATCTCGAACCATGTCTGCTGCGGTCTCCTATTCTGCATCGGCTGCAGTGGAGCCAGCTCAGCGGAGAAGTCGGTCCCAGCGTCTCACTGAATCTGATACTGTGCAAAGGGTCACTGCTGCCTCTCCAGGCTCTACTATTGTACCCTGCACTGGTCTGTGGCGAGCAGGCTTCTCTGGGACTAAGTCCTGCTTTGCACACACTGAGCATGCCCAGGGCAAGATCTCTCAGTGGAGATCAAGGGTCACATGCTCAGGTACTGCAGCTACTTCCATTGGTCTTCCAGGAAGGCCCTGTACCTGATCAAGTTCTGTGGCAGCCTTCCATTGGTCCTTCTTGGAAGGTCCTGTAGGTGCTACAGCTATAAAAGGTTCTCATGACCGCAAGGTCATGCGCTAGTGTCAATTTATATATGAGCTCAGCGCCAGTGTGGTCATGTTTTGTATGCAGTCAGGGACCCGGCTGAAATAAGCCCCTAGAATGCTGGCACCTCCGGCGAGGAGTTTTGTGTGTGTGTATTCAGGGACCCGGCTGAAATAAGCCCCTACAATGCTGGCACCTCCGGCGAGGAGTTTTATGTGTGTGTATTCAGGGACCCGGCTGAAATAAGCCCCTAGAATGCTGGCACCTCCGGCGAGGAGTTTTGTGTGTGTGTATTCAGGGACCCGGCTGAAATAAGCCCCTACAATGCTGGCACCTCCGGCGAGGAGTTTTATGTGTGTGTATTCAGGGACCCGGCTGAAATAAGCCCCTAGAACGCTGGCACCTCTGGCGAGGAGTTTCATGTTTGCATTTGACTGCATGACCACCATCTGCTCTACTAAGTAGCTGTGTGCCTCTGTGAGTCAAACAGGGCACAGCGTTATCTTGGCTAACAGACTCTGTCAAGTAACAGAGTCTGTTTATACCACCAACATCTTCTAATAAATATATATTTGGTGCGTTCTGCCAACCCTAACAGGGAGTAACTAAGCGAATAGCTGGTTCTTCACTAGAGCCCCTGATGGTGGGGTTAGACTTCAGCCCAGGTGGACGTCAGGTGCTACTCCAGGACAGACACCGGAGCCACGGCAGCTGACCTCAAGGGGCAGGGAAGCAGGACCGGCCAGGAACTGGGTAACATGGGGATGTGTGGGTGGTAGACAGAACAAATTCTGGATTAGAAACGGACAGGATGAGTTCAGGGACACAAAACGGCCCCGGGTACAGGATCACAGGTGCAGGTTCAGACTGGACTGGTGAGGGTAGCGGTATAAATACGGACAGGACGGCCGGCCTCAGGGACAGGATAGAGCAGGGCAGACAGGAATCAGTTCAGAGATGCATGTTTACAGATGCAGAGAGTTTCTGGATCTTTTTCCTTTCCTCTATAAAGGACATACCGTATTTTTCGCTTTGTAAGACGCTCTGGATTATAAGACGCACCCCAAATTTTGAGGAAAAAAATAGGAACAAAACCTTTTTTTTAATAAATTGGTGGTGCTTCTTACAATACATGTGTCTTATTGCTTACTGGGGGGGTGGCTGCGGTGAAGGGGGGTCCCAGGGTCCTTGCTGGAGGAGGCAGGAATGGAGCGTTGCTGCAGGCTGGGATGAGGGGTGTGCAGGTGTCCTGTGCTGCGAGAGGCTCCTGTTCTGCAGGGGTCTCCTGTGCTGCAGGGGGGCTCCTGTGCTGCAGGGGCTCTCTCCGGTGATGCTTGCATCTCCGGTGCTGTAGAGCGGCTCTGCCAACATTTTGAGAATGGCCAGAGCCCCCCGGCAGTTCGTCCATGCTTTCCTGTGCAATGGACTTCGGGAAAATGGCCGCAGGGAGGCGGCGCATGTGGAGATGGAGATTTTGGGACCAAGATCTCGAGAGATGAGATCTCAGCGCTGAAATCTCATCTCCTGAGATCTTGGTGCCGAGAACTCTTTCTGCACATGCGCCGCCTCCCGGAGCCTATTTTCTCGACGTCCGTCGCACGGGAAAGCATGGACGGACTGCCGGGGGGTTCAGGCCTTTCAAAAAATGTCGGCAGAGCCCCCTGCAGCACCAGAGATGCAAGAATCACCCTGGGCAGCGGCAGCGGACACCCCCTCATCTCAGCCTGCAACGGTATCGGTAAGCGGTAAATCCGCTTTGTAAGACGCACCCCCATTTCCACCCCAAATTTGGGGGAAATAAAATGCGTCTTACAAAGTGAAAAATACGGTAAATATATTTCTCTGTCGCTGCTTCCTGTGAGTTGGTGGCTCTTCCTGATGAGTAATAAGAGGTGGTACATGCACTGAGCCAATCAGATGTCTTCACCTGCTCCTCATCCTCCCCACTCACAGCAGAAACTCTCAGAGAGCAAGAAGAAGAGAAAATGCAGCTGCATACCCCTCCTCCCCCTCTCTGTCTGGTATTTCTGTATTATTACTTATTGCTTTTCTAAGGACTTTCCTGAAGATTTATATAGCGCCTGTAGGTTTAGAAGGTGGAGAACTATGATGAAAGTCCTGTTTTACCCTGTTAAAATGTAATCCAAAAAATTCCTTGCATTCACATAGGCTACTGATTCGTGATTTTTATTTTACATTTTTTCTTCATTTTGTGAACAGTAACTTTGCAGGAGCCGAAGAATTCATGGATCGAGCGAACATCTGAGATGGTCATGTAGGTCATCGGTACCATATGCTTGAAGAGGAGTGTGACTGCAGCCCCATAATGTGGGAGCACAGGTGATTAGGAGAGAAGCTTCTATATTTAGCGGCTTTTCCTCCGGGATACTCGGTGTTCTCAGACACCAGACCGATCGGCGGCTTCTTTATATTCTCTGTTAAATAAATAAAATCTCAAGTCCTGTAATAATCCAGGGAGAGGGGCTGCAGCGTTCCTCCATAGGGTCCCTGGTGAAAAATCCAGACTCCCAATGCCATTATTATTTTCAACCCTTTCATCACTGGGTATTTTTATTTTATTTTTTTACGCTTTTGTTTTTTCATCACGATTTTTCAAGAGCCATAACTTTATTTTTATGGTTTCGTCGGCAAACCCATATGAGGGCTTCTTTCTATGCTGGAAGTGTTCTAGTTTTGAATGATCCCCTTAACTTTACCATAAAATGTAGTAAATAACTTGAAATTAATCTAAGTAAGATGACATTGGAAAAAAAAAACACCTTCACAACATTGCTTATTGGATTTTGGAACAATGACCTGGTAACATGATTCTCAAGGTCGGTGCTACAGCAACACCAGACGTGCATGTTCTACAGTATATAATATATTATGTAGAATTATTATTATTATTATTATTATTATTATTATTATTATTAACTATTTTTAGTGGTTAAAAAACATTCAGAACTTTGTGGAACAAAAAAATTGAATTTTGTGTCGCTATTTTCCAAGACCATATAGCTGTGTGTTAGCTTATTTTTACTTTTTTGTTTTTTAACTTGTGTTTTATTTATATGATTTTGGATACATTTTAGTTGCATTTTTTTGCATTCTTTTTGGAATTTGAGGCGAGTAAAAAACACTAACAAAGCATTTCATTTTTTTTTCTTTTTGGAATTTATGCTTCATTTTAAATATGTTCACATTCTGATTGGACTTTTTTTTTAACTGTTAAATTTAACCGTGTTATATATTTTTTTTCATCTTAGAAAATATATTTTTTGTTTCCTAAATTTCTTTATATTCAAACTTGGAAAAGCCGGGCGATTTAAACATTTACATGTATTTAAAAAAAAAAAAAAAAAATTATTTTACCTTCCCATTAGGCGATTTGAA
The DNA here is from genome assembly GCF_032444005.1 of Ranitomeya imitator. NCBI lineage: Eukaryota > Metazoa > Chordata > Amphibia > Anura > Dendrobatidae > Ranitomeya > Ranitomeya imitator. The sequence goes on along the minus strand of NC_091289.1, from coordinate 192,687,315 downwards.
CTTATGATCATTGCATCACTTGTAGAAAATACTGCAGTATTTCAGTATATAGTTAACCTGAGATTCTATAAACCCTCAGCCACAGACTGAGCTTCATAGGAGGGTCAACCTGACAATGATGGGGGCTTTTAGCAGAGCATGGTAACCCATCGTCATCCCATGGTCGTATGGAACCATTGGGAGCTTGTGTACTACCGCATATGCCACTGTCAGCGATTGTCAGCAGCGACTGGAACTTGGCTCTGATCGCTGCCGTTACAGTCAGATGCCAGAGTCCACTCCATACCCTGACTGTATTAAATCCATTCTTGGTTTTAATGTAACCATTTTTCTACCTTGACAAGTCTGTTTTAAGTAACTACATTAATATCCCATAAAATATCACTTCTGTAGCTTCTTTAATTAGAACTCTGAGTTGTGTTGTTCCTCTGCTACTCCTTCTGGAAAATGTATTTAAAAAATTGCCAACGGAGACTCAGCAGTCCCCTTATCAGTGGGGGTGTCCTACATTGTCCTACATTGGCTGACACAGTCCAATCAGTGCCGACATTCTCAGACACACCCTATTGGATATGAAATGGTAATGCACAATTTAGGGGGAATAAGAGGGGGGACAGCGCAACCTAGAGTTCTAGGAAAATTTGCTACAATATTCTGGGAAAAATGTAACAATTTTAGTATCTCAGATCCTGCCAAAGTCACCTAGAATGTCATGAAATCCAAGAATTTCAAAAAGTTTATTGTGCCCCAATGGCTATAGGAGGCGGAACTAAGGTATATAGGGGGCTGGAAATGGTTAGGGAATGGTCATGGCCTCAAGAGGGCGCGGTTCTAGCAAAATTTTCTAGATGGCATGCTGATGGGCTCTGCAAAATTGTCCAACTCGGCTGAAATTGGCAAGTTCGGTATGTACATACATCGGTATGTTCACTGCCAAACATTCCCACTCCTAAAAACAATGTAACATAACAATATCACATATGCACGGGAAAGGTGCAGCTATAAAGGGCAGAGGTAGCAGCTGCCCTCGGTGCATAATGGGTGGGGGCCACGGTACAGTAGATATTTTGTAATGGGGTCCAACAGATCCGAAATACTTATTTTTATCAAATCTCAGATTTCTAAAAAAAAAAAAAAAGTAACAAATTCTTCACTGCCGACAACCAGTCGGATCATCAGGCAAAGTTTTGGCAATTAGGAGCCTATTCAATACTTTTTTCCACATTAACAAGCATATTGCTCGCCGAGAATAAAAGTAGCAGACCACAATATTGATTTTTGAGAATGTGCCCGGCGTTATTAGCAGAGATTGGCAGAGGCTGGGATGTGATTTTTTTTAGATCTGTTTTGATTAGTTTAATTTTTGCCTAAATTATATCTTCATTTCGTAGAACTGGCCCAAAGCGACGGGAAAAGTGGCAGAGCGTCAAATCGTCTGCGGGAAAGATACAGCGGAGCTTTCTGTTATCAGATCAGACGTTTGTGTTATTTGTAGAAGGTTCTATCCGGACGGAAGATATAAATTAACGAAGTTCTGGAACTTTCCAATAAACTTTGGTCCATATTTATTCACCAGTTTTTATGTAAATTGTGCCAAACACAGTTGCTAAATCCTGATGTGCGCAATTATTTTCTACTTAACTTGATCTAGTTGGAAAGTTGTGAAAAGTGAGAATTATTTTGCTTTAATAATAATTTGGTTTGTGTCACCATTTCTATAAACCGATATCTTTCTTATTTTTCCATCATCGCAGCTATATGAGGACTTGGCTTTGCACAGAGAGCAGTAACTTTTTTGGGTACATACAACATTGTGATAGTTTTTTATTGCATTTTTGGAGAATGTGTTGTGCTCAAAAGTAGCAATTCTGGTCTTTCTTTTTTTGTTCCTTACAGTACTTATTTTGAAAAAAGGTGGGAATTTAAGCTATTTATATTTATTTTTGTAATATATAAAAAATTGTTTCAACTACTTTGCATATGTTTTATTAGTCGTCATAAGGAACTTAAACCTACAATCAATTGCTTTTACTATGTGCTGCAATCCTTTTTTATTTTATAGGAACATCGCAATGGCTATTATGATCCAGCTGTACACCTCAATGTCTGGGGGAGAAGATGGCAATGAGTGGCTGAAAAGGTGGCCACAATGGAAAAAACCTATTAAGGGAGCACTTTATACAAAATTAATTGCAATATATTATGCTTATTTCAGTTCCTCGGGGGGGGGGGGGGCATGCCTGAGAGATGGAGGTCCTGTGTCATGCACCACTTCACTTCATCAGGCATAACACACTTTAGTTAGTTTTTCTTAAAGTGTTACTTTATAGCTGCATGGCCTCCTGACAGCACCTGCTTGTTCAGTATCTGTGTAAAATATGCTGTGTACTGGAGCGACGCAATGATTACAAGAAACGTTATATGGAAACCGGAAACTATATCTCCAACAGTGCAAGCTATCAAGAATTAGCTGGTAACGGGGTCTCTATCCTGGTACCATTTGAAGCCTCTATGAATGAAGTTTAAAAAAAATTATGTAAATCAAGAATGTTAAAAAAAATAATAATCTGTAGATATAAAAGGGGGATTCTGCTTCGAACTATCTGTATTTGTATAGATCCCTGTACAATTATCTATGTCCATGATGTCTTGTTGCTAATGAACCCCTACTCACCTGTGATCAAGGGGTGATCCTAGCAGCAATGAAGCCCTATTCACCTGTGATCAAGGGGTGAATCTAGCAGCAATGAAGCCCTACTCACCTGTGATCAAGGGGTGAACCTAGCAGCAATGAAGCCCTACTCACCTGTGATCAAGGGGTGAACTTAGCCGCAATGAAGCCCTACTCACCTGTGATCAAGGGGTGAACCTAGCAGCAATGAAGCCCTACTCACCTGTGATCAAGGGGTGAACCTAGCAGCAATCCTTCATTTAATCTGCAGCGCCGCCACAGGTGAAGCAAAGTATTGCGCTGTACTCATTGAACTCCCTAGGCATCATGAACCTAGCAGCAATGAAGCCCTACTCAACTGTTATCAAGGGGTGAACCTAGCAGCAATGAAGCCCTACTCACCTGCGATCAAGGGGTGAACCTAGCAGTAATGAAGCCCTACTCACCTGTGATCAAGGGGTGAACCTAGCAGCAATGAAGCCCTACTCACCTGTGATCAAGGGGTGAACCTAGCAGCAGTCCTTCATTTAATCTGCAGCGCCGCCACAGGTGAAGCAAAGTATTGCGCTGTACTCATTGAACTCCCTAGCCATCATATTTGGTGCAGAGGGTTAATGTGACTGGACACCTCTGGGGATGGGTGTTTTTCTTTAAATGTTTTGGGGCTATGCTATCACCAACATAATCATGTAAAGGCATTTATAGCCGGAGTTCTCCTTTAAGTCATTCACAGATTTTAATGCATTTTTGGAAGAATTCCAAACCAGACTCTCTGAGCAGAAGAAATCCAAAAGAAATCCCTCTGAGGGCAAGAAACGAATCGATTCATCCATTAAACCCATAATCTTGTAGTATATTTGTTCCTATAATCCAATAACCCCATAATGCAGTTACCAATGCTTTCTTATCGAACCGTCTGCATTTAGAGGACTGTGTCTGCCCTGCGCCGGCGTAGTACCCCGACCATTACTGAATCTTCTATTATGAGACACCATTTACGTGTAGATAATGACTGTGACCTTAGACTTCTAATATCTTGCCGATGCTGATGCAACATTGTAGCACGATATCCTGTAAGATGAGGAGTTTGGGTATAATATATTGAATAATCTGAGTCCAAAGCAAAGAATCTGCAAAGTCTACGACCGCGGTGTCCAGGAAATGTCGCACATGGTGGATCATCTCATGGCGATGATACATAGTCGTCAGTGGAAAGTTCCTTCTGACTGTTTGTAAATAATATTCGCAACATTGTATCTCAGTATAATCATGGAAATCCTTTTCATATTTCTTGTAATATTCTTATACTTTACAGTCCAGGGTGGGATTTGGCTGCTTCCAGAACCGGAAAAAACTGGGATGAGTCTGCCTTCATCATTCCTCATAAATAACAGACAAACTGACTGAAACATGAAGAACTAGTCTGAACAGGCGCAAACCAAAAAAAAAAAAAAAAAGCAACTTACGTATCAAAGTGCGAAAATGGTTGCACTCAATTGTGTTAAGGCGCGTCAATGTGAAATACGTGAAGTGGGAATAGCAAAACGACTTTTGAAATTTAGGAAAAAAAAAAACACATGAGACGCTTAGCACAAAATTTGGCCAAATAGTGTGAGACCATTTAACACTATCTTTTTTCTACAGGTGACCAGTGTTACTTTTTCTCTTCTTTAGGTGACAAAATTATGTTTTTTTTTTCCATAGGCGGCACAGTTTTCTTTTCTACAGGTGACACAATGATATTCCCAGTGTTTATAGAGAGCATATAGTTATTTTTTTCTATAAGCGACATAATATTTTTTCCGTGACTGGGTTTTTCTATAGGTGACATGATATTTCCCTTTATAGGTGACTGTGTTACTTTATATACAGAGCATAGTTTTGTTTCTTTCTATAGGCGACAGGATTATATATTTTCCTGTAGGTGATGGTTTTTTTTTCTATAGTTGACACAATGATATTTCCCTCTATAGGTGACTCGGTGTTACTTTATATGCAGAGCATAGAGTTGATTTTTCTATAGGCGACACAATGATTTTTTTTTTCTGTAGGTGATTCAGTGTTACTTTATATACAGAGCATAGTTGTAAAAAAAAAATATATTTTTCTGTAGGTGGCCCAGTGTAACGTTTTATAGAGGGCATAGTATTATTTTTCCTATAGGGGACCAGTGATATTTTTTTTTCTGGGGCCACATTACTGTTAATGCTCTGCAGAGAATAGTCGGAGGTTTTACCTTTAATAAGGGCCGACCACCTTTAATGCCTTCAGTCCTGACTGCAGCGGACGCCTCACATGGACTCGTTTCCCCGGGTGCACATTACATACAGCAAAGCTCAGGACTGCGCCAAAGCGGAAAATATCAAGATTCCTTCTACTCGATTACATCCGAGGGCGGCAGTGATGTAAATGGCTGACTGCAGAAAGTAATAAACCTGACGAGGGAACCGCAGATTTATTTATTTACTTTTCTCATAATGAAATCTATCACTTTAAGAGAGAATTTCCCTCTAGAATCCAGAAATCCCGGCAAATATGAGACGCAGCAGTGATAAAACCTCCATGTAACCATTCCTTGGTTACAATCTATATCCCTGCTGTTTCTAAGGCTTAGATCACCCAGCTTTCCTACGCTCCTGAATGGCACAAGTCCAGGCACAATCACTACATAGTGATGGATGGAGGCTTACGGTCCTGGCCCGACAGCGGATTTTATGACCCGAGCCGATGAAAAAGGATCTACAATAACAACCAATCAGGTCGAAGAGCTCATAATGAGTCCTGTTTTTCTGGATGTGATACGTATAGAAAATATGCGCCCACGTAGCAGCTGTCAGAATGAGGCCGAAATATTCAAAAGATGATATTTGGTATCACCCAACGCTCCCCAAAATAAATAACAAAAAAAAAAAATAATTAACTGAAACAGAAACAGCTGTGCAAGAGGCTTCAAACTGGGAGAGGAGCAGCCAAACTCCACTACAATGGCGAGGATGTGGAAGACAGATTCATGTCACAGAATGCAAGATGGCAAGACTGAGAACAGCAACAAGACTCAAGGTAGTTATACTGCATCAGCGAGGTGTCTTCCAGGTAAACATTTCACAGCAGTCTGTAATTTCAAGATGTGCTGCTCAAGCTTCACTGAAGAAACACAAAAAAAAAACGGCCAACATTGAGGACCGTAGACACAGTGGTTGCTAAAGAAACTTAGTGCAGCAGATAAAAAAAAACATCATGTTACTTTACTTCAAAATCAGAAGATGTCCATCAGTGGCATCAGCTCAGAACAGACAGTGACGAGAAGGACCAGCGACACCCATCTACTGTGCAGAGAACTTCATGGGGGAATAGATGATGTAACAGCTCACCTCCTCCTCCTGTACAGTCACTGATAACACCTCTATATACAGCTGATAACTGAGGATCCACCATTCACAATAGGTGATATCACAGCTCACCTCCTCCTCCTGTACAAAGACTGATAATACCTCTATATACAGCTGATAACTGAGGATCCACCATTCACAATAGGTGATGTCACAGCTCACCTCCTCCTGTACAATGACTGATAACACCTCTATATACAGTAGATAACACAGGATCCACCATTCACAATAGGTGATGTCACAGCTCACCTCCTCCTCCTGTACAATGACTGATAACACCTCTATATACAGTAGATAACACAGGATCCACTATTCACAATAGGTGATGTCACAGCTCACCTCCTCCTCCTGTACAATGACTGATAACACCTCTATATACAGTAGATAACACAGGATCCACCATTCACAATAGGTGATGTCACAGCTCACCTCCTCCTCCTGTACAATGACTGATAACACCTCTATATACAGTAGATAACACAGGATCCACTATTCACAATAGGTGATGTCACAGCTCACCTCCTCCTGTACAATGACTGATAACTCCTCTATATACAGTAGATAACACAGGATCCACCATTCACAATAGGTGATGTCACAGCTCACCTCCTCCTCCTCCTGTACTAATTGAATAATAAGGAGTATAACTCATAAGTATCTGAGTGTCCTGATAAAGGCTCCGGTGTAGCCGGATGACGGCCGCGGTATTATCTGTGTCGGAGGTCACTTCCAGAGTATATTTCTCTGTTGCTTTATCAGTTGCAGGTCGTGGTTTCGGGCCGATGCCACCTCTCGCCTCTTCTCTTTGCATTGACCTGACGAGGTGTCTGTTATCCAGAGATTCGTGTTTCTATATTTTTAGAACAAATCCTTCATCACCGGAGTCGAAGTTCTTCACAGCTCGGAGACTTTTAACCTTTTCCAATATCCTCGCTTGTCGTTTCGGGCTGTTAAGCTGCTTTTATAGGAGCTGAACCCTATCTCGGGCTCTGAAGCCGTGAAACGCGTGGGATTTTTATTGGCCGGTGCCATCATGCTTGGTTAAGTACACTGCGCCGCTATTTTAGCCGATCGCCGGGGCCCAGGAGAACTTGACAGTTAAATGAAAGTTGTCAGTCTTCTTCATGCTCCTGCAAGATTAGGCAATAAACGGGAAAAAACCTGGAAGCAACTCAGATCAATGACTCGGGCAAATAAAAGGCGAACGTAATGAGATTCTGAAAAATGCAATAGGGAAACGCCGGAGTCGTCGAGCCATTGTTGAAACAGAGACTGATAGTAAAATAGAGAAAAATCCATATTGTTCACCTTTAAAAAGATTTATTATAGAGAGGAGGCAACGGGTGGTGCGGCCGAAGAACCGCAATCATCAGCAAATTCTCTCACAATGGCAGAAGCTTCTACCACTGCCCTTTAATATCAAAGACGACGATTGACAACCAAGATCCGCCATCACAGCTCTTCTGGGGTTGTCACACAGTATTTCCAGATGTTGGCGGACTACTATTCCCATCAGAGCTGAATAGGACGGCCGTACAGCAAATGATGATTCAGGGAATGTTGACTTTTAATATCATGTCGTATTGACGGCCAGTATTCTGTGATGATGACTTTCTCAATATCCCTTGTCCTGGACACAATATCCCATATCCTGTTCTGCTTCCTCCTAACCAGTGGTCATCTCGCTCTGCTGGGAATTAGGTCACCATAGTAAACCCAGTGAACTAATTTCTTACTGGTCGGCTCAGACGCCGTGGGCCGCCTGAGTGTTCAGGTAGTTTGGCGTTCACACCTCTGCTGCACCATGGGGCTCTGCTGTTTTGAACAAGTATACCTCCTGAAATCCCATCTCTGTTAAAAGAACCTCTGGACTCTCCTACTTTTCTACAAGTGTGCCACCTGACATACCCAGAATTGCTCCAATCGCTGGACTCTGCTTCCTTGTCACAAGTTTGTTACTCAACTAAATTGCTGAGCTCTGCTGCTTGGTCACAAGTGTGTTACTTGACAAGCCCAGCTCTGCTACATTGCTGGGATCTGCTACATTTACAGAAGTCTATCTCCTAGCATACCCCGGTCTGCTGTATTTCTGAACAAGTGTGTCTCCTAGCAAAGCCAGCACTGCTACATTGCTGAGATCTGCTACATCACTACAGGTGTTTCTCCTGACATACCCAGCTCTGCTAAACTGCTGAACACTGCTACGTCACAGGTGTGTTTCCTGACATATCCAGTTCTGCTGTATCTCAGACCTCTGCTACATCACCACTTGTGCATCCTGACACAGCCAGCTCTGTTATGTCGCTGAACTCTACTATATTGCCATAAGTGTGTCACCTGACAAATCTAGAACTGCTTCAACCCCTGGACTCTGCCTCCTTAGCACAAGTATCATGTCATGCAGCACGCTGCTAAATTGCTGAGCTCTGCTACTTTATCATAAGTGTGTCACTTGACAAGCCCAGCTCTGCTACATTGCTGGGCTGGGCTACAATTTCACAAGTATGTCTCCTAATGCACCAGGTCTGCCATACTTCTAAATTCTGTCATATCATCACAAGTGTGTCTCCTGACAAACCCAGCTCTGCTACATCGCTGGGATCTGCTACATCACCACCAGTGTTTCCTTTGTTATACTGCTGAAAACTGCTACATCATGAGTGTGTTTCCTGACATACCCAGCTCTGCTGTACCTCACATCCTTACTAGAGCTCCCTCTAGTGGCAGGTCAAAAAGTTGTGCAGAGCAATTTATCAACACTAAAGTGTCTCAATAAGACAGAAGGTGTTGTAATGGATACACTGGAACGGAGCCGCCTTTAGAGAAAGGATTATTAAAGGAATTTCATGATTTAGAAAATCCATATGCATATGAACTTGACAAATTAATAGAGGGATAGGGGGTTACAATCTAGTTTAACTGTGCATTATATTCACATCCCATTAATTAATATAGGAACCATGTAATACTTCAAATCGCCTGTGGTGGCGCTGCAGGAAAACTAAACTTCTGCTGATCACTGAGATCAGATGATAAAATCTGGGGGGTTTTGGAGATTTTTTTTTTTTTTTTGCTGAAAAAAGGGATTGTCAAAAAAAAAAAAAGTAAAGTAAAGGGTAAATGTTTTAGTGGATCTTCTCTTAAAGTCAAATAAAATGAGCAATGAATATAAATTCCTTCCACCGTGAATATCAGCTCTGCCCTTTGCTGCCTCTATATTGGGAGAGACAGATGATGATCCATGGCGGTGACCACATTATCTCACGCGCCTCCTGACGTGTACGGCCGGTGAATGATGGGGATGCTGTCACACGTAACCGCGACTCCATGAGAACATCGGACATCACAGCTTACACTGTTATTTACAGGTTCACCGGCCACATGCATATAAATATCCCAGGGCTGACAATCGCTTCACCACGGAAATAAATATAGAGGTCATCCTCGTAGAGGTGCAAATGGGCTCATCCTTAAAGGGGTTGTCCAGTTTATGAAAATGTCATATCCTTGGGGATAATTCTGTAATATTAGTGGGGTGGTGGCTCCTCTGTACAATCCCTTAGATTGGAGACAGGTTTGAGGACCTTCACTTTCTCTGGAGGACCTGTCCTATTCTGCATTGCACAGACAATTAATTATGAACACAAGTAATGCTTCATTTCTCCTGCAGTGGCGTTATAGGGAACCTAAACTATCAAGTGTCCCTATTGATTTCAGCTGATTAGTGAGGAGCGAGTATACTCGTTGCTCGGGTTTTCCCAAGCACGCTCGGGTGGTCTCCGAGTACTTGTTAGTGTTCGGAGATTAAATTTTCATCGCTACAGCTGAATGATTTACAGCTACTAGCCAGCTTCATTACAGGTGGGGATTCCCTAGCAACCAGCCAACCCCCACATGTACTCAGGCTGGCTACTAGCTGTAAATCATGCTGCTGAGGTGATGAAAACTTAATCTCCGAGCAGTTACAAATACTTGGAGACCACCCGAGCGTGCTCGGGAAAACCCGAGCAACGCGAAAACTCGCTCATCACTGCAAATGATCAGTAAAAATTTCAGCAAGAGGGACGCTTTGTGATGAGGAACAGGTGGATGAGAGCTGAAATGAGGAATAGGTGGAGCAAATGAGATAAGGAACAGGAGGATCAGAGATGAGATAAGGAACACGTGGAGCAGAGCTGAGATGAGAGACATGTGGAGCAGAGCTGAGATGAGGAACATGTGGAGCAGAACTGATATGAGGAATAGGTGGAGCAGAGATGAGATGAGGAACAGGTGGATCAGAGCTGAGATGAGGAACATGTGGAGCAGAACTGATATGAGGCATAGTTGGAGCAGAGATGAGATGAGGAACAGGTGGATCAGAGCTGAGATGGGGAACATGTGGAGCAGAGCTGAGATGAGGAACATGTGGAGCAGAACTGATATGAGGAATAGTTGGAGCAGAGATGAGATGAGGAACAGGTGGATCAGAGCTGAGATGAGGAACAGGTGGAGCAGAGCTGAGATGAGGAATACATGAAGCAGAGCTGAGATGAGGAATACATGAAGCAGAGCTGAGAAGAGGAACAGATGGAGCAGAATGGATAAGAGGAAAAGGTGGAGCATAGCGGAGATGAGGAACAGGTGGAGCAAAGTGGAGATGAGGAACAGGTGGAGCAAAGCGGAGATGAGGAACAGGTGGTGCAGAGCTGAGATGAGGAACAGGTGGAGCAGAGCTGAGATGAGGAACACATGGAGCAGAGCTGAGATGAGGAACACTTGGAGCAGAGATGAGATGAGGAACAGGTGGATCAGAGCTGAGATGAGGAACACGTGGAGCAGAGATGAGATGAGGAACAGGTGGGTCAGAGCTGAGATGAGGAACACGTGGAGCAGAGCTGAGATGAGGAATACATGAAGCAGAGCTGAGAAGAGGAACAGATGGAGCAGAATGGATTAGAGGAAAAGGTGGAGCATAGCGGAGATGAGGAACAGGTGGAGCAAAGTGGAGATGAGGAACAGGTGGAGCAAAGCGGAGATGAGGAACAGGTGGTGCAGAGCTGAGATGAGGAACAGGTGGAGCAGAGCTGAGATGAGGAACACATGGAGCAGAGCTGAGATGAGGAACACTTGGAGCAGAGATGAGATGAGGAACAGGTGGATCAGAGCTGGGATGAGGAACACGTGGAGCAGAGATGAGATGAGGAACAGGTGGGTCAGAGCTGAGATGAGGAACACGTGGAGCAGAGCTGAGATGAGGAATACATGAAGCAGAGCTGAGATGAGGAATACATGAAGCAGAGCTGAGAAGAGGAACAGATGGAGCAGAATGAATAAGAGGAAAAGGTGGAGCATAGCGGAGATGAGGAACAGGTGGAGCAAAGCGGAGATGAGGAACAGGTGGAGCAAAGCAGAGATGAGGAACAGGTGGTGCAGAGCTGAGATGAGGAACAGGTGGAGCAGAGCTGAGATGAGGAATACATGAAGCAGAGCTGAGATGAGGAATACATGAAGCAGAGCTGAGCAGAGGAACAGATGGAGCAGAATGGATAAGAGGAAAAGGTGGAGCATAGCGGAGATGAGGAACAGGTGGAGCAAAGCGGAGATGAGGAACAGGTGGTGCAGAGCTGAGATGAGGAACAGGTGGAGCAGAGCTGAGATGAGGAACACATGGAGCAGAGCTGAGATGAGGAACACTTGGAGCAGAGATGAGATGAGGAACAGGTGGATCAGAGCTGAGATGAGGAACACGTGGAGCAGAGATGAGATGAGGAACAGGTGGGTCAGAGCTGAGATGAGGAACACGTGGAGCAGAGCTGAGATGAGGAATACATGAAGCAGAGCTGAAAAGAGGAACAGATGGAGCAGAATGGATAAGAGGAAAAGGTGGAGCATAGCGGAGATGAGGAACAGGTGGAGCAAAGTGGAGATGAGGAACAGGTGGAGCAAAGCGGAGATGAGGAACAGGTGGTGCAGAGCTGAGATGAGGAACAGGTGGAGCAGAGCTGAGATGAGGAACACATGGAGCAGAGCTGAGATGAGGAACACTTGGAGCAGAGATGAGATGAGGAACAGGTGGATCAGAGCTGAGATGAGGAACACGTGGAGCAGAGATGAGATGAGGAACAGGTGGGTCAGAGCTGAGATGAGGAATACATGAAGCAGAGCTGAGATGAGGAATACATGAAGCAGAGATGAGAAGAGGAACAGATGGAGCAGAATGAATAAGAGGAAAAGGTGGAGCATAGCGGAGATGAGGAACAGGTGGAGCAAAGCGGAGATGAGGAACAGGTGGAGCAATGCGGAGATGAGGAACAGGTGGTGCAGAGCTGAGATGAGGAACAGGTGGAGCAGAGCTGAGATGAGGAATACATGAAGCAGAGCTGAGATGAGGAATACATGAAGCAGAGCTGAGAAAAGGAACAGATGGAGCAGAATGGATAAGAGGAAAAGGTGGAGCATAGCGGAGATGAGGAACAGGTGGAGCAAAGCAGAGATGAGGAACAGGTGGTGCAGAGCTGAGATGAGGAACAGGTGGAGCAGAGCTGAGATGAGGAACACATGGAGCAGAGCTGAGATGAGGAACACTTGGAGCAGAGATGAGATGAGGAACAGGTGGGTCAGAGCTGAGATGAGGGACATGTGGGGCAGAGCTGAGATGAGGAACATGTGGAGCAGAACTGATATGAGGAATAGGTGGAGCAGAGATGAGATGAGGAACAGGTGGATCAGAGCTGAGATGAGGAACAGGTGGAGCAGAGCTGAGATGAGGAATACATGAAGCAGAGCTGAGATGAGAAACAGATGGAGCAGAGGATAAGAGGAAAAGGTGGAGCATAGCGGAGATGAGGAACAGGTGGAGCAAAGCGGAGATGAGGAACAGGTGGAGCAAAGCGGAGATGAGGAACAGGTGGTGCAGAGCTGAGATGAGGAACAGGTGGAGCAGAGCTGAGATGAGGAACACATGGAGCAGAGCTGAGATGAGGAACACTTGGAGCAGAGATGAGATGAGGAACAGGTGGATCAGAGCTGAGATGGGGAACACGTGGAGCAGAGATGAGATGAGGAACAGGTGGGTCAGAGCTGAGATGAGGAACACGTGGAGCAGAGCTGAGATGAGGAACATGTGGAGCAGAACTGATATGAGGAATAGGTGGAGCAGAGCTGAAATGAGGAACACGTGGAGCAGAGCTGAGAAGAGGAACAGATGGAGCAGAGTGGAGAAGAGGAACAGGTGGAGCATAGTGCAGATGAGGAACAGGTGGAGCAAAGGGGAGATGAGGAACAGGTGGAGCAGAGCTGAGATGAGGGACAGGTGGAGCAGAGCTGAGATGCGGAACACGTGGAGCAGAGCTGAGATGGGGAACACGTGGAGCAGAGCTGAGATGAGGAACAGGTAGAGCAGAGCTGAGATGAGGGACAGCTGGTGCAGAGCTGAGATGAAGAACACTTGGAGCAGAGCTGAGAAGAGGAATAGATGGAGCAGAGCAGAGAAGAGGAACAGGTAGAGCAGAGCTGAAATGAGGAACAGGTGGAGCAGAGCTGAGATGAGGAACACATGGAGTAGAGCTGAGATGAGGGACAGGTGGAACAGAGCCGAGTAGCCCTGAAAGATCAAAGACAGAGCTAGTCTAGCAGAATAAACTCAGCACAGAAGAAGAGAAGCAGAACTGATTTGTACGACTATATGGCAGAGTTGACTCAGCTATATAGACGAGCTAGGTTTGTTAGAGAGTCAAATGCAGAGCTGGCAGCAGTATGGCCGAGTCCAATGCAGAATAGGCCAGAAGTATAGACATATTAGCAATGGGTATATCACAAAGTCCAAGGCAGAGCTGATTAGCAGCGTAGCAGAGTTATCCAGCTATGTATCAGAGCTGGGTTATTCACAAAGACCATAGCCCAGCTGTCCAGTGGTGTAGCAGAGGTAACCAACAATGTGGCAAATGTAAGTTTGTCACAAAGTCTTGATAAAGCAGAAGTCACTCCTAGTAGTTGAGTAGATGCCAACTGCATGAATACTCAGGCAGTATTTTGCCACCTGTGTTGGCCTGTAAGGCCAGAGAACATAATGTCAGGCGTGAAATGGCCACCGGATTTGCCAAGGAACAGAGAGATGGCTGTGGGAGCAATAAAAGCACAATAGGGTGTTATCCAGATAACATTACATTACCACTCGCCTGATGCTGGTGTGTGAGACACAACACTTTGAGAGACTGAGGCAAGGATTCCAGCTGCTGGAATTGGACAGGTTGGCAGATCCAATGTGTTGTTGAAAGTTTTGGGAATAGCGGGTAACCTGCGCTGCTGTTATTGTGTCCAATAAATTAGTCCAATTCAATAGAGAGTATAACGTGGTTTATCCCAACGCATTTCAAAGTATTATTGCTTCTTGATTCAATCTCTGTGATATCCTGAAGAAGTAAGTGCAGCGCCCCAGAGTCCTGGTCGTTGCAGTAATGTTATTCTTCCACCAGAGGGAGTGATATTACGTCTGAGGGCACTAAAGGAGTTCACCTTGCCAGGTATCACAAACCATACACTACACTTCACACTCCAGTCCACCAGGGGGAGCCTTGCTCCTATCGACTAGGGCACTCCTCACATTAGGGTAAAACTGGTGGGTTGGATAGAAAGTTAGTCAGATGCTGCCTGGGCTTCACCCAGTCAGTTTCTGTCAGGCAGACAGCGGGAAAGGAGGAACACCACAAAGCTGCAGACAGAGGGCCCCAGACAGGGGTGGGATACTGTTCGAGGCCTAGACAGAAAGACACAGAGCTGCGCCTGCCCCACATGCGGCAGCATCCTAAGAAAGGATACGAAGAGAATTGTATTGTAGAGAGTGAGACACGAAGTCATAGCACAAGGAGAAGAAAACCAGAAGGAGTTCTGCCCTGTAAAAGGCTGCCACTTTCTGGAGCGCAGAACCGGTAGCCAGAACACCGAGGGAGTAATGGACTCTACGCTTTACTTCACAGACTGGCAGGACAGTCAATTCCAAGTTGGCTGCCCGACCATATACCCAGGAGGCACGGTGGCAACTGTGGGGGTCGGGGCGTCTCTAGGGTCCCTATAAACAAGCCTCAGGCCAACAGTCATACGGGTTGTCCTATCCATACCATCTGGGGGACAAAGAGGAAGAAATAACATCTAGAACATCTACAACAGTTGTGAGGACCTTACCGAGTTGCTCAGCAGGGAGATAATACAATGCACAGGCGCTATAGGAAGGCTACTGAATTCCACCTGGATAAGGGGACTCTGGATTTGCCTTCAGACTGGCCGGACTCTGCCTGCCCTGTGGTCTGGTGCCCTGGACTGTGGATGTTCAAGCCTTCAGTAAAGGTAAAGTGACTGCAACCTTGTGTCCTCGTTATTCACTGCGCCTTACATCATCCACCATCTACCAACTACACTCTGGGAAGCCCTGGGGACATACTTCACCTGTGGGAAGGTATACCATCTAGCTGCCATAACATCACCCCAGCGGACCCCTAAGCAGCGTCGGTCACCCTGCCCGAATACCCCAGGTGGCGTCACGAACATTATCCCTTTAAAGACCTTTCCCCCATTTCATCAACGGACATCCCGAGGGCCACGGACCGGGTCAGCCACCGTGACATCCCCACTGGGAACACAAGGGCCCGGATCCGAGTACCCCACGGTCCTTGGGGGCGCTCCATCTTTTGGCGTCACAAACAGGATCTACTTAAGCCTGAAAATCGGGTAATTTGCGCCTAAGAACTGTGCCAGAATTGTGTTTGAACTGTTTGTGCTTAAGGACTGTGTATTGCTATTTACAGCCAAAATTCCCGCCAAAACCGTCGCCATTACTGCGCCACGAGGAACGCTGGAGAAGAAGAAGGGCGTGGAGTTGTGGGCATGAACGAACTGGGAAGCGCGAAAAACAATGGCCGCCCGGTCTAAATATCCCTGATTCTCCATGGCGGGCGGGAACAGCAAAAATGAAACTATTCTCCAGAGGAGGAAGGAATGGAGTTGGAGATCGGCGGGGACCCCCGAAAAAGAATCGACCCCTGTCACCGGAGGATTATACAGACATGCCACCGCTGGAGAGTATAGACCCCTGGGAGCTGCCACGGAAGCTTCGCTGCCGGCACCATCGCTAGCCCTGGCGCCTTCCCCAGAGGAATGGAGTGGCGCCGGAAGAACCATCTCACGTGCAGGTACTCGGGGCCGTGACATTCCGGGAGTTTGCCTTCCCCCGCATTTACCCCGTTCACCATCACGGCTGCTGGAGCCCCGGCGCCTCCGTCACCAGGCTCCGGACCACGAGGGCATGATCTTGGGCCCTTTCCATGGGGAGAATACCGGCGGCCTCTGATCGTGGAGTATAGGAGGGAAGTCGAGCGGGAGGCCCGATGTGAATTGTCGGACGACCTTCCACTGAAGTGGGGTGTTGTTGTGATCTTCCAACCCCAGAAGGAAAAAGGCTTCATTCAAGAGATGGGGTCAACAATAAGAGTCCATGTTACCCAGAGTGAGGTGAAGCCCTCGACTTTGCGGAGCCAACGCAGATCTAACCTTGAAGAATACTGTGAAACGCGTTGAGATTTAACCGTATTGTGCCCCCTATTGAGTTGAACTCCTTTGTTGGACATTATACCAGCAGCCCAGGTTACCCGCTATTCCCAAAACTTTCAAGAAACAGATGGATGGTGAGAGGAGGAGGAGACAGTGTCAGGACAGGGCTGAGTAAAGGTAATACCATGTAAATATATATATTTTTAATAGGCCATTAATCACATCAAAATACATCCAGCATCTAATCTGCACAGAATTCTCTACCCTTTCAGATTCTGGAAAATGAAGGCATTGAAGATGAGAAATGACCACATAGGAATTGCTTGTTGGGAATCCGTCGATGTTACTTGATACAGTAAAGTCTGAACTAGAGATCCGTAAGGAAGGAGAACAGAAGACTCTGCATTGGAGAAGATGGGACCGTCAGACAGTGAAATGTTCGGACTGTTCCCCGCTCCAGCCCCTCCGCTTATCCTTCATCTCGGCGAGGACAGTCTTCCTCATGCATGCAATGATTTTACTATCTGGAAATGCCGAATGTTTCCACTTTCTACTAATCTCTGTTTCCTGGATGAATTCAGAGTCCTGACGTTTATTTCTTGTTCTAGAATTCCTTTATCTGAAGTATTGTATTGACTTTCATAAAGGACAAAGTAATTGAGTCGTTCCAAGTAGATTTTATCATTATCTTCTGACGGTCTAGAATAGATCTCCGGAATTTCATATGAAGAAAGCAAAGCTCCGCACTTTACATGAAAGAAGCCCCCCGAGGTTCCCCCACTAGACTTCATGCATCGTGAAGGGCTTGTGCTAATGGGCAGCAGACAATCAGAAGAAGAAGAGCTGCAGTGTAAAGTATATGGAAGGACATTGGGATGGGAGAGGAGGATGTGGACATCAGACCACCCCAGACCCCAACTGACAATGCAGCGAAGCTGGAGCCACTGGTTACAGCACCAACTATGGTCTAGTGCTCCAGGAAACATGATCATTAAACATCCAAGATATTGAAAAGCCTGATCTTAAAGGGGTTGTCCAGCCATAGCGTATTGATAACCTAGATAGGTAATCAATATTAGAAAGGTCGTTAACAGATGCAAACAGTGTACAGAACCAGAATACCATGGCTCCATACACCGCGTAGTGGCCACTTCCGGGTACTGCAACTCAACTCCCATCCAAGTGAACATGATCTGAGCTGCGATACCTGGAGTGGCCATTAAGGCCATCAATGGCGATAATAACAGCTGCTTGTCGGTCCCCCACCAGTCTGATATTGGGGACGTATCCTATGAATAGGTCAATATGTTAGTTATGGACAACCCCTTTAAAGGGAGCATAGGTTATGACGGGACATTATGCTAATTGGGGGTCCTTCAATCTGAGGATTGGTGGGGTCTCAAGTAGCTGGACCACCATGAATGAAGAAGTGATAGTATATTCTAGCAAAATAATATCCTTTCTATAGGTGAAATTCTTAAAAATGTCACTTGGATCCAGGATCACCTAATTTGCAGTTTGCCTGTTTTTCAGACGCAGCGCCGCTTTTGATCATAGACCGAGTCTGGTATAGTGTTATTTACTTGTGCTGCAATACCAAACGCAACCAAAGGGCAAGGGGGCGCTGTGTTTAAGAGAAAACAGACCTTTTATTCTAATTCTGGACTTTTTACGCCATCCTTGGTTAAAAGCAACATATGATCCAGTTGTTGATCCCAATAGTAGATCTTATTGGATCGGATCTCTACATATTCCAATCATTCCACCGGTATCTTATGCAGCGTGGACCTGTGAGCTTACATCCGAGGTGCAGCTGGCAGGAGAAACTTTTCAATTTCATTTGGAAAAGATTGGCCGTAGTGAGACGCGAGTTTTCATTTTTTCCTCCCTCGCCCGGAGTCTGTAAGGAGTCCATAGAACAATTTCACACCTCGCTATTTTCATGCCGCCGTCCATTATACATAACATTGCGTTCACTACACTTATTATGCCTGCAAAGAGTTTCATTCGAGGCGCTCCGCTCCTGACCGCCTGCCTTAAAATAGAAATAGGAATATTACCAGAAAAGGTCCTCAAACTATTGCAGGCAGCGGAAAAAATGTCACCTTAAATGACTTCTAATTTTCTTTACCTTCTTCTGTTATAAACCATTTATGAACATTATTGTTATTATTATTATTAACCATTTATGAACATTATTATTATTGTTATTATTATTATTATGATTATTGTTATTATTATTAACCATTTATGAACATTATTATTATCCATTTATAAACATTATTATTTATTTATTAGTTATCATTACTATTATTATTTTTATTGTTGTTATTATAAACCATTTATGAACATTAATTATTATTATTATCAATTTATGAACATTATTATTATTATTATATTTATTGTTAATATTACTATTATTATTAACCATTTATGAACATTATTATTATTGTTATTATTATTATTATTAAGCATTTATGAACATTATTATCCATTTATGAACATTATTATTATTTATTTATTTATTAGTTATCATTACTATTATTATTGGTATTGTTGTTATTATAAACCATTTATGAACATTAATTATTAGTATTATCAATTTATGAACTTTATTATTATTATTATTATTATTATATTATAATTATTATTAATATTATTACTTCATTCCATTACTTCATGTCCATTCATGAACATTATTATTTATTTATTATTATTATTATTGTTACTATAAACCATATATGAATATTATTATCCATTTATGAACTTTATTATTATTATGCATTTATAAACATCATTATTATTATTATTTTCATTATTATTATTACTACTATTGTTATTATTACCCATTGTGAACATTATTATTATTATTATTATTTATTATTAACAATTTATGAACATTATTTATGATTATTATTATCCATTTATGACCATTATTATTTATTATTATTATTATTATTATTATTAACCATTTGTTATCAATCATATATATCAGTTTAATCACTGCTGATAATGAGGTTTCTATGGGACAGTGCGTCTCTGGTGTTACCTATAGGTGGCATCAGAGAGTCAATATTTTACTCCTATCGGAGAGATATTTCGCAGGTTTTTTGCTCCAAAGATAAAACTATTATCATAATATATCACATCACTAAGACTGGTGGGGTCCGACGTCTGATCCCCAGAATTAAGGTCCCTGCGGCTTTTTCCCTATACAGTGCTCCATCCGTCCGTGACTCCAGCCTGTCTAAGATATTGGTAAATATTCTGTATTGTTTCTCCGCTTACTGTATATTTTGATACATCTGTATCAAGCAGCAAACAAAGGATTGCTGCGTCCTTACAGTATGTGCACACAATGACAAAAGCAAGAAAAAAAAGAACAGACTTTGGGCAGGAAAGCCATCGTATAAAATACACAAACTGTGCACAATACGTACATTTTTGCCTCGTTTTTGATGCATTTTATACTTGTGTTTTTTTCCCATTCCTTTGGGTGAAAAATGCTGCAAAAAAAGTTTGAAAGAATTGATGCTGAAGATCGGTAATTAAAACGCTTTGATGGTTCAAATCTGCAAGCGAAAAATAAGCAGCGTGTGCACGAGACAAATGTGCTGCAAAAATGTGGCAAAAGAGCAGCGTGTGAACAAGACCTTACTGTACTGTAAAGCTTAGACTACATGGAGATCCTGGATGCGACATTTGTCGTGTGACCAAGGTTTGCTATATAGCAGAACAATACAAGTGCATGGGGTTATGTCGAGACCCTTCTGTACTGCGACAGCAACAAGCCAGAATCCCAATGCAACCCCATTCACTAGTATTGTACTGACACCATGTACCCCAGCCCAAAGTATGCATGTCACTACAGGTAACTGTTCAGCATAAGCTGTAATCTATGTGTCCCTGAGGAATTACTCTATTTTAGACAATTAAATTGCTTCTATTCTGCATTTTTTTATCCAATTTTCCCCTCTCCAGGCTCCAGCTGTAATTTTCTGTTGTCTCTGAGCTTGTGGATAGAGACCAGCTGCTATGATGTTTCCCATGCACAACGTGGAGAATATTTCACAGCAGTACTGAGTAATGTTGTTGTGAATGTAACCCCGGGGTGAGTTAAAACATTTACTAAAAGCAGTAGCAACAAGATATAATATTGAAGTACTGAGCAGTGTAGCTGTGAATCCAGAACTTTGGTGAGATAAAAAAAAACTTTCTAGAAAAATGCATCATGCAGGTCATTCTACACCAGTGCTGAGCAGAGCAGCTGTGAATTTTGCTCTCAATGAGATAAGATATTTACTAGAAACAGTAGCGGTAAGTAATGCATTATACGGCAGTACTGAGCAATATAGTTGTAAATATAGCAAAGTGGTATGATAAAAAAATCACTGGAAAACATCAGTGTGGAGGACATTATACAGCAGTACTAAGCAGTCTAGCTGTGAGTCCAGCTCTGGGTTAGATAAAGCATTCACTGTAAGCGTTATCAATAAGAAACGTTACATACCAATACTGAGCATTGTAGCTGTGAATCCAACTCATTAATGAAATAAAATAGTTACTAGAAAGCAGCATGTATCTGTATGTGTGCCTGCCTCTCTCTTTCACGCTACTTCTCAGATTGCTTCCACCTCCTATTCCCTTCTCTATAGACTTCAGCAATAACCCGACACTTCAGTGAGTTACATCTTGTCTTGACCAAAACGCATTTTGAAAAGTTTTTAAAGTGAATGATGAGTGGTATGATAAAAAAATCACTAGAAAACATCAGTGTGGAGGACATTATACAGCAGTACTAAGCAGTCTAGCTGTGAGTCCAGCTCTGGGTGAGATAAACCATTCACTGTAAGCGTTATCAGTAAGAAACGTTACATACCAATACTGAGCATTGTAGCCGTGAATCCAACTCTTGTCTTGTCTTGACCAAAACGTATTTTGAAAAGTTTTTAGAGTGAATGATGAATTTAGGATGAGGGAGGGGAGAAAAAGCAGCTCATAAGCGGAGAAAGTTATCGCAACAGAGAGACACGGGCATCAAAGCGTCATTTGCTACATCTGCATCTTCTGATTATCTGATGCACATAAGTGAGTAATGAGACGACGCTCCGACCGCTTTTTGTATGCAGCTCCTATGCAGACGTATGTGAGATTACTCCGCACCCCTCTTTTCTTACCTACTAGCATGCGATGGACGCATCATCCAATATCATTCTTCCCAAATATGTAATTAATACAAAAGCCCCAAATGATCTTTCGTTAATGAGCAAATAAAAGAGGCGATCATTAGCGAGGGGGGGGTGAAACATCTCGTCTCCGTTCTTCTGACCGCGCTTTTGTTTTAACACGTTGTGACAGGTTCATCTTCTCGGTTTAGCGACACTTCTTCTCACAGACACTTCTATTAGGTGTTGTGCACACTCCGGCTGACAGCTGAGAACAAGCGCGGGGTCGTCTCCCCTGGTTCACCGCAGCTCGCCGGGCGACCGCTCGTTAGTGTCATTACTTCTATTTTGGGTGAATATATTCACGGATTTACTATCACTTATTAATATCCGTATAAAATATTAGGGGAAAAGCTCACATCACACACTAAGGTGAAGGGGGGCACTTATTTTACGAGGATTTTTTTTACTTTTTCTAAACAAAAATAATTAATATATTACAAATATTGTGTTTGCGATCATCTAAACATAACCCCTTACAAAATAGAATTTGGGGTTTTGTGGGGTTCACTGTGCGGTAAAAAGTTAACTATATTGTCTGTCGCATTTGGAGACCCCCTGATGTACCTAAACGGTAGAAATCCCCAATTCTAACTCTAACCGTAACCCCAACACACCCCTAACGCTAATCCCAACCCTAACCATAACCCTAATCACAACCCCAATGCCAAAACACCCCTAACCCTAATCAAATCCCTAAACCCAGCATATCTCTAATCATAATCTTATCCCTAACATCAAACCTAACCCCAACCCCAACCTTAACCCTAATCCCAACCCTAACCCTAACTTTAGCCCCAACCCTAACCCTAACTTTAGCACCAACCCTAACCCTAGCCCTAACCCTAACCCTAACCCTAATTGGAAAGTAGAAATACATACGGTACATTTTTTTCCTAACTAAGGGGGTGAGAAAGGGTGGGCTATTTACTATTTTTATATTTTGATCACTGTGATAGGATCTCACAGTGATCAAAATAAAACAAGAGGAAGAATCTTCCTCTGACAGCCGGCACATCACGGCGGGTGCACTGCGCATGCGCCCGCCATTATCTTCCCGGAGGAAGAAGCCGGCGGCCAGGAGGGGACACAGGAGGACCCAGGGACACCGGTAAGTATAACAGGCTCCCCGAATCCCCCTATTTCTCTGTCCTCTGATGTGCGATCACATCAGAGGACAGAGAATGACACGCCTTTTTTTGTTTTATTTCTTTTTGCGTTCGCCGGTAAACAGTTATTTACCGGCGATCACAAAACAGGGGTCGGTAAAAACCGACCCCGATCATGTTCTTTGGGGTCTCTGCTACCCCCGGCAGCTGAGACCCCAAAGATCTGCCGGGTGCAGGCTGGCGGGCGCACTGCGCATGCGCCCACCATTTTTTTCCCGGAAAAAGATGGCGGCGCCCATCGGGAGCCATGAGGAGCATCGGGGGAGACGGGTGAGTATCGGGGGCTATCGGGGACCCCATTTCTCTGTCTTCTAATGTGCGATCACAAGTCTTCCAGGGGTCCTCAATGGGAGACCACCATATATGTTGTCCATATGCCCTAACAGGACATATGGGCAGGGCTTGCCTTCATTATAATCCCGATGTGTGAACAGTACATCCTCATGAAATAAATGGCAGGATCAGCTCTGCTACATCACCGACATTGCTCCTTGTATTCCACATTGCTACATTGTATCCGTTCCCCTTCTATTTCGGCATCCGATTGCTTTGCGTTCTCCATTGCTCGTCTCTCGGATGTTTTCCCGGTGCGGAATGAACTGAATTTACCCGACTATTCAGGATGTAATAGAAAAACACAAAACTCTTACCCAGGACATTGAAACTTCCACAGGGCCAGTTCTTCTCGCCATAATTCATTATTCATTCAGCTAAAACATATAAAAATGTAAATGAGTCGCGCGCACTTCAGATGTAGCACTACTGCGCGGGGCTCGTATTAAAAATGCAATGAGCTTCGCCGGCACTAAAGATATGGAAAGTTCCTATATTTAAAGCAAAGTACTGAGCGGTGAAACACTTAAAGCGTTGACTTCAAGGTCAACTGATGTATATTACAAGAGAGCAGTCAAATAAATGAGGGAGAACATCCCCGCCGCTCCTCGTCTGATGAGGAAGGGGCGCAGCAACATGCACAGGAGGTAAAACCACAGCGAATATCTATTAAAACCAATCAATATTCTGTGCTGATTCATTTTATCATAAATTATCATAAAGATTAGAGCTCCTTTTTCTGATACAAAGCTCCATATCCTCTGCTCAAAATATAACATTGTGTTTGCTTGCAGCCACCACAAGAGGGAGCTCATTGTCTGACTGCATACAGATTTATCACTGAACTCAATGGGGAATCAGTATGCAGTGAGCTGATTAGCTCCCTCTAGTGGTGACTACAAGAAGCCTGAAAGTTATCTTTAAAATCTATGTCTAAGCAAAGGGATCTGGAGCTTTGAAAATCTGTAGATTTGTTCTTGATACAAAATATATTAAGCAGTTAAAACATGGAAATTAAGAAAGTTTTTCAAAGTATTTAGATAAAAAAAAATAGTGCTGGACAGTAGACACTCACATTAATGGGTTTTTAAAAAAAAAGATTTTTAATCCTTTTACATTTAAAGTGTCTTTATAAAAAGGTTTTTGTTTTATCTACTTAAATGGGTAAAATTGTAAAAAGATTTAACTTTGCTATTAACCTCTTAATAAAAATCCGCTCTGGTTTCTAAAACGGATGGATTTTGAATTCAATAGTCTTTTACTTGTTGCCTAGGTAACTGGCCACCCCTGCAATATTTGAGAGGTGGTCGGATGCAGAGTTTTGCCATGCACACTCGCATGCTCTTTGCTTTTGACCTTGCAAACGCTTTTTCTCAGCGTTCACACCATGCCACGGGTCTGAGCTGTCAATTGTCACTACAAAAAAAAAAAAGCCGGGTATAATAAAACCTGTTAAGGTGATGTCCAAACCTCCGAAATAGAAAATCAGAAAAAACAGGCAGCAGTCCAAAAATCAAGGTGAACAACTGTTTCTAAAGTGCAGCAGTGTAATAAAGTGCCACTGAGCTCATAGAAAGAAAGATACCATAATCATATGGGAGTACTGAAAATAGTCACATTACAGAAATAAATCTAACTATACATCTATGTTAAAGACTTCTCCGTCACCCACGCTGCATTCAGCTTATTCACTGCCGCACTGAGCATGTCTGTGACGTCTCCTCGGAACCAACCAATCGGTACAGTGTGTGTGAGCATGCACAGTGTTCATCTTCCGTGGCCACCATTTTGCTTAAGGGCAAGTTTGCCCACAACAATACATGCATACTGAGGCTTAAACATTTAAAATAAATATCAATATAAATCAATTAGACCACGTAGGTTATATTAAGAGTGCAACTAGCGCTTAGGAGGAGTGCAAGATAGGACGTTATGGATGGATTACATCCACACTCCCTCTGCATCTCCTGGCAGCCTTATGCACAGTATAATCATATGAGCAGAAGCCTCCAAAGCAAATTATCTTCACTCCATAGCCTTCCATATATCATGGCCCTTTAGAGAACAAAAGTGCAACTGCATAAGGCAGCTCGGAAGAGTCCAAAAAATACTTCATAGAGAAAAAATTATTTTTTCAATATTATTACATTATATACATAATAAAAGTACCCACCATACTTCCATGGATATTTTCTTTTTCACATATCTGAAAAAAAATAAATAAATAAAATCATGTGAATATATATATATATATATATATATATATATATATATATATATATATATATACTAGATGGTGGCCCGATTCTAACGCATCGGGTATTCTAGAATGCACAGCCACGTAGTATATAACACAGCCCATGTAGTATATAGCATAGCCACGTAGTATATAACACAGCCCACGCAGTATATAACACAGCCCACGCAGTATATAACACAGCCACCTAGTATATAGCACAGCCCACGTAGTATATAACACAGCCCACGCAGCATATAACACAGCCACGGAGTATATAGCACAGCCCACGCAGTATATAACACAGCCACGTAGTACATAACACAGCCCACGCAGTATATAACACAGCCACGGAGTATATAGCACAGCCCACGCAGTATATAACACAGCCAGGTAGTATATAACACAGCCCACGCAGTATATAACACAGCCCACATAGTAAATAGCACAGCCCACGCAGTATATAGCACAGCCACGGAGTATATAACACAGCCCACGTAGTATATAGCACAGCCACGTAGTATATAGCGCAGCCACGTAGTATATAACACAGCCCACGCAGTATATAACACAGCCACGTAGTATATAGCACAGCCCACATAGTATATAACACTGCCCATGCAGTATATAACACAGCCACGTAGTATATAGCACAGCCCACGCAGTATATAGCACAGCCCACGCAGTATATAACACAGGCCACGCAGTATATAACACAGCCCACGTACTATATAGCAATGTGGGCACCATATCCCTGTTAACAAAAGCAATGGAAATAAAAAATAGTTATATACTCACCTTCCGTCAGCCCCCGGATCCAGCCGAGGCCTTAACCGATGCTCCTCGCGACGCTCTGTTCCCAGTAATGCCTAGCGACAATAACCCATGATGATGTAGCGGTCTCGCGAGACCGCCACGTGATCTCGGGGCATCGCAGCAATGCATTCTTGGAACCGGAGTGCGAGGAGCAGGAAAGGCTGCGGCAGACTTCGGAAGGTGAGAATATAATTTTTTTTGTTTATTTTTATTAAACAGACGAAGCATTTCATTGCGAAACGCGCGTCGGGTGTGGTGGTCTCCTGGTTCGTCTCCATCCATTTGGTAACTATGAGCTGTTTTATGCTTTGTATTAAGACATGTATACTGTATGACGGTTCTTGGACATTATTTGCATGATAGCATATATGGCACACTTGGCCTTTTTTTACTAATAGTGCAATACATGCCTGTCTTTTCATTGGAAAAAAATCTTTTTCTGTACACAGTTATTCATTGTATCATCCTGTGTAATGACTATAGCATTACATACGAATAATCTGAATAAGTACCGTCTTGCCTTAAAAAACTACTATGTCTTTATTTGAATGTGAGTTGTACTGATACACTGGTATTGATAGTTTTGTAACTATTTCCAGGAGGTCCACCTTCTTTTCCTGTGTCTGTTGTTTTTCATCTGTGCCTGTTTGGGCATTTTTATGACCATGTTGTGGTCTTCATTTATGTCTTCAATAAAATATTGATTATATTATATTTATGTGGTGCCTCTTTTTATAGGTGGTTATTATAGGCAGCATCAATAGTAAAAAGTTGGTCTGGGATGGGGCGACACACTGGTGCTGACTGGAGGAGAGTAGAGAGGGGCCAATTCATGGCCGGATTAAGCCAATCAGCGACGTGGGATTTCCGTTACAAACAGACAGACAGACAAACAGACGGAAGTACTCCTTAGACGATTATATATATATATATATATATATATATATATATATATCATAAAACATTTTACATAAAATATTCCACATCCTCATATACAGAGAATCAAAGCATACGGCTCCCATATCAAGGAGGGATTTATACTATTGTATGTCGTTAGTGATGAGCGAGTATACTCGTTGCTCGGGTGATCTCCGAGTATTTGTTAGTGTTCGGACATTTAGTTTTTGTTGACTCAGCTGAATGATTTACAGCTACTAGCCAGCCTGAGTACATGTGGGGATTCCCTAGCAACCAGGCAACCCCCACATGTACTCAGCCTGGCTAGTAGCTGTAAATCATTCAGCTGAGTCAACATAAACGAAATCTCCGAGCAGTCATACATTCTCGGAGGTCACCCGAGCGTGCTGGGGAAAACCCGAGCAACGAGTACATTCACTCATCACCATTCCGGACCTCTAACCGAGGATCTGTCGTTAATGAATTGCCGCGTTCCCGAGGCCGATGTTCTTTTCCTTTGTTCTGGATGTTTCTGTCTTGTAAACAACTCTCTGTATTTTGAGCCTTTATTTCCGTATTACGTCTGTCTGAGGCTTCATCATCTTCTTTCTTCAGCTTTTTAACTCAATACTCTTGTTGGCCTTGCTCCACTTTCTAGCGGCAGATCTACAGGACAAACACTAATGATTTATTGGAATGAGGAAACTCGTTACACGTTACAGTTTCTGATCTTTTCTTAAAACATAGACACCGCATCCCTGACACCTCCCCCACAGCTATCTACAAGGAAAGGTGCGCGCATTTCCAAGACCCCAAATTTCACTGTTCATTTCAGTATAACCAAATGCGCTTAGGATTTTCAGTTTTGCTGCTGTAACAGTAAAGAACTCCTCCCTATATTGATAACTGTCACTGACGTCACCTGGTCTGTGAATACTGCATGAGCAAAGCTGCCTAATAACAGGAATATATGCACACGTATTATTGGATCACACTGAAGGGTCTTTTCCTGAAGCGACTCCTCTTTACTATAGTGTAATGTCGGCGTCACACTAGAGAGGAATACGGGCGTATGAGAGGCGCAAAAACTACGCATTGCACTCGGACCAATGTTTCTCTATGGGGCAGCTCCTATCTGCTGTATATTTCTTGGCCGTATTTTACGGGGAAGAGAAAACCGCAGCATGCTTCGTTTGTCAGCGTATTCCGAAAAAAATACAAAAATGCAAGTCTATGGGGGCGAGAAAAATACGGATTACACACGGACCACACGTCTGCCTGGCGAGAAATACGCAGCGGTGTCCTATAGAAAAGCCGGCAATTCAGTGCGCCGATGGTGGAACGGGGAGCAGGTGAATATTGCGCACTGCGTTATACTCACCTGCTCCTGGCGCGGTACCTGCACGTCTGTTCCCCGGTGCCGGCAGCTTCTTCCTGTAGTGAGCGGTCACATGGTACCGCTCATTACAGTAATGAATATGCGGCTCCACCTCTATGGGAGTGGAGTGGGGTCCATATTCATTACTGTAATGAGCGGTACCATGTGACCGCTCACTACAGGAAGAAGCTGCCAGTGCCGAGGAACCAGGGATGTGCAGGGACCGCGCCAGGAGCAGGTGAGTATTATTACACAGCTCTGCTCCCCCTCCCCTGCCGAGTATAAACCGAGAGGGCAATTTCAGCCTAAAAAAATGGGCAGAAATTCTCGGCTTATACTCGAGTATATACGGTATATATATATTTATATTTCATACAGCGGTAGATAGCAGAAAAGCCGTTAATTCAATTGCCGGCTTTTGCTATCTCCTTACCAAACCCGACAGGATATGAGACATGGTTTACATACAGTAAACCATCTCATATCCCTTATATTTCTACATATTCCTCACTAATAATGTTAGTAGCGTGTGTGTGCAAAATTTTGGAGCTCTAGGTGTTAAAATAAAGGGTTAAATCACGGAAAAAACAGGCGTGGGCTCCCGTGCAATTTTCTCCGCCAGAGTGGGAAAGCCAGTGACTGAGGGCAGATACTAATAGCCTAGAGAGGGAACATGGTTATTGCCCCCCCCCCCCCGGCTAAAAACATCTGCCCCCAGCCACCCCAGAAAAGGCACATCTGGAAGATGGCACTTAGTCTCTCTCTTCCCATTTCCGTGTAGCGGTGGGATATGGGGTAATAAGGGGTTAATGTCACATTGCTATTGTAAGGTGACATTAAGCCAGTTTAATAATGGAGAGGAGTCAATAAGACGCCTATTCATTATTAATCCAATAGTACGAAAGGGATAAAAAAAAACACACACATTAGGAAAAATGTATAAGAAAGAAAGAAAGAAAGAAACAAACAAAGAAACAAAGAAACAAAGAAAGACACAGGGTTTTATTGTTCTTTATTGAAGACCCTCATTCTCCTGAAAAAAATTCCAAAAAAAAAAAGCAACAATATTCCATACCTGTCCGCCGTACAGTCATGTCCCACGCTGTAAACCCATCTGAAGGAGTTAAATACAGTTACAACCAGGAACTCTGCTAATACAGCCCCACCGGTTGTAAAACACTGGGGAATGAATGAAATGAAGGTAACGTAGCTTCGGGGACTAGTGGTGCCGTCACTGAAGCTGCGCCCCCTGGTGGCATAAACTCATATGAACCGTAGCGTTATACGTTATGTCTGACCCCGGCTTTACCCTATGGCCCTGATTTATTATTTTCAGGGTGTTTGAAGTCATTTTCCTGTTTTTGTCTTGTGGTATTAGTAGTCTTCAAAATGTTGTAGAGGATTCATGAATTTGGTGCAAACTCAAAAATGGTCTTTTTCTGTGCCTTGAACTGTTTTTGCAAATTTGTGGCATCAAAAATGGAAAATTGTAGCAAAATACTGGCGTACTCAAAAATACATCAGGTGGGGATTGCAGTGAAATTGCACCAAATTTTGCAACTAAGTACTAAAAAGGGTTATCAAAAGTTCAAGAAACACAACTGTCTTCCTCAAAAAACAGCGCCACACTCATCTACAGGTTGCCTGTGGTATTGCAGCTTTACGCTGTATAAGTCAGGGGACAAAGTAGCAATTCTACATGTGTCCTGAGTACAGGGGTGGCGCTGTTTCTTGTTGCTGTGAAAGTTTGTATCTTTTAACTCTCACATTTGCATTCCAGAAATTTTCATCGATATCTACGGAAGGCTCGGGCCGAGTCGTCATCTACAGCTTTGTGCACGGAGCGCCGGCTCGTCCTTGTGTTCACAATACAGAACTTTTCTGATTAAGAAATGTTAAGTCGGAATAAAGGTCAATTGTTGCAGCGTAAGATCAGGGCTCTTTGCATCGCGTCGCTTTATAATTTGTAATTGACAATATTTTTTTCTTCGTACCGATACTTTTTCTTTCTTTTTTTTTTGTTTTACCAAATGAGAATCCTTCTAAGACGACCAGTGCGGTAAATGTCAGGCGCTAAGGAAGAAAATTACAATGCAAACACATTTGATATTTCCATGAAATGAAAGCAGAACATATTTATTCTTTAAAATACTGAGTTTTGTTTGAAAGAAACAGAAAGATCCTCGTGTGACCTTTACGATATTCCTAACAGTGACGAATCCGATCATTACTGATAACCTTTTATCAAAAACCGCCACGACGAACGACAAGCCCCCCATATTGTAATATTCAGCACGAGGGCATCCTACGGTAATATTAATAGGAGAGCCGAGAAGGAAAAAGATAGATAGATAGATAGATAGATAGATAGATAGATAGATAGATAGATAGATAGATAGATAATAGATAGATGCTAGATAATAGATAGATAGATAGATAGATGATAGATAGATAGATAGATAGATAGATAGATAGATAGATAGATAGATAGATAGATAGATAGATAGATAGATAGATAATAGATAGATGCTAGATAATAGATAGATAGATAGATAGATGATAGATAGATAGATAGATAGATAGATAGATAGATAGATAGATAGATAGATAATAGATAGATAGATAGATAGATAGATTAATAATATAGATAATAGATAATAAATAACTAGATAGATAGATAGATAGATAATAGATAGATATAGTAGATAATAGATTCCTCCCTTCCTTCCTTCCTTCCTTCGTCCCCCCTATATAGAATATAGCTATAGAATGAAGGTACTCAGTGCACAAATTGGCTAATTGATGAGAACCCATCAGCCACAACAATGTGACTATCCTCTGATGGGACCTAAACTTGATGTTTGTCTAAACTTATCCCTCCCAGGCTAAAAAAATGACACATTTACAGGACGAGTGGGATCCTGCACTAATTAAAAACAATATTAGACTAATGGGAGAACTACTGAGTCAAATATGGAGGCAGTCATCACCTTTAATAGTATGCAATTAAAAAAGACCAGCACAGAATAAAGCAAGTGTGAACAGGCGCCAACTGCTGCGACTGCATAATATACACTCCAAAGTATCCAGCCGCCTCTGCAAGCGCCGATACGTCTGCAAACGCTGAATAGATGACATCAGGACGGCATTAGGCTGGTTTCACACTTGCGTTTCAAAACGCATGCGTTTTTTTAAAAAAAAGCATGGTCAAAAAACGCATGTAAACGCGTGCAAAAGCTGCGTTTTTTTTTACGCATGCGTTTTTGCATGTGGTGAAAAAAACGCGGCATTTTGACGCGTTTACATGCGTTTTTTCATGCGTTTGCATTTTTTAAACGCATGCTGAGAAATGTGTGACAGCTGCCAATCATCAAAATAAAGTAAAAAACCCTCTATAAACAGAAATAGTTAGGGTTAGGGTTAGGGTTAGGGGTAGGGATCATAACCCTAACTCTAACCCTAAAGGGATCCTAACCCTACCCCTAACCCTAAGCCTAAAGGGATCCTAACCCTAACCCTAAAGGGATTAGGGTTAGGGTTAAGGGTAGGGTTAGGGTTAGGATCCCTTTAGGGTTTGGGTTAGGGGTAGGGTTAGGATTCCTTTAGGGTTAGGGTTAGGATCCCTTTATCACCTTTATGGTGGGGGGTGGCATATCAGTGTGTTTTCTGTTTTTTTTTAATAAAAACGCATGCGTTTTTAACGCAAACACATGTGCTTAAAAACGCATGTGTTTACATAGACATCAATAGCTTTTTTGCCGCGAAAAAACGCATGTGGTTTTTTGCGGCAAAAAAAACGCCGCAAAAATTACTACATGTTGCATTTCTGCAACACAACGCATGCAGAGAAAAATGCATGCGTTGCAAAAACGAGTCAAAACAGATGCAAAAAAACGCATGCATTTTTAATGTTAAATATAGGGAAAAAAACGCATGCTTTTTTTGCGTTTTTTACCGCAAAAACGCAAAAAAAAACCGCAAATGTGAAACCAGCCTTACTCCTATATGGAACATACTTATAAAATGAAGGTACTTAGCGCATCATGTGGTGACGGCCTCCATATTTGGCAAAATATTCCTTCTCCCATCAGTCGCTGTTTTGTTTAGTAATGGATCCTATCTGCCCTTTTACATTTGTAGGATTTAGCCCAGTAGAAATATGTCTGACATATTAATTTATGGTGTCATCAGAGAAAGGTTGTCTTGTCCTGGCTGGTGGATTCACAGGAATCGGCCAATTTGTGCAATGAGTAACTTCATGTTATAAGAATGTTCTATATAGCAATGATGTCCTGATGTCAGACATTCAATGTTTGCAGACATCTTAGGCTGCTGGACTCTTTTGTGGAAGGAAGGAAGGATGGATGGAGAAGGAAGGAAGAATAGGGGGAAGGAAGGAAGGGTGTGAGGAAGGAAGGGGAAGGGGAAGGAAGGGTGCGAGGAAGGAAGGAATGATAGGGGGAAGGGAGGAAGGAAGGGGAAGGAAGCAAGGGTGCAAGAAAGGAAGGGTAGGGGGAAGGAAGGAAGGGTGGGGGAAGGAAGGATAGGGGAAGGAAGGGTGGGGGAAAGAAGGAAGGATAGGGGCAAGGAAGGAAGGGGAATGAAGGAACAGAGGAAGGAAGGAGGGAAGGAAGGAAGGAAGGGTGGGTGGAGGAAGGAAGGAAAGGTGGGGGAAGGAAGAAAGGAAGGGTGGTAGGAGGTAAAGGTCTGGGAAGGAAGGATGCATGGGAGGAAGGAAGCAAGGGAGGAAGGAAGCATGCGTGGGAGGAAGGAAGGGTGGGGGAAGGAAGGAAGGGTGGCAGGAAGGAAGGGTACGGGGAAAGAAAGATGCGTGGGGGAAGGAAGGATGTGTGGAGGGAAGGAAGGATGCATGGGAGAAAGGAAGCATGGGTGGGAGGAAGGAAGCAAGGAAGGGTGGGAGGAAGGGTGGGGGAAGGAAGAAATGAAGGGTGGGAGGAAGGAAGGAAGGAAGGGTGGGGAAGGAAGAAAGGAAGGTGGGAGAAAGGAAGCATGCGGGGTAGCAAGGATGCGTGGAAGGAAGGAAGGGAGGGAGGAAGCAAAGAAGGAATCATGATGAATAATATTTGCCCTCTTCTAGGTCAGTTCTCTTTCTCTTACATGTGACGTCCATGTACATCTTTTTCTAGCACCAGGACATGTATCAGTTTGGATTTTTCTCTGGCTGGAATGTCTGTGGTGATCAATAAGTTCTCATTCATACGGGTCATTGAATTTAATGTGTTTGTCATTTATAGAATCGGTGTTAGAAGGTTTTTCTCCGCACCTTGAGGATATTGGCAGCTACATCAAAGAAGAAGGTTTTTTTACTCTCTGAGCAATCAGGGATTTCTGATAAGTTGCTTCTGGCGGGTTTACCCTTCTGGCGGGTTCACCCCTCCGGCTCCGCGCTTTCTGACATGGTCTCAGCCACCTATTTACTGTACCAGGAGCTTCTCATACACAACATCACTGAGTCCTGCCTGGGACAGGACCGGTCATTCATTTGTGCAGCCAAAGTCATCACATCTTGATCCAAACAATTGGCTGAAATCAGGACTTCTTTTCAATTCACTGACAGCAAGCGAAGATGTTGGAAAACAGTCACGCAAAGTCCTCAATAGCTTTTGATTTCAGAATAAAAATATATAAAAGCTGTGCCGGGAAAAACAGTTAAAGGCACGCAGCACCACACCAGCACTGCGACCCTGCAAATCATTGGGGGTCCTAAGTTTGGACACCGAATTAACATAAATAATAGAATGTGTTGTCTTATCCAAGTGATATGACATAACGTAGAGAATACTCATTCCACTTTCCTTCTTTTTATCTTTATTTCAAAGACATTCTGTAATACTGCAGTTTTAATGCAGTCCTGTCAGCTGTGACGGTCTTTGGTAAGGAAGAGGGGCCTCAAACTGTCCCTGGAACTAGGACCTTAACTATCCCTGTCCTGGGGGTATTCTTGACGGTAGAGAAGCCCGGGTCTCTGACCTTTCTATGCTCCTGCTAATGTCTTAAGCTGTCCCCGGCCTCTCCTCCAGGAATCCTAGAACAGATATGTTAGTGTACAATATATACATGTAACTACTTTCACACTGGCGTTTTTTGCCAGACGTCGCAATGCGTCGTTTATGGCAAAAACACATCCTGCAAAGTTGTTTGCAGGATGCGTTTTTGAACCATAGATTAACATTAGCGACGCATTGCGATGCTTTGCCACACGTCGCAACCGTCGTGCGACGGTTGCGCCGTGTTGTGGCGGACCGCTGGGAGCAAAAAACGTTAAATGTAAAGTTTTTTGCTCCTGACGGACCGCTTTTTCCGACCGCGCATGCACGGCCGGAACTCTGCCCCCACCTCCCCGCACCTCACAATGGGGCAGCGGATGCGCCGGAGAAATGCATCCGCTGCACCCATTGTGCAGTGCGTCAAACGCTAGCGTCGGAATCTCTGCCCGATGCATTGCGACGGGGAGATTCCGACGCTAGTGTGAAAGTAGCCTAAGACAAACAGGGATAACAAAAAGCAACTTACAGACAATAACACTCACCAAGAGTAAAGAGGAACAAAGGGAAGGATAGGAAGGTACAAACCAAATTGGAATAGGATATTGGAGAAAGCACAGTGCATAACAATCTCCAGCAGCAAAAACGAACCACAACTTCAGCACACCAACTCCAGCAAGCCAGGAAGTAAACTTTCACAGGCAGGGATGAGAAGGTCTGGCCGGGTTTTATAGAGAGAGAAAATGAGCAGGTCAGTGGCAGCTGTGAGATGGAGCTGCTTGTCTCTAACCAGCATACAAAGAGTCGTTACCTCTTTAGTGCCAAAGGAAATATAGTCTAGTGCCACTGACATTGCCACACTGCTCTGATATATTCCATATATTTATACTGAACATTTCCAGGAGGAACATTATAGTGGACAGTATTAAGTACAGGGGCGGACGTATCATTGGTGCAACCTGTGCACTCGCACCCAAGGGGTAAGGAGGCCCATTTCAACCTCCAAAGCAGGTGCAATTTTGCATTTTTAGGAGCTCCTGGGCTGCAAAGGGCCCATATATTGTTCTTGCGCAGGGGCCCTTTTCTATCTGTGTCCGCCAGTGATTAAGTAACTAGGCTTCAGAATTTCTACTTTTACAGGGAATGCGAGTATTTGTTATGTTGTAAAATAGACACGAAAAGACTCTGTCCTGACACATAAGGGAAAAACATAGGATTTTCCAGTAAGACATTAATTTATAAGCTTGTTTGTCAGTCTCAGAAATTTCTAGCTAAAATTGCAAATTTATGCTACAATAGTTGATTATGTGCTTTCCGCTTTTATGCAAAAAAAACCACCACAAATTTATAAACAATTTTCCGCTATGTGATCAAAGTGGTGAATTTAGGCTCCTCTTCCATTAAGGATTGTGACTGACACCTCGCCATCAAACTCATCATATAATGGATTCCAAAGGATGTTCATTCTGGTGGAGAAAATGTGTAAAATTGAGACTGTAGCTTTAACGGGTTTATAAGTCCAGAGAAGCCCCAGCCCACCCCAGAGCTGCTTGCCTTACCAGACCCAACATGAGGGGCTCGGCGTATGGGACGAGTGTACGTACATGAGGAACCAGCTCCAGCGCTGATCGCACGCGTTCGTCATGTCAGGGCATTCATACAAATAATTCACATATAGGAAATATAGTGAAAAATACTAAACCTTGGACTCTGACAGTCGTGGAAGTACAAATGTAAGAATAGTGGATCTGGCAGGGTGTAAACAGAGGGGGACATTATACTGTATGGAGGCCAGAATTGGGGAGACTCCGCTATATGGGGGCCAAATACAGAGGCCATTATTACTGTATTGGAATCAGAATGGGGGACATCATAGAGTGTAAGGGCTACAATGGGACACATTGTACTCTATTAGGGTAACAATGGGGGACATTATACTGTATGGGGGCCAGAATAGAGGACATTATTACTATATTCGGATCAGAATGGGGGGACATTATATAGTCTATGGGCTACAATGGAGGACATTGTACTGTATTGGGGCCAAAAAGAGGAACATTGTACTGTATAGGGGCCAAAATAGCAGCAATTATTACTACATCGAGGTCAAAAGTGGAGACATTATGCTGTGTGGGGGTCACAGATGGAGACATTATACAGTGTAAGGACCATAATGGGGGTCAATGTACTGCACTTGGGCTTTAATTGGGGACATTATTATTATTATATTGGGGTCATAATTAGGGAAATTATTATATTGGGGTCAGAATAGCCAATGTTATTACTGTATAATGGCCACATAGGGGGACATTGTACTGTGTTGGGCCGGAAAAGGGACAATTTTACTGTATAGCGGCCAGAATAGGGGACATTGTTACTGTACAGTTGGTACAGTGGGGAACATTATGCTATATTAGGGCCAGAATGGGAGACATTATACTGTACGGTGTCCACAATGGGGATGTTATACTGTATGGGGGCCACGATGTGGAAATGATACTATATGGGGGCCTCACAGGCACTAATAAGGCAGACAAGTTCGGGTCAGATGACCTGTGGCCAGTCCGTGCATTGCGGTCCCAACTGTGAGACATGGATGTGTGAATTCTGCCTAATTCTGGGCTATTCTGCACAGATAATATAAAGATAATATAACATTCTATTGTTCCCTCTAGTCCTCTGATTTTTACAGAGGAACCCTCCTATGATTTCCAGAATAAATCTGCTGAAACCTCCAGCAGTAATTGTGATGGGATGTACGGCAGAGCAAGAAGGGACAACAGGCCGAGTGTTATGAAAGGCAATTCAGTAACACAATGTACATAGCGATCAGAGCACATACAGTGATCTGACAATAACCCAAATATAATAGAACGAGCTCTGAGACGTGGAAACTCTGTAGACCGCAATTCCTGATCCTCTCCAAACACAACTAGAGGCAGCTGTGGATTGCGCCTAACGCTCCCTATGCAACTCGGCACAGCCTGAGAAACTAACTAGCCTGAAGATAGAAAAATAAGCCTACCTTGCCTCAGAGAAATACCCCAAAGGAAAAGGCAGCCCCCCACATATAATGACTGCGAGTAAGATGAAAAGACAAACGTAGGGATGAAATAGATTCAGCAAAGTGAGGCCCGATATTCTAGACAGAACGAGGATAGGAAAGATAACTTTGCGGTCTACACAAAACCCTAAAGAAAACCATGCAAAGGGGGCAAAAAGACCCTCCGTACCGAACTAACGGCACGGAGGTACACCCTTTTGCATCCCAGAGCTTCCAGCAAAACAAATAGACAAGCTGGACAGAAAAAAAAGCAACAAATAGCAGAGAAGCACTTAGCTATGCAGAGCAGCAGGCCACAGGAATGATCCAGAGAAACACAAGTCCAACACTGGAACATTGACAGGAAGCATGGATCAAAGCATCAGGTGGAGTTAAGTAGAGCAGCACCTAACGACCTCACCAGATCACCTGAGGGAGGAAACTCAGAAGCTGCAGTACCACTTTCCTCCACAAACGGAAGCTCCCAGAGAGAATCAGCCGAAGTACCACTTGTGACTACAGGAGTGAACTCTGCCACAGAATTCACAACAGTACCCCCCCTTGAGGAGGGGTCACCGAACCCTCACCAGAGCCCCCAGGCCGACCAGGATGAGCCACATGAAAGGCACGAACAAGATCGGGAGCATGGACATCAGAGGCAAAAACCCAGGAATTATCTTCCTGAGCATAACCCTTCCATTTAACCAGATACTGGAGTTTCCGTCTTGAAACACGAGAATCCAAAATCTTCTCCACAATATACTCCAATTCCCCCTCCACCAAAACCGGGGCAGGAGGCTCAACAGATGGAACCATAGGTGCCACGTATCTCCGCAACAATGACCTATGGAATACGTTATGTATGGAAAAAGAATCTGGAAGGGTCAGACGAAAAGACACAGGATTAAGAACCTCAGAAATCCTATACGGACCAATAAAACGAGGTTTAAACTTAGGAGAGGAAACCTTCATAGGAATATGACGAGAAGATAACCAAACCAGATCCCCAACACGAAGTCGGGGACCCACACG
Source organism: Ranitomeya imitator (assembly GCF_032444005.1). Taxonomy (NCBI): domain Eukaryota; kingdom Metazoa; phylum Chordata; class Amphibia; order Anura; family Dendrobatidae; genus Ranitomeya; species Ranitomeya imitator. The sequence continues at coordinate 192,648,597 of NC_091289.1, read as the reverse complement.
GCGTCTGCGATTAGCGAAAAGTTGAGCCTTCTCCTGGGACAAGGTCAAATTGTCCACTACCTGAGTCCAAATCTGCTGCAACCTGTCCACCACAGTATCCACACCAGGACAGTCCGAAGACTCAACCTGTCCTGAAAAGAAACGAGGATGGAACCCAGAATTGCAAAAAAACGGCGAAACCAAGGTAGCCGAGCTGGCCCGATTATTAAGGGCGAACTCAGCCAAAGGCAAAAAGGACACCCAGTCATCCTGATCAGCAGAAACAAAGCATCTCAGATATGTTTCCAAGGTCTGATTGGTTCGTTCGGTCTGGCCATTAGTCTGAGGATGGAAAGCCGAGGAAAAAGACAAGTCAATGCCCATCCTACCACAAAAGGCTTGCCAAAACCTCGAAACAAACTGGGAACCTCTGTCAGAAACAATATTCTCTGGAATGCCATGCAAACGAACCACATGCTGGAAGAACAAAGGCACCAAATCAGAGGAGTAAGGCAATTTAGACAAGGGTACCAGATGGACCATCTTAGAAAAGCGATCACAGACCACCCAAATGACTGACATCTTTTGAGAAACGGGAAGGTCAGAAATAAAATCCATAGAGATATGTGTCCAAGGCCTCTTCGGGACCGGCAATGGCAAAAGCAACCCACTGGCACGAGAACAGCAGGGCTTAGCCCGAGCACAAATCCCACAGGACTGCACAAAAGTACGCACATTCCGCGACAGAGAGGGCCACCAAAAGGATCTAGCCACTAACTCTCTGGTACCAAAGATTCCAGGATGACCAGCCAACACCGAACAATGAAGTTCAGAGATAACTCTATTCGTCCACCTATCAGGGACAAACAGTTTCTCCGCTGGGCAACGATCAGGTTTATTAGCCTGAAATTTTTGCAGCACCCGCCGCAAATCAGGGGAGATGGCAGACACAATTACTCCTTCCTTGAGGATACCCGCCGGCTCAGATAAACCCGGAGAGTCGGGCACAAAACTCCTAGACAGAGCATCCGCCTTCACATTTTTAGAGCCCGGAAGGTACGAAATCACAAAGTCAAAACGGGCAAAAAACAACGACCAACGAGCTTGTCTAGGATTCAAGCGCTTGGCAGACTCGAGATAAGTCAAATTCTTATGATCAGTCAATACCACCACGCGATGCTTAGCTCCTTCAAGCCAATGACGCCACTCCTCGAATGCCCACTTCATGGCCAGCAACTCTCGGTTGCCCACATCATAATTTCGCTCAGCAGGCGAAAACTTCCTGGAAAAGAAAGTGCATGGTTTCATCACTGAGCAACCAGAACCTCTCTGTGACAAAACAGCCCCTGCTCCAATCTCAGAAGCATCAACCTCGACCTGGAACGGAAGAGAAACATCTGGTTGACACAACACAGGGGCAGAAGAAAAACGACGCTTCAACTCTTGAAAAGCTTCCACAGCAGCAGAAGACCAATTGACCAAATCAGCACCCTTCTTGGTCAAATCGGTCAATGGTTTGGCAACACTAGAAAAATTGCAGATGAAGCGACGATAAAAATTAGCAAAGCCCAGGAACTTTTGCAGACTTTTCAGAGATGTCGGCTGAGTCCAATCATGGATGGCTTGGACCTTAACCGGATCCATCTCGATAGTAGAAGGGGAAAAGATGAACCCCAAAAATGAAACCTTCTGCACACCAAAGAGACACTTTGATCCCTTCACAAACAAAGAATTAGCACGCAGGACCTGAAAAACCATTCTGACCTGCTTCACATGAGACTCCCAATCATCCGAGAAGATCAAAATGTCATCCAAGTACACAATCAGGAATTTATCCAGGTACTCACGGAAGATGTCATGCATAAAGGATTGAAACACTGATGGAGCATTAGCAAGTCCAAACGGCATCACTAGATACTCAAAATGACCCTCGGGCGTATGAAATGCAGTTTTCCATTCATCGCCTTGCCTGATTCTCACCAGATTATACGCACCACGAAGATCTATCTTAGTGAACCAACTAGCCCCCTTAATCCGAGCAAACAAATCAGATAACAATGGCAAGGGGTACTGAAATTTAACAGTGATCTTATTAAGAAGGCGGTAATCTATACACGGTCTCAGCGAACCATCCTTTTTGGCTACAAAAAAGAACCCTGCTCCTAATGGCGACGATGACGGGCGAATATGCCCCTTCTCCAGGGATTCCTTCACATAACTGCGCATAGCGGTGTGCTCAGGCACGGATAAATTAAACAATCGACCTTTTGGGAATTTACTACCAGGAATCAAATTGATAGCACAATCACAATCCCTATGCGGAGGCAGGGCATCGGACTTGGACTCATCAAATACATCCCGGTAATCAGACAAGAACTCTGGAACCTCAGAAGGGGTGGATGACGAAATTGACAAAAATGGAACATCACCATGTACCCCCTGACAACCCCAGCTGGACACCAACATGGAATTCCAATCCAATACTGGATTATGGGCTTGTAGCCATGGCAACCCCAACACGACCACATCATGCAGATTATGCAACACCAGAAAGCGAATAACCTCCTGATGTGCAGGAGCCATGCACATGGTCAGCTGGGTCCAGTATTGAGACTTATTCTTGGCCAAAGGTGTAGCATCAATTCCTCTCAATGGAATAGGACACTGCAAGGGCTCCAATAAAAATCCACAACGTTTAGCATAATCCAAGTCCATCAAATTCAGGACAGCGCCTGAATCCACAAACGCCATGACAGAATACGATGACAAGGAGCATATCAAGGTAACGGACAGAAGAAATTTTGACTGTACAGTACCAATGGTGGCAGACCTAGCGAACCGCTTAGTGCGCTTAGGACAATCAGAGATAGCATGAGTGGAATCACCACAGTAGAAACATAGCCCATTCAGACGTCTGTGTTCTTGCCGTTCAACTCTGGTCATAGTCCTATCGCACTGCATAGGCTCAGGTTTAATCTCAGGTAATACCGCCAAATGGTACACAGATTTACGCTCACGCAAGCGTCGACCGATCTGAATGGCCAAAGACATAGACTCATTCAAACCAGCGGGCATAGGAAATCCCACCATGACATCCTTAATGGCTTCAGAGAGACCCTTTCTGAAAATGGCTGCAAGCGCAGATTCATTCCATTGAGTGAGCACGGACCATTTTCTAAATTTCTGGCAATATAGCTCTATCTCATCCTGAGCCTGACAAAGAGCCAGCAAATTTTTTTCTGCCTGATCTACTGAATTAGGCTCATCGTACAGCAATCCAAGCGCCAGGAAAAACGCATCGATATCACTCAATGCAGGATCTCCTGACGCAAGAGAAAATGCCCAGTCCTGAGGGTCGCCACGCAAAAAAGAAATGACGATCCTAACCTGTTGCGCTGAGTCACCAGAGGAGCGAGGTTTCAAAGCCAGAAACAGTTTACAATTATTCTTGAAACTCAGAAATTTAGTTCTATCTCCAAAAAACAAATCTGGAATAGGAATTCTCGGTTCTAACAAAGAATTCTGAACCACAAAATTTTGAATATCTTGAACTCTTGCCGTGAGCTGATCCACACATGAAGACAGACCTTTAATGTCCATTGCTACACCTGTGTCCTGAACCACCCAAATGTCTAGGGGAAAAAAAAGACAAATCACAGTGCAAAGAAAAAAAATGGTCTCAGAACTTCTTTTTCCCTCTATTGAGAATCATTAGTACTTTTGGCTTCCTGTACTGTTATGAAAGGCAATTCAGTAACACAATGTACATAGCGATCAGAGCACATACAGTGATCTGACAATAACCCAAAATAATAGAACGAGCTCTGAGACGTGGGAACTCTGTAGACTGCAATTCCTGATCCTCTCCAAACACAACTAGAGGCAGCTGTGGATGGCGCCTAACGCTCCCTATGCAACTCGGCACAGCCTGAGAAACTAACTAGCCTGAAGATAGAAAAATAAGCCTACCTTGCCTCAGAGAAATACCCCAAAGGAAAAGGCAGCCCCCCACATATAATGACTGCGAGTAAGATGAAAAGACAAACGTAGGGATGAAATAGATTCAGCAAAGTGAGGCCCGATATTCTAGACAGTACGAGGATAGGAAAGATAACTTTGCGGTCTACACAAAACCCTAAAGAAAACCACGCAAAGGGGGCAAAAAGACCCTCCGTACCGAACTAACGGCACGGAGGTACACCCTTTGCGTCCCAGAGCTTCCAGCAAAACAAATAGACAAGCTGGACAGAAAAAAAAGCAACAAATAGCAGAGAAGCACTTAGCTATGCAGAGCAGCAGGCCACAGGAATGATCCAGAGAAACACAAGTCCAACACTGGAACATTGACAGGAAGCATGGATCAAAGCATCAGGTGGAGTTAAGTAGAGAAGCAGCTAACGACCTCACCAGATCACCTGAGGGAGGAAACTCAGAAGCTGCAGTACCACTTTCCTCCACAAACGGAAGCTCCCAGAGAGAATCAGCCGAAGTACCACTTGTGACCACAGGAGTGAACTCTGCCACAGAATTCACAACAGCCGAGGGATGATTCAACAGATTTATTATCAAGATCGCTGGAACAACACATGCAGGTAGATCTACAGAGTCCACAATTAGTCCAATGGAACAGGTTCGGGGGCACCTCCCGATAATCCTTGTGCCAGGTAACAAAGCAATAGTCCACAATTAGTCCAAGGGATCCCAAAACAATCTCACAAACGACGAGATATGCCCTCAGCTCAAGTCTCGCCCTGTTCGCTTCCGCAGTCACAGATGGACATGGGGTCTTGCCTCAGCTAAGAATCCCCACTCCTTCTCCTTCAAGGATCAACTCACATCTGATCTCAAAATAAGAATTGATTGTCTGAGCTCGTGGGGTCCGCCTATGAAGGGGTAGGGGTTACACCTTCTATTCAATGGTTGGGTCCACCAGAAGATTCTAGACTGGTGGGCTCCAGGCAGTCTATGTAATATGTACATTTGACTAGCCACCTGCTGTGAGGAAGAATGGCTATTCCTCCACTAGTGATGTTGACAAAGCTTAATTACATTAGAGCTTAGGGCTGCAAGTATTGGGGGAAGGAGACATATTGTTACAGGTGAACTCCCAGCCAAGAAAATACATGAATTACAGCTAATAGAAACCAGAGAACAGTTACATACATCAAATGGCATATTATTCAAATACAGGACTGGGCAAAAGTACATATCATGACAGTAATAATTGATGTGGTTATAAATAGTAATATAAAGTCAGATCTGCTCCTTATAACAACCCTCCACTAGTGAAGAAAACCTTCTTCCAACTGGATAAGTTGGAAACTTGGGCTGAAAGGTGGCAGATGAGGTTTAACAATGATAAATGTAAGGTTATACACATGGGAAGAGGGAATCAATATCACCATTACACACTGAACGGGAAACCACTGGGTAAATCTGACAGGGAGAAGGACTTGGGGATCCTAGTTAATGATAAACTTACCTGGAGCAGCCAGTGCCAGGCAGCAGCTGCCAAGGCAAACAGGATCATGGGGTGCATTAAAAGAGGTCTGGATACACATGATGAGAGCATTATACTGCCTCTGTACAAATCCCTAGTTAGACCGCACATGGAGTACTGTGTCCAGTTTTGGGCACCGGTGCTCAGGAAGGATATAATGGAACTAGAGAGAGTACAAAGGAGGGCAACAAAATTAATAAAGGGGATGGGAGAACTACAATACCCATATAGATATAGGATTATTTAGTCTAGAAAAAAGACGACTGAGGGGCGATCTAATAACCATGTATAAGTATATAAGGGGACAATACAAATATCTCGCTGAGGATCTGTTTATACCAAGGAAGGTGACGGGCACAAGGGGGCATTCTTTGCGTCTGGAGGAGAGAAGGTTTTTCCACCAACATAGAAGAGGATTCTTTACTGTTAGGGCAGTGAGAATCTGGAATTGCTTGCCTGAGGAGGTGGTGATGGCGAACTCAGTCGAGGGGTTCAAGAGAGGCCTGGATGTCTTCCTGGAGCAGAACAATATTGTATCATACAATTATTAGGTTCTGTAGAAGGACGTAGATCTGGGTATTTATTATGATGGAATATAGGCTGAACTGGATGGACAAATGTCTTTTTTCGGCCTTACTAACTATGTTACTATGTTACTATGTTCTGAGCTACTAGAACTGGACTGACATTGACCATTGGGACAATCATAACCTCTTCTCTCACCTGCACTAGATCTCTAGAAGCAGAATCCTATACGTTGTACGTTGCCCAGAGGTGCGACCTCCGACAGCAGAGCTGCCCTTATAATGTCCCTCCAATAGTGAAGGAATCCCTCTGAGCTACTAGAACCAGACTGACATTGACCATTGGGACAATCATAACCTCTTCTCTCACCTACAATAGATCCCTAGAAGCAGAATCCTATGGGATCCGGTGTACGTTGCCCAGAGGTGCGACCTCCGACAGCAGAGCTGCTCCTTATAATGTCCCTCCACTAGTGAAGGAAACCTTCTGAGCTACTAGAACTGGACTGACATTGACCATTGGGACAATCATAACCTCTTCTCTCACCTGCAATAGATCTCTAGAAGCAGAATCCTATGGGATCCGGTGTACGTTGCCCAGAGGTGCGACCTCCGACAGCAGAGCTGCCCTTATCCATTACATACTGTGTCTGCAGCCCAAACGATCTTATAACCGGCAATTAACATCCCCCATACCCTCATTAACCGACACAGTCAGTCCAGTGATATGTGCATATTAATTAATCCCTATGGACGGGAGGCGAGAAACCTCTGTCAGCCTTTCACCGGGGAAAACAATTAGAACCGGCTGCTTTGTTAGGATCAAACAAGTCCAATTAATTCACCTCTGATATCTGGATTTCTCATAGGATCTGTCACCAGCAATGTGCGGTGCATGGTGGGGATTTCCAGTGCTCGCTCCCACTATCTATCATTATCAGCATTAGTATTATTGCTATCAGTTGTATCGGTGCTGGTTTCCAATATCAAGGTATGAAAGGAGCTGTCCAGTGAAGTGAAGTTATCCTAGGTAATAACTTACATATTGTTGAGGTCTGACCTCTGGGACTCACACCGATCGGCAGAACGGGACTCTTTAATACACTTTCGAATAGAGCGGGACTGCACATGCTCGACCATTCATTCTCTATGGGGCTGCTGGAAAGATCTGAGTGCAGCAGCCCTTTAGAGAATTAATAGCATGGTGGTCCAGCATACGCACTGCCACCCCAACCTAACAAGGAGAAAAGTGCTCCAAGTAGCCAATCAGTGCAGGTCCCAGGGGTAGGACCTCCACAGATCGAAAAGTTACCACTAATCCCCTTTCTTTCTGTTTAAGTAGCTGTAACAGGTCTTTTCTGTTTGTCCAAGTGTTGTTTTTTTTATGCAAACGGAGGGAGTTTGAATGAATAAGCTCCTCTAGGTGCAACTTAAGGGAACAAATGATCGGACATGTCAAAACCAACATGCCCAATCCCAATTTACTTTGGTATCTGCCGTCAGAGGACAATCAGTTCTGAAAGAACAGAAAAAGTTCTGAAATTCTTCTTCTTCTTCATAGGATTTTTTTACAAGACTAAAACCTGCCATTTTAATAAGGGTGTGAAGATATTTTATGTCCAGATAATATACATTTTTTTCCAATTAGTTTTATGTTTTTATTATTATTATGGATGAACGAATCGCTTCAAGGCAAAGCAAATTCACTTCGATTTTCACAAAAAAATTTAATTCGTTTTTCTAAATGCAAAATGCTACATGTTGCAGAAAACTAACACTGCACACCACCCTGAAAACACCACCCCCTCTGTCACACATGGTGGTGGCAGCATCATGCTGTGTGGAGGCTTTTCTTCAGCAGGGGCAGGGAAGCTGGTCTGACTTGATAGGAAGAAGGATAGCGCTAAATACGAAGCAATCCTGGAGGAAAACCTGTTAGAGGCTGCAGAAGAATTGAGATTGGGGTGTAGGTTCACCTTCCAGAAGGACAACGACTCTCTTCATCCTGAGTGACCTGAAATGGAGAGTTTAGATCAGAGCACATTCATGAGTGTGAATGGTGCAGTCACAGCCCAGACCCAAATAAGTTGACCTACGTACGACAAGTCTACTCCTCAGTTCTTCACTGCTCCTCTCTTTTGTTGTCAAAGTTGCTGTCTTCTACCTGACCCCGTTTAGTTTCTATGGTTATTTTCTCCATTAGTTCCTTAATCTCCCACCAGAGCATACTTCCAAGAGCATCAGCAAAAATGTTAGACTTAGGGTGTAGGAGCCAAGTAAAATATTAAGTATTCTTGCAGGAGACTAAAATTGCTTTAAATTACGTTGTGTTTTCATTGTAGTTTAATTGTGTTTTGTCTTTCATGTTAACAAATCCTTCCAAAGAATATTGCTTTTTCAAAAAAAAAAAATTCTAATCACCAACACATAGCATGTAATTATAGAAGAATGAAGCCTGTAATTCACCAGCAAATATTTATGCAACTAATAATAACACTTTACTAGCAAATTGCCGCAGTAGATCACCGTTAGTGCAGTATTAGGCAGATTTAGTGGTATCCGATCTCAATCAATCCCATCTGAGTACAAATTCCAAGTGGATACTGTAAAAGACAACCCGTCACTTCCCACCAATATGTACTTTGTAAACTGTTATTTTTCGGAATCTTGAGATATGGACTTTTTTTTTTTCCTGAAAATCTAGTCCTTTTAGATAATGGGACATATTCTTCTCTTGACTAAAAGTAATACCTTTTAGACATATTTAAATCTCTTAAAGTTTGAATTCACCAGGTTCAACTAGTTTTTTCCCAAAAAATTGTGATCTGACAGACTCTAGCTTGCGCTGATGGTGTCGCTGTCAGAGGTAAAATGAGCTTGCTGTGACTGAGATAAGTGATGTGTTATACATAGTCCATAACACACTTTGTTTCCTCACCACTAATATCCTTGCTGGAGGCAAAAGAGGTCTTGTGCTTGGTAGTAATACTGCCCAATATAGTGCAGTGTATACAACATAGTATACACAGCACAGTATACACAGCACAGTGTATACAGCACAGTATATGTAGCACAGTATATAGATATACAGCACAGAATATACAGTTGTGCTCAAAAGTTTAGATATCCCAGAGAATTTTTGCTTTCTTGGCCTTTTTCCAGAGAATATGAATGATGACACGAAAACTTTTCCTCCACTCATGGTTAGTGGTTGGGTGAAGCCATTTATTGTCAGACTACTGTGTTTTCTCTTTTTAAATCATAATGATAACCCAAAACATCCAAATGAGCGCCTGATCAAAAGTTCACATACTCGGGTGATTTTGGCCTGATAACATGCGCAGAAGTTGACACAAATGAGTTTGAATGGCTACTATGGCTATGTGCAAACGTTGCAGATTTTGCTGCGGATTCGCAGCTGTTTTCCATGCAGTGTACAGTACCATGTAAACCTATGGAAAACCAAATCCGCAGTGCACATGGTGCGGAAGATACCGCGCGGAAATGCTGGGGTGATGTTATGGCAGCTGGGATGGTATGGCTTCTCACAGGCGAAGCTGGGTCCCCAGGGCTCCCGATGTAGTAGGGACAGGTGGTAGGTGGTGCAGAAAATAAACGGAGGACACAAGGTTGCAGTCTCTTTATCTCTTTACTTGATTTAAAGCAGCCATAGTCCAGGGTACCGGATCACAAGTGCTGGTATGGTGCGGCCAGCTTAGAAGTGACTCAGGAATCCCTCTAACCAGATGGATTTAGGAGCCTTCCTTCTAGCCCTGTGTTGTAGTCCCTTGCTGCCTTAGGCCTCACACAAGGTCCTCATGTTCTATCTGTCCGCCTTTAGGTTAGGACACTCACCCGTACGACAGGTAACTTGAGCCTTTTTACAGGATCTCTATCACGACCCGGGCTCTATCTGCTACTGTGTCCTTGGGTGTTAATGGTGGACAGGTAACTTGCAATCTGCTGTCCGCTGGTTTCTGCTGTGAGACATAAAGTACTGCATAACCTCGGTCTTCCGGCTACTGGTATCCGCGCTCAGCGTGGAGGAAGCTCACTAGCAGCTTCTCTCTCCAGCTCTTCACTTTTCCTTTGCTCCTTCCTCCTTTTTGTCTCTTTACAAGATGCTCTGCTCTCTTTGCCCTCCCAGGAGCTGCAGAATCACTCGTCTGCACAGCCCCAGCTTTCCTTCCTCACTCCTCGCTCTGCTCTCACCAACTGTCTCTCTCCAACTGCCCAGCAACTGCCTAGTAACTGACTGCTCCTCCCCTGAAGTCGGGTGTAGAGCTCCTTCTTCTGGCCTGAAGTCAGAATGTTGTTGTATGTGCTGAATATCTGTTAAAGGGATCCTTCTTCACTTCCAAGCGTGACATCACTCTCCCCGTAAGGAAAGCAATGCCACTGTAACAACCGGTTACCTGGGGTATTACATGTATGTACAGTACTCCCACATAGCCCTGCATAGTTATGCAGCCCCCTATCTACCCCTGCATCCCCCACATATTCACTGTAACAGCATGTCCCTCCCCTGGCCTGTGTCCCTGGACTGCAATGTAATCAGGCCTGAGTCAACAACCAGTGGGGGAGTCTGTCTTTGTTCTTCTCAGCAGTATCGTCCAGGCGTTTGTAACTAAAAGAGCCAACTTGTACAGCACTAATGCTGCATTCTGACAAGGTGGCTCTTTTCGTTATTGTTTGTTGCACTGCAAAAATAATCCCTCATACCTTTAAATCTACAGGGAGGCAGGTATTTACTCCCCATCCAGACGCCTCCCAGCCGTCACTCTGCGATAAGGGCGCTGCCTCCTTGGCGTTATTCAGTTGTCCAGGCGCCTGCGTGGTCATATTCTGCCTTGGGCATGCGCAGTTCGCACTGCCCGACCACTGACATCACTTGATGTGTTTTACTGCGCCTGCGTGCACGTGCGGGATCTCGGGCCGTGCGTGCACGCAGGCGCAGTAAACAAGACATCAAGTTTTGTCAGTGGTCGGGCAGTGCGAACTGTGCATGCCCAAGGCAGAATATGACCGCGCAGGCGCCTGGACAACTGAATGACGCCGAGGCTGCGCCATTCTCGCAGAGTGACGGCTGTGTTGTGTCTGGATTAAGGGGGAAAGACCTGCCCCCTGGACGATTTAAAGGTATGAGGGACCAAATTCAAAACGATTATTTCTGCAATGCAACGAACAATAACGAAAAGAGCCACCTTGTCAGAATGCAGCATTAGTGCTGCACAAGGTGGCTCTTTTAGTTACAAACGCCTGGGGTGGTGACAGGTTCCCTTTAAAAGACGCTATTGATATTTTATATTCTATGCTCCCTGTCTCAATAAGATTGATCATCGGCCTGGTGTCCCTTCATGCTCTCTCACACACATAGTAACCCCCCTATAGTCCTGCAACCCCCCATGTACCCTTGCATCCCGCACATATTTACCCCCCATAGTCCTGAAACCCACATAGCCCTGTATCCCCAACATATTTACTTCCCCATATGTACTCCATCTCCCACATGTGCATCCCCCCATATTTACACTCCCATAGTCCTGTCACCCCCATATGTACTCCCACATAGCCCTATCCCCCACATATTTACTCCCATAAGTACTGCATCCCTCCATAGTCCTGTAGCCCCCCATATGTACTCCCACAAATTTACTCCCCCATAGTCCTGTATCCCCCACATATTTACCCCTCATAGCCATGCAACCCCCATATGTACTCCCACATAGCCCTGAATCCCCCACATATTTACCCCCCATAGTCCTGCATCCCCCACATATTTACCCCCCATAGCCCTGTGGCCCACATATGTACTCCCACATGTGCATCCCCCACTGCATCCCTCAATAGTCCTGTAGCCCTCATATGTTCAGTACAGAGCAAAATTTTGGACACACCTTCTCATTTAAAGATTTTTCTGTATTTTCATGACTATGAAAATTGTACATTCACACTGAAGGCATCAAAACTATGAATTAACACATGTGGAATTATAAACTTAACAAAAAAGTGTGAAACAACTGAAAATATGTCTTATATTCTAGGTTCTTCAAAGTAGCACCTTTTGCTTTGATGACTGCTTTGCACACTCTTGGCATTCTCTTGATGAGCTTCAAGAGGTAGTCACCGGGAATGGTCTTCCAACAATCTTGAAGGAGTTCCCAGAGATGCTTAGCACTTGTTGGCCCTTTTGCCTTCACTCTGCGGTCCAGCTCACCCCAAACCATCTTGATTGGGTTCAGGTCTGGTGACTGTGGAGGCCAGGTCATCTGGCGTAGCACCCCATCACTCTCCTTCTTGGTCAAATAGCCCTTACACAGCCTGGAGGTGTGTTTGGGGTCATTGTCCTGTTGAAAAATAAATGATGGTCCAACTAAACGCAAACCGGATGGAATAGCATGTCGCTGCAAGATGCTGTGGTAGCCATGCTGGTTCAGTATGAATTCAATTTTGAATAAATCCCCAACAGTGTCACCAGCAAAGCCCCCCCACACCATCACACCTCCTCCTCCATGCTTCACGGTGGGAACCAGGCATGTAGAGTCCATCCGTTCACCTCTTCTGCATCGCACAAATACACGGTGGTTGGAACCAAAGATCTCAAATTTGGACTTATCAAACCAAAGCACAGATTTCCACTGGTCTAATGTCCGTTCCTTGTGTTCTTTAGCCCAAACAATTCTCTTCTGCTTGTTGCCTGTCCTTAGCAGTGGTTTCCTAGCAGCTATTTTACCATGAAGGCCTGCTGCACAAAGTCTCCTCTTAACAGTTGTTGTAGAGATGTGTCTGCTGCTAGAACTCTGTGTGGCATTGACCTGGTCTCTAATCTGAGCTGCTGTTAATCTGCGATTTCTGAGGCTGGTGACTCGGATAAACTTATCCTCAGAAGCAGAGGTGACTCTTGGTCTTCCTTTCCTGGAGCGGTCCTCATGTGAGCCAGTTTCTTTGTAGCATTTGATGGTTTTTGCAACTGCACTTGGGGACACTTTCAAAGTTTTCCCGATTTTCGGACTTACTGACCTTCATTTCTTAAAGTAATGATGGACACTCGTTTTTCTTTACTTAGCTGCTTTTTTATTGCCATAATACAAATTCTAACAGTCTATTCAGTAGGACTGTCAGCTGTGTATCCACCAGAATGCTGCACAACACAACTGATGGTCCCAGCCCCATTTATAAGGCAAGAAATCCCACTTATTATACCTGACAGGGCACACCTGTGAAGTGAAAACCATTCCTGGTGACTACATCTTGAAGCTCATCAAAAGAATGCCAAGAGTGTGCAAAGCAGTCATCAAAGCAAAAGGTGGCTACTTTGAAGAACCTAGAATATAAGACATATTTTTAGTTGTTTCACACTTTTTTGTTAAGTATATAATTCCACATCTGTTAATTCATAGTTTTGATGCCTTCAGTGTGAATGTACAGTTTTCATAGTCATGAAAATACAGAAAAATCTTTAAATGAGAAGGTGTGTCCAAACTTTTGGTCTGTACTGTATTCTATGAGGGGGCACTACATTATATTCTATGAGGGGGGCTGCATTATATTCTATGAGGGGGGCTGCATTATATTCTATGAGGGGGATACATTATATTCTATGAGGGGGGACTACATTTAATTCTATGAGGGGGATACATTATATTCTATGAGGGGGGCTGCATTATATTCTATGAGGGGGGCTGCATTATATTCTATGAGGGGGATACATTATATTCTATGAGGGGGATACATTATATTCTATGAGGGGGCTACTTTATATTCCACTCAAACTCCTGATACTTAATTAAGATGTGTACTACCTTATATTATACTCTGATATTAGCGTGTTTTAGCATACAATTGATGGTCTTGTATTTATTTCTATGTAGCTACATAGTGGGCCCCATGAATGATTTTCTCTGGTGGGCCCAAGGTACTCTAGTCCAACGCTGCTGCCTTTACTGCTGATGCTAGTGGTGCTGTTGCCAGTGGCTCTACATTTTAACCATGGTATGGGTTGTTATTTTCTTTTACATTATCCCAAACATTGCCATTGATACTTTTTCTATTACCGTACATTTTATCTAACTTTCTAATGAACTTTTGACAGTCTTTTGTACTGATTCATAAACAAATGCACCTTCTCCTACAAACCTCTCTATGAGTCGGCAAACCTAAAATTGAAAAGGACTATGATAGGATTGGTAAGAGGGTCTAGAGTCTGATAATTAAATGGGTATTCCAGTTAAATCAAATTTATCTCAAAATATCCAATATACTTTTACAGTTTATTTGCTTTTCTATGGCAAAACTTTCTTCTATAGGGAGAAAAATACTTTATCTAAAAAACTAATTAAAGCTGCCAAAAAGGAAACAGAGAAGCACATTGCTAAGGAGAGTAAAACTAATCCCAAACTGTTCTTCAACTATATCAATAGTAAAAGAATAAAAACTGAAAATGTAGGCCCCTTAAAAAATAGTGAGGAAAGAATGGTTGTAGATGACGAGGAAAAAGCTAACATATTAAACACCTTCTTCTCCACGGTATTCACGGTGGAAAATGAAATGCTAGGTGAAATCCCAAGAAACAATGAAAACCCTATATTAAGGGTCACCAATCTAACCCAAGAAGAGGTGCGAAACCGGCTAAATAAGATTAAAATAGATAAATCTCCGGGTCCGGATGGCATACACCCACGAGTACTAAGAGAACTAAGTAATGTAATAGATAAACCATTATTTCTTATTTTTAGGGACTCTATAGCGACAGGGTCTGTTCCGCAGGACTGGCGCATAGCAAATGTGGTGCCAATATTCAAAAAGGGCTCTAAAAGTGAACCTGGAAATTATAGGCCAGTAAGTCTAACCTCTATTGTTGGTAAAATATTTGAAGGGTTTCTGAGGGATGTTATTCTGGATTATCTCAATGAGAATAACTGTTTAACTCCATATCAGCATGGGTTTATGAGAAATCGCTCCTGTCAAACCAATCTAATCAGTTTTTATGAAGAGGTAAGCTATAGACTGGACCACGGTGAGTCATTGGACGTGGTATATCTCGATTTTTCCAAAGCGTTTGATACCGTGCCGCACAAGAGGTTGGTACACAAAATGAGAATGCTTGGTCTGGGGGAAAATGTGTGTAAATGGGTTAGTAACTGGCTTAGTGAGAGAAAGCAGAGGGTGGTTATAAATGGTATAGTCTCTAACTGGGTCGCTGTGACCAGTGGGGTACCGCAGGGGTCAGTATTGGGACCTGTTCTCTTCAACATATTCATTAATGATCTGGTAGAAGGTTTACACAGTAAAATATCGATATTTGCAGATGATACAAAACTATGTAAAGCAGTTAATACAAGAGAAGATAGTATTCTGCTACAGATGGATCTGGATAAGTTGGAAACTTGGGCTGAAAGGTGGCAGATGAGGTTTAACAATGATAAATGTAAGGTTATACACATGGGAAGAGGGAATCAATATCACCATTACACACTGAACGGGAAACCACTGGGTAAATCTGACAGGGAGAAGGACTTGGGGATCCTAGTTAATGATAAACTTACCTGGAGCAGCCAGTGCCAGGCAGCAGCTGCCAAGGCAAACAGGATCATGGGGTGCATTAAAAGAGGTCTGGATACACATGATGAGAGCATTATACTGCCTCTGTACAAATCCCTAGTTAGACCGCACATGGAGTACTGTGTCCAGTTTTGGGCACCGGTGCTCAGGAAGGATATAATGGAACTAGAGAGAGTACAAAGGAGGGCAACAAAATTAATAAAGGGGATGGGAGAACTACAATACCCAGATAGATTAGCGAAATTAGGATTATTTAGTCTAGAAAAAAGACGACTGAGGGGCGATCTAATAACCATGTATAAGTATATAAGGGGACAATACAAATATCTCGCTGAGGATCTGTTTATACCAAGGAAGGTGACGGGCACAAGGGGGCATTCTTTGCGTCTGGAGGAGAGAAGGTTTTTCCACCAACATAGAAGAGGATTCTTTACTGTTAGGGCAGTGAGAATCTGGAATTGCTTGCCTGAGGAGGTGGTGATGGCGAACTCAGTCGAGGGGTTCAAGAGAGGCCTGGATGTCTTCCTGGAGCAGAACAATATTGTATCATACAATTAGGTTTTGTAGAAGGACGTAGATCTGGGGATTTATTATGATGGAGTATAGGCTGAACTGGATGGACAAATGTCTTTTTTCGGCCTTACTAACTATGTTACTATGTTACTATGTTAAAACAATCACATGGGTGGACAGCTGTCAAAATACTGAAAGCTGCAGTACTGATCTATAATGCCCTCTATATTTCTGCTTCCTAGTAAGTGCTTTATCTCAGCCTAATGTTGGATTCACTGCTACACTTGCTCAGTGCTGTTGTAAATTGTCCTCCATGATGCTGCTTTTTAGTAAATATTGTATATCTTCCCAATTTTGGATTCACAGATACACTGCTCAATACTGATGTATAATGTCCTCCATGCTGCTGCTTTCTACTAAGTATTTTATCTCAGCTCAATGTCTTCACAGCTACACTGCTCAGTAATGATGTATAATATTTTCCATGTTGCTGCTGCTTTTGAACCTGTGCTACATAGAGACAGGAGAGCATGAATACTTCAAGTCTGTTTGTGCTGAGTATTGGAGATATCATAACATCTCGTCTACACCTACCAGCTCAGACACAACTGAAAAGTACAGATAATACCTGCAGAGGGGAAAATTGGTGAAAATGTAGGATACGCATACACACACAGGACAGCTTAGTCTGAACAGTCACCTGAGATGACATATACGTTCGGACTTTAATATACAGTTGGTAAATGTTCATGGTGAAGGTGAAAGGGGGTCCAGTCAAATTTTGCAATGGGGACCAACTTTTTCTCATTACCCCCTGCTCATGATTTTGGCTTCATAACTTATAATCATCTAATTGAAAGGGATTATTCTAGGTGAGATAAGTCTTAACACTTTCAATCCCTTATAAATAGTCTTCGTAGTTTCATATTATTCTAAAAGAAATGAAAAATGTCTCCAAGGCTCAGACAAAGTGGAAGTGCTCGAATTCACACTGGCTCCCAGAAATAAATGCAGGGCAGGAGTCATCACAATACATGTGAAAGCAGCGTCTTTGTGCTAGAAGCCATTAAGGCCAATATTTCACAATGCGGTCATTATTATTATGATTAAATCCCCTTATAAATAATATTTCACAGCTATTAGACAGTTTTGAAGACTTTTACTACTATAGATGTAAGAGCCAAAAACGGAGAAGTTGAAAATTTCACAAAATGATTTTGTAGTGTTCTTACTATCTCTTATTATAGGTTCAGAATAATAAAGATTTAATTCCTGATCCATTCCCTGACTGGAAACAGCGCAGGGGAGCAAGGTGCTTTTTACTGGAGGATGGGTGTTATCAAGCTTTGTAAGGCAGATCAGCAAATATGGTGCATTGCCCATCCAAATCCTAAGGAGAGCCATGCTAAGGGCTGAGGAGAGGAGAGCCATGTTAAGGACTGAGGAGAGAAGAGCCATGCTAGGAACTGAGGAAAGCCATGCTAAGGACTGAAGAGAGGAGAGCCATGCTAGGAACTGAGGAGAGGGGAACCATGCTAGGAACTGAGGAGAGGAGAACCATGCTAGGAACTGTGGAGAGCCATGCTAAGGACTGAGGAGAGGAGAACCATGCTAGGAACTGAGGAGAGGGGAACCATGCTAGGAACTGAGGAGAGGAGAACCATGCTAGGAACTGTGGAGAGGAGAGCCATGCTAGGAACTGAGGAGAGGGGAACCATGCTAGGAACTGAGGAGAGGAGAACCATGCTAGGAACTGTGGAGAGCCATGCTAAGGACTGAGGAGAGGAGAACCATGCTAGGGACTGAGGAGAGCCATGCTAAGGGCTGAGGAGAGGAGAGCCATGCTATGGACTGAGGAGAGAAGGGCCATGCTAGGAACTGAGGAAAACCATGCTAAGGACTGAGGAGAGGAGAGCCATGCTAGGGACTGAGGAGAGCCATGCTAAGGACTGAGGAGAGGAGAGCCATGCTAGGGACTGAGGAGAGCCATGCTAAGGACTGAGGAGAGGAGAGCCATGCTAGGGACTGAGGAGAGCCATGCTAAGGACTGAAGAGAGGAGAGCCATGCTAGGAACTGAGGAAAGCCATGCTAAGGACTGAAGAGAGGAGAGCCATGCTAGGAACTGAGGAGAGGGGAACCATGCTAGGAACTGAGGAGAGGAGAACCATGCTAGGAACTGTGGAGAGCCATGCTAAGGGCTGAGGAGAGGAGAGCCATGTTAAGGACTGAGGAGAGAAGAGCCATGCTAGGAACTGAGGAAAGCCATGCTAAGGACTGAAGAGAGGAGAGCCATGCTAGGAACTGAGGAGAGGGGAACCATGCTAGGAACTGTGGAGAGCCATGCTAAGGACTGAGGAGAGGAGAACCATGCTAGGGACTGAGGAGAGCCATGCTAAGGGCTGAGGAGAGGAGAGCCATGCTATGGACTGAGGAGAGAAGGGCCATGCTAGGAACTGAGGAGAGCCATGCTAAGGACTGAGGAGAGGAGAGCCATGCTAGGGACTGAGGAGAGCCATGCTAAGGACTGAGGAGAGGAGAGCCATGCTAGGGACTGAGGAGAGCCATGCTAAGGACTGAGGAGAGGAGAGCCATGCTAGGAACTGAAGAGAGGAGAATCATGCTAGGGACTGGGGAAAACCATGCTAAGGACTGAGGAGAGGAGAGCCATGCTAGGAAGTGAGGAGAGCCATGCTAAGGACTGAGGAGAGGAGAGCCATGCTAGGGACTGAGGAGAGCCATGCTAAGGACTGAGGAGAGGAGAGCCATGCTAGGAACTGAAGAGGAGAATCATGCTAGGGACTGAGGAGAACCATGCTAAGGACTGAGGAGAGGAGAGCCATGCTAGGAAGTGAGGAGAGCCATGCTAAGGACTGAGGAGAGGAGAGCCATGCTAGGAAGTGAGGAGAGCCATGCTAAGGACTGAGGAGAGGAGAGCCATGCTAGGAAGTGAGGAGAGCCATGCTAAGGACTGAGGAGAGGAGAACCATGCTAGGAATTGAAGAGAGGAGAATCATACTAGGAACTGAGGAGAGCCATGCTATGGACTGAGGAGAGAAGGGCCATGCTATGGACTGAGGAGAGAAGGGCCATGCTATGGACTGAGGAGAGAAGAGCCATGCTAGGAACTGAGGAGAGAAGAGCCATGCTAGGAACTGAGGAGAGCCATGCTAAGGACTGAGGAGAGGAGAGCCATGCTAGGGACTGAGGAGAGCCATGCTAAGGACTGAGGAGAGGAGAGCCATGCTAGGGACTGAGGAGAGCCATGCTAAGGACTGAGGAGAGGAGAGCCATGCTAGGAACTGAAGAGAGGAGAATCATGCTAGGGACTGAGGAGAACCATGCTAAGGACTGAGGAGAGGAGAGCCATGCTAGGAAGTGAGGAGAGCCATGCTAAGGACTGAGGAGAGGAGAGCCATGCTAGGGACTGAGGAGAGCCATGCTAAGGACTGAGGAGAGGAGAGCCATGCTAGGAACTGAAGAGGAGAATCATGCTAGGGACTGAGGAGAACCATGCTAAGGACTGAGGAGAGGAGAGCCATGCTAGGAAGTGAGGAGAGCCATGCTAAGGACTGAGGAGAGGAGAGCCATGCTAGGAATTGAAGAGAGGAGAATCATACTAGGAACTGAGGAGAGCCATGCTATGGACTGAGGAGAGAAGGGTCATGCTATGGACTGAGGAGAGAAGGGCCATGCTATGGACTGAGGAGAGAAGAGCCATGCTAGGAACTGAGGAGAGAAGAGCCATGCTAGGAACTGAGGAGAGCCATGCTAAGGACTGAGGAGAGGAGAGCCATGCTAGGGACTGAGGAGAGCCATGCTAAGGACTGAAGAGAGGAGAGCCATGCTAGGGACTGAGGAGAGAAGAGCCATGCTAGGAACTGAGGAGAGGAGAACCATGCTAGGGACTGAGGAGAGAAGAGCCATGCTAGGAACTGAGGAGAGCCATGCTAAGGACTGAGGAGAGGAGAGCCATGCTAGGGACTGAGGAGAGCCATGCTAAGGACTGAGGAGAGGAGAGCTATGCTAGGGACTGAGGAGAGAAGAGCCATGCTAGGAACTGAGGAGAGCCATGCTAAGGACTGAGGAGAGGAGAGCCATGCTAGGAACTGAGGAGAGGAGAACCATGCTAGGAACTGAGGAGAGCCATGCTAAGGACTGAGGAGAGGAGAGCTATGCTATGGACTGAGGAGAGAAGGGCCATGCTAGGAACTGAGGAGAGCCATGCTAAAGGCTGAGGAGAGGAAAGCCATGCTATGGACTGAGGAGAGAAGGGCCATGCTAGGAACTGAGGAGAGGAGAACCATGCTAGGAACTGAGGAGAGGAGAACCATGCTAGGAACTGAGGAGAGGAGAACCATGCTAGGAACTGAGGAGAGGAGAACCATGCTAGGAACTGAGGAGAGCCATGCTAAGGACTGAGGAGAGGAGACCTATGCTATGGACTGAGGAGAGAAGGGCCATGCTAGGAACTGAGGAGAGCCATGCTAAGGGCTGAGGAGAGGAAAGCCATGCTATGGACTGAGGAGAGAAGGGCCATGCTAGGAACTGAGGAGAGGAGAACCATGCTAGGAACTGAGGAGAGGAGAACCATGCTAGGAACTGAGGAAAGGAGAACCATGCTAGGAACTGAGGAGAGCCATGCTAAGGACTGAGGAGAGGAGAGCCATGCTAGGGACTGAGGAGAGCCATGCTAAGGACTGAGGAGAGGAGAGCCATGCTAGGGACTGAGGAGAGAAGAGCCATGCTAGGAACTGAGGAGAGCCATGCTAAGGACTGAGGAGAGGAGAGCTATGCTAGGGACTGAGGAGAGAAGAGCCATGCTAGGAACTGAGGAGAGCCATGCTAAGGACTGAGGAGAGGAGAGCCATGCTAGGAACTGAGGAGAGGAGAACCATGCTAGGAACTGAGGAGAGCCATGCTAAGGACTGAGGAGAGGAGAGCTATGCTATGGACTGAGGAGAGAAGGGCCATGCTAGGAACTGAGGAGAGCCATGCTAAAGGCTGAGGAGAGGAAAGCCATGCTATGGACTGAGGAGAGAAGGGCCATGCTAGGAACTGAGGAGAGGAGAACCATGCTAGGAACTGAGGAGAGGAGAACCATGCTAGGAACTGAGGAGAGGAGAACCATGCTAGGAACTGAGGAGAGGAGAACCATGCTAGGAACTGAGGAGAGCCATGCTAAGGACTGAGGAGAGGAGACCTATGCTATGGACTGAGGAGAGAAGGGCCATGCTAGGAACTGAGGAGAGCCATGCTAAGGGCTGAGGAGAGGAAAGCCATGCTATGGACTGAGGAGAGAAGGGCCATGCTAGGAACTGAGGAGAGGAGAACCATGCTAGGAACTGAGGAGAGGAGAACCATGCTAGGAACTGAGGAAAGGAGAACCATGCTAGGAACTGAGGAGAGCCATGCTAAGGACTGAGGAGAGGAGAGCCATGCTAGGGACTGAGGAGAGCCATGCTAAGGACTGAGGAGAGGAGAGCCATGCTAGGGACTGAGGAGAGAAGAGCCATGCTAGGAACTGAGGAGAGCCATGCTAAGGACTGAGGAGAGGAGAGCCATGCTAGGAACTGAGGAGAGGAGAACCATGCTAGGGACTGAGGAGAGAAGAGCCATGCTAGGAACTGAGGAGAGCCATGCTAAGGACTGAGGAGAGGAGAGCCATGCTAGGAAGTGAGGAGAGCCATGCTAAGGACTGAGGAGAGGAGAGCCATGCTAGGAACTGAAGAGAGGAGAATCATGCTAGGAACTGAGGAGAGCCATGCTATGGACTGAGGAGAGAAGGGCCATGCTATGGACTGAGGAGAGAAGAGCCATGCTAGGAACTGAGGAGAGCCATGCTAAGGACTGAGGAGAGGAGAGCCATGCTAGGGACTGAGGAGAGCCATGCTAAGGACTGAGGAGAGGAGAGCCATGCTAGGGACTGAGGAGAGAAGAGCCATGCTAGGAACTGAGGAGAGCCATGCTAAGGACTGAGGAGAGGAGAGCCATGCTAGGAACTGAGGAGAGGAGAACCATGCTAGGGACTGAGGAGAGAAGAGCCATGCTAGGAACTGAGGAGAGCCATGCTAAGGACTGAGGAGAGGAGAGCTATGCTATGGACTGAGGAGAGAAGGGCCATGCTAGGAACTGAGGAGAGCCATGCTAAAGGCTGAGGAGAGGAAAGCCATGCTATGGACTGAGGAGAGAAGGGCCATGCTAGGAACTGAGGAGAGGAGAACCATGCTAGGAACTGAGGAGAGGAGAACCATGCTAGGAACTGAGGAGAGGAGAACCATGCTAGGAACTGAGGAGAGGAGAACCATGCTAGGAACTGAGGAGAGCCATGCTAAGGACTGAGGAGAGGAGACCTATGCTATGGACTGAGGAGAGAAGGGCCATGCTAGGAACTGAGGAGAGCCATGCTAAGGGCTGAGGAGAGGAAAGCCATGCTATGGACTGAGGAGAGAAGGGC
Organism: Ranitomeya imitator; assembly: GCF_032444005.1. Taxonomy (NCBI): domain Eukaryota; kingdom Metazoa; phylum Chordata; class Amphibia; order Anura; family Dendrobatidae; genus Ranitomeya; species Ranitomeya imitator. The sequence goes on along the minus strand of NC_091289.1, from coordinate 192,626,065 downwards.
CATGCTAGGAACTGAGGAGAGGAGAACCATGCTAGGAACTGAGGAGAGGAGAACCATGCTAGGAACTGAGGAAAGGAGAACCATGCTAGGAACTGAGGAGAGCCATGCTAAGGACTGAGGAGAGGAGAGCCATGCTAGGGACTGAGGAGAGCCATGCTAAGGACTGAGGAGAGGAGAGCCATGCTAGGGACTGAGGAGAGAAGAGCCATGCTAGGAACTGAGGAGAGCCATGCTAAGGACTGAGGAGAGGAGAGCCATGCTAGGAACTGAGGAGAGGAGAACCATGCTAGGGACAGAGGAGAGAAGAGCCATGCTAGGAACTGAGGAGAGCCATGCTAAGGACTGAGGAGAGGAGAGCCATGCTAGGAAGTGAGGAGAGCCATGCTAAGGACTGAGGAGAGGAGAGCCATGCTAGGAACTGAAGAGAGGAGAATCATGCTAGGAACTGAGGAGAGCCATGCTATGGACTGAGGAGAGAAGGGCCATGCTATGGACTGAGGAGAGAAGAGCCATGCTAGGAACTGAGGAGAGCCATGCTAAGGACTGAGGAGAGGAGAGCCATGCTAGGGACTGAGGAGAGCCATGCTAAGGACTGAGGAGAGGAGAGCCATGCTAGGGACTGAGGAGAGAAGAGCCATGCTAGGAACTGAGGAGAGCCATGCTAAGGACTGAGGAGAGGAGAGCCATGCTAGGAACTGAGGAGAGGAGAACCATGCTAGGGACTGAGGAGAGAAGAGCCATGCTAGGAACTGAGGAGAGCCATGCTAAGGACTGAGGAGAGGAGAGCTATGCTATGGACTGAGGAGAGAAGGGCCATGCTAGGAACTGAGGAGAGCCATGCTAAAGGCTGAGGAGAGGAAAGCCATGCTATGGACTGAGGAGAGAAGGGCTATGCTAGGAACTGAGGAGAGGAGAACCATGCTAGGAACTGAGGAGAGGAGAACCATGCTAGGAACTGAGGAGAGGAGAACCATGCTAGGAACTGAGGAGAGCCATGCTAAGGACTGAGGAGAGGAGAGCTATGCTATGGACTGAGGAGAGAAGGGCCATGCTAGGAACTGAGGAGAGCCATGCTAAGGGCTGAGGAGAGGAAAGCCATGCTATGGACTGAGAAGGGCCATGCTAGGAACTGAGGAAAGGAGAACCATGCTAGGAACTGAGGAGAGCCATGCTAAGGACTGAGGAGAGGAGAGCCATGCTAGGGACTGAGGAGAGCCATGCTAAGGACTGAGGAGAGGAGAGCCATGCTAGGGACTGAGGAGAGAAGAGCCATGCTAGGAACTGAGGAGAGCCATGCTAAGGACTGAGGAGAGGAGAGCCATGCTAGGAACTGAGGAGAGGAGAACCATGCTAGGGACTGAGGAGAACCATGCTAAGGACTGAGGAGAGGAGAGCCATGCTAGGAAGTGAGGAGAGCCATGCTAAGGACTGAGGAGAGGAGAGCCATGCTAGGAACTGAAGAGAGGAGAATCATGCTAGGAACTGAGGAGAGCCATGCTATGGACTGAGGAGAGAAGGGCCATGCTATGGACTGAGGAGAGAAGAGCCATGCTAGGAACTGAGGAGAGCCATGCTAAGGACTGAGGAGAGGAGAGCCATGCTAGGGACTGAGGAGAGCCATGCTAAGGACTGAGGAGAGGAGAGCCATGCTAGGGACTGAGGAGAGAAGAGCCATGCTAGGAACTGAGGAGAGCCATGCTAAGGACTGAGGAGAGGAGAGCCATGCTAGGAACTGAGGAGAGGAGAACCATGCTAGGGACTGAGGAGAGAAGAGCCATGATAGGAACTGAGGAGAGCCATGCTAAGGACTGAGGAGATGAGAGCTATGCTATGGACTGAGGAGAGAAGGGCCATGCTAGGAACTGAGGAGAGGAGAACCATGCTAGGAACTGAGGAGAAGAGAACCATGCTAGGAACTGAGGAGAGGAGAACCATGCTAGGAACTGAGGAGAGGAGAACCATGCTAGGAACTGAGGAGAGCCATGCTAAGGACTGAGGAGAGGAGAGCTATGCTATGGACTGAGGAGAGAAGGGCCATGCTAGGAACTGAGGAGAGCCATGCTAAGGACTGAGGAGAGGAGAGCTATGCTGTGGACTGAGGAGAGAAGGGCCATGCTAGGAACTGAGGAGAGCCATGCTAAGGGCTGAGGAGAGGAAAGCCATGCTATGGACTGAGAAGGGCCATGCTAGGAACTGAGGAGAGGAGAACCATGCTAGGAACTGAGGAGAGGAGAACCATGCTAGGAACTGAGAAGAGCAATGCTAAGGACTGAGGAGAGGAGAGCAATGCTATGGACTGAGGAGAGAAGGGTCATGCTAGGAACTGAGGAGAGCCATGCTAAGGACTGAGGAGAGGAGAACCATGCTAGGAACTGAGGAGAGGAGAACCATGCTAGGAACAGAGGAGAGCCATGCTAAGAACTGAGGAGAGGAGAGCCATGCAATGGACTGAGGAGAGAAGGGCCATGCTAGGAACTGAGGAGAACCATGCTAAGGACTGAGGAGAGGAGAGCCATGCTAGGAAGTGAGGAGAGCCATGCTAAGGACTGAGGAGAGGAGAGCCATGCTAGGAACTGAAGAGAGGAGAATCATGCTAGGAACTGAGGAGAGCCATGCTAAGGAATGAGGAGGGGAGAGCCATGCTAAGGACGGAGGAGAAAAGAGCCATGCTAGGAACTGAGGAGAGCCATGCTAAGGACAGGAGAGGAGAGCCATGCTAGGAACTGAGAGGAGAACCATGCTAGGAACTGAGGAGAGCCATGCTAAGGACTGAGGAGAGAAGAGCCATGCTAGGAACTGAGGAAAGGAGAACCATGCTAGGAACTGTGGAGAGCCATGCTAAGGACTGAGGAGAGGAGAACCATGCTAGGGACTGAGGAGAGCCATGCTAAGGGCTGAGGAGAGGAGAGCCATGCTATGGACTGAGGAGAGAAGGGCCATGCTAGGAACTGAGGAGAACCATGCTAAGGACTGAGGAGAGGAGAGCCATGCTAGGGACTGAGGAGAGCCATGCTAAGGACTGAGGAGAGGAGAGCCATGCTAGGGACTGAGGAGAGCCATGCTAAGGACTGAGGAGAGGAGAGCCATGCTAGGGACTGAGGAGAGCCATGCTAAGGACTGAAGAGAGGAGAGCCATGCTAGGAACTGAGGAAAGCCATGCTAAGGACTGAAGAGAGGAGAGCCATGCTAGGAACTGAGGAGAGGGGAACCATGCTAGGAACTGAGGAGAGGAGAACCATGCTAGGAACTGTGGAGAGCCATGCTAAGGGCTGAGGAGAGGAGAGCCATGTTAAGGACTGAGGAGAGAAGAGCCATGCTAGGAACTGAGGAAAGCCATGCTAAGGACTGAAGAGAGGAGAGCCATGCTAGGAACTGAGGAGAGGGGAACCATGCTAGGAACTGTGGAGAGCCATGCTAAGGACTGAGGAGAGGAGAACCATGCTAGGGACTGAGGAGAGCCATGCTAAGGGCTGAGGAGAGGAGAGCCATGCTATGGACTGAGGAGAGAAGGGCCATGCTAGGAACTGAGGAGAGCCATGCTAAGGACTGAGGAGAGGAAAGCCATGCTAAGGACTGAAGAGAGGAGAGCCATGCTAGGAACTGAGGAGAGGGGAACCATGCTAGGAACTGTGGAGAGCCATGCTAAGGACTGAGGAGAGGAGAACCATGCTAGGGACTGAGGAGAGCCATGCTAAGGACTGAGGAGAGGAGAGCCATGCTAGGGACTGAGGAGAGCCATGCTAAGGACTGAGGAGAGGAGAGCCATGCTAGGAACTGAAGAGAGGAGAATCATGCTAGGGACTGGGGAAAACCATGCTAAGGACTGAGGAGAGGAGAGCCATGCTAGGAAGTGAGGAGAGCCATGCTAAGGACTGAGGAGAGGAGAGCCATGCTAGGGACTGAGGAGAGGAGAACCATGCTAGGAACAGAGGAGAGCCATGCTAAGAACTGAGGAGAGGAGAGCCATGCAATGGACTGAGGAGAGAAGGGCCATGCTAGGAACTGAGGAGAACCATGCTAAGGACTGAGGAGAGGAGAGCCATGCTAGGAAGTGAGGAGAGCCATGCTAAGGACTGAGGAGAGGAGAGCCATGCTAGGAACTGAAGAGAGGAGAATCATGCTAGGAACTGAGGAGAGCCATGCTAAGGAATGAGGAGGGGAGAGCCATGCTAAGGACGGAGGAGAGAAGAGCCATGCTAGGAACTGAGGAGAGCCATGCTAAGGACAGGAGAGGAGAGCCATGCTAGGAACTGAGAGGAGAACCATGCTAGGAACTGAGGAGAGCCATGCTAAGGACTGAGGAGAGAAGAGCCATGCTAGGAACTGAGGAAAGGAGAACCATGCTAGGAACTGAGGAGAGCCATGCTAAGGACTGAGGAGGAGAAAGCCATGCTAAGGACTGAGGAGAGAAGAGCCATGCTAGGGACTGAGGAGAGCCATGCTAAGGACTGAGGAGAGAAGAGCCATGCTAGGAACTGAGGAGAGCCATGCTAAGGACTGAGGAGAGGAGGGCCACGCAAAGGACTGAGGAGAAGAGAGCCATGCTAGTTACTGAGAAGAGGAAAGTCATGGAAGTGACTAAGGAATGGAAAGGAGAGCCATACTTCTGACTGTGGAGAAGAGAGCCATGCTAGTGACTGAGGAGAGCCATGCTAGGGACTGATAGAGCCATGGTAGCAACTAATTAGTAGAGGAAATATCTAGTCAGTTAACTGGAGCTCACTTTTGCTCCCTTTGAGCATTTGTGATTAACTATTCCATGTTTTGGGACTGAGTAGAAGGAAACTATATACTGGACTAAGCACAAGGAAGAAAGTAAAAATCAACGGCCAGTTGTTAGGTGTCGAGTTCCAGCCGCTGCACAGGGGGAATCTCGAACCATCTCCGCTGCGGTCTTCCATTCTCCTCCAGCCGCAGTGGAGCCTGCTCAGCGGAGACGTCAGTCCCAGCATCTGGCTCAAGCTGATACTGTGTGGCTGGTTACTGCTGTACTTCCTGGCTCAGCCATCGTAACCAGTACTGATCAGCGACGAGAGGCGCTCCTGGGACTAAGTCCTGCTTTTCTTCTTCTGAGCATGCCAAAGGGACAACCTCCCATTGGAGGTCGGGGTCACATGCTCAGGTCCTGTAGAAGCTCCTATTGGACCATTAGGAAGGTCCCAGAGAGCTTCCGCTATAAAAGGTTCACATGGCCTGCACGGCCATGCGCTAGTATAAACCTGTTATCGTGTGTGTGTATGTATGCCTGTTCTGGTGATTGCTCCTTAATCATTCCCATTCCTAGTGTTGTTGAATGCTCGTGAATGTTGGAGCTACCTAGCGCCTGACAGTGTTATCCTAGACACAAGAGCACGATCCTACTGCATCAAAACAGCAGCGACCGCCAGTGCGGCGCTGTGCGCAATCAGTGTGCTTTCCTAGCCCTAGTTAGGGTGGTTAGTGGCGTCCGCCAGAACGGCGCTGTACGAACTCTGTATGGTAATCTTTAATCAGTCCTGACAACCGGTCAGTGTAGGGTGGGAACTTGGCGGAATGAAGATAAGAGAGGCAAATCGAAAAACCCATAATTCGTGAGATACGATCCGGTGAATAAAAGTTTTTATTTTGCTTGGATGGAAACAACCCGTTTCAAACTAAGACCCACTAATTCATCAAGTACGATACAAAGCCGGTCCAGCTTCGAAACGCGTTGTTTCCATATAAGCAAAATAAAGACTTTTACTCACAGAATGGCCAACAAGGAATTACCTTTTCTATGAAAATTCCACCGTTTTTTTTTTTTTTCATTTTACCTCTCTGATCTTCATTTTATGAGACAATAACAAAAAAACGCACTCATCCTTAAGGTTGAACATAAGCATGTTAGGGGGTTAATATAGTATATGTGATGCTGTTGTTTTTTTGGAGCACATGAAACACCAACTATAGAAGTCTTCTACTCATCTCCGGATCCCTCTTTGTCCGCCCACCCATCTTACTGTTAATGACTCCAATTTAGTAAAAGAATAAAACTGCGGCTTTAAATAAAACCACAGAAAACCACACTGATCTACTTGACCGGTGCCATCCGTAAAGACTACGTTCTTCCTCAATTAACTAATAACCTCATTAACCCTTCTCAGTACTAAATAAAGAGCTGGATACATTTTTGCGGGTTTACCCAACGCACGCATTCCCATAGACCAAGTGTCCAACTGACCCCATGGACCTTGATTAAACCAGACCCCCAGATGAATGAAACATTTACATACATACATATATAGAAGGGTTAATGTTTTTCATTTACTTGCTAGAATTTATTCTTATGATGCAGTAGTCTTATAGTCTCCGATTCAAGGATTTTATACTTCTTATCTTATATGAAATGTTTTCAATAGTCAGAAACAACATGTTCTGGGTATATGGTAAATAAAGCATGACCCTGGGTAATGGGGGGCTACATGGCTTACATTGAGTTACATATGCTATAAATGGTATAAAAACATGTGACTGCCGGAGGACTTTGTTATACAATCTGTCAATCTTACGTGGAAAGAGCTAGATGGGTTGCAACATTGCCACCAACTTCCAGATGTTATCGGTAGTTTTTGGAGACTTGATTGGGCACACAACCTTGGGATCCCCTTCATAGTGTCCATACCCCATGTGTTCGGTCTTAGATTTTAGTCCAATCTAATGGCACCTTAGATGGAAGTCAAGTTTACGCCAACGATAATATGTGGGCAAACACTGGAGATATCAGTGAAGTGTAATACCCCCCGGCCAACCCAAAAACAATGAATGGAGCTGTAGTGCACCACCGCTCCTTTCTAATAGGGCAGGTCAGAGCCCCTTCTATCCAGATCAATGGGACTCCTGACCTCCAACATTCACCTATGGGTCAATAATAATTTTCTGAGTGTGAAACAACTCATTTAAATAAAATTCCAACTTTCTGCAATCCTAAACTTCCATCTGGCGCTTCTACAATGTTCCAATCCATTCCATCAGAATGACTCATCCCATCTGGATTCTCAAAGTTTTCATTCTCATGTTTTCCCCCTTTAACAAAGCCACAAAATGTTAAATGACATAATTGTGCCATTTTTTTTTTATCATAGCACAAAAGAAGTTTTGTAATTCCTCTGTACTATCCCGCATCTGCTTTTCAGAAATCAATACTGTTTTGTATTCGTTTTCCCCTCGTTGAATGTGACTCTCGGTTTCCCCATTCTTTTTTTTTTTTTTTTACTTTTTTGATAAAAGCAAAAACAGTCAAAGTATTATTTTATTAGGATGAAATTTCCAGTGGAACGGTACGATAAAAATAGCGGAACAATTCTCTGCCGGATAAAAACCGCGCACGGCGTCCAATGACATGCAGAGTAACCCAGCAGACTTCTAATGGGGAGAAGCCAGATTAGCGAGATGTTGCACACGCACGGGATCTGATCTGTATCTGCTCCTTTGTTCTTGAGAACGTGTCATGCTTGGAATTCAAAACAAAAGATGAACTGTATCGTCTGGATGAACCGGGGGTAGATTTCATCATCAGACATAGACCTGTAAAGAACAAGGAGGAAATAAACAAGGCCATTCATGGAAGGAAGATAATAGAGATATGTTTTATTATATCAAAAAAATATAGAGACTAAAGGAATATCGCAGGCGAGAACACAATGTGGCTGATACATGTGATACCGTGAGATAGGAGTATTTAATTGGATAATAAAACACAACAGAACGCAGAAAATACATGCTGATACATACATCACGCCGCTTAACAAAAATCCGTTTATTTCTTTGGAGGCCATCAGCAAGTAAGTCGGAGTCTCCAAACAAAATGTTTCCCTTTTATTTGCAAGGCTTCAAGAGTCATAAACAGGCAACAATTTTTACAGACAAACTAAAAAAAGAAAAATTTGGGGCGGCAATAAAATTTGTACCGCCTCCGATCTACTGATGGCATCAAAAGAAATAAAGATCACTCTGTTTGTCCACTTCGTATGTATAACGACAAGCGTCAATTCTGACCTGCACACGTCGTGAAAGCCTAGACTGCGCCGGAAGATCCGAGATGGAAGAACGAAGACGAGAAAACTGGAAGACCGAAGACCTGGAATGAGCGGAGGGTTGGTTGGGCAGCTGTGGCAGGGGCACGCCCAGGGCAGGGGAGTATTAGTGTTTATTAGTTTTTAACCCCTTGCCAACAATGACAATCAAGACTTTTTTTTTGCATCGACTGGACAGAAATATCAGCCTGGCTACTACATTCACAATAACCTGCAATACCATCCCCTATCTATCATTTCAGCAAACTTTGATAAATCAATAGTAAAAGCAAGCTGAAGAAACCTATGCTAGAGACAGGAGTGCTGCATTCACAATTACACTGCTCAGTACTTCCGTATTATGTCTTCCATGATGCCGTTGGTTTCTAATAAGTGTTATATCTCATTACAGTGCTGAATTCAAAGCTACTCTACACCATGCTAATATATTATGTCCTCCTTGTTGATGTTACATTCTAGTGGTTTTTCTCATTCCAGTGCTGAATTCACAGCTACACTACTCCATAGTACTGTATTATGTCGTCCATGCTGCTGCTGTTTTCTAGTAAGTGTTATATCTCATTCCAGTGCTGAATTCACAGCTATACTACTCTGTACTACTGTATTATGTCCTCCATGTTGATGGTACTTTCAAGTAAGTGTTATATCTCATTTTAGTGCTGCATTCACAATTATACTGCTCAGTAGTGCTGTATTATGTCCTCCATGCTGCTGCTGATTTCTAATAAGTGTTATATCTCATTCCAGGGATGAATTCACAGCTACACTACTACATACTACTGTATTATGCCCTCCATGTTAAGGCTGATTTATAGTAAATGTTTTATATCATTCCAGTGCTAAGTTCACAACTACATTACTCCATAGTACTGTATTATGGCCTCCATGCTGCTGCTGATTTCTAATAAGTGTTATATCTAATTCCAGTGCTGAATTCACAGCTACACTACTGCATACTACTGTATTATGCCCTCCATGTTAAGGCTGATTTATAGTAAATGTTTTATATCATTCCAGTGCTAAGTTCACAACTACATTACTCCATAGTACTGTATTATGTACTCCATGCTGCAGCTGCTTTCTAGTAAGTGTTAGATCTAATTCCAGTGCTGAATTCACAGCCACACTACTCCATACTAATGTATTATGTCCTCCACGGTGATGCTACTTTCTAGTGTTATATCTTATTCCAGTGCTGCATTCACAATTACACTGCTCAGTACTACTGTATTATGTCATCCATGCTGCTGATGATTTCAAATAAGTGTTACATCTTATTCCAGTGCTGAATTCACAGCTACACTACTATATACTACTGTAATATGCCCTCCATGTTAATGCTGATTTATAGTAAATGTTTTATGTCATTCCAGGGCTGAATTCACAGCTACACTGCTTAGCAGTGTATACTTCTGTATAATTTTCTCAATGCCTTTTCTACTTCTAAACATAGAGACAGGCGAGCAAGAGAATCCCTCATGCCTGAGAGACGTAATAGCTGTTCATCTCCTACAACTTCCTCAGCTGAAAATTTAGACAAGCCTGGTGAAAAATGAAAGATACAGTTCATATAATGGTGAGAAATCATGTTATTCCTCTTGTGCACACAGACGACAGCTTATTATGTTTGAATACAGTGAAGAGCAAAAGGGTAACAATGTTTTGAACTTTTGACTTTTCAGGCTCCATATCTGACCATTCACCTCTTCTTTGAAATTGAGATTACTACCATCATTTTATAGACAATTAAATTGTTAATTTTTATTATTTTGTTTGTATTTTGTAAATCCAACATTGGCTTTCAGCAATGCCTGAATCCTTGTGGGCTGCTCTCGATGAGAATAAAACATGTCTCTCCCAAAATCTAACCTGGTACACGTTCCCATAGTTGGTGCATTCTGGACGCCACACTTGGGTCTGCATACAGCTTTTTCTTCACCTCTCCCCACAAGTGTTGGATTGGGTTGAGGTCTGAGGACTGTGGGGCCAATCCAGCCTCTACTTCATTGTCATTGACCCATGTCTTCTCCAATCTCGTCGTATGTTTAGAGTACTTTTCATACCCACAGTACTCGAGTGTACGAAGTAACTCGTCTTGCAGGACACTCACACATAGCTCAACATTGAGACCTTCATCAATCCTGGTCAAGTATCCAACGCCTTTGGCTGGGAAACAACCTCATATCATCAGGCTTCCTCCACTGGACTTCACGGTTCCTTCGATATCTCTTAGTCTTGGTTTTTCCCCTTGTTTATTTCAAAGCTATTTGCACCCATCGGAGCCTAGTATATTGACTTTTGTCTCATCAATGCAAATCGCCCATTTCCAATCTTCTACTGTTCACTTTTTGTACTTTTTTTGCAAACGCGAACCGATGCTTCTTATGATGACATTGACGTTGAGGCTTTTTCACCTTTTTTCGGGCAACCACTGCAGACTTGTGTAATGTGCGTCACACAGTGACCAGGACAGAGCCTTGTGGTACCCCACTTGTAACACTGGGGCCAGGACACTCTTTCAATTGAATGGACAGCCATTTATTACCACTCTTTGAGCCAGTTATAAATCCCCCTAACCGTAGCCTTGTCGATGCCATACTTGGTCGCACGTATAGCATAGACAATAGGCAGCTAAAGATACAGACTGAGGAAACCATCCACAATCTGCAGCATCCCGTCAAGCAGTGGACTAAGACCACCATGACAATGATGTAGTCCTGACTTTTATGATGTTTATTGCCACCTCTTCCAGCTAAAAACGCAAGAAGATGTCCTACCGTACACTGACAGCCGAGGTCCCTTGGCTGAAACAATCTCTTGACCCCAAATCCTCCACTTATTCTTGGAGAATGACAATCAGAGAAGGGATTTCAATTAATTCAATAATATAGGACTCTTAGTCTTGTCCATTTTTTTTTTTAGGGGGGAATTTAAAGTCCCTAAATGTCTCCCGTGGTGTCGCTGTAGAAAAATTAAGCACTTGTCACAAGATCAAATCTGAGCATCTACGGATGAGTCTTGTAGAAAAAAAAAAAAAAGTAATAAAAGCCTCCAATTAAATCTAATAACAATTCCATAATTCTTGAGGCATCCGCATCTCAATGTAAAGTTCAAAGACGTATCGAAAATATATATTTGCTTTTATTTCTTTTGTAGGAACGTGGGCCACCATTGCCCACAATGCGCTCATTCCAAATATTTATTTCATCTTGTCAGTGGAAACATGAAACCTCTTCCCTACATTTCAGGGGATCCATTTAATGGCCACATCTTCATTTGCAAGTTCCTTATTTTAATGCCGATCGCTTTGCTTTTGTATAAATACTTTTAATTGCTTCTCTTGGGCTTTGGCATAACCCACAAGTTCACATTTTGAATGCTCTTCAAATTACATGTTCAGCTTTTTTTTTTTCCCTGCAATTGATCCTTAGCCTATTAATGTTGTGTTTCATTATTTTTGCTCAGGCTGTCTTTCTAATTTGCTACATGTACTATTACAATTTAGCCTCCACTCGGATTTAATAGCTGAGCTCTTGATAAGCTGCTGTAGGACTCAGCCTCTGTTACATTGTGTATCTTATGGTAAATACTGCAAAACACAGCAATTAGCATGACATTCACGTAAGACGCATAGGTCAAAGCCTACCTGAGCGCTCATCAGACAGGAAGAATTGACAGGAAAATGAGTACCCCTTAATACATCTCCTTTTCTTATTAGTACCATTCAGTGCACTTCAAAATGGACACGGTAGTACTTATGGGTGAGAAGGGCATCGCAGGAAATCTTCCTGACAGACAGGCTGCTCGAACTTTACACTCATCAGTATAAACACGAATAATGGCTCTTATGCATAAACTTGCTTCTGCATATACTGTTACTACATGCATAGATTACATGCACGCATAATAAACGCTTATTTTTAAAGCTTTATTGACTTTACTGCATGTAAACACATTTGGTGTATAAGCTGCGAAATCCCTCGGCACATACACCATCAGTAGCCATGGACTTGCTGCCTTTTTTCGGCCCCTGGTTCCTTTGTTTTTGTGCATAGCTGAGTTACTTGACCTTGTTTCCATAAATAAATGTTGACTTTTGGCCGCAATTAGTCCATGAAAATGACTTCTAAGCAGACTTCTTCCCATAGTAGATGGGTGTAGCTGGTCCCAGTGGTTGACGCCAGTTCTGAGTTGATGCCACTGCTGGACAGCTACCGATTTCAGAGGAAAGCAACTTGATGTGACTGTCATCTGCTGCACTAAGTTTCCCTGTCGGAACATCTTTAATCCTGAATGTTGACCATTTCTTGATGTTTCTTAAAAAGAGCTTGAACAGCGCATCTCAAAACCCGAGATTTTATGGAAATATTAATAGAATCATGTAGAAAACGTAAACCCTCTGGTAATAAAATGTCCAGGAATACAAAAAAGAAACCATTATGGATAATTAATAAGATAAAAACAAAGGGCTGAAAAATCTTGAAGGCAGAAAATACTGAAATAGTATTTCAGGAGTGTAAAGAGGCAATGAAAGAAAAGAAATGAAGGTAGGCAGATGGCATTCATCCACGGATACTGGGGGAGCTGAGCTCAGTAATTGACTGACCGGTGTACATCATATCCTCTTGTAATAGAGTCGGTGCCACAGGATCACAGTGTCCCATACGGTATAATGGCCACACATAATGCTCCATACTGTATAGTGGCCACATTATGCTCCATACTGTATAATGACCCCACATGATGCTCCATACTGTATAATGGCCCCACACGATGCTGGGTACAGTATAATGGCCACACATGATGCTCCATACTGTATAATGGCCCCACATGATGCTCCATACTGTATAATGGCCACACATAATGCTCCATACTGTATAGTGGCCACATTATGCTCCATACTTTATAATGGCCCCACATGATGCTGTGTACAGTATACTTGCCCCACGTGATGGTCCATACAGTATAATGGCCCCACATGATGCTTTGTACAGTATAATGGCCCCACACGATGCTGGGTACAGTATAATGGCCACACATGGTTACCCCACCCCCATCATTGCCTTTTCCATCACTACACACACCTTTCCCCACACACCCTTGCAGCAGCCGGCAGCTTCCACTCCCACGGCACTGAATGGTGTCATCCAGCTGTGCCCTGACTGCTCATGTCTCTGCAGCTGTGATACACCACTGATAAAGACCTCTCCGTGTCTCCTGTGCCAGTCAGTGTCAGAGCGAGGAGTAATATCTGCTCCGATCCGACTCAGCCAGTGTCTGCTCCGTACACCTCGTACACATGCGACTCTGCTCCATACACCTCGTACACATGCGACTCTGCTCCATACACCTCGTACACACACGACTCCGCTCCGTTCACCTCATACATACACTGCTCTTCCCCGTACACCTTGTACACACATGACTCCGCTCCATACACCTTGCACATGCGGCTCTGCTCCGTACACCTCGTACACACACGGCTCCTCCCCATACACCTCATACACACACGGCTCTGCTCCATACACCTTTCACACTCTGCTCCGATCCGCACACCTCTTACACACATGGCTCCGCTCCGTACACATTTTACACAAACAATTCCGCTCCATACAGCTTTCACACGCTGCTCCGCTCCGTACACCTTGTACACACACGGCTCCGTCCACCTCTTACACACACGACTCCGCTCCATACACCTTTCACACGCTGCTCCTATCCATACACCTCGTACACACACGGCTCTGCTACATCCACACTGTAAACACCTCTTGACCTCACACTTACGCTTACCCTTGTCCGGCGCCATGGCAACCAGCAGAGTCCTGTACACGGAGGTCCTCCCGATCATGTGACCCCCTGACTCCTCCCATCCTGTGACTTCATCACAGGTCCTGTGCGCACAGAGCAGCCAATATGTGGTGTGCTGCTCTGCGGGTGCAGGGACTCCGGGAGCCGACCGGGTGACACCTCCCAACCAGTGCGGGACAGTAATGTCCCGCCCGGGATCGCGGGGCTGACTGTCAAAATCAGGACAATCCCGCTGGATCCGGGATGATTGGGAGGTATGGCAGTGGGGATTGCGGTGATCTGTACTTGGAGCAGTGGGGATGGCAGGGATCTGGACTGGGAGCACTGGAGACCGCAGGGATCTGTACTGGAAGCAGTGGGGATTGCGGTGATCTGTACTTGGAGCAGTGGAGACTAATGGGATCTGTACTGGGAGCAGTGGGGACCGCAGGGATCTGTACTGGGAGCAGTGGGGATTGTGGTGATCTGTACTGGGAGCAGTGGGGATTGCGGTGATCTGTACTTGGAGCAGTGGGGACCGCAGGGATCTGTACTGGGCGCAGTGGGGACCGCAGGGATCTGTACTGAGAGCAGTGGGGATTGCGGTGATCTGTACTTGGAGCAGTGGGGACTGCAGGGATCTGTACTGGGCGCAGTGGGGACCGCAGGGATCTGTACTGAGAGCAGTGGGGATTGCGGTGATCTGTACTTGGAGCAGTGGGGACTGCAGGGATCTGTACTGGGCGCAGTGGGGACCGCAGGGATCTGTACTGAGAGCAGTGGGGATTGCGGTGATCTGTACTTGGAGCAGTGGGGACTGCAGGGATCTGTACTGGGAGCAGTGGGGACCGCAGGGATCTGTACTGAGAGCAGTGGGGACCACAGGGTTCTGTGCTGGGAGCAGTGGGGACTACAGGGATCTGTACTGGGAGCAGTGGGGACCGCAGGGATCTGTACTGGGTGCAGTGGGGACCACAGGGTTCTGTGCTGGGAGCAGTGGGGACTACAGGGATCTGCTGGGAGCAGTGGGGACCGCAGGGATGTGTGCTAAAACCGACTCTTTTTTAACTTCTTTATTAATGATCTTGTGGATGGGCTGAGAGTAAAGTGTCCGTCTTATTCTTATTCTTTGCTGATGACACCAAACTATGTAGGATATAAAATCTGACCCCGATATTACAATATTACAGAGCGAACCGGATGAGACATCTGATGGCAAACACTTGTCAGATGAGAGTAATGTAGATAAATGTAGAGTAATCACCGAGGACGGCGGAATCCTATAGCTGCATATACATTAGATGGGACAATACTCGGGACCCCAGAACAGGAGGAGGACAGGGGATTATGGGTAAATATAGGCTGAGCAGCAGCACTCAATGTCAGGCAGCAGCCGCAAAAGGAAACAAGATTTTGTGTTGTAAAAAAAAGAGACATAGTCCCCTACCAAGAGTTCTGTTTGGCCCTTCCTACTTATCTTTTCTTTAGCAAGACGCGATGACCGTCCTGACTCTATTTTTTGCATGTTCCAGCCATTTTCTTTGCCGTCCACTCCTCCTTCACCTCATCTGAATTCAATTATATCCACGGTAAATTAGTCCTTCCGTCTCACCCTCTAGCCTTACAAATTTTTTATCATAACTCGTACTGTTTCTAGGGCTAGTTCTTTGCAGTCCTGAAATTTTGTTCTAAGTTCTGTAAGCTCAACTGTCTTCACTTTCTAGGGAATGTATACGTTTAATCCATCTGCCTTGAATATCCTTAGACATATTATAATATGACAAATACCCGTATTTCTTGACATGAGAGCAAATGTTAACTGTTTTATTACTGTTAATTGAAAACTTAAATAAAGAATTTCAAAAAAAAAAAAAAAAAGAGACATAAAATCCCGCTATCCCAACGTATTGTTACACCCCTTCATAAATCATTGGAGGGGCCAAATCTAGAATGTTGGATCGAGTTTTGGGCTCGACATGTGAAAAAGGATATTCAGAACTTACAATCAGTTAAAAGGCGGTAATTAGATTATAGTTATACTAGTTGGGTTTGTTTAGCTTAGAAGACGCATCAGTCGAGATCTCATTTACATGTAAAAATATAAGCGTGATTAGTAAAGCGGACGGCACATGATTTATTCTTTCCATAGACCACACTGAGGACCAGGGGGCGCTCATTACGCGGGAAGAAATGCGATTCTGACAGCTAGATAAGAAGGGGATCTTTACAGTTAGAGCAGTCAGAATGTGGAATGCCGACCACAAGACGTAGTAATGGCCGACACTATAACAGCTCTTATACTAGGGCCGGACGCTTTCCTCATTACAGAAAACATTGTGGGTTATAGATCATTTCGTTTGGTGGAGAAAGGTTGAACTTGATGGACCGGGGTCTTTTTTCAACATATGTCACTGTGTAGAAGAGCTTGTACGAGTAGTAATGGACATTCGTGTCTCCCTCTCGGTCCCATGATGGCTCTAGCTGGGTTGGGCTGCAGTAAGTCCATGTTCTCATTATAAAGGAGGTAAAAGCTGGAAAGACAAAGCTTAGAACGGTGGAATCAAGGACAAGACATCAAACATGGAGGTCCTACAGTAAATGACAACATGTCCAGAGACCCGACAGACCTCCTCCTAGGCCGTTCATATATAGGAGGGTCATCGCACTGATTTATGGTGCCTTCTTCTGTGACTTAAAGATATTGGGGGCCTATCCTTAGGGCGGGGGCACCATTTATTAAGGCACAGTCAGACGGCCGTACAAATCGGGTGTAGATCGGAACGCAATGCTCGGACTGGCCGGCGGCTCTCAGAATCGGAGCATGACACATGTATTTCTATGCAGCTGGGTAGGGAGAGCGGCCGGCCAGTCCGAGCACTGTGTTACGATCTCCGTCTGACTCTTTCCTTGGGGCACAAACCTCCGCGGTCAGGCAGGGGAAGCATGTTTCTCATGTTTGTCTTCTCCAGCCCCATCTGTTACATTTAGAGGTATATACACCAGATTCTGCCTGCGTAGATAATTTTTGGTGCCATTGTATGATTTCTTTTTACATTTTTAATGTCTATAATAAAAGGACTTGCTTTTATTGGGGTTTTTTTTGTCCTGTGGTTTCCGATGCTCATGGCCCCTTTTGATAGATTTTTATTTGGTGTTTTTCCATTGCTCAGGGCCTCAGATCTGGATGGGTTTGATCATTCGTTACCAGGTCTGTTGTCTACCGGAAGAACACGGTGTATAGAGCGGTGACACCGCCGCTCCTGTGTAGTGACCGTTCTTGGTACTGCGGCTCAGATCCAATTCACTTCAATAGCAGCCGAGTTGCAGCACTGAGAATGGCCACTAGGAGGTGTATGGAGCTATAGAGTTCTGTACAACAAGTACTTCCGGCAACTATGGGACCTAGTAACAGCCGCTCGAGGGGGTGCCGGGTGTCGGACCCCAACTGACCTCATATCAATGACCTACCCTATGGATAGGACATCATAGCCCTGGACAAGACTTTTACAACTACAAAGAAAAAAGCCAAAGCCAAAAATAAGATCTAAAATGAGGACATCATGACAGAAATAAAGAGGGTCATGTGCCTCCTCCGCTCCATAATCAATATGGAAAAGTGAGCGCTTTGTGTTTTAGGAACCTGATGAAATGGCGGCACCTCGTCTGTAGGACGATCTAAGTAAATAATTACTTGTTCAGTCAATTAGACTAATCTGCCCGCGTGCTCAGGTTCTTCAGGAAAGGGTTCAGAAATAATTACATTTAGGGATTTTAAATTGCTTTGCTTTGCTGTGCAATCACACAAAATGCCAACCAAAGTTGCCAATTAAAAAAATGACTGAACACTTTGGGACGGAGCTTGAATTTTCTGCCATTTTAAGGGCTTATTTATGACAGATCGCTTTAATGACGAGTAGACGTCTGTCTGTAAATGTCCTATTACTTAGAGACGTTTTTATGTTGAACATATTTTTTAATAATGACTTTTTTTTGCACATCGTGATTTTTTTTTTCATTTTTACATATTAATATTTATAACAATCCTGAAATATTTCAGTTTACTGATCACTGAGTCTCAGAATATCCTGAAACTTTCTGTTCTGTAGAGATCACTTCCCGGCAGTAATCTCATTGTTACCACAGCCAGGATCACTGTGATTGATAACACCTCTGATATCACAGCTCACCTCCTCCTCCTGTACAATGACTGATAACACCTCTATATACAGTAGATAACACAGGATCCACCATTCACAATAGGTGATATCACAGCTCACCTCCTCCTCCTCCTGTACAATGACTGATAACACCTCTATATACAGCTGATAATACAGGATCCACCATTCACAATAGGTGATGTCACAGCTCACCTCCTCCTGTATAATGACTGATAACACCTCTATATACAGTAGATAACACAGGATCCACCATTCACAATAGGTGATGTCACAGCTCACCTCCTCCTCCTGTACAATGACTGATAACACCTCTATATACAGCTGATAACACCGGATCCACCATTCACAATAGGTGATGTCACAGCTCACCTCCTCCTCCTGTACAATGACTGATAGCACCTCTATATCAGGGCTGCCACTAGAAATTTCGGGGCCCCATACTGGCAAAATTTTCGGGGCCCCCTTGAGACTCCGCCCAGGCTCCACCCCAGCCCCGCCTCCAGGCTCCACCCCTCAAACTGTCCACAGTCCCACCGCTCTCTCTTGGAAAAACTCCACTTCTTACCAATCACACATTAACAGTTCCCATCACCAGATCACACATATAGCAGGCAGCTTTTGTTTTGGCCAAAAGATTTTTTAAGCCGCCACCATAACACGGTAGACACTTTTGGCCGGGCCCTACTCTGCTGTAACCTATTAAATATTTGTTAAAATATGCAATACAATTTAGGTATATTTTTATTTATTTTTCAATTTTTAAAATGCCCAATAATATCACATAGAAGGAACAAATACCACAACACCATGACCAGATGACATATTACCACCACAGTGATCGAATAATATCACATACAAGGAACAAATACCACAACACCATGACCAGACCACATATTACCACCACAGTGATCGAATAATATCACATACAAGGAACAAATACCACAACACCATGTCCAGACCACATATTACCACCACATAGTGACTGAATACTACAATTCTGATCAGTAATTTTTAAAAAAGCACCATACTATCACCATAAGTGCCATTATACACAGGAGATCTGTACTTAGTATGCAGTGTCTGTGTACAGATAATATAGTGATCACTAGTGAAATTATACACAGGAGCTCTGTATACAGTGTATAGTGTCGGTGTATAGGTAACACACTGACTCACCAGTGACGTCTCTCGGTGAAGTCCTTCATCTTTCATCCAGCACAGACCGCCATCATTTCATCCAGCCAGGACTTCTCTCTGCAGGAAATAACACAGTTATCTCGAGCTCCGCTTGCAGAACACATTACTTAATTTTTCACAACTTCTACATTACACCACATGAAGAAGGCGACATAGTATCACTCTATACAGTAACAGGACCGCCCCCCATTTAAAACAGTATACTCAAAAAATAAAATAAATACATCAGTGCAGTAATAATATCCCTAAATTAGCCCCTATGGTATTAATAATATCACCCAGCCTGGCCCCGTGTGTCTCATTCCTGGCGTCAGCCAGATATTCTCCCATCCTGCCCTCATGAGTATCCATTCTGCCCCATATGATCTCCTTATCCTGCCCCATATGATCGCCCCATGTGATCTCTCCATCCTGCCCCATCTGTCTCCATCATATCCATCCTGCCCCATGATCCTGCACGATCTGTCTCCAATTCTGCCCCCAGTGTCTCCAATCATGCCCCATGTCTCCATTCTGCCCCCTATGTCTCCAACCATGCCCCCATGTCTGCAATCCTGACACTTGTCTCCAATCATGCCCCCTGTGTCTCCATTCTGCCCCATCTGTCTCCAATCCTGCCCCATCTGTCTCCAGTCATGCCCCCATGTCTTTCATCCTGCCCCGTGTCTCCAATCATGCCCCCTGTGTCTCCATTCTGCCCCATCTGTCTCCAATCCTGCCCCATCTGTCTCCAGTCATGCCCCCATGTCTTTCATCCTGCCCCGTGTCTCCAATCATGCCCCGTATCTCCATTCTGCCCCGTGTCTCGCATTCTGCCCCTGGGTCTCACAGTCTGCCCCTGGGTCCAGCATTCTGCACCTGTCACTGTGTCCAGCATTCTGCCCCTGTCACTGTGTCCAGCATTTCTGCCCCACTGTGTCCAGCATTCTGCCCCA
Source organism: Ranitomeya imitator (assembly GCF_032444005.1). Classification (NCBI taxonomy): domain Eukaryota; kingdom Metazoa; phylum Chordata; class Amphibia; order Anura; family Dendrobatidae; genus Ranitomeya; species Ranitomeya imitator. The sequence continues at coordinate 192,605,914 of NC_091289.1, read as the reverse complement.
CTGTGTCCAGCATTCTGCCCCACTGTGTCCAGCATTCTGCCCCACTGTGTCCAACATTCTGCCCCACTGTGTCCAACATTCTGCCCCACTGTGTCCAACATTCTGCCCCACTGTGTCTCGCATTCTGCCCCACTGTGTCTCGCATTCTGCCCCAATGTCCAGCATTCTGCCCCTGTCACTGTGTCCAGCATTTCTGCCCCTGTCTCCAGCATTCTGCCCCACTGTGTGTCCAGCATTCTGCCCCACTGTGTGTCCAGCATTCTGCCCCACTGTGTGTCCAGCATTCTGCCCCACTGTGTGTCCAGCATTCTGCCCCACTGTGTGTCCAGCATTCTGCCCCACTGTGTGTCCAGCATTCTGCCCCACTGTGTGTCCAGCATTCTGCCCCACTGTGTGTCCAGCATTTCTGCCCCACTGTGTGTCCAGCATTTCTGCCCCACTGTGTCTCGCATTCTGCCCCACTGTGTCCAGCATTTCTGCCCCACTGTGTCCAGCATTCTGCCCCACTGTGTCCAGCATTCTGCCCCACTGTGTGTCCAGCATTCTGCCCCACTGTGTGTCCAGCATTCTGCCCCACTGTGTCCAGCATTCTGCCCCACTGTGTCCAGCATTCTGCCCCACTGTGTCTCGCATTCTGCCCCACTGTGTCTCGCATTCTGCCCCACTGTGTGTCCAGCATTCTGCCCCACTGTGTGTCCAGCATTCTGCCCCACTGTGTGTCCAGCATTTCTGCCCCACTGTGTCTCGCATTTCTGCCCCACTGTGTCCAGCATTTCTGCCCCACTGTGTCCAGCATTTCTGCCCCACTGTGTCCAGCATTTCTGCCCCACTGTGTCCAGCATTTCTGCCCCACTGTGTCCAGCATTCTGCCCCACTGTGTCCACCATTCTGCCCCACTGTGTACGGCATTTCTGCCCCTGTGTCACTGTGTCCAGCATTCTGCCCCACTGTGTCCACCATTCTGCCCCTGTGTGTCCACCATTCTGCCCCTGTGTGTCCACCATTCTGTCCCACTGTGTCCAGCATTTCTGCCCCACTGTGTCCAGCATTCTGCCCCACTGTGTCCAGCATTCTGCCCCACTGTGTCCGGCATTTCTGCCCCTGTGTGTCCAGCATTCTGCCCCACTGTGTCCACCATTCTGCCCCTGTGTGTCCACCATTCTGCCCCTGTGTGTCCACCATTCTGTCCCACTGTGTCCAGCATTTCTGCCCCACTGTGTCCAGCATTTCTGCCCCACTGTGTCCACCATTCTGCCCCACTGTGTCCACCATTCTGCCCCACTGTGTCCGGCATTTCTGCCCCTGTGTGTCCAGCATTCTGCCCCACTGTGTCCACCATTCTGCCCCTGTGTGTCCACCATTCTGCCCCTGTGTGTCCACCATTCTGCCCCACTGTGTCCAGCATTTCTGCCCCTGTGTGTCCAGCATTCTGCCCCACTGTGTCCACCATTCTGCCCCTGTGTGTCCATCATCCTGCCCCCCGGATCGCAGCAGCTCTCAAAGAAAAAAAAAAACACAACTTCTTACCTGGCCAAGCTCCAGCGCCGGGTGAAGCTCCCTCTCCAGGCTCCACACAGACGCACTCGCCGCCGGGCCCGGCGGCTGACAATGACGTCAGACGCCGGCAACGCCGGCGAGTGCGCACTGCGGCCCTATTCAGCCGCCAGCCTCAGACTGGCTGGCGGCTGTTAACTATTGACGTGCGGGCGCGGGCCCGCACGTCAATAGTGTGCCGCTGCCGCAGCGCCTGCAGGGGGGGCCCGGTGACCAGATGAGACGGGGCCCGATGCGGGCCCCCTCTGCTCACCGGGCCCCATACGCCAGTCACGGCTGTCATGCCCTGATGGCGGCCCTGCTCTATATACAGTAGATAACACAGGATCCACCATTCACAATAGATGATATCACAGCTCTCCTCCTCCTCCTGTACAATGGCTGATAACACTCATAAAAAATAAGATCGAATAAAGAATGTGTATCACTGTCTGACTTAAAATGGTAAAACAAAACATAAGCAATATATTTTTAATTGATACTGGCAGCAGGTGCTTGTCTTTGATGCAGACAGAACCTGACTGCAATCTTCTAAAACATAACTTTTATATTGAAAATGTTCTGCTGATTTATTTTGAGTTACAATCTGCATATTCTGATACCTACAAAGCTCCACACTGCTTGCTTAGACTTAGAGATCCTGGTTGGCTGTGGTCACCACTAGAGGGAGCTCACTGCATACTGATTTATCATTCAATTCATTGAACAAACTGTATGAAATGCTCTCCCAGGCTCCCTCTAGTGGTGGCTGACAACATTTGACTCCTAGGCTGAGAATTTGGAGCTCTGTATCAGTAAAACAAGATCATCGTTATACAATTGTATTATCACTCTAAGGCTGCTGTCACACTATCAGTATTTGGTCAGTATTTTACATCAGTATTTGTAGCCAAAATCAGGAGTGGAACAAATAGAGGAAAAGTATAATAGAAACATATGCACCACTTCTGTATTTATCACCCACTCCTTGTTTTGGCTACAAATACTGATGTAAAATACTGACCAAATACTGCTAGTGTGACGGCATCCTAATAATCATATTTTTTACCTATTTAGACGAAAAAAGAATGAAAAAAAATATTTTCAAGCTTAGCATTGATTTTCAATTGTGATTTGAGTCAATAAAGAAAGTGTAGGAAACAAAGGGTGGTTATTACTGGAGCACACTCGGACTGGGCCGCGGTTAGCAGTGGGGTACCACAGGGGTCAGTATTGGGCCCTCTTCTTTTTTAACATATTTATTAATGATCTTGTAGGGGGCATTCAGAGCAGAATTTCAATATTTGCAGATGACACTAAACTCTGCAGGGTAATCAATACAGAGGAGGACAAGTTTATATTACAGGATGATTTATGTAAACTAGAAGCTTGGGCTGATAAATGGCAAATGAGCTTTAATGGGGATAAATGTAAGGTCATGCACTTGGGTAGAAGTAATAAGATGTATAATTATGTGCTTAATTCTAAATCTCTGGGCAAAACCGTCAATGAAAAAGACCTGGGTGTATGGGTGGATGACAAACTCATATTCAGTGGCCAGTGTCAGGCAGCTGCTACAAAGGCAAATAAAATAATGGGATGCATTAAGAGGCATAGATGCTCATGAGGAGAACATAATTTTACCTCTATACAAGTCACTAGTTCGACCACACTTAGAATACTGTGCACAGTTCTGGTCTCCGGTGTATAAGAAAGACATAGCTGAACTGGAGCGGGTGCAGAGAAGAGCGACCAAGGTTATTAGAGGACTGGGGGGTCTGCAATACCAAGATAGGTTATTACACTTGGGGCTATTTAGTTTGGAAAAACGAAGACTAAGGGGTGATCTTATGTTAATGTACAAATATATGAGGGGACAGTACAAAGACCTTTCTGATGATCTTTTTAATCATAGACCTGAAACCGGGACAAGGGGGCATCCTCTGCGGTTGGAGGAAAAAAGGTTTAAGCATAATAACAGACGCAGATTCTTTACTGTAAGAGCAGTGAGACTATGGAACTCTCTGCAGTATGATGTTGTAATGATTCATTACTTAAATTTAAGAGGGGACTGGATACCTTTCTGGAAAAGTATAATGTTACAGGGTGTGATGAGGGAACAGCCGCCATCTTGGAACAGGCATGCTATCAGATTGGCGTGACTCCATTTTGTCTCCTGGACACAGGAGTGCTCCTGGCCCCCACCTTTGCTAATGAATAGAGTTCCTATTAGTATGCTAACGGGCTGAGCTCAGTGTAAACTGTAGACGGTAGTTCAAAGCCCCATGAGGAAGCCACGCCACCAGGGGGCTTGGAAATGCTTGGGGGCTTAATTAAAACACGCATGCCAAGTGGCCACTGGATACACATCTATTATGGCAGCCCAGCCAAACCGTCTCCAACATGGAATTGTGAATTATGGACGCATCGTCCGAGGTACAGGCTCATAAAAAATATTCTCCTTACCCTAAAGAAATTGTGCATCCAACCGTGTGACTCCCGTGACGGTGGAAGGTCTGAAACCTGAGATATAGGGATCAGCCTCCCACAGGGACCGAATGGGTCCAGGTTTGATCCCAGTACGACCGGCAGAACAAACCACAGGCGCTGGTACTGCCCGTGTGCTGATCCGATCATCCTGAGAGAAGTTATCCCATTTATTAGATATTGGAATAAATCTTGCAGGGAGACAGAGGGGGTGGAGATTGCTAAGCCCACCCAGCTGCAGGCAGGGGGGCTCAGCCAGGTACAAGAAGAAGCTGAGGTCACTGGGAGGGTCTCACTCCACAGAAGAAGATGATGATGATGACATCTTAAGGAACAGGGTATGCCAGCCAGGGGGGAGCAAGCACATGCTTTCTGGGGGCTGCCCGGCAACTAAGTTTTTGGACCTGCGGAATGCTATGCCCCCCGGCTTCCACAAGCGACCTTCGACCTGGTAAATTGACCTCCAGCTTTATACCTTTAAGCCTTGTATTATTGTTGTTATATTGTACTCTGACTGTAACTCTTGATATATTGTGATTGTATATTTCTTGTAATTATCTAGTGCGCCCTTAAGGCAATTAAATCATAAATTAATTTTGGGCTGATCCTTTTACTCTGATTGCGAATCTTAGAATACCCAGGGTGGGTAACAGGGCAGTCTCCCCGGCGGCCATTTGCTCTAGGTGCAGTTCCTTTACTGACCTGAGAGACAAAGGGGGCGCCGGAGAGCTGGGCCTTTGTAGTGACGTCACGGATTGGGGACGTGGGAGGAAGGGGTAATCCTTCACAGTGGTGGCAGCGTACGTGGGATCAGAGTAATAGTGTGCGTGGGACCCCTACTCCCAGACACTAAAGACTACCAGTGGTAACTTTCACTGCTGGGGTCTTAAGGTCAGCCCAGCACTAGACGGTCAGAGTATAGATATAATAAGTTGTGTGCAAGGTCAGGGGTACAGCTGTGTCAGTAACCAGAGGTTCCAAAGATGGCGGAGGGCACCAGGAGTGCAGTGAGGGCGCAGGCCAGTGCTATGGCCTATGAGGAGGTGGTGGTGGACGGTACTGTTCCAGGCGAGGGGGAGCTCAGCCCAGACTCCCCAAGGAGCCAGCCACCCGTGCTTAGTCCGGCAAGGGACTACCCACCACCTACCCGCCCCAGCCTGTCCACATCAGCGGCCCTTGTTGCAGCGGCAGTAGCACGTCTCGAGGCGGGTAATGAAGACGCCTATATGAGACTCATGGCAGCTGCAGAGAAAGCAGCGGAGGCCGAGCGTGCAGAACGCCGTGAAGCGACAGAGCGAGAGAGGGCAGAACGCCGTGAGGCAGCGGAGCGGGCAGAGAGAGCTGCTGAGCGGGCAGCGGAGCAAGCAGCGGCAGAGAGAGCAGCGGAGCGCCAGCACCGACTGGAGATGGCTCAACGCGGGCTCCCGCTGGACGCCCCAGCACCGCCAGAGTCCAGGGTTTCCAAAGTCCGGGCCGAGGACTTCCCTCTGCTTGAGAAGGATGGAGACCTGGATTCCTTCTTGCTGGCCTTTGAAAGGACCTGCCTTCAACACCATCTGGCCCCGGATCAGTGGGCAAGATACCTGACCCCCCGTTTGAGGGGTAAGTCCCTGGAAGTTTTGGGGGACTTACCTGCCGGGGCGGAGCAGGACTACAGCAGCATCAAGCGGGCGCTGATCCAGCACTACAACCTCACCCCAGAGTCCTACCGCAAGAAGTTCCGGAGCCTGCAGCGGGGCCCAAAGGACACCTGGACCGACCACATGCGGGCGTTGCTGAGAGCTGCAGAGCACTGGACCTCGGGTCTAGCGCTCACCACCCACCAGGAGGTCCAGGAACTGTTCGTCACGGAGCAGTTCTTGTGGAACTGCCCAGAGGACCTCCAGCAGTTCCTCCGTGACCGGAAACCGCAGGGGGCTTCTGCTACAGCCGCCCTGGCAGACGAGTATGCCAATAACAGGGCACCTGAGCCGAAGAAGCCTGCCAGCAGCACCTGGAGAGGGGGTAAGCCCAATCCTGCCCCTGTTCCCCCAGCCCCCAGAGTGCAAGGGGTGTACCCCCCTGCTGCCCTCTCCAGGCCAGGCGCAGAACCCAGACGTTGTCATCACTGCAACCAGCTGGGACACTTCAAAGCTGCATGTCCCCAGCGTCTTAAGGCCCCATCCCTGTCCCCGGAACCGTCCACTGTTTTATGTGTAGGAGGGGGTGGTGGGAGGTCCCTGGACAATTACCAACCCGTCACTATCGGCCGCTCAGCGGTCGTGGGACTGCGGGACACAGGCGCTGAACGAACCCTAGTACGTCCTGAGGTGGTGTCCCCTCAAGACTTGGTGCCAGGGAGAACCCTGTCCGTCTCCGGAATTGGAGGCGTGGAACCGGCGCTGCCTGTCGCAAAGGTGTTTTTGGACTGGGGTGCCGGGAGGGGAATGCGGGAGGTGGGAGTAACGTCGAATATTCCTGCTAATGTATTACTTGGGACCGATTTGGGGCGGCTAGTGTCTCAGTATGTGGCCACTGAACCCCCAAGTTCGGCTCCCCAAGAATGTCATGACTCTACTGTGAATGTTGATGTGTTGAATGTGCCTCCAACAGTGGGGGAGGGAGTGAAACCTGAGGGTACTCCATACACTGACACCACACACGCAGGGCTCACAGTGAGGACAGGTGAGGAGACTGTAGGGGAGAGCTCAGAGGTGGAGGGAGGGGCTGCTACTGGCAGTGTAGGGCCCCTAAGTGAATCCTGCCTGCTGAGTCTAGGGCCCCTGCGGGAGGAGGAACAGGCCATGGGGGGAGGAGGCGTCCCTGGAGAGGAGCCACCAGGTAAGACCCCAGGGCAGGAGTTCCCCACACCCGGGATGTCAGGAGGGCAGGGAAGTCTGCCTGACCCGGCGACTTGGTCAGGAGCCGGGGGGAAGCAGGCGCTACCCATGGGCACAGTGGTCGTGGCCGCTGTCACCAGGAGTGGGAGCGCCGGAGCCCAAGGAGCCTTGCAGAGGTCCGACGGCTTCCCCCTCTCTGACCAAGTGGCTGCCGAGTCAGACAGCAGCCAGGAGACAGATCCCGGGGAGCTGACGGTGGATGTGGCGGTGTCGTCCATTCTTGCCACATTGAGTCAGGGATTTCAGGAAGCGTTGGAAGCTGATGCTGGCCTGAAAGCTCTTAAGGAGCAGGCGGCACAGCCTCCTGGGGAGTCAGACCGCGAGCGGGTGGTCGGGGACCAGGGACGGCTGTACCGGGTAACGGTCCAGCAGGGTTCACTGGAGGCGTGGCCCAGGGACCGACAGTTAGAGGCAGCCTCTGAGAGAGGAGGAGGGGGCAGAGACAGCCTCAGCGAGAGAGAGGAGGGGGCAGAGACAGCCTCAGAGAAAGAAGGAGGAGGGAGCAGAGACAGCCTCAGAGAGAGAGGGAGGGGCAGAGACAGCCTCAGAGAGAGAGAGGAGGGGGCAGAGACAGCCTCAGAGAGAGACAGAGGAGGAGGAAGAAACAGCCTCAGAGAGAGACAGAGGAGGAGGCGGAGACAGCCTCAGGAAGAGAGGGGAGGAGGCAGAGACAGCCTCAGGGAGAGAGAGGAGGGGGCAGAGACAGCCTCAGAGAGAGAAGGAGGAGGGGGCAGAGACAGCCTCAGGGAGAGAGAGGAGGGGGCAGAGACAGCCTCAGAGAAAGACGGAGGAGGAGGGGGCAGAGACAGCCTCAGAGAGAGAGAGGAGGGGGCAGAGACAGCCTCAGAGAGAGACAGAGGAGGAGGGGGCAGAGACAGCCTCAGAGAGAGAGAGGAGGGGGCAGAGACAGCCTCAGAGAGAGAGAGGAGGGGGCAGAGACAGCCTCAGAGAGAGACAGAGGAGGAGGGGGCAGAGACAGCCTCAGAGAGAGAGAGGAGGGGGCAGAGACAGCCTCAGAGAGAGACAGAGGAGGAGGGGGCAGAGACAGCCTCAGAGAGAGAGAGGAGGGGGCAGAGACAGCCTCAGAGAGAGACAGGAGGAGGGGGCAGAGACAGCCTCAGAGAGAGAGAGGAGGGGGCAGAGACAGCCTCAGAGAGCGACGGAGGAGGAGGCGGAGACAGCCTCAGCGAGAGAGAGAAGGAGGAGGAGGCAGAGCCAGCTTCAGGGAGAGAGGAAGGGGCAGAGACAGCCTCAGAAAGAGGGGAGAGGCAGAGACCGCCTCAGAGAGAGAGAGGAGGGACAGAGTCAGCCTCAGAGAGGAGGGGGCAGAGACAGCCTCAGAGAGAAGGAGGAGGGGGCCGAAACAGCCTCAGAGAGAGACCGGGGAGGAGGCAGAGACAGCCTCAGAAAGAGGGGAGAGGCAGAGACCGCCTCAGAGAGAAAGAGAGAGGAGGGACAGAGTCAGCCTCAGAGAGGAGGAGGCAGGGACAGGCTCAGGGAGAGAGAGGCCGAGACCATAGTAATGCTGATGGGTTGCCCCGGCAAGGAGAAGGTGCGGAAGGGCGCATGGGGGAACACAGGAATGTGATGCCCCCTAGCGCCCTCTAAAGCAGGGAGGTGTGATGAGGGAACAGCCGCCATCTTGGAACAGGCATGCTATCAGATTGGCGTGACTCCATTTTGTCTCCTGGACACAGGAGTGCTCCTGGCCCCCACCTTTGCTAATGAATAGAGTTCCTATTAGTATGCTAACGGGCTGAGCTCAGTGTAAACTGTAGACGGTAGTTCAAAGCCCCATGAGGAAGCCACGCCACCAGGGGGCTTGGAAATGCTTGGGGGCTTAATTAAAACACGCATGCCAAGTGGCCACTGGATACACATCTATTATGGCAGCCCAGCCAAACCGTCTCCAACATGGAATTGTGAATTATGGACGCATCGTCCGAGGTACAGGCTCATAAAAAATATTCTCCTTACCCTAAAGAAATTGTGCATCCAACCGTGTGACTCCCGTGACGGTGGAAGGTCTGAAACCCGAGATATAGGGATCAGCCTCCCACAGGGACCGAATGGGTCCAGGTTTGATCCCAGTACGACCGGCAGAACAAACCACAGGCGCTGGTACTGCCCGTGTGCTGATCCGATCATCCTGAGAGAAGTTATCCCATTTATTAGATATTGGAATAAATCTTGCAGGGAGACAGAGGGGGTGGAGATTGCTAAGCCCACCCAGCTGCAGGCAGGGGGGCTCAGCCAGGTACAAGAAGAAGCTGAGGTCACTGGGAGGGTCTCACTCCACAGAAGAAGATGATGATGATGACATCTTAAGGAACAGGGTATGCCAGCCAGGGGGGAGCAAGCACATGCTTTCTGGGGGCTGCCCGGCAACTAAGTTTTTGGACCTGCGGAATGCTATGCCCCCCGGCTTCCACAAGCGACCTTCGACCTGGTAAATTGACCTCCAGCTTTATACCTTTAAGCCTTGTATTATTGTTGTTATATTGTACTCTGACTGTAACTCTTGATATATTGTGATTGTATATTTCTTGTAATTATCTAGTGCGCCCTTAAGGCAATTAAATCATAAATTAATTTTGGGCTGATCCTTTTACTCTGATTGCGAATCTTAGAATACCCAGGGTGGGTAACAGGGCAGTCTCCCCGGCGGCCATTTGCTCTAGGTGCAGTTCCTTTACTGACCTGAGAGACAAAGGGGGCGCCGGAGAGCTGGGCCTTTGTAGTGACGTCACGGATTGGGGACGTGGGAGGAAGGGGTAATCCTTCACACAGGGTATATACACTAGATTCCTTGATAGGGCGTTGATCCAGGGAACTAGTCTGATTGCCGTATGTGGAGTCGGGAAGGAATTTTTTTCCCCAATGTGGAGCTTACTCTTTGCCACATGTTTTTTTTTGCCTTCCTCTGGATCAACATGTTAGGGCATGTTAGGTTAGGCTATGGGTTGGACTAGATGAACTTATAGTCTTCCTTCAACCTTAATAACTATGTTACTATGTAACAATATGTGTGTGTTCTCTTGTTTACTATTTATTTTATACACATCAGTATGAAAAGAATGTAATGAATTTGATACATTTGAAGGGTTATTCTATAAGGGCGACTGATGGAGGTAATTCTGGGGGCGCACTTATTGTCTACAACAGAAAAAATGAAATGTTACATGACAGAGATAAGAAACTATATATCAACAGGGATTTCCTTAAAGCTGAACTCACACTAAACTGTTATCTTTCTGCCTCTTCTAAAGCGAGTGCAAGAATTAAGGTGCCATCTGGAAGAAAAAAAATAGCAGGTGCCGAACATCACATTGTTCTCGGAATCTAGTTTATTTTTATCCTTACAGTTCAGATTGGATTCGTCTTGTTCCAGAACAACAGAGATTTCTATTTTACATCTATGTAACAGATCTGTGTGTACAGTGTATAAAAGGGGAACACTTGTGAGGCTGCTGCTATACTGATCTTAGGCTAGTTTCACATTTGCGTTAAAAAACGCAGCGTTTTTAACGCAAACGCAGGTGGTGCAAAAAACGCATGTAAACACGTGCAAATGCTGCGTTTTTTAGACGCATGCGTTTTTGCATGTGGTAAAAAAAAAACAGTGTTTTGATGCGTTTAAATGCGTTTTTTCCTGCGTTTGCGTTTTTGAAACGCATGATGAGAAGTGTGTGACAGCTGCCAATCATCAAAATCAACTAGAAAACCCACTATAAACAGAAATAGCTAGGGTTAGGGTTAGGATCCTTAGGGTTAGGGTTAGGATCCCTAGGGCTAGGGTTAGGGTTAGGATCCCTAGGGTTAGGGTTAGGATTCCTAGTAACCCTAGGGATCCTAACCCTAACCCTAGTGATCCTAACCCTAACCCTAACCCTAGGGATCCTAACCCTTAGGGTTAGGGTTAGGATCCTAACCCTTAGGGTTAGGGTTAGGATCCCTAGGGTTAGGGTTAGGATCCCTAGGGTTAGGGTTAGGATCCCTAGGGTTAGGGTTAGGGTTGGGGGTGCTTATCAGTGTGTATTCTTGTGTTTTTCTATTGAAACGCATTGCATTTAAAAATGCATGCAAACGCATGTGCTTAAAAACGCATCCGTTTATATAGACAGCAATAGACAGAAAAACGCAGCTAGAAATTACTACAGGTTGCATTTCCGCAATAAAACACAAGCATAGAAACGAAGCATGCATCGTCAAAACGCGGCAAAACGCATGCAAAAAAATGCATGTGTTTTTAATGTTAAGTATAGAAAAAAAACGCATGCGCTAAAACGCAGCGGCAAAAAACGCAAATGTGAAACCAGCCTTATACAGTGGGGGCCACGTAGGGTCATCGGTGGCTATGGAGAAGAAAGCATTTTATCCCCCATCTCATGGTTACTAGAGGTTTATGGTGGTGGACAGACAACAGACCGCCACATACTGACGACCTTACATACATGCAGTTTCCGTGCGGTTATCTGGGGCGGTTATATTTGCGTATCGCTGTTTTTTCCGCCCGCAGTAAATGTATCATTAATTAATAACACCTGTTACTAAGTGTCACGACTTATTTCAGGTTGCCGATCTCATCCTCTCTTTCTCTCCAGGTAATAAAGTGCACGGTTTGGATGTTGTCTTGGAGATAACAAATAATAAAAACCTTGACATAATCCTTTGGCAAACGAAGAAAATACCGCAGCTCATGTCTGGCCAGAGAGGCGCCCGTCTCCATTTAAGCCAGAAAGCTTTGTGTAAATATTGTCCTGGGGTAAATGTGCAGGAGATGCTGTAGCCAAATCTGCTACCACATGGAATGTGATCTGCCAAATACGGAATAACCGAAGGATTTCACCTCCACTGATGTTGGAAAGATCGAAGACTTCTTAAAAAGATCAGCGCTTTAAAGCTTACCAACGCCATTGGAGGCATTTTATTCTACTTAAAACACTATATTTTTGGTCTAAAAATAAATTTTGCAATGGGGTTTATTAAAATGTGTTTAAAAATTATTAAAAATCATATTAGTACTGTACATGTTAATGGTAAAGTGCCTGAGAAATTTACTTTTAGTTCAAATGCCAATAAGTGGGCTTTGGTGCGACTTTGGCGTGGCCGGGGGCTCATTGTACCCTTATGCCCCATGAATTTTCATTTTGGAGACTTCCTCAGATTTGGAAATACAGAAGGGTAAGCAATTGCTGCCTAAACTCAGCCCGTGTGTGTGCACTGACACTGCCTGAGCACATCCACATGCACACGGTGTCAGTGCACTGGTTCTCCTCCATGGCTCCTCTCTGAAGACTCTTGCTCTTCTGGGTGTATCAGTGTAGCAAATGGTCGCTGCAGAAAGGAGCTAGGGAGGAGAACATGTGCGCACTGTCATTGTGTGCATGTGGATGTGCTCAGGCAGTGTCAGTGTGCACGGGTACTCACATGTCAGCATTGCTTGGAGCAATCAACTGCTGTCAAGCAAAAGATGAAAAGCCCCTAAAATGCAAATTGAAGGGGCGTAACGGAGTATAAAAGACCTCTAATTTGCATTTGACTTTAAAGCAATTTCCCCGGACCGTGCATCATCAAAATGGTCACAGCATGACTTTTATGGGGTTATGTCCCCTATCTCACTGCACAGCTGGTTTAGTATGTGTTTTGGAGGTGTCAGATTCCACACAGGTAGGTTATAACTCCAGACAACCTCCTAGGTGAAGCTTTTTGGGGGTCATTATTCTACCCCTACATGGCTCTGATTTTGTGGTCCTTCAGGCGGACATTGTACCCATTGTGGATGCAGCCTTCCCTTTCAGCAGCTTTATGACCCCTGCAGCAGCCACTACAGGACAAATGTGGTATTACATGGCCTCCTCTGCCAGTTAGGGTCATTGACACGGACTGACCTGCGACCCCCTGTGTCACACACAGTATATTCAGCTCCGTTATATCAGAACCACTGATCCAGTTTTTCTTGCATTTGGGTCTGATAAATTAAAGGCGAGGACACGGAGTATTAAGGTACATAAAATGATATTAAATTTTCAAAGAGTAGAAATGAAGAAGCGCGTGGACTTAGCGCGGAATGAAATAAATCACACAGCTGAACACATTCAATATTAAAATGTAGCTCAGGGATTGCAATAATTTAGACAGAGTTTGTGTTTTGGAACTACCTGACCTTCCTCGCCGGATATATAATGGATTTACATCGCATTACAACTTTATGAAGACTTTTATTGGTGCGGAAAAAAAAAGTTTTGTGATGAATTATGAAACCAATTTGACTGATCTGATTTATGTCAATATTTGCAGATATGGAAACATTTTTACACTTTATCAAAACGTTGTTTCAATGTTATTATAAATGTACAGGGCACAGAAAGTTTCCTGCTATTGGCGGTATGGATTCGTAGCGCTGCGCGGCCGGTGTCCGCTGGTAGCGATCGCTCCTGATATCCCCCATGAATGGTGGCATTGTTTAATAGTGTATCAGTATGTAATAGAGGGATGGGGGTCACTAAATTGGGCTTTACACATCTCTGCAGAATAGTGGGGAGCAGCAGCAGGAGGCAGGTCACATCTCTGCAGAATAGTGGGGAGCAGCGGCAGGAGGCAGGTCACACCTCTGCAGAATAGTGGGGAGCAGCGGCAGGAGGCAGGTCACACCTCTGCAGAATAGTGGGGAGCAGCGGCAGGAGGCAGGTCACATCTCTGCAGAATAGTGGGGAGCAGCGGCAGGAGGCAGGTCACACCTCTGCAGAATAGTGGGGAGCAGCGGCAGGAGGCGGGTCACACCTCTGCAGAATAGTAGGGAGCAGCGGCAGGAGGCGGGTCACATCTCTGCAGAATAGAGTGGAGCAGCGGCAGGAGGCAGGTTACATCTCTGCAGAATAGTGGGGAGCAGCGGCAGGAGGCAGGTCACACCTCTGCAGAATAGTGGGGAGCAGCGGCAGGAGGCGGGTCACACCTCTGCAGAATAGTAGGGAGCAGCGGCAGGAGGCGGGTCACATCTCTGCAGAATAGAGTGGAGCAGCGGCAGGAGGCAGGTTACATCTCTGCAGAATAGTGGGGAGCAGCGGCAGGAGGCAGGTCACACCTCTGCAGAATAGAGTGGAGCAGCGGCAGGAGGCAGGTCACACCTCTGCAGAATAGTGGGGAGCAGCGGCAGGAGGCGGGTCACATCTCTGCAGAATAGAGTGGAGCAGCGGCAGGAGGCAGGTTACATCTCTGCAGAATAGTGGGGAGCAGCGGCAGGTGGCAGGTCACATCTCTGCAGAATAGTGGGGAGCAGCGGCAGGAGGCGGGTCACACCTCTGCATAACAGTGGGGAGCAGCGGCAGAAGGCGGGTCACACCTCTGCAGAATAGTGGGGAGCAGCGGCAGGAGGCGGGTCACACCTCTGCAGAATAGTAGGGAGCAGCGGCAGGTGGCAGGTCACATCTCTGCAGAATAGTGGGGAGCAGCGGCAGGTGGCAGGTCACATCTCTGCAGAATAGTGGGGAGCAGTGGCAGGAGGCAGGTCACACCTCTGCAGAACAGTGGGGAGCAGCGGCAGGAGGCGGGTCACACCTCTGCAGAACAGTGGGGAGCAGCGGCAGGAGGCAGGTCACATCTCTGCAGAATAGTGGGGAGCAGCGGCAGGAGGCAGGTCACACCTCTGCAGAATAGTGGGGAGCAGCGGCAGGAGGCAGGTCACATCTCTGCAGAATAGTAGGGAGCAGGGGCAGGAGGCAGGTCACATCTCTGCAGAATAGTAGGGAGCAGGGGCAGGAGGCGGGTCACATCTCTGCAGAATAGTAGGGAGCAGCGGCAGGAGGCAGGTCACATCTCTGCAGAATAGTGGGAAGCAGCGGCAGGAGTCAGGTCTTGTCGATCACCTACAATTGGAGAAGAGAGGTCCAATGTCTATCCTGTAACCCCACAAAGGTCGGAACTAGCAGCCACCGCCGTCACCGCTTATCTCAGGATGGAAGCAGTATGACCGCCCAGGTAAAAATGCAACCTGCATATTTCTTATTTTACCAATCCCAAGTGCCTGGGAATTATCTTTCAGACCTTTTAACCTTTCGATGGTCAGCACAATCTAATGACAAAGTGTAGCGTATGTGGCGAGCTTTACGGTTTATGCTACATGTTGACTGTTCCCATAAAATGCACAAGTTATACACAGGGACACCGTCTATCACAGTGTGTGTGACTCCAAACATCGGCAATTCCAGGACCATTGTTCACCCGAGTGCACACTGTGTCACCATCATGCAACAGTCGTATTATGATTGATGTGCTCTATAGATTCCATAGAAGGCACAAATGTGGCAGCCTCATCTTCATCCAATTAAAAAGAAAAAGTTGCGTATGTATTACCTCTGTCACACTGGTGGGTGTAGACCCACTGAACCACGAGCCGGGCTTATTTTGGAGCAGTGTAACTAAATAGCTACCTGATTCTTTACTAGAGACTTTGGTGGTGGAGTCAGGCTTGTGCTGCATGTAGCCGCCAGGTAGCACTCCAGGTCAGTCCCCGGTACTGCAGCAGCTGACCCCAGGGACAAAGGTATGGACTCAGAGTGTCAGGTAGGAGATGACCAGGATCACTGACGGTATGGATATTGGTGCTGGTCAGACAAAACGAGTTCATGTTTTAGACAGAATGGCTGGTTCAGACAAGATGGGCTCAGGATCATTGGACAGATACTGGTACAGAATCGCAGGACAGGTTCAGGAAAAGGGACCTGACAACAGACTAGTAGCTCAGAGACACACTAAAAACTGAAGTTGCTCAGGCACCTTACTACATGGAAGGGTGTTTTAAATACCTAATGCCTCCCAGTTATAGACTGGGAGCATTTTGGGAGTGCACACGCTGGCCCTTTAAGAAGCAGGGAGTGCGCGCCCTATGCGTGTTGCCGGTAGATTTACTCAACGTTCCGGCACTGGAGCCTGAGAGCTGTGGTGGGAACAGGAGCAGGAGATGCTGCCAAGCAACTATGGCACTGAAAATGTCAGCATCTCTGCCAGGGTGAAGAGAAGTATGCAGGGACACCTTGTGTGTGAAGTTTTACTTTACTTGTTTATAAATAGATCAATGGAAAAAAAACGACATAGGGTCTGCCCTAATATTAATAACCAGTAAATGGAAAGCAGACAGCTGTGAGCTGGTCTTTTGATGATGGGATGAACCCAATATTCATGGACCTTCCCAACCTAATAATATCAGCTCAAAGCTGTCTGCTTTGCCTTTGCTGGTTATTAAAAATGGGGTCCTCCCCCAAAAAAAAGAAACAAAAAAAAAACACATCAGTCCGCCGTAGTCCACATGGAGGTCATAGGACAATCCCAGTCTCCATCTTCCAGTGTAAGGAGCCCCGTTTAGAGAACCTGACAGATGATACATGGAACCCAATCTGTCGGCAGCCTATATCAGACACTGGGTGTATGACCTTGGCAAGGTATGTCTGACTCTGAAGCCACCAGGAACCGACCAGAGCTGGGATCTAGTAGGACAGGCAGGTCCTTGGCAGTTTCTCCCTGTCCGCTGCTGTGGATTAACAGGTCTGTGCCTACGTGCACATATAGGGGTAATCATGGCATCAGGCAGGGAGAAGCCACCAGGGACCCACCTATTCCAACTAGACTCCAGCGGTGCTCAGTCCTCAGTGGCTAAATAAAATTGCAGTATTGTGCTGGCTGAGATCATACAGCCAGTGCCTGATACACAGCTTGGGCATCATGTATCAGCTGTCGGGTTCTCTTTAAAATAGTGTTTCTCACTATGGAGGACCCAGCATAACCAGGTGTAATATGGAAAACAAGCGGCAATCCATTAGATCAAAGTGATCTTCCATGGTCAGGCGTTACACATTACTCCACTTAGCATAATCTATGGGCTCGCTGCTTTTCACAAAAAGCCCTGATACAAGGATCTGGACTTTGTTGTGGCGGCCCTAGGTTGCATCTGCGGAGAAGTTTCTTACCAGAGGAGCGAATGGAAAGAAGCCAATGAACCAGGGCTGGAACCAGACCGTGAAGGACAAGGTTAAAATTGGATGTGAAGTCAGAGATGATCGAGCCAGGGCCAGAAAGTCAAATCAGAACCAAAGGCAAAGAGGAGTCAAGAAGTCCAAGGAGAAATCCAAAACCATGAGGTCATCCAGGGTTAGTCAGGAGAATGGTCAGGAGCCAGAAACACAAGGGAGATATTCTGAAAGAGCAACTGACAGGACGCAGGGATTTAAATAAAGCAACAAGAAAGCCGATTGGCTGCTAAACACATCCCTTGGTTGATCCACTGACCTGCTCCTGTAATTGATCGGTGCTGGAATGGGAGCAGGCAAGTTTGTGACGGAGCCCATAGATTTCAGTGAGTATTGGGTAATACTTCTTTTCCCCCGTGGAGGCGCTGCAGAATAATCCAGTACTTGCTGCCAGGCTCTTTCCATTCCTTCAGGGGTCACCTCTGACAAAATGGACTGTAAGATTCAGACAACCCCCTTAAAGAGGTCAATTAAGGTAACAGGCATGAAATACTATGGATAATCCCCATTAAGCAGCAGATAACTGACTATTGTTAGGACTTGTATCTGTCAAAATGGAAAGTATCTCAGACTTTCCACTAAAACATTTTGATATTTTTTTTTCTTATCCTTGTCTTGCAAATGCAAAATTCTTGTACTGAGGAGGACGCTTCACAAATAGAAGGAATTAAAAATACATTATCTGCACTTTTAGCCGTTTCCATTGTCCTACAAAAAGTTGAGTCTGTAAAAGCTTTAAATGCAATCTCCTCGGAAAAAAAAAAGACGTGTAAAAGCTGTTTCATGGATTCTGAAGTCTGCCCGCAGGTAAATTTAATAGGGCTTAGCATTTATAATTTACGCATGGGACAAGGAATAACACAGTTCTATGACAAATTTCAAGCTTCATTAAAATCTTTAGTGATATGGATCAAGAGCTGTCACCGCGTGAAAAAGAGGGGAACAAGTTTTTCTATTTTTTTTTTTTTACTTGTCTGTTCTTATGAATTTTTTATCAATTTTGAAATATTTGCAAAAAAGTAAGGATGGCACGAAGAAGAAAGAGTGGATGTGGCGTGTGAGTCATAGAGGAAGACGGTCACTACTACTGCGGCAGCACCAACATTGTGGAGGTCTTAACATTTTGTACCCTTATCCCAACCATATATGTGGCCATACACATCCACGGCTGTCTGCAATGAAGTCAGTCGGCAGAGAGAAGCAGTCATTGCTCTACTTACTTGTTAAGATTTAGCAATCCAAGTGACCATAGTGACATTTTCTCCATTGTCTTTACATAATTACGTAGGTTGAAAAAGGACCTAGGCCCATCAAGTTCAATCTTTCAAGATGCGATCACCGACAGGAGAGTCCTCTGTGTAAGAACGGTTTATGGGCACTTTTGGTCCAAAAGGTTGGCATAATGCATAAATCTGCCTGCTTTGGAGGTGGTAGTGGCCCCATTACCTCATGGGTCCCTGTGCACCAATGGTATGTCCACCCTTGGGTTGGGAGAAAGAAATGGTAGACCATATTCTGAACCTAGCTCGAGATCTACGTGGTAAATGGCAATGGAAGAGGTTTGTGGAGCGCCCCGTCAGGGCAAGGTGTTACTCGGTACCGGGTCCGGCGTTCACAGGGGGATGTCACGGTGGCTGACCCAGTCCGTGGCCCTGGGACGCCGGTATAAAAGGGAAAGGTCTTTAAAGGGATAATGTTTATGTTCTTGACGCCACTTGTGGTATTCGGTCAGGGTAACAGACGCTGCTTTAAGGGGTCCGCTGGGGTGATGTTATGGCAGCTAGATGGTATGCCTTCCCACAGGTGAAGTGTATCCCCAGGGCTTCCCAGTATGTAGATGGTAGTATGGTGAGAGGTGCAGTGAAGAACGAGGACACAGGTTTGCAGTCTCTTTACCTTGTTTACTGTTGGTTTCAGCAGCCACAGTCCAGTGCACCAGATCACAGGGTAGGCAGAGTCCAGCCGGTTTGGAGGCAATTCCAGAGTCCCCTTGTCCAGGTGGAAATCAATAGCCTTCCCTTGCGCTGTAGTGATGTGGTCCCTTACTGCGTAAGCTTCAAATAAGGTCCTCACAGATGTGGTGTTTCTCTCTCTGTCCCCCCGTAGTCAGATAGGACAAAACCCGTATGACTGGTGGCTTGAGGAGGTTTATAGGGACTCAAGCATGCCCCAGCCTCTGAGGGGTGCCACCGTGCCTCCTGGGTGTATGTGCGGACAGGTAAGATGCAATTAGCTATCCTGCTGGTCTCTGAAGTAAGGCGTAGAGGTCCTTACTACCTCGGTGTTCCGGCCACTGGTAATCTGCGCCTCAGAAGGAGGCAGCCTGCTCGGGGCTGGTCCCCTTCTGGTATCCTCTCCTGTGCTTTGCTTTACTGCACGCTCACTGCAACGTATTCTGCTTTCTGAAATGTCTCCTTCTGGGAGCTGCAGCCCTTAGGACATGCACAGCTCCGTGGACCCTCTGTCCTTCTCAGATGGATGTCTGGAACTGACTGGATGATGTTCTTTCCATCTCAGTTTCTTCTTTCTGCCAGGAGCTGCAGACCCTCACGTCTGCTCAGCTATTCTTGTATCGTACCAGCTCCGCCTAGCTGATGTTCCTCGACAAGCTCCCTTCTGGCAATCTCTCTCTCTAGCACATCTTTCTGTTTTCTTCCTCTCTGTTTCTCTGACAGGAACTGAACTCACTTTCCCTCCAAACTACCTTATATATGGGGCGTCACCTAGTAAATAGGATCAAAAGCACCCCTGGTGGCCTGGAGTGTGAATGGGTTGCATGCTTGTGGTACCTGGATGCAGTTATCCTTCCTTGCCTCCAAACGTAACATCACTCTCTCCATGAGGAAAGCAACATTACTGTGACAACAAGGACCCTGGGGCGCCACATTTGCACCTGCCCCCAAATGGTTGTGATTTCCACAAATGGACAGGCGATCTTCAGCAGAGAGGGTTAGGGTTGGGGGACCCATGTGTGATGGAGATTAAGGAGCACGTGCCCACTCAATAATCCTGCCGTGGTAATACAGCTTGAGAACGGAAGACTCCTACCAAGCACTGATGTCCCATGTATCAATACCCAAATGTCCTATCAATGGTGGCCATCAGAGATGGGTGGCATAAGGGCAACATCGGGAACATCTCAGGCAATTACCTGATTTGGGGGCCAAATATTGAATCTCTCTACATGTAACAGGAATGAGCAGACATTTTTTCAAGATGATCCATTCATCAAGCGTTCGTTTATGTTACTACAACATTACTTCCGTAAAAGAGCCTCAATCTACTACAACTATGTGCCAATTATAATACTGGTGAGCAAAGGAGACTTTTTCACCCCTTCGGACACCAGGGCCCAAGTGCAAGTTCCCTATCCCCACATGGTTACCGGGACATCAAAGTATCAGATTGCAGGAATGGTGATAAAAGACACCAACATATTAAAGGGGATGTCCAGCAAGGACTAAAAAAAAAAAGAAAAAACCTACTCACCTCCACTGCTCTCATTCCAAAATGTACCAGTCCCTTATGGTCTATGCTGCCCGCTTCCATCTCGACGCACAAGAAATGGCTGAAAATGCCTGCCCACCTGATGATGGGTTGTGGTGGGTCTCAGCTGGCACCGGTCAGTGGCTGAGATGGCATTACATGCAAATCGAGACCGGACTGTGAAATGGAATCAGAAGTGAAATGAGTGGTGAGGGTATGCCTTAAAGAGAAAATACTCAGCCAGTTGGCATGCTGGGTAGTGAACTACAGTATTATATGCACATAAGCAATTCAGGGCCAGAGATTCCTTGGCAGAGGAGACAGCGGCTGCACAGGAGCCCTATAACAGAGTTCTGTGTAAACATGACCCACTGCTCATGACAGGCTCTAGGACGTGGCGCTCCTCAGAGGTGGAGCTTCATTTAAAGGAATAGTCACTTAAAATGTATTTGTACATGTACATTATTATTATCAGGCAGCAAAAGAGTTATCCACATTTCTATAAAATTGCTTTTTTAATTTTTTTTTTTAAAGTTTTGTTCCCACAACCATACTGAAAGTTTTCTCCAGATTCACGCAAAGGAACAGAAGTAAAATTCTGACTTTTTTATGAACCATTTGTTAGGAAAGAAACATAATTTCCAGTTATCTCGCTGCTCATTGTTCCCAGAATGGAAGTGCTTGCTTCAATGCCTCTGGAAGCTGAACTGGGCTGAGATTACAAGGATTTCCTTTCCTTTCACTCTTTCAATAATTGTGTTGAAGATTTACAAATAACGATAATATATTATCTTCTGGGGAGAGAAAAAAAAACACGGTTGAGTTTGGGCTGAAATTATTTCGTTTTTATATTGAGCTTAATTCTGTAACGTAAAATGAATATTCGATATAACAACATCGAGAGCAGGTTCAGCAGAGTTCATCGTTCAGAGAGTGGTGTGCACCCTCCCTGCACCAGAAATGTGTGGCGCCATCATGCTGGCACTATGATTGTGCCCATATAATCACTCGGAGAGGTCAAATGTGATGACAGCTACCACTCCACATCACCATTGTGATCTCTGTATACTCTAATTGTAGCCTTTGTACGTTAGGGATGTTTGGGGGCTACAAAGAGAATCAGTTCCTGAGAAGGTCACATGGGATCGGAATGGTCAGAGAAAAGATCTATGTATCTGCCATTTTATTTTTTTGTATTCCTCCTATTGTGCCACTCTGTACAACCCTTTTTAGTATTCCTTAGACTCAGAGTATAGTGGACCCACCTTAGTTTGGCCATATTTAATACTTAAACTTGGTAATACCAGTAAAGCTGTCACCAGCCAAAGTCTGTTTATGTACAAATCTGACGTCTATGAGGAATGAGTGTGGAGAAACCTGCTGAATGAAGGAATAATGAGAAATAATGGTGAATAAAGGACAAGAGTCAATTACTGAAATGCAATAGTCCTGCTTAAAATGTGTGTTACGAGTCTCTTAAAACTGCAGATGTTACCCTGAATATCTGGGGTAGCTCACTCCTGAGAAATGGTGCAGCATGAAAATAAGACATGGAGATAAGAGTGGGAAGTTTGGATTATGGAGCATTTTAATGTTAGATAATTAGCAGAACAGAGAGAACAGTAATTGTGGTAGAGATGAGGATGGAGATGTAAGATAGTGTAACAAAGTCGAGAGGACAGGTAGGGTGGAAGACAGAGATGAGGAGGAGATGTAGGGTGATGAAGCATTGTGGAAAGGATGCATAGGGTGGTAGACAGATGAGAGGTAAGGAATTGCAGCACTTTGGAGAGAACGGGTAGGGTGATAGACAGCGATGAGGAGAGGTAGAGCGGTGCAGCACTGTGGAGAGGATGGGTAGGGTGGTAGATAGATAGGAGAGTAATTAATTAAGTAAAAAGGGCAGCACACTGCAGCGCCAAAACATGCAAACTTGAAAACACGAAATTTGAACTGCATTACTGCACTAGAAATATGAAAAATGAGAGCTTTTAGCGCATAAAAATGGCCATAATTATGTGTACCTCGTAGCCACTTTACGGCATCTCTCTTATACGAGGTCCTACGCTTGACCTACCTCACTGAGAATAAACGTCTCCATCTGAATGGGTACATGTGAAACCTCTTCTTGGACTCAAATTCTCTCTCACTGTGGAGGGGTATTGGACCTACTATAATTAAAACACCTGAAGCTAGGAGGCGGGGAGTGCACGATCAGAAGGCTAAAGAATACATTTCAAAAACCTGACCTGCACATCCAAACATAGACTGAGTGTGAACAGGTGCTGAACCCAGAGTCGCCAACTCGTATATAGTTAAGTAAAAAGGGCAGCACACTGCAGCGCCAAAACATGCAAACTTGAAAACACGAAATTTGAACTGCATTACTGCACTAGAAATATGAAAAATGAGAGCTTTTAGCGCATAAAAATGGCCATATGTTTGTCTATGTTTGGATGTGCAGGTCAGGTTTTTGAAATGTAGATAGATAGGAGGACACGTAGGACAGTACAGCACTGTTGAGAGGACGGATAGGGTAATAGATATGCGGAGGAGACTTAGAATGGTGTAGCACTGTGGAGAGGATGGGTAGGGTGGTAGACAGATGAGGAAGAGATGTAGGGTGGTGCAACACTCTGCAGAGGATGGATAGGTGGTATATATATGTAACACCCCAGGTTCCTGGTTGTTACAGTGGCATTGCTTTCCTCACTGGGAGAGTGATGCCATGCTTGGAAGCAAGGAGGGATCCCTTTTGGCAGGTAATCACAAGCATGTAACATGTTCTTACTCTAGGCCAGAAGGGGGAGATCTGAACCCAGTCTAAGGAGCGCTTCCCTAGATATATGTAGATATATATTCTGGTCTGGAGGAGGAGTTAGGGAGGGAGTAAGAGGAGTTAGTTGGTGCCAGAGAGCAGACTAGAGCAGTATGTCAGAAGAACAGAGCAGAGAGAAAAAGAGGGGCCGTGCAGCTACCTGAGGTGCTGCAGCTCCTGAAAAGAGAGAAAGGAAAGGACAGAACTAGTTGTAGAGAGTGTGAAGGAGGAAAAGAAGCACAGGAGAGAAAGGAGCTGGAGGAGAGCTGCGAGTGGGTTCCCTCCAAGCTGAAGCGCAGATACCGGTAGCCAGAAGACCAAGGTTGTGCAGTACTTTATGTCTCACAGCAGACACCGGCAGACAGCTGGATTGCAGGTCACCTGTCCACCAAAAAGACCCGAATCCACAGTAGCACAGAGAGCCCTGGTCATAATAGAGATCCTGTAAAAAGGCTCGAGCTACCTGTCATGCGGGTTAGTGTCCTACCTGCAAGGAGGATAGATAGAAAATGTGAGGACCTTGTGTGAGGCCTAAGGCAGCAAGAGACTACAACACAGCGCTAGAAGGAAGGCATCCAACCCCACCTGGTAAGGGGGATTTGGAGCGCCCCCGTGGTTGGGCAGTGGGGTACTCAGATCCGGGCCCTTCGGTTCTCAAGGGGGCTGTCACGGTGGGTGACCTGGCCCATGGCCTTAGGGGATGTCTGTTAATAAATGGGGGAAAGGTCTTTAAAGAGATAGTGTTCGTGATGCCACCTGTGCTATTCGACATCCAACCCCATCTGATAAGGGGGATTTGGAGTGCCCCGTGGTAGGGCAGTGGGGTACTCAGATCCGGGCCCTTCGGTTCTCAAGGGGGCTGTCACGGTGGGTGACCTGGTCCGTGGCCCTAGGGGACGTCCGTTAATAAATGGGGGAAAGGTCTTTAAAGAGATAGTGTTCGTGACGCCACCTGTGGTATTCGGTCTGGGCGACCGACACTGCTTAGGGGTCCGCTGGGGTGATGTTATGGCAGCTAGATGGTAAACCTTCCCACAGGTGAAGGATATCCCCAGGGCTTCCCAGTGTATAGATGGTGGATGGTGAGAGGCGCCTCCTTTACTGGAGGCTTCAGTGTCCACAGTTCAGAGCACCGGATCACAGGGTAGGCAGAGTCCGGCTGGTCTGAAGACAAATCCAGAGTTCCCTTATCCAGGTGAAAAATCAGTAGCCTTCCTCTAGCACCTGAGTGTTGTAGTCCCTCCCTGCTGAGCTTCTCGATGAGGTCCTCACAACTATTGTAGATGTAACGTCTCTTTCTCTCTGTGCCCCTGATGGATAGGATAGGACAAACCCGTATGACTGATGGCCTGAGGCTTTTTACAGGGATACTATCACGCCCCAGCCCCCACAAGTTGCCACCGTGCCTCCTGGGTATAAGGTCGGACAGCCAACGTGGAATTAACTGTCCTGCCAGTCTCTGAAGTAAAGCATAGAGATCCATACTCCCTCGGTGTTCTGGCTACCGGCTTCTGCGCCTCAGAAAGGAGGCAGCCTTTTACAGGGCAGAACTCCTTCTGGTTTCCTCTCCTTTTGCTATGACTTCGTTTCTCACTCACTACAAGACAATTCCCTTGTGATGTCTCTTTCTTAGGATGCTGCCACACGTGGGGCAGGCGCAGCTCCGTGGCCCTCGTCCTCCGCAGACCTCAGTCTGCATCTGGCTCACTCTCTCTCCAGCCAGCTTCTCCACCCTCCCTATCCAGACTACCAGTTTTACCTAGTTGCGAGGAGTGCCCTAATAGATAGAAGCATGGCTCCCCCTGGTGGCCTGGAGTGTGAAGTGTGTTGTGTGGTTTGTGATACCTGGTAGGGTGATCTCCTTTATTGCCTTCAGACGTAACATCACTCCCCCTGGTGGAAGAATGACATTACTGCAATGACCAGGACCCTGGGGTGCTGCAGATTCTCAACTTGCTTCCAACCCGGCCGGACCATACCAGCACCCGTGATCTGGTACCCTGGACTGTGGCTGCCTTACACCAGTAAAAAGGAAGAGAGACTGCAACCCCGTGTCTTCCGTTTCTTGCTACACCATCTACCATCTTTATCTATACACCGGGAACCCTGGGGACCAAGCTTCATCTGTGGGAAGCCATACCACCCCTGCTGCCACAACATCACCCCAGAGGACCCCTTTAAGCAGCGTCGGTCATCCCTGACCAAATACCACAGGTGGCGTCACAAATATTTATTATTTTAATAACTTTAAAGACTGTCCCTTTACTTGGGCACCAAGGGCCACGGACCAGTTCACTGCCAATGTGACCACCCCTTTAATGATGATCGGACCGATACCAAGTAACCCCATGGCCCTGGTGGGCATTCCCCTGACGAAACCACCCAGTGTGGTGGCGATACGCGTTGGGTTGCTGTGTAGCTCACATTGGGACTCTTATGGAGGGCTTTACAGGCTGTGGTATTATTAACCCTTAGATAGGCAGGATTTATTTACATATAACCTTTTTACATAGTAACATACATAGTAACATAGTTAGTAAGGCCGAAAAAAGACATTTGTCCATCCAGTTCAGCCTATATTCCATCATAATAAATCCCCAGATCTACATCCTTTTACAGAACCTAATAATTGTATGATACAATATTGTTCTGCTCCAGGAAGACATCCAGGCCTCTCTTGAACTCCTCGACTGAGTTCGCCATCACCACCTCCTCAGGCAAGCAATTCCAGATTCTCACTGCCCTAACAGTAAAGAATCCTCTTCTATGTTGGTGGAAAAACCTTCTCTCCTCCAGACGCAAAGAATGCCCCCTTGTGCCCGTCACCTTCCTTGGTATAAACAGATCCTCAGCGAGATATTTGTATTGTCCCCTTATATACTTATACATGGTTATTAGATCGCCTCTAAGTCGTCTTTTTTCTAGACTAAATAATCCTAATTTCGCTAATCTATCTGGGTATTGTAGTTCTCCCATCCCCTTTATTAATTTTGTTGCCCTCCTTTGTACTCTCTCTAGTTCCATTATATCCTTCCTGAGCACCGGTGCCCAAAACTGGACACAGTACTCCATGTGCGGTCTAACTAGGGATTTGTACAGAGGCAGTATAATGCTCTCATCATGTGTAACCATGTGTTTGCCTGTTGGTTCTCATGGGGCCTTGAAACTCTCCTTGCGCTTCTTTATTTTATGGTGGTATACTACAGGCCACATATTATAAGTTACTGCATTGTTCGTTCACTGATCTTGTTATCTCGCCATTGTTTATACGCATATACATATGTGTTTTTGCAACTTGAGGCAGGCTTGTCCTGTGTGGTCCCCTATCTCCGGACTGTAGGTATACGGATTAACATGTCAATGGGAGCCTTATATTTTGTTATTTAGTCGCATATGTTTTATTTACTTTGTTAAATTATCTGGGGGAGTGCCAAGATACTACAACTTATTTGTATTGGATTTCTGCCACCTTGGTTCCATGATTACACACTGTATTTGTTTAAATACCTTTGAGTCCTATGTGGGTTACTGCCGTATTAAGGGCTGGTGTCTATAGCATGACTATGCTTTTTAAATGTTTTTAATGTTTGTGTCCTTGTTGTGATTTATATATGTTGCCAAATAAAGCTGTGTTTATATTTAGTGTCATTTCCGTACTGTGGTGATCCCCATTATTAGGATCTAGCCTTTTTTCTTTTCTTGCATATGTTCATTCCATATAGAGGAGGATGAGTTGTAGGGTCGTGCAGCACTGTGGAGAGGACAGATAGGGTAATATACAGATATGAGGAGACCTAGGGCAGTGCAGTACTGTGGAGAAGATGAGTAGTGTGGCAAACAGATCAGGAGGAGATGTAGAGTGGTACAGCACTGTGGAGAGGACAGGTAGGGTGGTAGAGATGTGGATATGTAGGGTGGTGCAGCATCGTGGAGAGGACTGGTAGGGTACTAGATAGAGATGAGGAGGAGTTGTAGGGTGGTGCAGCATCGTGGAGAGGACGGGTAGCGTGCTAGATAGAGATGAGGAGGAGTTGTAGGGTGGTACAGCATCGTGGAGAGGACGGGTAGGGTGCTAGATAGAGATGTGGAGGAGATGTAGGGTGGTGCAGCACTGTGGAAAGGACAGGTAGAGTGATAGAGATGTGGAGGAGATGTAGGGTGGTGCAGCATTGTGGAGAGGACAAGTAGGGTGCTAGATAGAGATGAGGAGGAGTTGTAGGGTGGTGCAGCATCGTGGAGAGGACGGGTAGGGTGGTAGAGATGTGGAGGAGACGTAGGGTGGTGCAGCATCGTGGAGAGGACAGGTAGGGTGGTAGAGATGTGGAGGAGTTGTAGGGTGGTGCAGCATCGTGGAGAGGACGGGTAGGGTGGTAGAGATGTGGAGGAGTTGTAGGGTGGTGCAGCATCGTGGAGAGGACAGGTAGGGTGGTAGACAGATGAGGAGGAGATGTAGGGTGGTGCAGCATCGTGGAGAGGACTGGTAGGGTGCTAGATAGAGATGAGGAGGAGACGTAGGGTGGTGCAGCATCGTGGAGAGGACTGGTAGGGTGCTAGATAGAGATGAGGAGGAGACGTAGGGTGGTGCAGCATCGTGGAGAGGACAGGTAGGGTGGTAGACAGATGAGGAGGAGATGTAGGGTGGTGCAGCATCGTGGACAGGACAGGTAAGGTGGTAGACAGATGAGGAGGAGATGTAGGGTGATGCAGCACTGTAAAGAGGGTTGGCACAAGATAGAGGCATCTGTATAGCAACTCGACAGAAATAATGTAATAGAGACAGGACAACAAATAAGCAGTTGGTTGCAGTAATGAAGACAAGAAATCAATTGAAGCAACACAAGGAGTTACTGCCAATTTCAAAGCAAGAAAAATAATTCTGAAGATATTCTTGAGGTGCAGGTAACATGAGTGTTGGAGCGATTGGATATAGGGAGCAAAGGACTTAACCCCATGAATGTGTAAGCTGCCTCTGAGCTATTTTGCTACCACCCACTGACATAGAAATATTAAGTTGAGAAGAGATAGGTTAGTAGAAGGTGGAAATGTAAGAAACTCAGTTTTTGAAAAACATCAGATTGAGAAATGTTGTTAGAGACAATCCCTGGAGTTGTGTGTTATTGGGGGAGGTGATGCCATGGGAATTAGATGAGTATAACTGTGTTTGTTATTTTTAAATAAAAATGGAAAAATGTGTTTTGTTTTATTTTGTCGGGGTCGTCACGACAATACCCTTCATCCACCAGTCATTCCAAATCAGATTAGGAGCATGTTGGTACCGGATAAGAATGAGTCAGACACAATGCTGGTTCAAACTCATTGCACGCTCGTGTGTAACGTCACAGCAACTCAACTGTTTATTTCATATACATAACATTATATAGTCCATTGGGGGAAGGTATGCAGAGGGCGGGGTTAGGCGGGGTTTAAGCAATGTATCTAGTATTCAGTCCCTCTGATTGGCTATGACATCATCTGATGAATCTTCCTTTGTCCACATCTTGTTAAGTTTCCATTTCTCCAGAAACGATACTTTAGCTTCAGAAACGAAAGTAGATTCTTGGCAAGTACAAAAACTAAGGCAAAAGTGAATACTGGCAGCCATCTTAAATACAGTTAAATTTGCATTTAGCAAGCAAAGGGGAAAAACTTATTGTTTCACAGCATAAGAATATATAAAAGTACAAAAGAGTATAAAAACGTATATTTTTACCTTGACAATTTCAAATAAAATACTTTATTCTGGCTGTGTCTTTACCATACAACTATAGGATTAGAAATGGATAGGTGTCTTATAGACTCTTCTCCATTACTAAGCTGTGGGCTTCATGCTACCAGCCAATACAAAGGTGACATCAACCCCACAAATATGAACCCTACTTGCCACCACTACAGAGCAAGTGGGAAGAGCCTGGCAAGTGCCAGAATTGGCGCATCTAACAGATGTGCCTTTTCTGGGCGGCTGCAGGCTGCTATTATTAGGCTGGGGGGCAATATCCATGGCCCTTTACCAGCCTGAGAATACCAGCCCCCAGCTGTCTGCTTTAGCAAGGCTGGTTGTCAAAAATAGGGGGACCCCATGCCGCTTTTTATAATTGTTTCTTTAAATAATTAAAAGAAATCAGAGTGAGGACCCCTCTATTCTTGATAACCAGCCTTGCTAACACTGACGGCTGAGGGTTGCATCCTGCAGCTGTGAATTTTGCCTGCATGGTTATCAAAAATACAGGGGAACCCATGCCCTTTTTTTTTTTTTTTTATAAATTATTTACAGCGCAGGAGCCGGCTGATGAATACTCCCACTGTCACTGTTATTAATGGCAGCAGGCGTTGGCTGATGGGAGCAGTAGTCCCATCAGCTGACACCAGTGACAGGAGGTAAACATTTTACCTTTGATCACAGCAGCGTGTTCACGCTGTCATTTGACAGTGTGGGAACTGTGGCTCTCTGACTGGTGGGGATGATTTCACCGCCAATCAGAAGCATTATTTGCCGCTCTGTCATGCATATAACAGCGTGGCAAACACCGGATGTTTGGGCCCCCATTCAAGTGAATGGGGTTCGGGATCAGGTCCGAGTACTGCTCTGGTACCCTAACCCAATTTTTTTGTGACTGTTCTGCCAAACCCGAACATCCAGGTGTCCGCCCATCTCTAGTGATGGCTAATGATATTTAATCGCAAACAAACTGCCCTCACTAAGCTTTTGTCTCATTTTTATATTCTCTCGATGTAAACAGATCATTTCACATATTTAATCTATAGCTATTCCACACTCCAAAAAATGAGTCAACTACTTATTTTTCTCCGTCTTTATAAACTGTTGTTTTTCTGTCTTGCTCCCGTACAATCCCCAGGTCAGACCCATTACAGCAGATAGCAGTGGGCGTGGAGCCATTGTAGAAGCTGAGATAATTAGAAGGAGATGACAGCGGCACAGAGGTAACAGAAAAAAAAATCACTTGGCAAAATGTAGCATTCAAGAAATGCAGGTATAATTGCAGAAAAATAAAATTAAATGAATAATGCTAAAGTATCAACGATCATTAATTTTTCTGTCTTCGATACATTAAGATAATTTTTTTTTGTGGTTTCTCCTGTTTTTTTTTTATTTTTTATTTTAGATTTATTTTTTTTTAAATAAACTAAAAATAAATAATACATGCGAAAATCCGTTGCTACATTCTCCTTTGTTTCGTCTGTTTCTTTTATTATTCTGTTTTTCACATTCCGTCAGCTTCCCCACCCCCAACCAATTCATGTCACTTACCTGGCCCCGAGCGATCATTATTATACTGCATTGTACTGTACATATAATTAATACAGGTTTTCTTTACTTTAGCAAGAAAAATATGTCGTTAACCTGCGCCTGGCTAAATGCGACCATGGAAGAGATAGCTATAAATATTCAGCTCTGATGACCTCTTCGGAATGACAGGACGTTTCTCCAGACTAATAAGGGCTTATTCTGTGTGTATTGTATGTGGATGGCGCAATCTTCCGCCATTTATGATAAATGTCTCATATGCCATTTACGCTTTGGCGGATCATGTAATTATGTTATTTGTTATTTCCCGTCATATAATTATAACATTGACTACACCGTCCCAGGCGGCATGCGGAGAGTATAAGTTATCTGTTATGTAAGTTCTATATGTGCGGTGGAAAGTGAAGATCAACGTCGGGGGGGGGGCACTTTATTAAAACAATGGGGTGGAGGTCACAGATAGAGTCTGAAAATATCCTAATATGTAAATAAATCAAGTTCTTACTTCCAATTACGTTTTTGTGAGATGTCGTCGATGTAGCGACACAAATTTATAGCGGAGGATTAGAGGGATCATAATGGATGTCAATTATACACTGGATTATGTATTTCAGCGGGAAGAAATTATTAATTAGTCGAGTCAAAGTGTGTGTTTATGAGTTTATATCTGTAAGAGGCATTGATTTAACCCTTTAAAATGGGCATTTTCATCTCATATAATAGGAGATGACATAAATATCGAATAGATGTGATTGCCATCTCTGGGACTGGCACCAATGCTGAGAACTTGGCCATTCAACTCTTTTCCCGTCTCATATCGATGCCACCACTGAGGTGCAGGATTAATAGGTGGCTGAACGCATGCAACGTTCTATCCATTCAGTTCTATAGGAATCATGGAAACCGCTCATGTACTCAATGCCACAGCTCTCAGATTATATGGAGCTGTGCACATGCACATCCGTGCCTCCATTCTACCTTTGCCCGCACGCAGCGGTCAGCGGTCAGCTCATCAGGCAGGATGGGCGCAGTGCAGTAACAGAAATAAATCTCACATCTATAACACATTCGTGGCATATTCAATGGATCGGGGTTTTTTTATATAAAAGATGATCCAAATAATTTTTCTTGTATGTATGTTTGAGTAAATAATTATAGTTCTCATTAAGGCTGTGTTCACACTGAATTTACGGCTCTACCAAAGATTTTATAACCCTAATAAACTTGGTCTATTGCGAACCCTGAGTTACTTTTTTTTCAGAAGGAATCCATGATTTCAGAAGGGCATAGGAGAAAAGACTCCTTCTCATAACTCTGCTATTCCTCCAGAAAATGCATCAACAGAGATGAGCAAGTTAAGGATATAAAAACTTTTCAATAACTCCATCTGTTGACTGCTAGTTTATTCAGGAAGTTACAACTACTTATTGACATCTATGGGGAAGAGAGTGGTCAGAAGGCATATCATGGATAAAAAAAGTGCTGCTACTATCTAGTGGGTGGTTATCTTACCCCAGGGAGGAATTCACAGCTACACTGCTCAGCACTAAAATGTCATCCATGCTTCTACTATCTAGTTGGTGTTTATCTCAACCCAGGGATGAATTCTCAGCTACACTGCTCACCATTAAAATGTCCTCCATGCTGTTACTATCTATTGGGTGTTTATCTCACTCCAAGGATGAATTCACAGCTACACTGCTTAGTACTATAATGTCCTCCATGCTGCTACTATCTAGTGGGTGTTTATCTCAACCCAGGGATGAATTCAAAACTACACTGCTCACCACTACAATGTACTCCATAATGTTACTATCTAGTGGGTGTTTATCTACAACCCAGGGATGAATTCACAGCCACACTGCTCACCATTAAAATGTCATCCATGCTGTTACTATCTAGTGGGTGTTTATCTCACCCCATGGATGAATACAGAGCTACATTGCGCACCACTACAATGTTCTCCATGCTGCTACTGTCTAGTGGGTGCTTATCTCACCCCAGGGATGAATTCACAGCTACACTGCTCACTACTATAATGTACTCCATGCTGCTGCTTCTGAACAT
Organism: Ranitomeya imitator; assembly: GCF_032444005.1. Taxonomy (NCBI): domain Eukaryota; kingdom Metazoa; phylum Chordata; class Amphibia; order Anura; family Dendrobatidae; genus Ranitomeya; species Ranitomeya imitator. The sequence continues at coordinate 192,573,358 of NC_091289.1, read as the reverse complement.
GCTCTACATAGAGACAGAGGAGCAGGAATCCCTCATGTCTGTGTGTGCTGTGTATGGGAGACATAATATCAGCTGGTCTCCTGCCACTAGCTCTGTGCCAACAGAAATTTAGAGAGAATATCTGCAGCGGGTAAAAATAGCGGAACATTCCAGATACAATTTAGAAATAGAGTAAATCATCATGAAGACATGACAGCTTATAATGATGTTACCTGAAACCAAATGTATGCATTAAACTCCTCTGGGGAGTCACAGGGGTATATAACATGTATCTTCAGAATAAAGATCTAGTACTGGATATTGGGAAATGTAGCACAAATATAGGAATCCAGTGAGATCGCTGGACTTATAGAAGTAGTGTGAACAGTCACCTTATCTTTCATCAGGAAAATAATGAAAATATTAGACAGAATCAGTAAGGTTTAAGTCAAGAAGATTCCCAAAGTTTACTCGAAACCTCCACAGCGGCAATACATAAAACTGCGGGAGACATATGCATCCACTTTGTGTTATAGACAATTAAGCACAGAAATTGCTTCAGCTATGAAAAAGCTGCCCTCAAAAATGTAACTAAAAAAAAAAATACAAGAAAAGCAAGGTTTAAGACGATGTAATTAGAGATTAGTGAAATAGCTACAAACTCAAAATCTGCCTAAACTTAGAGGAGGGGTCTGCAGTCACCATCATTTCTGGGGTATAATAACTTCTACTGTCCCACATGGCCGCAGCACACAATTACTCTTTAATTTGCAAATTGTCTCTTCAGAGAGGAAGAGGACTAGAACTCTTGCGCCGCTTACAGGAAGTAGCAATTCTAAAAGTCAATGTCGACACTTTAACGAGCCTTGTCACATGACTTAGGATAAAAGTCAAAACCTTTCATTTGCATATTTATACTTTTCATCTGCGCCCGCTTGTCACTACTTACAGACACGATGTGAGGTGGAAAAGTAAGGGATCGAAGGTCAAAAGTCAGGAGGGTTCATCATAAGCAGAGGGGTAAGGCAAAGGTGTAGTACAGTCCAGGCTCAGAATTCCAAGAAAGTAGCCCATCAAGGCAAAAGGGCTAGGCAAATGGATGATCAAAAGGCAAATCCAAAGTTTATCAACAAAGATCAAAATACTAGAACTCAAAGCAAATAGCACACACACCACACTAAGCAAAGCTACAACTGGCGGAGATAAGATGGAGACAGACAGCTAAATAGCCTGGGAATCATTCTGAACAGGAGACACCTGTAGGAAACTCAGCAAGCCTCAGCCCTGATTGGGCTACTGGACTGTCACTCACCACACTGGCAGCTCAGCACGCCAAGCCTCACAAGGCTGAGCTGTCTATCACAATGCTGACATCTCAGCACTACCCTGTCCCAGACTGAAAGGCTGAGCTGCCACTCACCACATTAAGAGGAGGAATTGTGATACCATCTCTTGGAATTGTGACTAAAGGGAAAATGCTAGGAGACGATCTCACTGACCAGACTAGTGGAAAGGCTGCTTAGGTCCAGCACAAAAATACAAACAACATCTGTCGTGTATTAATCTTATGCGCATATGTGAGCGCTAAAGAGCTATAAAAGCTAGACTAGAAATGCAATAAGATCAAGATGATGTTCTCAAAGGACATGAACATGTAAACGGAATTGGCATTATAGTGTTATATTCTTGTACATAGGGGCAGTATTATAGTAGTTATATTCTTGTACATAGGGGCAGTATTATAGTTGTTATATTCTTGTACATAGGTGGCAGTATTATAGTAGTTATATTCCTGTACATAGGAGCAGTATTATAGTAGTTATATTCTTGTACATAGGGGCAGTATTATAGTTGTTATATTCTTGTACATAGGTGGCAGTATTATAGTAGTTATATTCTTGTACATAGGAGCAGTATTATACTAGTTATATTCTTGTACATAGAGGCAGTATTATAGTAGTTATATTCTTGTACATAGGGGCAGTATTATAGTTGTTATATTCTTGTACATAGGTGGCAGTATTATAGTAGTTATATTCTTGTACATAGGAGCAGTATTGTAGTAGTTATATTCTTGTACATAGGGAGCAGTATTATAGTAGTTATATTCTTGTACATAGGAGCAGTATTATAGTAGTTATATTCTTGTACATAGGAGCAGTATTATAGTAGTTATATTCTTGTACATAGGAACAGTATTATAGTAGTTATATTCTTGTACATAGGAGCAGTATTATAGTAGTTATATTCTTGTACATAGGAGCAGTATTATGGTAGTTATATTCTTGTACATAGGAGCAGTATTATAGTAGTTATATTCTTGTACATAGGGGCAGTCTTATAGTAGTTATATTCTTGTACATAGGAGCAGTATTATAGTAGTTATATTCTAATATATAAGGATGGTATTATATTAGGCATATTTAATACATATAGTGAAGCATTATAGTAAATATGTTTGAGTCTATATGAAATGATTTTATTATAGCTGTATTATTGTCCATAGGGCGGTTTTACAAGGGCTTCTCACTAAATTAGAATATCATCAAAAAGATAATTTATTTCAATTCTTCAATACAAAAAGTGAATCTCATATATTATATAGAGTCATTACACACAGAGTGATCTATTTCAGGTGTTTATTTCTGTTAATGTTGATGATTATGGCTTACAGCCAATGAAAACCCAAAAGTTATTATGTCAGTAAATTAGAATACTTTTTTAACACAAGCTTGAAAAATGATTTTAAAATGTCATCCTACTGAAATGTATGCTCAGTAAATGCACTCAATACTTGGTCGGGGCTCTTTTTGCATCAATGCGGCGTGGCATGGAGGCGATCAGCCTGTGACACTGCTGAGGGGTTATGGAAGCCCAGGTTGCTTTGATAGCAGCCTTCAGCTCGTCTGCATTGTTGGCTCTGGTGTCTCTCATCTTCCTCTTGACAATACTCCATAGATTCTCTATGGGGTTAAGGTCAGGCGAGTTTGCTGCCCATCAAGCTCAGTGATACTGTTGTTTTTACACCAAGTATTGGTACTTTTGTCAGTGTGGACAGGGGCCAAGTCCTGCTGGAGAATGACATTTCCATCTCCAAAAAGCTTGTCGGCAGAGGGAAGCATGAAGTGCTCTACAATTTCCTGGTAGACGGCTGCGCTGACTTTGGCTTGATAAAACACAGTGGACCTACACCAGCAGATGACATGGCTCCCAAACCATCAGTGATTGTGGAGACTTCACACTAGACCTCCAGCAGCTTGGATTGTGGCCTCTCCACTCTTCCTCCAGACTCTGGGACCTTGATTTCCAAATGAAACGCAAAATTTACTTTCATCTGAAAGCAACACCTTGGACCACTGACAACAGTCCGGTTCTTTTCCTCCTTAATAAATAATAATAATCTTTATATAGCGCTAACATATTCCGCAGAGCTTTACAGTTTGCACAAATTTTCATCGCTGTCCCCAATGGGGCTCACAATCTAAATTCCCTATTAGCATGTCTTTGAAATATGGGAGGAAACCCATGCAAACATGAGGAGAACATACAAACTCCTTGCACCAACTCCTTGGTGGGATTTGAACCCAGGACTCCAGCGCTGTAAGGCTGCTGTGCGAACCACTGAGCCACCCAGATAAGATGCTTCTGGCGTTGTCTATTGGTCATGAGTGGCCGGACACAAGGGATGTGACACTTGTAGCCCATGTCCTGGAGACGTCTGTGTGTGGAGGCTCTTGGAGCAATGACTCCAGCAGCAGTCCGCTCCTTGTGAATCTCCCCCACATATGAATGGCCTTTTCTTAACAATCCTTTCAAGGCTGCGATTATCCCGGTTGCTTGTGCACCTTCCACTCCACTTTCCATTATTATACTTGGATCCAGCACTGTGTGAACAGCCGGCTTCTTTAGCAATGACCTTTTGAGGCTTATCCTCCTTGCGGAGTGTGTCAGTGACGCCTTGTGGACATCTGACAGGTCAGCAGTCTTCCCCATGATTGTGGAGCTACTGAAACAGACTAAGGGACCTTTATAAACACTTAGGAGCCTTCACAGGTGTTTATTGTTAATTATTCTAATTTACTGAGATAATGACTTTTGGGTTTTCATTGGCTGTAACCCATAATCATCAACATTAACAGAAATAAACACTTGAAATAGATCACCTTGTGTGTAATGACTCTATAGAATATGTGAGATTCACTTGTATTGAAGAACTGAAATAAATTAACTTTTTGATGATATTCTAATTTAGTGAGAAGCAGCTGTAAGTATTGGACACTGTTGTAGTATGGAGATATTACTTGTGACTGTTGTCATTTCCTTTTCCTTCTCCTCTGGAAAATTTTGCAAGGTATAGCAATAAGTCCAGAATAAAGATTCTTCCATACAATAAATAATATTAAACTCATCTCTATTTTAATGAATAATTGGTATAAAGTTTAAGATCACTGATGGACTCTGCTCTTCTCTGACTTCCGGTACCCTAATTCTAATGGAGGTTATAGACAAGGGTTGTCCTCTTGACTCAAGCATTTATAAGTGTATTATACAGGGATGTCGGGTTCATCACAGGGGTCTATGAATCTATTACTAAGTCTTCTCACATCCAGGGTAAACCACTGAATTGTTTCTGATTGACAATTTTCCTTTCAACTAAAGTGAATATAAAAAGCATCTTAAGAATTGGCACCAATTGACTTCACTCATCCATTGCGCCATAAAATCCATAACTAGCTATTAAAAAAATACTCAGATTTTAGTGTATGATGATTTGCATTGTGTAATTTTTTTTTTTTTTTTTACATTTTGTGGCAGCAAAAATCACACGGCAGTCGGCAAAATTTGTGAAATATAAATGAGCGCTCACAAACTACTGTCATCTAGTGTCAGTCTCATACTGGGAATCAACGCGGAAAAAATGAATGGATACAGATGAAAATTGCTGACTACAGAGATGGAAAGTCGCATGGCACAAGTACTCAAAAACCTACTGTTATATCAAAAGTCGCAGGAAAAGAGAAAGGCTGTAATGATCAAATCTAACTCCCTGTATAAAGCTAGAGTGGATGTCATCTACAAATCAAATGTCTATAATATTCCTAGAGGCTAAAAAACTGAGACATGTGCTATATACAAGAATATAACTGATATAATACTACCCTCAATGTACAAGAATATAACTACTATAATACTGCCCCTATGTACAAGAATATAGCTACTATAATACTGCCCCTATGTACAAGAATATAACTACTATAATACTGCCCCTATGTACAAGAATATAACTACTATAATACTGCCCCTATGTACAAGAATATAACTACTATAATACTGCCCCTATGTAAAAGAATATAACTACTATAATACTGCCCCTATGTACAAGAATATAACTACTATAATACTGCCCCTATGTACAAGAATATAACTACTATACTACTGCCCCTATGTACAAGAATATAACTACTATAATACTGTCCCTATGTACAAGAATATAACTACTATAATACTGCTCCTATGTACAAGAATATAACTACTATAATACTGCCCCTATGTACAAGAATATAACTACTATAATACTGCCCCTATGTACAAGAATATAACTACTATAATACTGCCCCTATATGCAAGAATATAACTACTAAAATACTGCAATTCAATACCATGGATGTACATATGTATATACAGGTTCGCGCTGGGAAAAAAGCCGCTAAATGTCTAAATAGGTGTCCACAAGCTGGTTAAGGGTATGTTCACACGTTCAGGATTTCCATCCTTTTTTTTTCAGGACAGTTTTTTTTAAAAACTGCAGCTCTTGGCAGAAAACGCAGGTCCTTTTTTTGGTCCTTTTTTTGTCCTTTTTTGATGCGTTTTTTGATGCGTTTTTTTATCCTTTTTTTATGCAGTTTTCTATGCAGAGACTGTTTCCTAGGAAGCTTTTTAGGGCTAAAATGGCTGAAAATACCCTAACCCTACCCCTAACCCTACCCCTAACCCTACCCCTAACCCTACCCCTAACCCTACCCCTAACCCTACCCCTAACCTTAGTGAAGAAAAAAAAAAAATTCTTAATTTTTTTTATTGTCCCTACCAATGGGGGTGACAAAGTGGGGGGGGTGTCATTTACTATTTTTTTATTTTGATCACTGAGATAGGTTATATCTCAGTGATCAAAATGCACTTTGGAGCGAATCTGCCGGCCGGCAGATTCGGCGGGCGCACTGCGCATGCGCCCGCCATTTTGCAAGATGGCGGCGCCCAGGGAGAAGACGGCCGGACGGACACCGGGACGCCGGGTAAGTATAAGGGGGGGAGATTAGGGCACGGGGGGGGGGCATCGGAGCACGGGGGGGCGGGATCGGAGCACGGGGGGGCAGCCACACTCCGCCCACGCACTTCCGCCCGCTCCCCCGCACTTCCTGCTGCAGCGGTTCTGCACATCAAATCGCAGTAAAACCCGCAGATATATTTTTGATCTGCGGGTTTTACTGCGATTTTGACACCACAATGGAGGTCTATGGGTGCAGAACCGCTGCGGTTCAGGAAAAAGAAGTGACATGGTACTTCTTTTTTGCCGCAGCTATTCTGCGCGGCTTTTTAAACGAAATTACGGACCATGTGCACAGCAGTGACTGTTTTCCATAGGGTTACATTGTTATGTACCCTGCATGGAAAACTGCTGCGGAACCGCAGCGGCAATACCGCTGCGGTTCCGCAGTAAAAAACGCACTGTGTGAACATGGCCTTAGTCTGCAATCACTTAGTCCAAATATATATGGGTTAAAACATGGTGGCCCATAAATAAAAAAATACTTAAATACGTGAGAAGTACTTCCAATCAACCACAAAAAAATATATCGCAAAGCTAACTGACGTTAGTCAGCCCACAGGCAATGTTTATATGTATCAGTGGGAGAAATATTCTCTTACCCGCCGTGGTGGGTGTCACGATTCACACCGTGACCGTCACCCCCACGTCACAGATCGGGGTGACTTTAGGCCAACAGACGGCTATCACATGTGCAGGGGGCTTCTCTTAGTTACCCTTCCACTGCTACAATGTGATGAAAAAAAACACACAAGGCTATTGACCTCTTAGTTTACAGCAGGGGCTTATTTTAATTATCTCACTGCTCTTCAATATACCACGAACTGCAGGGATTTATGTATATCCTGCTTTACAGTTCCGCTTGAACTTGCAGCTCTCTAGCGCCCCCTTACCGTCAGGTCAGATTAGGTACTGCACCTAAGGTAATTAGTCGCCAGAAAGGCTGCCTGCTATGTACTGGCTATTGGGCACGCTGCAGCGAGGTGATTTAGCTACTCCCGCCTAGACAGGAACAATAATTATCAACGCCGCAGTCGCTATGACACCCAAAGGCACCGCACACAGTAAGCTGCCACCAGCTTCGTTTAGATGGGTCCGAAGCTAACCCAAAACAGTAGCGTAATTCCCTTCAGAAGACTTAGGGTACGTTTTAGAGCAGGAAGAACGAAACTAGTAATTTTTATATTTTACTCCGAAAGTTTAAGGCAGTGTTTATAAAAAGGCATATAAAGATGTTACAAAAGAGACAATTGAAATATGTACAAAGTAATTATAAAATAAAGGGATTAAATAAGAAAAGGTAAAACTCACATGTTCTCAGGTCATTTCAGGGAAAACCATACTGATAGGCAGTGCTCCCAAATATTCCAATGCATAGTACAGCTCCTCAGGCAAAAAACTCAGACTCTGACTCTGAAGGCTGGGTAAAGTAGAGTCACTTAAATAACCACAGCTTCGTGACATCACTAACAGGGCTGGTTTCCTCGGACCCTCCTATCTCTTCAGTCTTCCTAAATTTAACACACATTTGTCTAATGCCTGTATCTCCGCTACAGAACATGTCAGAATCATAACACACCCAGCATTCACCTTGTATTAACATTGGCGTTCTAATGAGACCAAATTTGGGCTTGATGGGATGCATAGTTTCAGAGAAATCCATACTCTGTCCCTGTTGGAACTAGAAGCCCACGCTTACCGTGGCTAATAGATCCGTCGATGGAGATTCCCAATATATCCTTATTATTTTTCTAGCCCAAATCGGTGGCCCAATATCTTACTATAAACGAAAACAAAGAACTGCATGTCTTTGATAAGGATAATCAGACCAGTTTCAGCTGGAGGGAGCTTTGGGCTGCCACAAGCACAATAAACCTTCCTGGGCTTGGGGGCAGGGCAGAGCATTGAGAAGAATAGCTGCACACACACACACACACACATAGAAACAGAGACAGAGGGGAGGGGTTTAGCCCGCAGCATGGGCTAGCAAGAAGCAATAAAAGCTCTTCTACACCCATTGAAAAGAAAAGCTAAACCCTGAAGTAATGGGGGGGTCAACGCCCACCCAAAAAGTGCTGGCAGAGAAACTAAACTTATTATATACATTTTCCTCACACTGGGGTTCTCCGGGATGCAGGTAGCATTGCCCTTCCATGCAGCGGCGGGTTAAATAAATGTCAGATGAAGTTTTGATCGAAGCTAGTGGCTGCCTCGGCTGGTAGCAGCCACTACTCACCAGGTTGTAGGTGAAAGCGGGGTCCAGCTGTGCCGACACCACGTGTGGTACGAGCGGTAAGTTCGGCTGGTCTGCAGGACCTCTGACGTAGTGACCCACATGACCGCTACTACAACCCGGTGATGTGTACGGAGTGCGGTACGGACCTCTATCCTACGTGTTTCAGAGACGCCGGTCTCCTTACTCAGGGATCACTGCAGGATATAGCCCCTGTGACTCTTTGCGCCACTCTTCCTATTTCGACTTACAATAGTACTGCTCCTATGTACAAGAATATAACTACTATAATACTGCTCCTATGTACAAGAACATAACTACTATAATACTTTCCCTGTGTACATGAATATAACTATTATTATACTCCTCTAGTTGATAACAGTGCCTATCTTGTTTTTTTAAGGATACATTCACACTGTGTTCAGGCACCCATTCAGTGGTATCGTTGGAGCTTACGTCCGAACTCCCTGGAAAATTGAAATTAGTTGTATGCACCGACGGGGCCATAGACTATAATGGTGCGAAAAGGAAAACGTTGCCTCTAACATTCCTCATTTGCAGCATGTGTGCGCGCACTGGAGGTTAGACACCCAGATGCAGTCTACTACTCCTGAGTATCCACCTCCAGGAGGCATAGATGCTCAAAAATGATGAAAGGCAGAGCGCACGTTTGCGCTTTTGGCACCATTATAATCTATGCTGCTGAGGGAGGCAGTTGTCATGTGGCAGTAGATTTGTTCCAGTGTGTCAGGATTAGTTTGGGCACTGTGAGTTAGGAGATGGAATACATTGCATTGTATAGCGAGGACTTATAAATGTGCTGTGCTGCCGTATACTGGCCAATGTGTGCATGAAAGCTCTCCTCACAGCAAGCTGCCATAGAAACCTCTGAGAGGAGCCTCCTGCTCAGGGCTCACATAGACTTCCTGAGGTAACTTCCCAGTTCAGGACTCTCACTTCTTCCTGAGGTAACTTCCAGTTCCTGAGGTAACTTCCCAGCTCAGGACTCTCACTTCTTCCTGAGGTAACTTCCAGTTCCTGAGGTAACTTCCCAGCTCAGGACTCTCACTTCTTCCTGAGGTAACTTCCCAGCTCAGGACTCTCACTTCTTCCTGAGGTAACTTCCAGCTCAGGGCTCACACACTTCCTGAGGTAACTTCCCAGCTCAGGACTCCCACTTCTTCCTGAGGTAACTCCCAGCTCAGGGCTCACACACTTCCTGAGGTATCTTCCACTTCCTGAGGTAACTTCCCAGCTCAGGACTCTCACTTCTTCCTGAGGTAACTTCCAGCTCAGGGCTCACACACTTCCTGAGGTAACTTCCAGTCCTGGGCGGTTCAAGCTGCCTGAGAAAGCAGACACTACTTCTCCCATCATAGTTCTCCATGCCAGTCCACACTGGGGGGACATCTTTCTCCACATAACCTCCACAAAGCAGTGAAGTCTTCTACTCAGGATAGATAACGCTGCACATGTGCTCTCCTCCATGCTGGTTATCCTGTTTGCTTCTATCCAGGTCCAGATCCACGTGGCTGCCACGCCACCGACTTTGTGATAGGGAATGGCAGGCTTGAAACCGTGAGCACTTTAGTGTGTTTCCACAGAGAGGCAATGTGTGAAGGTTCCTCCATCAGTGTAATATTTCTTGGACTGCGCATAACGCTTCCTCTAATAGCAAGTGAAGAGAACTCTGCTCCGGCTGCCCTGAGAGGCCATAACCTCGCTTGTCTCGTGAGGAGAGAACCATTACTTTCATATTCACAATATATTGTGAACTTTGCCTTTAGGAGAGTGACTGTGACCGTTACCTCTCAGTAAAATTCATGTTTACAAGTTCCCCTGCGTGTCCGGCTGCTTAACATTACACCAACATCACGGGCGCTCCAAACCCGGCACCCAGACACCACCGCTACAGGACTGCCCCCGGGGGGTCCTACACCATCCACAAGTGCCACCTCCCGCTATTGACAATTGTTGTGGACACAAAGGAAGTGTTGAGGGTTCCAGCGAGCCACTTCAGCGACCGTGACATCATTATCCGCTGCCAGTGGGACTCCATGCCCCAGCCGACCCTTCTGCAACATCTGGCGCCTCCCCAGTGGCCCACCACAAGTGCAAACATCTGAATCCAGTTTTGCGGGGAATTCTGACTTCATCTCCGACGGGGCCACTGAACGCAGTGTGAAAGCAACGTAAGGGTCTTTTTTTTCTCTTTTGAGCATGTTGCAGTGACAGGTGTCTTACTTTTGTGCTGCAGCGGAATAGACGTCCATGTCAGCTTGATACTTGCACCTGTATTCTGTCATCTCGGACCTTTACTTACGGTCACCATCTGTAAGTGCGGTTTCAGCACCTTGGAGAGCACCTTAAATATCAGGCACAGTAATAGAGTCGTAGTCCCAATTTGGAAGTACAAGATGTGTGAATGATGTTTCTCCCCAGATATCCAACTAGAAAGTAGAATTACAGGTTATCTCTGTTGATGAGAAGAACCAAATTGGATTTTTTTTTTTGCAGGTTTACAGTTGTATAAAAAATTGACACAATCTCTTATTAGATGCAGAGAACACGACAACTAGTGGAGGCAGGTCACTCCGAGGACGCATAAAACCTTCCCCGCAGTAACCTTCCTGCAATCTATACCGTCTCCCAGGATAAAAGCAAAATATCATAAATTAAGAGGTAGAAAAATGATGAAGAAAAATAACTTGCACACATAAAAGTGAGCATTAAACTGAACCAGAATCCCGCTTTACTGGTCGCCAGAATGACGCTTTACTGGTAAGAAATAAACCTGCAATCACTGTTTGTGAAGACCAAAAATGCAAAATGTAATCACTTAGTAGCACAGGCTTCTGATTTAAAATAATAAATGGTAACAAGATAAAGTCCTTTAAGATTGGGGGGGTCTTTGGGAAACTTCTGTCCCTGTAACCAGCGGTAGAGGACATAGAATGAGGGGAGTTGGTTCCCAAGGAAAGAGCACAAGACCAAATGTAGCTTCACAAAGAAAGAGCGGAACATGGTAAGAGATCGTAGTGGACGAGCAGCGTTGGGAGACGGAACACAAGTAACCAGGATGGTTAATTTCATACTGGTCATCCTAAATCTGAAGATTAAAAAAAAAAAAAAAAAAACAGCCTGTGAAAGGGAGTCAGAGATTCACACCCCCAGGGATAATAAGTGGAGAACAGGAGCACATGGCCTACCGACCGCACAGCCGCAGTGCCGGATTAGGAGACCACTATTTATTTAGGTTCAGAGGTTGACACCAGATACGGTAATTCAGATCCCGACACCCATTTTGCTGTTTACGTGTAACTTTTTTAAGATTCTTGTCTTATAAAGTAAAACGATGAAGTCTATATAAAATCTTGTGTCGTCCACACACCTTTCCAGGACACCTTCAGTGAGACCTCCCATAACAGGTTCAATTCTACTCTCTAAATTTCTCCCCAAATTGCCAATCAGAGGTTCAAAAGTTGGACACAGGGCCGGACTGGCCATCTGGCAATTATGGCAAATGCCAGAAGGGCCTGTCTGATTGTGGGCTGCCTTGTCTGCTACCTTGTTAACAGAATCGGTGTTCTCAAGACAGCCATACTGTTAAGAGTTGTGACAGCACAAAGTCCCTTACCCCAGCAGCCATGGGTATCGTTAGAAATATTGGTCTTGCAGTAAATCTTGCTTTCCTCCATCCAGGGTAATATTAGTGATATATCCCATCTAGTGCTTGGGGACGGGGACAACATGGGCCTGTGTGGTTTCAAAAACCAGAGCTTAATTTCAGTCCCAGTCCGTACCTGGTTGGACTCCATGTTCCCTGCCATCAAAGACTAATGAGCCTAATCTAACGTGGAAAGGGCAATATGGTAGAAAATTTCAATCTGAAGACCCTGTATGAATGACGCGGAGGTCAATCATGCCTACTGTCCGTCTATTACTTTAATAGGAGCACCAATGAGTGCAGCACTCGGCTCGGCAATATCCATCACTCCCATGATAGACCTCTGCTCCGTTCAGCCTGGTTCGCGGGATCGGTGAGGGCCACAGCGGTCAGACTTCCAGCAATTGAAAAGCTATCCAATTAACCATGTTTAGGGGGTAACTTTTAAACTTCGAACACCCCTTTAAAAGGCTTTGGATGATGTCACTGGAAGCAACTTGTAAAACCCACCGTGCACCACAGCAAAGGGCAGCGGCTGTAGGGGAAGGGAGCAGAGCCCGGTCCTGGAGCCGAGACAGATCAGTAACTCTGTATCAGTGAGAAACTCCCCGGAATACAATGAAATATGAGTTATACTTACTGATTCCATTCCATTCTGTGGTTTTCCTGAGAGCGATAAATGACAGAACACAATTGCACAAATGCCTACAAGATGTGGCGTTTATTAGCACATTTGCTATTTGAGTTGGTAAATGTCTGCGGTTTATCTGCCAGACCTGATAATATGACAGAATGACAACGCTTATCTACAAATGGCTGTAATTTATATTTATACCGATGGCGATTTAGCAATGTCAGAAGCAGCTGGCCGAGCCGGCTCCGGTCCCTGCGCTGCAGACCAGCAATGTGTTACACGGCATTGCCTGCGAGGTGTCAGGCGGCACAATGCGCCCACAGGACGGTGCACAGGATTCTGACAACAGCTCCTAATTCTGACAATTTGTAAATTCCTTGTGTTCTCATGTGGGAAGAAGTAATGAGAGAACACAGCAGCGAGGGGCTGGAAAGTGGTTATCCGGCTGCCGACCTCGGACGCCAGGACTTTCACTCGAGAAATCACTTATTGACGTGAAAAATTTTTAGAATTGAGAGTCCTCAGTTTTTGATACCTTTTAATGGCTAACTGAAAAAATTATAACAAATTGCTATTGCTATTATTGACGTGATGCAGAATGAGGCGCTAATAGAAGATGATTCTCGGCAGCGTCTCCTGTTGTGAATTCCGCTCTTGGGCTCCCTCCGGTGGTTGTAAGTGGCACTTTTGTGAGTTCTGCTCTTGGGCTCCCTCCTGTGGTTTCAAGTGGTATGGCTGCTCCTTGGAGTTAGCTGTCAGCAGCTGCTTTCACTGATCGTCTTTTCTGCTCGGCTATTTATGCCTGGCTCTTTCTTCAGCCAGTGCCACTTGTAAATGGTTCCTGGTTGGATTCACATCTCTTTGGATTTCCCTGTTATCCTGACCAGTTCAGCAAAGCTAAGTCTTGCTTGCTTTTTTCTGTTCACAGATTGCGGACTTATCCGTTCTGTGCTTTCTATGTTTGTCCAGCGTTATCAGTATGAATTAATTCTGTCTTGCTGGAAGCTCTGGGAGGCAGATTTGCCCTCCACACCTTTAGTCAGGTGTGGAGATTTTTAGTAAACTCTGCGTAGATTTTTGTAGTGTTTTATACTGACCGCACAGTATTCCGTCCTGTCCTATCTATCTAGCTAGACTGGCCTCCTGTGCTCATCCTGGTTTCATTCTGTGTATGTCCTTTCCCTCTCCACTCACAGTCATTATTTGTGGGGGGCTAATCTATCCTTTGGGGATTTTCTCTGAGGCAAGATAGTTTTCCTGCTTCTATCTTTAGGGGTAGTTAGCTCTTAGGCGGTGACGAGGTGCCTAGGGAGAGTTAGGAGCATCCCACGGCTACTTCTAGTGTTGTGTTGAGCTTAGGGACTGCGGTCAGTACAGTTACCACTTCCTTCAGAGCTCGCTCCATGTTGCTCCTAAACCACCGTATCATAATAGTCTCCATGTCGTGATATAGATATGCCAATGTTATATCACGACTACGCATAGAAGCCGCTCTGTTTCATGCATCTGAATGGCGCCATTACGTCCTGTACATATATGTTCGGAATATATCGGGTTTTGGCTTTTATTTTATAAATTGAGAAAATCTTTGAACTCATGTTTCAATCCTCCGAACTTTCTTCCAACCTTTAATTTTATGGGTACAAATGTATTTTTGCAATATTTGCCTTCTACAGTCTCTGTTTTGAGCCGTCTATTGGTGTCTGCAGAATGAGCTAACTGAGAACTGTCTAGTGAGTTCTAAGCACAATAAAACGTATGATCTCCTATCAGGACAAGTACATCGATGGATACTCAGGCAACTCATTCTGCAGCCAGGAAAAAAGTGCAAGCCGCAGAGGTTAGAGAAGTCAAACGGTGCAACATTTGTAATGTCATCCAAAAGCGAAAACGATTTTTATTTCCCGCCAACAATACAGTCAGTAAAAGTCAGTAAAAGTGGACCCCAAGTGATTCATGTAATGTAAAATAAGAAAGACAGATAACATTCACCCTCCTCTGCTCCAGGACCAGATTCCCGGTTTCTGTGTTTTGTTGCAGCAATTACATCACATCAGCAGCTGACATCACCGCTGCAACCAATCACCCAGGTCAGAGACTCCTGCCATCTACACCAACAGAGTTACTGAGCTCAGTGATTGAAAACCAAAAAAGAAGGAGGAATTGCTAGAAGGAATATAAATACAAAAGGATATAAATCTTTATTGAAAGTATAATTAAAAAAGCAAAATACAGGGAAATAAAGATCTAACAAAGCAAAATACATGAATAGGAGGTGAGTGAGCCTGAAGAGCGGACATAGATAGAATAGACTCCCAATCAGTGAAACGCGCGTTGGGTTCTTGATGGGTGATCTTGTATGTACAAGAATCATTTCGGGTCCATTTTTTTCCAAAAAAATGGAAAACATCACAAAGTTAAAAAAAAAAAAAAAACTCCCCAGAGGTGTCCATCCTGCTAGGAGAAACAGATTTATCAAAATTAAAGCTATGTTCACATTTGCGTTGTGCGGTGCTGCGTCGGCGATGCAACGCACAACGCATGCAAAACGCAGCTTTTTGTGACGCATGCGTTCATTTTTTCATGATTTTTGGCGCAGAAAAAAAACTGCATCATGCAGCGTTTTCTGTTGCGCCAAAAAAACGCATGTGTCACAAAACGCAAGACAACACATGTCCATGTTAAATATAGGGGCGCATGGTGCATGCGTCGCTGCGGCTGCGCCCGACGCAGCCCCGCAAAACGCTAATGTGAACGTAGCCTAATATATTCCGAATTAATAACCCCCAACTGTGGCACAGTGTTACATTTATCAGTGTTCCCCACCAATCTTCTGATGGAACATATACATTTATTAGAGGGTACTATCCCCACACAAATATTTACATAAATGCCAGTGACCTTTACTCTATATCCAAATGCTATTCCCGGATTATGAAATAATTCACAAAATCTTTATAAATTGCAAATAAATCTGGACCAAATGCAGAACACGGAAAATACCTGAACTGAAGCAACAAAGTTACAGCAGCAAATTCCGTAATTACTTTCTTCTTCTTCAATCATCTAATTATCCGGAATTACTGATAATCTGGCATCCATCTCATCCAATAGAGGCCAATTTATGGGAATTTTACAGTGATAATAAGTAAACGATTGTATCTGATAAAGTCCCAGTAATGTATCTCCTTCAGTTTATACAATACATAAAAAGTGACAGAATTCTTTACCGCAGTCTACAAACTCAAAATCAAGAGTCTGCGCCAAGATGAATCCTGCCCGGGGCAATAAACTTATTACAGTTAATTAAACAAAGCTCCTCACCAGCTCCCGAAACTACAGGGTGAAAGCGCCAGAATTTTATATTTCTGTTTTCTGCACCTCTGAGAAGCAAGAATTTCCATGTAGAGAAAAATACAGATGCGAGAGAATTTACTGAATACATTATGGGCAGAGTCGTCAGGCGTCGGTGAATGCACAAAAAGAAAAGGAAATAAATTGAAATTTTCCAGCCTATGAGAAAAAAAATACAGTAATGTGTATGCAATCTACCCAGGTTACGTATACAGACAGATACATAATATACACACGTCCACACATATACAGACATTGGATACTATGTATATATACAGCACGGTGCACTATACAGACAGATACATAATATACACACGTCCACACATATACAGACATTGGATACTATGTATATATACAGCACGGTGCACTATACAGACAGATACATAATATACACACGTCCACACATATACAGACATTGGATACTATGTATATATACACAACACGGTGCACTATACAGACAGGCACATAATATACACACGTCCACACATATACAGACATTGGATACTATGTATATATACAGCACGGTGCACTATACAGACAGATACATAATATACACACGTCCACACATATACAGACATTGGATACTATGTATATATACAGCACGGTGCACTATACAGACAGGCACATAATATACACACGTCCACACATATACAGACATTGGATACTATGTATATATACAGCACGGTGCACTATACAGACAGATACATAATATACACACATCCACACATATACAGACATTGGATACTATGTATACATACAGCACGGTGCACTATACAGACAGATACATAATATACACACTACACACATATACAGACATTGGATACTATGTATATATACAGCACGGTGCACTATACAGACAGGCACATAATATACACACTACACACATATACAGACATTGGATACTATGTATATATACAGCACGGTGCACTATACAGACAGATACATAATATACACACGTCCACACATATACAGACATTGGATACTATGTATATATACAGCACGGTGCACTATACAGACAGATACATAATATACACACGTCCACACATATACAGACATTAGATACCATGTATATATACAGCACGGTGCACTATACAGACAGGCACATAATATACACACGTCCACACATATACAGACATTAGATACCATGTATATATACAGCACAGTGCACTATACAGACAGGCACATAATATACACACGTCCACACATATACAGACATTGGATACTATGTATATATACACAACACGGTGCACTATACAGACAGGCACATAATATACACACGTCCACACATATACAGACATTGGATACTATGTATATATACAGCACGGTGCACTATACAGACAGATACATAATATACACACGTCCACACATATACAGACATTGGATACTATGTATATATACAGCACGGTGCACTATACAGACAGGCACATAATATACACACGTCCACACATATACAGACATTGGATACTATGTATATATACAGCACGGTGCACTATACAGACAGATACATAATATACACACGTCCACACATATACAGACATTGGATACTATGTATATATACAGCACGGTGCACTATACAGACAGATACATAATATACACACGTCCACACATATACAGACATTAGATACCATGTATATATACAGCACGGTGCACTATACAGACAGGCACATAATATACACACGTCCACACATATACAGACATTAGATACCATGTATATATACAGCACAGTGCACTATACAGACAGGCACATAATATACACACGTCCACACATATACAGACATTGGATACTATGTATATATACAGCACGGTGCACTATACAGACAGATACATAATATACACACGTCCACACATATACAGACATTGGATACTATGTATATATACAACACGGTGCACTATACAGACAGATACATAATATACACACGCCCACACATATACAGACATTGGATACTATGTATACATACAGCACGGTGCACATCTTTAGACTGGTGCTGAAAAATTGCTGCAAAGTGAGAATGATTTACGAAATGTAGGGTTATTATTACCAATTAAAATGTAAAATGAATGAAGAAAAGAGAAATGCACCAGATTTTTTGGATTATAAGACGCACTCCCCACCTCACAAATTTGGGAGTAAAGTGGGGTGAGTCTTATAGTCTGAATGTAATTATCCGGGGTGGGGAGCAGCGAGGTCACAGGAGGTCAGGCCGCCACTGCAGGAAGCCGGTGATGGCAGGAGTGGGGCGATGCTGTGGGCTTTGGGCTGGGAGGAGGGGGCGTCTCAGCTTTGCAAGACAGGAGCCATTGATCTCCAGTGGTGGGCTTCAGGACAATGTCGGCAGACTCCCAGCTCTGCACATTGAGCTCCAGGCTGCAGATAAAAAGCTGCTGGTGTCAGCGCATGCACAGATTGAGGTCTCGGCGCATTTGGGAGATGAGATCTCAATCTGCACAGGCGTTACCTCCGGAGGTCATTTTCCTGAAGCCTGCAGCTCAATGTCCAGAGTGGGGGCTCTGCGCCTGCTTCTCACTGCCGACATTTTCTTGAAGCCCACTGTCAGGAGTTACATAATGGCTTCAGCCTCGCACCGCCAGATCACTGGTGTCTTCCTGCAGTGGCGACTCTTCTCCTGCCTCCAAGTGACAAGAAGAAGTGATGGAGGTGATCGGCGGTCACCACATACTGATGATGGAGGTGATGGGCGGTCACCAGGTACTGATGATGGAGGAGGCGGATGATCACCAGATACTGATGATGGAGGTGACGGGCGGTCACCAGATATTGATGATGGAGGTGACGGGCGGTCACCAGATACTGATGATGGAGGTGATGAGTGGTCACCAGATACTAATGATGGAGGAGACAGGAGGTCACCAGATACTGATGATGGAGGTGACGGGCGGTCACCAGATACTAATGATGGAGGTGACGGGCGGTCACCAGATACTGATGATGGAGATGATGGGCAGTCACCAGATACTGATGATGGAGGTGGCGGGCGGTCACCAGATACTGATGATGGAGGAGACGGGCGGTCACCAGATACTGATGATGGAGGTGATGGGCGGTCACCAGATACTGATGATGGAGGTGACGGGCGGTCACCAGATACTGATGATGGAGGTGATGGGCGGTCACCAGATACTGATGATGGAGGAGACGGGCGGTCACCAGATACTAATGATGGAGGTGATGGGCGGTCACCAGATACTGATGATGGAGGTGACGGGCGGTCACCAGATATTGATGATGGAGGTGACGGGCGGTCACCAGATACTGATGATGGAGGTGGCGGGCAGTCACCAGATACTAATGATGGAGGAGACAGGAGGTCACCAGATACTGATGATGGAGGTGACGGGCGGTCACCAGATACTAATGATGGAGGTGACGGGCGGTCACCAGATACTGATGATGGAGATGATGGGCAGTCACCAGATACTGATGATGGAGGTGGCGGGCGGTCACCAGATACTGATGATGGAGGAGACGGGCGGTCACCAGATACTAATGATGGAGGTGATGGGCGGTCACCAGATACTGATGATGGAGGTGACGGGCGGTCACCAGATATTGATGATGGAGGTGACGGGCGGTCACCAGATACTGATGATGGAGGTGGCGGGCGGTCACCAGATACTAATGATGGAGGAGACAGGAGGTCACCAGATATTGATGATGGAGGTGACGGGCGGTCACCAGATACTGATGATGGAGGTGGCGGGCGGTCACCAGATACTAATGATGGAGGAGACAGGAGGTCACCAGATACTAATGATGGAGGTGACGGGCGGTCACCAGATACTAATGATGGAGGAGACAGGAGGTCACCAGATACTGATGATGGAGGTGACGGGCGGTCACCAGATACTAATGATGGAGGTGACGGGCGGTCACCAGATACTGATGATGGAGATGATGGGCAGTCATCAGATACTGATGATGGAGGTGGCGGGCGGTCACCAGATACTGATGATGGAGAGGACGGGTGGTCACCAGATACTGATGATGGAGGCAACAAGCAGTGACAACTTTGATTTATGTGATTTACATTTGTTTCTTGTTCATTCTCTTTGTATTTTGTTAATTGATAAAAGTCGCAATCGGACAGAAATAACTGCAGCATGCTGGAAGAATCATACAAGTCTATGGGTGAGTGTGAAACGTCGCACTGTACTGATGTCACCCAAATGAAGTGCGATTTCCTCAGATGCCAGCAATGGAGGAGATGGAGAAATTCATTTCTCTGGCTCCTCCGTATCTCCTCTGATGTGAGAGGATCGGAGCACAGAGCACTGACACCCGGATCTCGGGCGCCGCAGAGCTGGAGCTGAGGATCATTAGCAGATCGCATCCGATGCATTGCAGTAACGTGCCTCGGCCTTCTCCTGATTCCGGCGACGTCTTTGTTTTGTTCCTGCTCCTCTCTGATCCTGACATACGGCCTCTTCTTCCCTGCCCTTAGATCTAGTCTTGTAAGTAAAGAGACTGTGGTTCTCAAGTTTTCTCGGCCGGCATCTTGATGGCCACGCCTATTTGGCTAACAAGACTAGTTTTATATGCAAAAGAAGATGAGGACATATTTGGGGAACAGAGAGGAGCAGGAAGAAAAGAAAAACATCACCGGATTCAGGAGAACAGCCAGGCAAGCAAAAATATATATTTATGGCGAGTGAGGGTCCTCTTTTAAAGTTCTCACCAGTCATTACATTGCGGATGAGACCACCTTAATGTCCCCAGAGTCCATAACAACATAGCAATAGGGGGATTCTAATTTGTATGTGAAAACTTGACATTATCTTCCTACACCTTCATTCACAAAGCTGTAATTTGTTACAATGTATCAGTGCAGCCTAAGACAACTCCACGACCAGCTCTCATGTAATGGCATACGGCATATATGGAAACTGCCACATTGTAACGGATGTGTGCTGTGCGAAGCTTTGCGATCACAATAGACTCTTCAGCCTCTAAATACAAGCAACAATGTTTCCATTCACCAAGAGCAAGCAGAGATCTGGAAATGGTGGAGAAATAAGACAATGTACAACTTACATCTGCAGAGGAATTCTCCAGGAAGTTACATTGGAAAGTGTTATGGTGGCTTAAACTTTTAACCATTCACCGACCAAAGTGGAGTTTGACTCCCGGTCACCTCATTCGGCAGTGACTGTTATTGAAGAAGCGGAGATGCAGAAAATATTGTATTCTCTCTGTTTCTCGCTCTCATTCAAAAAAGACAATGCATATTGCAGAACCCTGGAAATAATACTGGATACAGACTCCCAGAGCGGAATGAAAGAGGGCGATTCAGCAGCGTCTGAAGATATAATGGAGTTTTATTCCTCTCTGGTTCAATAAATCTTCACTTACAATGGGTTTGACCTTTCTTAGTGAACTGGATGCGAGGCTTCAAAGGGGATCGTCCGCAGCTCAACTTCTCCGCAAAGAGATCCCCTTGCATCTATAATTCTCAATTACATTTTTGAGGAATCACAAAATTCTATCCATACCCCCCACCATCCTGATGTGGAGTCCTGGAATAAATGAAATATTCACTGTTACTGTAATGATTCAATACGTGCTCACTTTAAGAACAAACATTTTATGGTTTTGACACAGCACCATCCTTATGTACAGGTTGGGCCTGGTACTGCAACGCCGTCAAGTGAAAAAAACTAGAATGCAATAAATGGAGAATCAGCAAATAGATTCTAAAATACTTATTTCAGGTAAAAAAAAAAAATATATAAGACAATCAGTGGACCTTTTTCTGGATCCTGGATCCAAGATTAGATGTTGTCTCTACCCACTACTAGGGGGAGCTCCCTGTATACAGAGATACATGATAAGATCCTGTCTGCAGCCACCACTAGGGGGAGCTCCCTCTATACAGAGATACATGATAAGATCCTGTCTGCAGCCACCACTAGGGGGAGCTCCCTGTATACAGAGATACATGATAAGATCCTGTCTGCAGCCACCACTAGGGGGAGCTCCCTGTATACAGAGATATATGATAAGATCCTGTCTGCAGTCACCACTAGGGGGAGCGCCCTGTATACAGAGATACATGATAAGATCCTGTCTGCAGCCACCACTAGGGGGAGCTCCCTGTATACAGAGATACATGATAAGATTCTGTCTGCAGTCACCACTAGGGGGAGCTCCATGTATACAGAGATACATGACAAGATCCTGTCTGCAGCCACCACTAGGGGGAGCTCCCTGTATACAGAGATACATGATAAGATTCTGTCTGCAGTCACCACTAGGGGGAGCTCCCTGTGTACAGAGATACATGATAAGATCCTGTCTGCAGCCACCACTAGGGGGAGCTCCCTGTATACAGAGATACATGATAAGATTCTGTCTGCAGTCACCACTAGGGGGAGCTCCATGTATACAGAGATACATGACAAGATCCTGTCTGCAGTCACCACTAGGGGGAGCGCCCTGTATACAGAGATACATGATAAGATCCTGTCTGCAGCCACCACTAGGGGGAGCTCCCTGTATACAGAGATACATGATAAGATCCTGTCTGCAGCCACCACTAGGGGGAGTTCCCTGTATACAGAGATACATGATAAGATCCTGTCTGCAGCCACCACTAGGGGGAGCTCCCTGTATACAGAGATACATGATAAGATCCTGTCTGCAGCCACCACTAGGGGGAGCTCCCTCTATACAGAGATACATGATAAGATCCTGTCTGCAGTCACCACTAGGGGGAGCTCCCTGTATACAGATACATGATAAGATCCTGTCTGCAGTCACCACTAGGGGGAGCTCCATGTATACAGAGATACATGACAAGATCCTGTCTGCAGCCACCACTAGGGGGAGCTCCCTGTATACAGAGATACATGATAAGATCCTGTCTGCAGCCACCACTAGGGGGAGCTCCCTGTATACAGAGATACATGATAAGATCCTGTCTGCAGTCACCACTAGGGGGAGCTCCCTGTATACTGAGATACATGATAAGATCCTGTCTGCAGCCACCACTAGGGGAGCTCCCTGTATACAGAGATACATGATAAGATCCTGTCTGCAGTCACCACTAGGGGGAGCTCCCTGTATACAGAGATATATGATAAGATCCTGTCTGCAGCCACCACTAGGGGAGCTCCCTGTATACAGAGATACATGATAAGATCCTGTCTGCAGTCACCACTAGGGGGAGCTCCCTGTATACAGAGATATATGATAAGATCCTGTCTGCAGCCACCACTAGGGGAGCTCCCTGTATACAGAGATACATGATAAGATCCTGTCTGCAGTCACCACTAGGGGGAGCTCCCTGTATACAGAGATACATGATAAGATCCTGTCTGCAGCCTCCACTAGGGGGAGCTCCCTGTATACAGAGATACATGATAAGATCCTGTCTGCAGCCACCACTAGGGGGAGCTCCCTGTATACAGAGATACATGATAAGATCCTGTCTGCAGCCACCACTAGGGGAGCTCCCTGTATACAGAGATACATGATAAGATCCTGTCTGCAGCCACCACTAGGGGGAGCTCCCTGTATACTGAGATACATGATAAGATCCTGTCTGCAGCCACCATTAGTCGGACGCGCTTTCACACAACTCCACCGGAGCTGTGAGGTTTTGATAAAGACCCGCTGGGGTCGAAACGTTACCCGAATTGAATAGTCCGCCACCAATTTACCTCCTAAAAAAAGCACCTGGTGATGTTTATTGTATATGTTAATAAAGAAATTACACAGTTTGCTGAACTTTCAACCATTTGAGTGCGGCTGATTTTTCCTATACTTGGACTATTTTGTTCATGCCTGCACCAACCCATTGACAGTGTGCACATCTTTTTCCTGGATTTGCAGCCACCATTAGGGGAGGTCCCTGTATACAGAGATACATGATAAGATCCTGTCTGCAGCCACCACTAGGGGGAGCTCCCTGTATACAGAGATACATGATAAGATCCTGTCTGCAGCCACCACTAGGGGGAGCTCCCTGTATACAGAGATACATGATAAGATCCTGTCTGCAGCCTCCACTAGGGGGAGCTCCCTGTATACAGAGATATATGATAAGATCCTGTCTGCAGTCACCACTAGGGGGAGCTCCCTGTATACAGAGATACATGATAAGATCCTGTCTGCAGTCACCACTAGGGGGAGCGCCCTGTATACAGAGATACATGATAAGATCCTGTCTGCAGCCACCACTAGGGGGAGCTCCCTGTATACAGAGACACATGATAAGATCCTGTCTGCAGTCACCACTAGGGGGAGCGCCCTGTATACAGAGATACATGATAAGATCCTGTCTGCAGCCTCCACTAGGGGGAGCTCCCTGTATACAGAGATATATGATAAGATCCTGTCTGCAGTCACCACTAGGGGGAGCGCCCTGTATACAGAGATACATGATAAGATCCTGTCTGCAGTCACCACTAGGGGGAGCTCCCTGTATACAGAGATACATGATAAGATCCTGTCTGCAGTCACCACTAGGGGGAGCTCCCTGTATACAGAGATACATGATAAGATCCTGTCTGCAGCCACCACTAGGGGAAGCTCCCTGTATACAGAGATACATGATAAGATCCTGTCTGCAGTCACCACTAGGGGGAGCTTCCTGTATACAGAGATACATGATAAGATCCTGTCTGCAGCCACCACTAGGGGGAGCTCCCTGTATACAGAGATATATGATAAGATCCTGTCTGCAGTCACCACTAGGGGGAGCGCCCTGTATACAGAGATATATGATAAGATCATGTCTGCAGTCACCACTAGGGGGAGCTCCCTGTATACAGAGATACATGATAAGATCCTGTCTGCAGCCACCACTAGGGGGAGCTCCCTGTATACAGAGATACATGATAAGATCCTGTCTGCAGCCACCACTAGGGGGAGCTCCCTGTATACAGAGATACATGATAAGATCCTACCTGCAGTCACCACTAGGGGGAGCTCACAGCATTCTTTTTTACTTACTGAGTTTAATGTATACTCAGTATGCACGGAGCTCTCCTAGTGGTGCAGGCATCCAGGATTTTATAACTTGCGTCGGTGCAGAAGATTTAGAGCTTTATATTTTAAAAAGGGAGTCCTGACTGCAATAAAAACACATATGGAATTTTCCACTCTCTGCTGCTGCTAATGCTACTTTCACACTGGCGTTTTTTGCCAGATGTCGCAATGCGTAGTTTATGGCAAAAAACGCATCCTGCAAAGTTGTTTGCAGGATGCGTTTTTGCCCCATAGATTAACATTAGCGACGCTTTGCCACACGTCGTAACCGTCGTGCGACGGTTGTGCCGTGTTGTGGCGGACCGCCGGGAGCAAAAAACGTGAAATGTAACGTTTTTTTTGCTCCTGACGGACCGCTTTTTCTGACCGCGCATGTGCGGCCCGAACTCCGCCCCCACCTCCCCGCACCTCTCAATGGGGCAGCGGATGCGCCGGAGAAATGCATCCGCTGCACCCGTTGTGCAGTGCGTCAAACGCTAGCGTCGGAATCTCTGCCGGGCGCATTGCGACGGGGAGATTCCGACGCTAGTGTGAAAGTAGCCTAATAGGGCGAAAATGCAAAATGAAAGGGTGTCCCATGAAAACCAGAATCTTGTTTCTCTTCTGTGGTTTGTAGGACAATGGATAATAGGAGAATGATATTCTGACCAATTACGGGAGGAGCTGTGTTTCGTTTCACCTGGTGAGAGGGAATCTTGTATACTTCAGTCCACATGGGCAGTTGTTGTGCAGCATGAAAAGATGACAATGGTGCAGAGAGGTGAACAGGCTGGAGCAGTGGTTGTATAGCTGTATGGCAGCTACGTCCTGGCGATTTCTGTACTGGAACAACCAGTAATGGTGAAATCCATGGTCCGTGTCTGTGAGACATCCGTGTGAGACATCCTTGTGCTGTAAATGTGATAGAACTTAAAGATTTTTAAGTATTAAAGAGGTTCGAAGATAGTTATGAGGAACATGATAGGTAGACGGATAGACAGACATATGTCAGTGTGATTTTGAATCAGTGCTTTGTGTTCTTATTTTTCTGTGCTTGTATTTTTTTTTTTAAATAAAGAAATAAATTGTGGAGGGAACACCAATGGCTAGGGTCTGATGTTAATATTCTCGGAAGGGGCCAATAGCTGTTTGCCTAGCCTTTACTGGTTATTATAGGGGTGACCCCCACTAAAAAAAAAATGACATGGGGTCCCTTATAATTACTAATCAACCAAGTGCATTCAGACAGATGCAGGCTAATATTAATAGTCTAGGAAGGGGCCATGGATATTGGCTCCTTCCCAGACTAAGAACATCATCCCTCACCCACTCCATAAATGTCGCATCCATGAGATGCACCAATTCTGGCGCTTAGCATCCAATCTTTCCACTTGGCCAGGTGCGGTGGTAAGTGGGGTAATAGTTGTGGGGTTGATGTCAGCTGTTTTATGGCCGCTGACATCATGCCGAGGGGTTAGTAATGGAGAGACATCTATAAGACACCCCCATTATTAACCCCATAATCAAATGTAATAAAGAGTGTGGGCTAAGCATCATAATTGGTGCATCTAATGGGGTGATGTTCTTAATCTTGGGAGGGTGTCAATATCCATGGCCCCTTCTTAGGCTATTAATGTCAGGCCACGGCTGTCTGCACAGCCTTTTCTGATTAGTAAACATGGGAGGGGACCCCAACTAATTTGGGGGAGGTATCCCCTATAATAACCAGTAAAGGCTAAACAAACAGCTGTGAGCTGATATTAATAGCCTGGGAACCTTTATGGCTATTGAATAATAACATAAGCCCCCAGCCATCTGCTTTCTCTCACCTGGTTATAAAAATTATAAGGGAACCCATGCTGTGTTGTTTTTTTTTTTTAATACGGTAATACATATTTAATATGTGCTAGACAAAGACGGCGGCTGCTGACTACAAGTTATCATCAGACTCGCCTGGTCTCGCTGATCGCATGAAGACCAGGCGATAATGATGACAGTTGTAGTTAGTGCTAGACACAGATGGCGTGTGCGGACTACAACTGTCATCAAACTCACCTGTTCTCGCTGAACGCAGGGAGACCAGGCAACAATGATGACAGTAGGATTCAGCACCCGGCACCTGGGAACAGCAAGAACTGTACTGCATTTTCCCAGGCACTGATACATGTCACACTGAGGACACCCGGATGTCGTCCATGTGTCATCCGTGTGCAACATGCATTTTGTCCATGCTGCATTCAAAAAAAGGACACAGGCTCCTTGTGAAAAACCAGACATGTGCGCACCACCATTAAATATAATGGGCGTGTGAATGTCTGTATTTGTGGTCCTTAAAAAACAGACAGAAAAAATGGACGTGTGCAGGGGGGATAAAGCAGCATGCCACAGGGAAGTCAGAGACTAGTGTAAGGCGACATTCACACATTCAGTATTTGGTCAGTATTTTACACCAGTATTTGTAAGACAAAACCAGGAGAAGAACTATCAGAGGAAAAGTATAATAGAAACACATTACCCATTCTGTATTTATCACCCGCTCCTGGTTTTGGCTTATAAATACTGATGTAAAATACTGAACAAATACTGAACTTGTGAACATGGCCACAGGGGGTTGGTTTTCATGGATCATTATGAATGTGGTCATTAAATCTATTCCTTGACTAACTGGATGCACAACTCTCCCCTATGATGTCTACATGCCTTAGGTATATGTAATGGCATTATTGGTTCTCACTGTCACTGTTGCCAAAAAAGCCAGTCAGAGTTAAAGTTAAACAATCAGGAGGACAACTTTAATTTTTTAAACAGCTCTGGAAAGCTGAGCGGTGATTGGTTGCTCTGAGCAACAATGACAGTTTTCATTCAAATATTTTTTGAATCTGCCCGATTGTTCCACCCCAGTGTTTCTGCCCCAGTGTTCTGAGCCACGGTCCTGCCCCAGTGTTCCACTGCAGTGTTCTGCCCCAGTGTTCCTGCCCCAGTGTTCTGCCCCAGTGTTCCACTGCAGTGTTCTGCCCCAGTGTTTTACCTGTGTCCCGCCCCAGTGTTCCACCCCAGTGTTCCGCACCATCCCGTCCTACCGGCTCCTCACTGCCTGACATCTCGGCTGATAAGTTACATACATAGGTTCACTCTCAGACTGATTGGAAATCTCTGGTGTGAGTTGGAGAATTACCAACCATGTATTTTAAGCACACAAAGCACGAAACCTCATGAAAGGAGCGCCATTTGGAAAATGCAGGTCTCTTAATCTTCCATCTTGACCCATATATGTCTCCCAGCTCATGAGAAAACACCGGGAGGTCTTAGAAACTCTCGATGGAGCGTTCACCAATCATCTCGATCATTGTGGCCCATAACCCGCGATTCATACTGCCGGTCATTTTCTTGGAACTCAGGGCGACGGGAGAAAAAAAACATCCGAGCGGATTCTAGGAATGAGATACAGAGTTTAAGAAAAGCTTCTGCTAATTGTGAGCAATTACAACTTTCATTGATCGCCTCTCGCCAACATGGAGAATCATTCACGAGATCTGCAACTGATTATGTAAAATGTAACGACTCTTATTGAGGAAGAAAATGGAGTAAAAACGAACGACTAGAAACGCTGCTGTCAGCGGCAGACATGGACAGTGAGGGGCCTCTGTGCAAAACATGTGTCTGGGCCCCTCATCTATTAGTCCTCCCCACATAAACACACGCACATTTATATACACCATCACATTAGCACAATATAATAACTATATAACACAGACCCTGCCACCCCACCAGCAGCTCTGTCCTCTTCTCTCTTCCTCCCCCCCCCCCCGTTTTTTTCCCCCTCATCTTCCTTTATTAGCCTATTCCCCTATTTCCTCCATCGTCCGTAGTGTACAGCGCCAGTGTTTATTACTTCACAATATAATAACGTATGCACCTGTCAAAACATATGTACTTACACATTACACCTGTACAGTTATGGCCGAAAGTTTTGGCACCCTTGAAATTGCTCCAGAAAATTAAGAATTGTTTCCAGAAAATTACTGCAGTTACACGTTTTGTTATACACATGTTTATTTCCTTTGTGTGTATTACAAAGGCAAATTGGACATAATTTCACCCAAAACATCAAAAATGGGCCAGATAAAATTGTTAGCACGCTAAGCTTAATATTTGGTTGCACCCCCTTTGGATTAAATAACTGCAATCAATCACTTCCTGTAACCATCCAGAAGCTTCTGACACCTCTCAGCTGGAATTTTGCACCACTTTTCTTCTGCAAACTGCTCCTGGTCTCTCAGATGTGAAGGCGTCTTCTCCCAACAGCAATGTTAAGATCTCTTCACAGGTGATCAATGGGATTTAGATCCGGACTCATTGTTGCCACTTCAGAACTTTCCAGTGCTTTGTTTACAACTATTTCTGGGGGCTTGTTGAAGTATGTTTGGGGTCATTGTCCCGTCCTGCTGGAATAGCCAAGACCTTGGTTGCAAGCTTAGCTTTCTGATACTGGGCACTACATTGCGACCTCAAATCCTTTGCTAATCTTCAGATTTCATGATGTCTTGCACACAGTCAGGGCATCAAGTGCCAGAGGCAGCAAAACCCCCCAAAACATCTTTCAACCTCCACCATATTTGACAGTAGGTGCTGTGTTCTTTTCTTTTTAGGTCTAATTCCGTTTTCAGCAAACAGTAGAATGATGTGCTTTACCAAAAACGCTCTATCTTGGTCTCATCTTTCCACAAGAAGCTTTCCCAGAAGGATTTTGGCTTACTCGTGCACTTTGGTAGACTGCAGTCTAGCTTATTTATGTCTCTGTGTCAGCAGTGTTGTACTCCTGGCATAGTGTTATTTTTCATTCACATGTGGATAGTTTACGCTGACACTGATGCACTCTGAGCCTGCAGGACAGCTTGGGAACTTGATTAGGGGATTGGGAACTATCTGGATTATTCTGTATCGCAACCTTTCATCAATTTTTCTCTGCTGTCCATGTCCAGGGGACGTCATGGGTTGTAAACCTCTTGATTATGTTGTGCATTGTGGAGAAAGTAACATCAAGATCTCTGGAGATGGACTTGCAAACTTGAGATTAATTATATTGTTCAATAATTTTGGTTCTCATGTCCTCAGACTGTTCTCTTCTCCTCTTTCTGTTTTCCGTGCTTAGTGTGACACACACTGTTAGGGCTGGCAGAATGCACCGAGTATATTTAGATATTATTATTGGTGTGTTCGCAGCCCGGGGTCCACCGTGCAGGAAACCAACCTGCTGCTGGCAAATGGTGGCACAATATGGCGGTAGAAGCGAACTCTGTTACTTCACAGAGTCGAACAGAAGGGAAACCGCTGTGCCCTGTTAGCGTCACAGGGGAACACAGCTGCCTAAGGCATATGCTAATGGGCTGCTGTAACACAAGTGCTGATGTTTACATCGCGCTAGCGCAGATAGAGCATCTGCTAGCTCTATCTGCGCTAGCAGTGACGGACCCGGAAACGCTGCAGCCCGCGTCTCAGGGTCCGTCACTCAATGACGGCACATCCCTAGCGCACGCCCATTGTGGGCGTGCGCTAGCGATGCGTCTGACACAGGGGCGGAACTACCGCGGTCGCAGGGGTCGCAGCTGCGACTTGGCCCGGAGTGCTTAGGGACCCGCCCAGTCCAGCAAAGACTGGGCGGGCCCCTAAGCACTGAGCTACAAAATTGTCCGCCGGCCCTTTAAATCAGGTGGCGGCTTCTCATGCGGCTGGCAGGCAGGTCCGCAATGCTCCAGCGGCAGCCTGCTGTATAGTGCCAGGCTGCCGAACCGTTAACCCCCGAGTGCAGGGTAAGCAGCGTTCGCCATTTCTAATTCACCTATATATTTTTGCATGGGTGGGGGGCCCCATTTGAAAGTTCGCACTGGGGTCCATAACTTTGTAGTTACGCCACTGGTCTGATATAGGAGTTAATGGCGGCCTTAATAGACTACGTTACACCGCATTTATGCCATAGTGTAACGTAGTCCATCTAACGGACTGCCAGGACGCAATGTGAACCCAGCCTAACAGAGCAAAAGCAATCAGTGGTCAGGGAGTAGCAAGCACACAAACACCTCCTCTCCGGTGGAGCCGGAATTCAAATAGCTTTATGCCAGCCCTGAATTCATCATACAAACTCCTCACCGTAGGTGCCAGTGGCTCGCCCCCATGTAAGGGCAATGGGGTACTCGGTACCGGGTCCTTCAGTTCCCTCAGCGAGGATGTCACGGTGGCCCGACCCGGACCGTGGCCCTATGAGGGGCGCCCAATAAAAGGCAGAGTTCGTAGATAACGGTAGTGTTCATGACGCCACTTGTGGTATTCGGTCAGAGCGACCGACGCTGCTGTGGGGTCCGCTGGGATGCAGGAATGGCAGCTAGATGGTATACCATCCCACAGGTGAAGTATGTCCCCAGGGCTTCCCAGTAGTAACATAGTAACATAGTTAGTAAGGCCGGAAAAAAAAAAAATTGTCCATCCAGTTCAGCCTATATTCCATCATAATAAATCCCCAGATCTACGTCCTTCTACAGAACCTAATTGTATGATACAATATTGTTCTGCTCCAGGAAGACATCCAGGCCTCTCTTGAACCCCTCGACTGAGTTCGCCATCACCACCTCCTCAGGCAAGCAATTCCAGATTCTCACTGCCCTAACAGTAAAGAATCCTCTTCTATGTTGGTGGAAAAACCTTCTCTCCTCCAGACGCAAAGAATGCCCCCTTGTGCCCGTCACCTTCCTTGGTATAAACAGATCTTCAGCGAGATATTTGTATTGTCCCCTTATATACTTATACATGGTTATTAGATCGCCCCTCAGTCGTCTTTTTTCTCTCTAGTTCCATTATATCCTTCCTGAGCACCGGTGCCCAAAACTGGACACAGTACTCCATGTGCGGTCTAACTAGGGATTTGTACAGAGGCAGTATAATGCTCTCATCATGTGTATCCAGACCTCTTTTAATGCACCCCATGATCCTGTTTGCCTTGGCAGCTGCTGCCTGGCACTGGCTGCTCCAGGTAAGTTTATCATTAACTAGGATCCCCAAGTCCTTCTCCCTGTCAGATTTACCCAGTGGTTTCCCATTCAGTGTGTAATGGTGACATTGATTCCTTCTTCCCATGTGTATAACCTTACATTTATCATTGTTAAACCTCATCTGCCACCTTTCAGCCCAAGTTTCCAATTTATCCAGATCCATCTGTAGCAGAATACTATCTTCTCTTGTATTAACTGCTTTACATAGTTTTGTATCATCTGCAAATATCGATATTTTACTGTGTAAACCTTCTACCAGATCATTAATGAATATGTTGAAGAGAACAGGTCCCAATACTGACCCCTGCGGTACCCCACTGGTCACAGCGACCCAGTTAGAGACTATACCATTTATAACCACCCTCTGCTTTCTATCACTAAGCCAGTTACTAACCCATTTACACACATTTTCCCCCAGACCAAGCATTCTCATTTTGTGTACCAACCTCTTGTGCGGCACGGTATCAAACGCTTTGGAAAAAAAATCGAGATATACCACGTCCAATGATTCACCGTGGTCCAGCCTATAGCTTACCTCTTCATAAAAACTGATTAGATTGGTTTGACAGGAGCGATTTCTCATAAACCCATGCTGATATGGAGTTAAACAGTTATTCTCATTGAGATAATCCAGAATAACATCCCTCAGAAACCCTTCAAATATTTTACCAACAATAGAGGTTAGACTTACTGGCCTATAATTTCCAGGTTCACTTTTAGAGCCCTTTTTGAATATTGGCACCACATTTGCTATGCGCCAATCCTGCGGAACAGACCCTGTTGCTATAGAGTCCCTAAAAATAAGAAATAATGGTTTATCTATTACATTACTTAGTTCTCTTAGTACTCGTGGGTGTATGCCGTCCGGACCCGGGGATTTATCTATTTTAATCTTATTTAGCCGGTTTCGCACCTCTTCTTGGGTTAGATTGGTGACCCTTAATATAGGGTTTTCATTGTTTCTTGGGATTTCACCTATCATTTCATTTTCCACCGTGAATACCGTGGAGAAGAAAGTGTTTAATATGTTAGCTTTTTCCTCGTCATCTACAACCATTCTTTCCTCGCTATTTTTTAAGGGGCCTACATTTTCAGTTTTTATTCTTTTACTATTGATATAGTTGAAGAACAGTTTGGGATTAGTTTTACTCTCCTTAGCAATGTGCTTCTCTGTTTCCTTTTTGGCAGCTTTAATTAGTTTTTTTAGATAAAGTATTTTTCTCCCTATAGTTTTTTAGAGCTTCAATGGTGCCATCCTGCTTTAGTAGTACAAATGCTTTCTTATTACTGTTAATTGCCTGTCTTACTTCTTTGTTTAGCCACATTGGGTTTTTCCTATTTCTAGTCCTTTTATTCCCACAAGGTATAAACCGCTTACACTGCCTATTTAGGATGTTCTTAAACATTTCCCATTTATTATCTGTATTCTCATTTCTGAGGATATTGTCCCAGTCTACCAGATTAAGGGCATCTCTAAGCTGGTCAAACTTTGCCTTCCTAAAGTTCAGTGTTTTTGTGACTCCCTGACAAGTCCCCCTAGTGAAAGACAGGTGAAACTGCACAATATTGTGGTCGCTATTTCCTAGATGCCCAACCACCTGCAGATTTGTTATTCTGTCAGGTCTATTAGATAGTATTAGGTCTAAAAGTGCTGCTCCTCTGGTTGGATTCTGCACCAATTGTGAAAGATAATTTTTCTTGGTTATTAGCAGAAACCTGTTGCCTTTATGGCAAGTGTAGATGTTGATGGTGGATGGTGCAAGGTGCAGTAAATAACAAGGACACAAACGGGTGCAGTCTCTTTACCTTTACTGAAGGCTTCGGCATCCACAGTCCCGGCTGTGCCGGATGACAGGGTAGGCAGGGTCCGGCCGGTCTGATGGCAATTCCAGAGTCCCCTTGTCCAGGTGGAAATCAGTAGCCTTCCCCTTGCGTACAGTAACGTAGTAGGTCCCTACTTGCATTAACTACCATAAGGTCCTCACTCTTGTTACTTCTCTCTCTCTGTCCCCCAGATGGATGACAAACCGGTATGACGGTGGTGGCCTGAGGCTATTTTATAGGGACCCTAGTGACGCCCCTCCTCCGCAATTGCCACCGTGTCTGCTTAGGTGTTTAGGTGACAGCCAACTTGGAATCGACTGCCCTGCCAGTCTCTGAAGTAAAGCGTAGAGTCTATTACTCCCTCGGTGTTCCGTCCACCGGATCTGCGCAGCTCCGTGTCTTTCTGTCTTGCTGAGCCTCTGATGTTCTTTTCTTTTTCCTCTGTCTGCCTGACAGGTATTCCCTGGGCCGAGCCCAGCCAGCTTCTCCCTCCTTCTGGCTCACTCTGACTAACTTCCTAACCAACCCCCCAGTTTTACCCTATGTGAGGAGTGGCCTAATGAACAGAACCCTTAGCTCCCCCTGGTGGACTGCCGTGTGAAGTGTGTGTGGCTGTGATACCTGGCAGGGTGAACTCCTTTGGTGCCATCAGACGTAACATCACTCCCCCTGGTGGAAGAACGACATTACTGCAACGACCAGGACTCTGGGGTGCTGCAACAGTATTCTAGTGGCTTATTTCAGCTGGACCCTGACCACAAGCAGACAAGGCCACTGAGTAGCTAAAGCTCATAACATAAGCTGATACTAGCGCATTGCCGTGTGAACCTTTTATAGCTGCAGCAACTTCAGGACCTTCCTAGATGACTAATGGGAACTGCCACAGTACCTGAGCATGTAACCCCCGACCTCCAATGAGAGGTCTTATCCCGGGCATGCTCAGAAGGGGAAAAGCAGGACTTAGTCCCAGAGACATCTGCTCGCCGCTGACCAGTACTGGCTACAATGGCTGAGCCTGGAAAAGGAGCAGTAACCATCCGCACAGTATCAGGCTGAGCCAGAGCCAGACGCTGGGACCGAAGTCTTCGCTGAGCAGGCTCCACTGCAGCTGGAGAAGAATGGGAGACCGCAGCGGAGATGGTTCGAGATTCCCCCTGTGTAGAGGCGGGAACTCGACCCCTAACATTACCCCCCTCCTCGGGCCCCCCCCTTCTTGGGCCTCGCTACGCTCGAAAGCAGCAATGAGCCCAGAGGACCTGTCCTCTGGGCCATAACCCTTCCAGTCCACCAAATAGAATTTTTTTGCCACGTACCACCTCGCACCCCAAAATAGTCTTCACCTCGTAATAATCCGTAGATGAACCCGATGTCCCAGCAGATGACTCAGAAAACCGGGACATGTAAACGGGCTTCAAAAGGGGCACATGAAAGGTGTCGGTGATACCTAGGCGTGGAGGAAGGGCCAGATGGTAGACCTCAGGGTTAACCTGTTCGAGGACCTTGAAGGGACCCAAGTAGCGAGGTGCAAACTTAGTGGACTCAACTCGCAGCCTGATGTTACGGGTGGAGAGCCACACCAAGTCGCCAGGAGCAAAGGTCGGAGCGGTGCGCCGATGTGCATCGGCGGAGGACCTCATTATCTCCTTGGAGGCCCCAATTGCATCCTGAGTGTGGTCACAAATGTCCCGTGCCTCCACAGCCCAGTCTGCCACCCTGGAGTCGGTGGAAGATACAGGCAGGGGCACAGGGACGCGCGGATGCTGGCCGTAATTTAGGAAGAATGGAGTCTGACCGGTGGAGTCGGCTACGGCGTTGTTAAGTGCAAACTCCGTCCACAGTAGCAAGGATGCCCAGTCATCCTGCCTGGCAGAAACAAAATGTCGTAAATATGTGACCAGGGTCTGGTTGGCCCTCTCTACCAACCCATTCATCTCGGGATGATATGCCGAGGAGAGATTCAACTCAATACTGAGTAGACGACAAAGCTCTCTCCAGAATCGAGACGCAAACTGGGGACCCCGGTCACTGACAATTTTGTCCGGCATACTGTGTAGGCGAAAGATATGCTTGATGAACAACGCTGCCAGAGCCCGTGCAGAAGGCTATGTTACGGCCAGATACACATACTGTATATAGGGGCTATGTTACGGCCAGATACACATGCATATACTGTATATAGGGGCTATGTTAGGGCCAGATACACATGCACATACTGTACTGTATATAGGGGCTATGTTACAGCCAGATACACATGCGTATACTGTATATATAGGGGCTATGTTACGGTCAGATACACATGCATATACTGTATATATAGGGACTATGTTATGGCCAGATACACATGCACATACTGTACTGTATATAGGGGCTATGTTACGGGCAGATACACATGCATATACTGTATATATAGGGGCTATGTTACGGGCAGATACACATGCATATACTGTATATATAGGGACTATGTTATGGCCAGATGCATATACTGTATACAGGGGCTATGTTACTACCAGATACATATACTGTATATAGGGGCTATGTTACAGCCAGATACACATGCACTTATTGTATATAGGGGCTATGTTACAGCCAGATACACATGCATATACTGTATATAGGGGCTATGTTACAGCCAGATACACATGCATATACTGTACAGGTCCTTCTCAAAAAATTAGCATATAGTGTTAAATTTCATTATTTACCATAATGTAATGATTACAATTAAACTTTCATATATTATAGATTCATTATCCACCAACTGAAATTTGTCAGGTCTTTTATTGTTTTAATACTGATGATTTTGGCATACAACTCCTGATAACCCAAAAAACCTGTCTCAATAAATTAGCATATCAAGAAAAGGTTCTCTAAACGACCTATTACCCTAATCTTCTGAATCAACTAATTAACTCTAAACACATGCAAAAGATACCTGAGGCTTTTATAAACTCCCTGCCTGGTTCATTACTCAAAACCCCCATCATGGGTAAGACTAGCGACCTGACAGATGTCAAGAAGGCCATCATTGACACCCTCAAGCAAGAGGGTAAGACCCAGAAAGAAATTTCTCAACAAATAGGCTGTTCCCAGAGTGCTGTATCAAGGCACCTCAATGGTAAGTCTGTTGGAAGGAAACAATGTGGCAGAAAGCGCTGTACAACAAGAAGAGGAGACCGGACCCTGAGGAAGATTGTGGAGAAGGACCGATTCCAGACCTTGGGGAACCTGAGGAAGCAGTGGACTGAGTCTGGTGTGGAAACATCCAGAGCCACCGTGCACAGGCGTGTGCAGGAAATGGGCTACAGGTGCCGCATTCCCCAGGTAAAGCCACTTTTGAACCATAAACAGCGGCAGAGGCGCCTGACCTGGGCTACAGAGAAGCAGCACTGGACTGTTGCTAAGTGGTCCCAAGTAGAGTTGAGCGACCTTGACCTTTTTAGAGTCGAGCCGGGTTTCGCGAAACCCGACTATCTCAAAAGTCGGGTCGAGTGAAATCGGCCGATTATGACGTAAAGTCGGGATCGACCGAAACACGAAACCCAATGCAAGTCAATGGGGCAGCATAGTCGGCAGTGAGTGGGGGCCAGGAAAACACCTAGAGTGCCCATTTTAATGTCAAAACCATCCATTCTTCTTAATGAAGCTTGTCAAGCGTAATTTACCTTATAATAATTGGAAGGCATTTGAAATTGGGGTTCATTTGGCTAAAGTTGTGGTGGGTAGGGCTGGTTCAAGTAATTAGTGGGCCCAGGAAATCTGGACCACGTCACGGCAGTGGAGCAGGGAGAGGTAAGTATTTCAACTTTGCAAGTGCTGTGAACCTGAGCAAGCAGGGGGGGCCCACTCGTTGGCATTGGCACTGGCACAGGGCCCCTCAAAGTACAGCGGTGTGTTTGCACGGCGGGGGCGCCTCCCACCGGCAGCAACACTTTTGCGTACCATGAGAGGCCCTGTGCCAGTGACGTCGCCAACTAGTATTCCTCCCCCCACCTGATGAAGGAACCTGCACTTTCATCTGCACCTTCCTGTTTGTCCCCGTGTAAGGTGGTATGGTATGCGGGAAGGGGGACCTGAGTTTCAGCAGGGTCACAATCTTGCAGTGTAGCGTGCACGGGAAATGTTGCGTTATGGGTCAATGTACCAGCAGACTCATCTATCACTGGCTGGGCAATGGGCAGGATGAGGAGGAAACACAGATATAGGCCCAAAGAATAAAGTGGGCTAAATGCAGTTCAAAATTGGTAACACAGGACTAATCAGGGGGCATTGCAGTGGAGGACAACTGGAATGAGAGGCTGACACAGAGAGTAGGCCCAAATCAGTAAGTAGTCGAAATGCAGTTCAAAATTGGCAACAGTAGTAAACAGGCGGCACAGCTTTGTTCAGTGGAGGAGAACAGCAAGGAGTGGCAGACACCGATAGTAGGCCCCAACCCAACTAGTAGGCCAAATGCAGTCTAACATTAACAACTACTTAACGAGCGCCTGAAAACGGAATTTCAGGACAGGAAACCAGGAGAACAGCAAGGAGCGGCAGACACCGATAGTAGGCCCCAAACCAACTAGTACGCCAAATGCAGTTGTTCCGTTTAACCACAATTTAATGAGAGCCTGAAGATCGAAGCTCAGGAAAGGCAACCTGGAGAACACCTTGGAGTGGAACACACCATCTCTCTACACCCCATACCCAATTTGTAGGTCTAATGCAGCGTAGTTTCCAACAACTACTAAACGAGAGCCGGAAGATCGAAGCAATGGAGAGGAAACCTGGGGAACACCTTGGAGTGTAACACACCATCTCTCTACACCCCATACCCAATTTGTAGGCCTAATGCAGCGTAGTTTCCAACAACTACTAAACGAGAGCATGAAGATCGAAGCAATGGAGAGGAAACCTGGGGAACACCTTGGAGTGGAACACCCCATCTCTCTACACCCCATACCCAATTTGTAGGTCTAATGCAGCGTAGTTTCCAACAACTACTAAACGAGAGCCGGAAGATCGAAGCAATGGAGAGGAAACCTGGGGAACACCTTGGAGTGTAACACACCATCTCTCTACACCCCATACCCAATTTGTAGGCCTAATGCAGCGTAGTTTCCAACAACTACTAAACGAGAGCCGGAAGATCGAAGCTCAGGAAAGGCAACCTGGGGAACACCTTGGAGTGGAACACACCATCTCTCTACACCACGGAAGGGCTGATTCTTAGGAAGGAAGGCTGTCGGAAAGAAGCAGGGCGCGTCCGAGGGTGATTATATTCTTATTAGGTATATACTCACCCTCGGACGCGCCCTGCTTCTTTATTTGTAATGAATGTTTATTTGCAATGTGGTTTTGACTTACTCTTTTTTTTTGGTAAATAATGATTTTATTATTTTCATTGTTTTGCATCTTCTTGGCAATAATATAAAGAAGACGCGACAGGACAACACTCGGTGGATGCCATATCTGTGTTTAAAATTGAAAAAACCTTTCAGTTAACTACTTGCAGGAGAAAGTTATTGTAGCTGGTGGCCATTTTTAGTACTGTACCAGATTTTTGTTGTATGTGTTTGTTTTTAATGTGAAAATGTCTGCATTTGATATCTCTCCAGTATTTTCTTTTTTATAAGCAAAATACTTATTTTTATATTTTCTGATGTTGGTTCCAGGGGTACACGGGCAGGAGTGGTGTGGTCAGTGGAGGCCTAGTGGAAGGAGTGACCGCAGACAGGCATCGAAGGCCTAAAATAATAACACATGGCTGTAGGCAATTTTAAATTGGTTACAGGGGTACACGGGCAGCAGTGGTGTGGTCAGTGGAGGCCTAGTGGAAGGAGTGACCGCAGACAGGCATCGAAGGCCTAAAATAATAACACATGGCTGTAGGCAATTTTAAATTGGTTCCAGGGGTACACGGGCAGCAGTGGTGTGGTCAGTGGAGGCCTAGTGGAAGGAGTGACCACAGACAGGCATCGAAGGCCTAACATAACAAAAATGTCAATACAATGGTATTGTCAGTGGCAGGCATTGAAGGATGTCAGCGCATAGACTAAACATTGGTGGAGCTGTGAGATAATTTTGCAAGTGGTAGAGCACTGTTTGAGTTGGGGGCGGGGGGAACTGTCTTGTGGCCGGCGGTACAGGCCCAGGGCCCCTCATATTACAACGGTGTGTCTGACGTTGGGTGCGCACCACCACCGCCAGAGACACTTTATTGTACTAGGAGGGACCGAGTGGCAGTGCCGTCGACCAAAAGCGGGCTCACCCACCTCTTCAGACAAACTGCACTCTCACGGGTGCTGTCGCCAAGTGTCGAT
Organism: Ranitomeya imitator; assembly: GCF_032444005.1. Classification (NCBI taxonomy): domain Eukaryota; kingdom Metazoa; phylum Chordata; class Amphibia; order Anura; family Dendrobatidae; genus Ranitomeya; species Ranitomeya imitator. The sequence goes on along the minus strand of NC_091289.1, from coordinate 192,533,011 downwards.
ACCACGGCCCCGTGTGGGGAGTTTGGCCATTTAGTGAGGTGTAAACATGTCGTATGCTGGACAATCAGGTGCAGAAAATTACGAGATTGGAAAAGGCATTCAGAATAGTCCACAGGCAAGACCTTTTCATAGGAAAGCTAGGTTTCAGCCGGGCAAGGTGGGGCAAAAGATTTCGAAATCCAGTTGTGGTTCATTTTAATGAAGGTTAGATCATCTACATTTTGGGTAGCCAGACGAGTCCTTTTTTCTGTTAGTATTGAACCTGCAGCACTGAATACTCTTTCTGATAGGACACTAGCTGCCGGGCAAGCAAGCTCCTGCAATGCATATTCTGCCAATTCTGGCCAGGTGTCTAATTTTGATGTCCAGTAATGAAATGGGAATGACGGTTGAGGGAGAACATCGATAAGGGATGAAAAATAGTTTGTAACCATACTGGACAAATGTTGTCTCCTGTCACTTTGAATTGATACTGCAGTACCTGTCCTGTCTGCGGTCGTAGCAAAATCACTCCACAACCTGGTCAGAAAACCCCTCTGGCCAACGCCACTTCTGATTTCTGCCCCTCTAACTCCTCTGGTCTGCTGGCCCCTGCAGCTCGTGTGAGAACGATCACGGGCGCTGTGTGCAGGGAATGCCAGAAGCAAACGGTCAACAAGAGTTGATTGTTTGGTTGCTAATATTAGTTCCAAGTTCTCATGTGGCATTATATTTTGCAATTTGCCTTTATAGCGAGGATCAAGGAGGCAGGCCAACCAGTAATCGTCATCATTCATCATTTTTGTTATGCGTGTGTCCCTTTTGAGGATACGTAAGGCATAATCCGCCATGTGGGCCAAAGTTCCAGTTCTCAAATCTGCGGTTGTGCTTGGTTGAGGGGCAGTTTCAGGCAAATCCACGTCACTTGTGTCCCTCAAAAAACCAGAACCCGGCCTTGCCGCGCCACCAATTTCCAGTGGCCCCGGAAAAGCTTCCTCATTAAAAATATAATCATCCCCATCATCCTCCTCGTCCTCCTCTTCGCCCGCTACCTAGTCCTGTACACTGCCCTGGCCAGACAATGGCTGACTGTCATCAAGGCTTTCCTCTTCCTCAGCTGCAGACGCCTGATCCTTTATGTGCGTCAAACTTTGCATCAGCAGACGCATTAGGGGGATGCTCATGCTTATTATGGCGTTGTCTGCACTAACCAGCCGTGTGCATTCCTCAAAACACTGGAGGACTTGACACATGTCTTGAATCTTCGACCACTGCACACCTGACAACTCCATGTCTGCCATCCTACTGCCTGCCCGTGTATGTGTATCCTCCCACAAAAACATAACAGCCCGCCTCTGTTCACACAGTCTCTGAAGCATGTGCAGTGTTGAGTTCCACCTTGTTGCAACGTCTATGATTAGGCGATGCTGGGGAAGGTTCAAAGAACGCTGATAGGTCTGCATACGGCTGGAGTGTACGGGCGAACGGCGGATATGTGAGCAAAGTCCACGCACTTTGAGGAGCAGGTCGGATAACCCCGGATAACTTTTCAGGAAGCACTGCACCACCAGGTTTAAGGTGTGAGCCAGGCAAGGAATGTGTTTCAGTTGGGAAAGGGAGATGGCAGCCATGAAATTCCTTCCGTTATCACTCACTACCTTGCCTGCCTCAAGATCTACAGTGCCCAGCCACGACTGCGTTTCTTTCTGCAAGAACTCGGACAGAACTTCCGCGGTGTGTCTGTTGTCGCCCAAACACTTCATAGCCAATACAGCCTGCTGACGTTTGCCAGTAGCTGCCCCATAATGGGAGACCTGGTGTGCAACAGTGGCAGCTGCGGATGGAGTGGTTGTGCGACTGCGGTCTGTGGACGAGCTCTCGCTTCTGCAGGAGGACGAAGAGGAGGAGGAGGGGGTGCGAACGGCTACAGCCAATTGTTTCCTAGACCGTGGGCTAGGCAGAACTGTCCCAAACTTGCTGTCCCCTGTGGACCCTGCATCCACCACATTTACCCAGTGTGCCGTGATGGACACGTAACGTCCCTGGCCATGCCTACTGGTCCATGCATCTGTTGACAGGTGCACCTTTGTGCTCACAGATTGCCTGAGTGCATGGACGATGCGCTCTTTAACATGCTGGTGGAGGGCTGGGATGGCTTTTCTGGAAAAAAAGTGTCGACTGGGTAGCTCGTAGCGTGGTACAGCATAGTCCATCAGTGCTTTGAAAGCTTCGCTTTCAACTAACCGGTAGGGCATCATCTCTAACGAGATTAGTCTAGCTATGTGGGCGTTCAAACCCTGTGTACGCGGATGCGAGGCTAAGTACTTCCTTTTTCTAACCATAGTCTCATGTAGGGTGAGCTGGACTGGAGAGCTGGAGATCGTGGAACTAGCGGGGGTGCCGGTGGACATGGCAGACTGAGAGACGGTGGGAGATGGTATTGTTGCCGCCGGTGCCCTAGATGCAGTGTTTCCTACTACGAAACTGGTGATTCCCTGACCCTGACTGCTTTGGCCTGGCAAAGAAACCTGCACAGATACTGCAGGTGGTGCGGAAAATGGTGGCCCTACACTGCCGGAAGGGATGTTGCGTTGCTGACTAGCTTCATTGGCCGAGGGTGCTACAACCTTAAGGGACGTTTGGTAGTTAGTCCAGGCTTGCAAATGCATGGTGGTTAAATGTCTATGCATGCAACTTGTATTGAGACTTTTCAGATTCTGTCCTCTGCTTAAGGTAGTTGAACATTTTTGACAGATGACTTTGCGCTGATCAATTGGATGTTGTTTAAAAAAATGCCAGACTGCACTCTTTGTAGCATCGGATACCTTTTCAGGCATTGCAGACTGAGCTTTAACCGGATGGCCACGCTGTCCTCCAACAGGTTTTGGCTTTGCCACGCGTTTTGGGCAAGATACGGGCCCGGCAGATGGAACCTGTTGCGATGTTGATGCCTGCTGCGGCCCCTCCTCCTCCGCTTCAGAACTGCTGCCGCCTGCACCCTGTTCCCCCAATGGCTGCCAATCGGGGTCAAGAACTGGGTCATCTATTACCTCTTCTTGTAGCTCGTGTGCAACTTCGTCTGTGTCACCGTGTCGGTCGGTGGTATAGCGTTCGTGATGGGGCAACATAGTCTCATCAGGGTCTGATTCTTGATCAGCACCCTGCGAGGGCAATGTTATGGTCTGAGTCAAAGGACCAGCATAGTAGTCTGGCTGTGGCTGTGCATCAGTGCACTCCATGTCAGATTCAACTTGTAATGGGCATGGACTGTTAACTGCTTCACTTTCTAAGCCAGGGACGGTATGTGTAAAGAGCTCCATGGAGTAAGCCGTTGTGTCGCCTGCTGCATTCTTCTCTGTTGTTGTTTTTGCTGAAGAGGACAAGGAAGCGACTTGTCCCTGACCGTGAACATCCACTAACGACGCGCTGCTTTGACATTTACCAGTTTCACGAGAGGAGGCAAAAGAGCTAGAGGCTGAGTCAGCAAGATAAGCCAAAACTTGCTCTTGCTGCTCCGGCTTTAAAAGCGGTTTTCCTACTCCCAGAAAAGGGAGCGTTCGAGGCCTTGTGTAGCCTGACGACGAACCTGGTCACAGCTCCAGACTTAGGTGCAATATTTTTTTTCCCACGACCAGCTGATGCTCCACCACTACCACTACCCTCATTACCAGCTGACAATGAACGCCCCCGGCCACGACCTCTTCCACCATACTTCCTCATTGTTTTAAAAACGTAAACAAACTAACGGTATTTGTTGCTGTCACACAAATTACACGGTGAGCTATAACTTCAGTATGATTTAGCTACCCCTTTACAGGTGAGTGAGACCACAACGAAAATCAGGCACAATGTTACACACTCTGTTGTTGGTGGCAACAAATGAGAGAGATGCCACACACGCAGGACTGTCACTGAAGCACAAATGTAAATATTAATCTCCCACTGATTTGATTTTTTTTTTTTTTTTAAGGGAGACTTTAGGAAAAAAAAATAATAGAATAAAATGATTTTTTCAGGAAGAATTTAGAAACCAAATAAAACAAAAAAAGCCTTTCTATGGCCCACTGAGTGAGAGATGACGCACACAGGAGTCAGGAGTGGCACACAAGCCCAGAGGCCAATATTTATCTCCCACTGATTGATGTAGTGATTTTTTCAGGTAGATTTTGGAACCCAAATCAAGCTAAAAAAATAATAGGCTTTCTATGGCCCACAATTGGAGAGAGAGAGAGAGATGGCACACCCAGGAGTCAAGACTGGCACACAAGCAGAAAGGGCAATATTAATCTCCCACTGATTTGTTTTGTTTTGTTTTTTTTTAAGGGAGACTTTAGGAAAAAAAAAATAGAATAAAATGATTTTTTCAGGAAGAATTTAGAAACCAAAAAAAGGCTTTCTATGGCCCACTGAGTGAGAGAGGACGCACACAGGAGTCAGGAGTGGCACACAAGCCCAGAGGCCAATATTTATCTCCCACTTTTTTTTTTTGTTCCAGGGAAAATTTATAAACCCAATAAAAAAAATAATAAATAGGCTTTCTATGGCCCACTATCTGAGAGACAGAGAGAGATGGCACGCTTAGGACTGGCACACAAGCCCAAAATTAATCTCCCACTGATTGATTTATTGATTTTTTCAGGTAGATTTTAGAACCCAAATCAAGCAAAAAAATAAATAGGCTTTCTATGGCCCACTGACTGAGAGATGGCACACACAGGGATGGCACTCTAGCAGAAATGTCAATCTTAATCTCCCACAAAAAAAAAAAAAAAAGGAACTGTCCTTCAATTACTATCTCCCTGCAGTAATCTCAGCCAGGTATGGCAGGCAGCTACTATCTCCCTGCCTGCAGTAATCTCAGCCAGGTATGGCAGGCAGCAATAAGGAGTGGACTGATGCACAAATTAAATAAAAAGTGTGGACAAACAAACAAGATAGCTGTGCAGAAAGGAAGGAACAAGAGGATTTGTGCTTTGAAAAAAGCAGTTGGTTTGCACAGCGGCGTACACACAGCAATGCAGCTATCAGGGAGCCTTCTAGGGCAGCCCAATGAGCTACAGCGCTGAGGGGAAAAAAAAAAAAATGTAGCTTCCACTGTCCCTGCACATAGAAGGTGGTGTTGGGCAGTGGAAATCGCTACAGCACAAGCGGTTTGGTGGTTAATGGACCCTGCCTGACGCTATCCCTGCTTCTGACGAAGCGGCAGCAACCTCTCCCTAAGCTCAGATCAGCAGCAGTAACATGGCGGTCGGCGGGAACGCCCCTTTATAGCCCCTGTGACGCCGCAGACAGCAAGCCAATCACTGCAATGCCCTTCTCTAAGATGGTGGGGACCAGGACCTATGTCATCACGCTGCCCACACTCTGCGTTTACCTTCATTGGCTGAGAAATGGCGCTTTTCGCGTCATTGAAACGCGACTTTGGCGCGAAAGTCGCGTACCGCATGGCCGACCCCGCACAGGGGTCGGATCGGGTTTCATGAAACCCGACTTTGCCAAAAGTCGGCGACTTTTGAAAATGAACGACCCGTTTCACTCAACCCTAGTCCCAAGTACTTTTTTCTGATGAAAGCAAATTTTGCATGTCATTCGGAAATCAAGGTGCCAGAGTCTGGAGGAAGACTGGGGAGAAGGAAATGCCAAAATGCCTGAAGTCCAGTGTCAAGTACCCACAGTCAGTGATGGTGTGGGGTGCCATGTCAGCTGCTGGTGTTGGTCCACTGTGTTTCATCAAGGGCAGGGTCAATGCAGCTAGCTATCAGGAGATTTTGGAGCACTTCATGCTTCCATCGGCTGAAATGCTTTATGGAGATGAAGATTTCATTTTTCAGCACGACCTGGCACCTGCTCACAGTGCCAAAACCACTGGTAAATGGTTTACTGACCATGGTATTACTGTGCTCAATTGGCCTGCCAACTCTCCTGACCTGAACCCCATAGAGAATCTGTGGGATATTGTGAAGAGAAAGTTGAGAGACGCAAGACCCAACACTCTGGATGAGCTTAAGGCCGCTATTGAAGCATCCTGGGCCTCCATAACATCTCAGCAGTGTCACCGGCTGATTGCCTCCATGCCACGCCGCATTGAAGCAGTCATTTCTGCCAAAGGATTCCCGACCAAGTATTGAGTGCATAACTGAACATTATTATTTGATGGTTTTTTTGTTTGTTATTAAAAAACACTTTGATTTGATTGGATGGGTGAAATATGCTAATTTATTGAGACAGGTTTTTTGGGTTATCAGGAGTTGTATGCCAAAATCATCAGTATTAAAACAATAAAAGACCTGACAAATTTCAGTTGGTGGATAATGAATCTATAATATATGAAAGTTTAATTGTAATCATTACATTATGGTAAATAATGAAATTTAACACTATATGCTAATTTTTTGAGAAGGACCTGTATATAGGGGCTATGTTACGACCAGATTCACATGCTTATACTGTATACAGGGGCTATGTTACGACCAGATTCACATGCTTATACTGTATACAGGGGCTATGTTACGACCAGATACACATGCACATACTGTATATAGGGGCTATGTTACAGCCAGATACACATGCATATACTGTATATAGGGGCTATGTTACGACCAGATACACATGCTTATACTGTATACAGGGGCTATGTTACGACCAGATACATATACTGTATATAGGGGCTATGTTACGGCCAGTTACACATGCATATAATGTATATAGGGGCTATGTTACAGCCAGATACACATGCACATACTGTATATAGGGGCTATGTTACAGCCAGATACACATGCACATACTGTATATAGGGGCTATGTTACAGCCAGATACACATGCACATACTGTATATAGGGGCTATGTTACAGCCAGATACACATGCATATACTGTATATAGGGGCTATGTTACAGCCAGATACATGCGTATACTGTATATAGGGGCTATGTTACGGCCAGATACACATGCATATACTGTATATAGGGGCTATGTTACAGCCAGATACACATGCGTATACTGTATATAGGGGCTATGTTACGGCCAGATACACATGCGTATACTGTATATAGGGGCTATGTTACAGCCAGATACACATGCGTATACTGTATATAGGGGCTATGTTACGGCCAGATACACATGCGTATACTGTATATAGGGGCTATGTTACGGCCAGATACACATGCGTATACTGTATATAGGGGCTATGTTACGGCCAGATACACATGCACATACTGACATTCTGACAAACACATGAGAGAATAGTAACAGTATTAACTTATTTATGGATGTCCCGTTAATGTTGACACAGTTCACTTGGGTGGTAGCCGGATCTTTGATGCTAGCAGCCCCCCTACCACATACATCATATAGGAAGCCCCCAACAAATCCTCATGTGTCACATGGGAACATCATGAACAAGACTTGATTGCAAAAAAGCATATTTCTGCAATAAAGGTGCTCTCCAGGAAAGGAAAACCTGATGATTTCTATTCAAGGCCCGGTTATTTCATTTTAAAACTCTATTCATAGACAGAAATTTCTTTTTGGAGTTTTCTGTATATTTTCTTGCGAGATAATCATGTTTCTTGTTTACCAGGAGCTCAGACTCCGCCAGGTGCTGTTTACAAGCAGTTGATAATGTCACTCCAGCCCGTATACCGGGGAGCAGATAATGGAGCTGGTTACACACCTAGGGGGTCCGTTCAATAGCCTGAGAGTCAGAATTGGCTGAGGATCTAGAGGAAACTTTACATGAGGCAACAAAAGGGATCAAGGTAGAATTATCAGCTACTGACCCAATGGCTGTGGGAATGGGGATAACAGGAGTGCGAGCAGAGGGCGAGTGCTGCTTATTACACTGCTCACTATGAGGCAAGTGCAATGTGAATTAGGGTAGAAAACACAGGACTAGAGCACAATAGATAGATAGGTAGATAGTTAGAGTCACGACTATTGACAGGTGTCCCGGGATCAGGAGTTCCTTCCCTATCCCTAACACTAGAGGCACCATAGCTCGCCCAGCTCCCCAGATTACTTCTCATGGTGAAGATGCCGGGGCCACGTACCTTGCCTTAGCTCCTGAATCCACCCTTAGTCTGTACCCTGCCCTCACCCAGGGAAGAGGGAAGTAGTAGTAGTGTACCATAATACACCAACCAGACTAACAAAGTAATACGAACACGTGAGAAGGAAAATACCAAACAAACAAATAACAAAGGAATGCATGAGGGAGTGGAGGATGGGGTAAAACCGAAGTAGGAGAAGGGGGAATTATCACACACCCAAAACCTAGCAACAGTCACAGATAAATCTACCAACGGCCTTCTCCTAAAATAATCACGAACAACCTCCAGCATAAGCTAACTCTGACAATGAGGGCTAGTCCGGACCCAGAATATATAGGAGATGGGAGTGGCTAACAGTGAACAGATGAGAGCCTTAATGCAGGAAAGTTTCAGGAGCTCTCAACTGAGCAGATTAACCACTGCATTGCCAAAAGAATTTTAGTTTTAGTTTAGTAAGAACGTGAAATGTTTCTAGTCAGTGCAAGAGCAGGAGAAATCAGACGCTGCGGTCTTCTGGCTCCTTCTAGTCGCGGTAAACCCATGAAAGATAGTGTTAAAGACTGACCTGGTTGGAGTAGTGATATTGCAACCACTAGAGGCAGCACCGGGCAGGTAGAATAGTCTGGAACAGCCAAGGTGTCGATACACAGGAACAGCAATGTAGTTTGAAGGAATAAGCAGGAATCGTAGTCAAGGAAGCCAGAGGTCGTTTACCAGGAGCAATAGTGTCGTTTGAAGGAAGAACATGTGGAAGGAGGCTTGCCTAAAGGCAGGTAGCTCAATAATCACACAAGGAACTGAGAGCAAGGCCAGGTTTAAATAGGGTGTGTAATCAGAATGAGCCAATCAGGAACTCAGGGTGGAAACCAACAGGAAACTCAGGGAGGAGACATCAGCATCAACGTAGGTTCAAGTATTTGGATAAGCACAGAACTGTCCAACAAGCTGAATAGCTCAGAAGGAAGAGCTGCCGACTGGTCTACAGGAGCTGCTAGGTTCGAATCCAGATAGATAGATACAGGTGCTGCTCACAAAATTAGGATATCATAAAAAAGTTAATTTATTTCAGTTATTCAAAAAGTGAATCTCATATATTATATAGAGTCATTACAAACAGAGTGATCTATTTCAAGTGTTTATTTCTGTTAATGTTGATGATTATGGCTTACAGCCAATGAAAACCCAAAAGTCATTATCTCAGTAAATTAGAATAGTTTATAACACCAGTTTGAAAAATGATTGTAAAATCTGAAATGTCGTCCTACTGAAATGTATGTCCAGTGAATGCACTCAATACTTGGTCTTTGCTCCTTTGGCATCAGTTACTGCATCAATGCGGCGTGGCATGGAGGCGATCAGCCTGTGGCAATGCTGAGGGGTTATGGAAGCCCAGGTTGCTTTTATAGCAGCCTTCAGCTCGTCTGCATTGTTGGGTCTGGTGTCTCATCTTCCTCTTGACAATACTCCATAGATTCTCTATGGGGTTAAGGTCAGGCGAGTTTGCTGCCCATCAAGCCCAGTGATACTGTTTTACACCAGGTATTGGTACTTTTGGCCATGTGGACAGGGGCCAAGTCCTGCTGGAGAATTACATTTCCATCACCAAAAGCTTGTCGGCAGAGGGAAGCATGAAGAGCTCTACAATGTCCTGGTAGACGGATGAGCTGACTTTGGTCTTTATAACACACAGTGGACTTACACCAGCAGACGACATGGCTCCCAAACCATCACTGATTGTGGAGACTTCACACCAGACCTCCAGCAGCTTGGATTGTGTCCTCTCCACTCTTCCTCCAGACTCCGGGACCTGGATTTCCAAATGAAATGCAGAATTTACTTTCATCTGAAAACACCTTGGACCACTGACAGCAGTCCGGTTCTTCTTCTCCTTGGCCCAGGTAAGATGCTTCTGGCGTTGTCTATTGGTCATGAGCGGCCGGACACAAGGAATGTGACACTTGTAGCCCATGTCCTGGATTCGTCTGTGTGTGGTGAAGCAATGACTCCAGCAGCAGTCCGCTCCTTGTGAATCTCCCAAAGCGGCCTTTTCTTAACAATCCTTTCCAGGCTGCGGTTATCCCGGTTGCTTGTGCACCTTTTTTTTCTACCGAACTTTTTCCTTCCACTCCACTTTCCATTAATATTCTTGGATCCAGCACTGTGTGAACAGCCGGCTTCTTCAGCAATGACCTTTTGTGGCTTCCCCTCCTTGTGGAGTGTGTCAGTCACGCCTTCTGGACATCTGTCAGGTCAGCAGTCTTCCCCATGATTGTTGAGCTTCTGAAACAGACTAAGGGACCTTTATTAATGCTTAGGAGCCTTTACAGGTGTTTATTATTAATTATTCTAATTTACTGAGATAATGACTTTTGGGTTTTCATTGGCTGTAAGCCATAATCATCAACATTAACAGAAATAAACACGTGAAATAGATCACTCTGTGTAATGACTCTATAGAATATATGAGTTTTGCTTTTTCTATTGAAGAACTGAAATAAATTAACTTTTTGATGATATTCTAATTTAGTGAGAAACAACTGCAGATAATAGAGAGTTTGATAAGACATTGAAGAACAAAAATCACGATGGCAGGAAGAAATGGGTTAATTTCCTTTTTTTGGCAGATGGTTTGCAAAAAGGGATTAGTGCTGCTATCTCTCCAGCAAAAGCTTCCATTCAGATTAAACATGAATAGAATTCTTTGTATATACAAAGAATTAAAGGGAATGTGTCATTGCTAAATGTTTAAAACAAGTTTTCTATTTTAACAAAAAAAATCTTGCAATTTTCACTTTAGCCACTATATGGTCTGTAAAGATCATTTTTTAGCAATTATCAACACATGTAGGATTACCTCTATACACCGTTCACAATACGTGATGTCACAGCTCACCTTCTCCTCCTGTACAATGACTGATAACACCTCTATATACAGTAGATAACACAGGATCCACCATTCACAATAGATGATGTCACAGCTCACCTCCTCCTGTACAATGACTGATAACACCTCTATATACAGTAGATAACACAAGATCCACCATCCAAAATAAGTGAAGTCGCAGCTCACCTCCTCCTCCTTCTGTACAAGGACTGATAACACCTCTATATACAGTAGATAACACAGGATCCACCATTCACAATAGGTGATATCACAGCTCACCTCCTCCTGTACAATGACTGATAACACCTCTATATACAGTAGATAGCACAGGATCCACCATTCACAATAGGTGATGTCACAGCTCACCTCCTCCTCCTCCTGTACAATGACTGATAACACCTCTATATACAGCTGATAACACAGGATCCACCATTCACAATAGGTGATATCACAGCTCACCTCCCCCTCCTGTACAATGACTGATTGCACCTCTATATACAGTAGATAACACGGGATCCACCATTCACAATAGGTGATATCACAGCTCACCTCCCCCTCCTGTACAATGACTGATTGCACCTCTATATACAGTAGATAACACGGGATCCACCATTCACAATAGGTGATATCACAGCTCACCTCCCCCTCCTGTACAATGACTGATTGCACCTCTATATACAGTAGATAACACGGGATCCACCATTCACAATAGGTGATATCACAGCTCACCTCCCCCTCCTGTACAATGACTGATTGCACCTCTATATACAGTAGATAACACGGGATTCACCATTCACAATAGGTGATGTCACAGCTCACCTCCTTCTCCTGTACAATGACTGATAACACCTCTATATACAGTAGATAACACGGGATCCACCATTCACAATAGGTGATATCACAGCTCACCTCCCCCTCCTGTACAATGACTGATAACACCTCTATATACAGCTGATAACACAGGATCCACCATTCACAATAGGTGATATCACAGCTCACCTCCTTCTCCTGTACAATGACTGATAACACCTCTATATACAGCTGATAACACAGGATCCACCATTCACAATAGGTGATGTTACAGCTCACCTCCTCATCTCTATATACAGTACATAACATTCACAGTCTCCGCCTCCCCCTAACACAGTGATGTCTGCACAGGACACAGAGCATGCCCACAACCTCCCACACAGAAGTCCATCCACTGACGTGCATGGTCCATGATACTGCTGTAAAGCACATTTCTAAATGATTTAACCATAAGCTCAGCCAATATGACCAACCTCATAATTATCAGTAGATGATAGAATATGTATCACTTGATGGTTTACAGTATAAAAAAACTATGCACAAATATTTGAATGGTTACAATTTTTGCAACATAGAGAATACAACTTTTTATTTTACATCCTATCCATATTCTGCCAGATCTCGTGTGTGACACAGCAGTGATGCAGGATGGATGTAGAGGTGAAGGTACTGATAATTCACCATCAGCTTTGCATCCTGGACCAATTGGGACCAAAACTGGTGCCCGGTTACAGGGAGATGTAGGCTCCTGATGAAGGATAAACTCTGAATGGCTGCAGCCACCACTGGGGAGAACTCACTATATAGTCATATAGTTGCTACTCTAGAGTTCACTGTGCATGCGTTCATTCTGCCACCACTAGATGGAGCTCAGTGTACATGAATTCATATAGCTGTCACTAGAAGGAGCACACTACACGTGGACTCATAGCTGCCACTGGAGAGAGCTCACTGTACAAGGATTCATGCAGCCACCACTAGAGGGAGCGCACTACACATGGATTCATACAGTACAACGCCACTAGAGGGAGCACACTACACGTGGACTCATAGCTGCCACTGGAGAGAGCTCACTGTACAAGGATTCATGCAGCCACCACTAGAAGGAGCGCACTACACATGGATTCATACAGTACAACGCCACTAGAGGGAGCACACTACACGTGGACTCATAGCTGCCACTAGAAGGAGCGCACTACACATAGATTCATATACTGTAGCTGCCACTAGAAGGAGCGCACTACACATGGATTCATACAACCGCCACTAGAAGGAGCGCACTACACATGGATTCATATAGCTGCCACTAGAAGGAGCGCACTACACATGGATTCATACAACCGCCACTAGAGGGAGCACACTACACATGGATTCATATTGCTGCCACTAGAAGGAGCGCACTACACATAGATTCATATACTGTAGCTGCCACTAGAAGGAGCGCACTACACATGGATTCATATAGCTGCCACTAGAAGGAGCTCACTACACATGGATTCATACAGTACAACGCCACTAGAGGGAACACACTACACGTGGACTCATAGCTGCCACTAGAAGGAGCACACTACACATGGATTCATACAGTACAACGCCACTAGATGGAGCTCAGTGTACATGAATTCATATAGCTCTCACTAGAAGGAGCGCACTACGCGTGAACTCACAGCTGCCACTGGAGAGAGCTCACCACACATGGATTCATACAACCACCACTAGAGGGAGCACACTAGACATGGATTCATGGGGGGGTCGACTCTTGACAGGTCTCTAGAGGGGGGGGAAGGGGGTGGGAGTTTGGTTTGGGACTAAATATGTTTTCTTTAAAAAAGTATTGTACACTGGTATATTGCTGATAACAAAGTATCCCTTTTATTGTTTATGTACAATATTTATGGTTTAAGAAAAAATATCTGATTTAAAAAAAAAAAAAGACATGGATTCATACAACCACCAGTAGAGGTAACACACTAGACATGGATTCATACAACCACCACCAGAGGGAGCGCACTACACATGGATTCATATAGCTGCCACTAGAAGAAGCGCACTACGCGTGGACTCATAGCTGCCACTAGAAGGAGCGCACTACACATGGATTCATATTGCTGCCACTAGAAGGAGCGCACTACACATGGATTCATATTGCTGCCACTAGAAGGAGCGCACTACACATAGATTCATATACTGTAGCTGCCACTAGAAGGAGCGCACTACACATGGATTCATATAGCTGCCACTAGAAGGAGCGCACTACACATGGATTCATATAGCTGCCACTAGAAGGAGCGCACTACACATGGATTCATATTGCTGCCACTAGAAGGAGCGCACTACACATGGATTCATACAACCACCACTAGAAGGAGCGCACTACACATGGATTCATACAACCGCCACTAGAGGGAGCACACTACACATGGATTCATATAGCTGCCACTAGAAGGAGCGCACTACACATGGATTCATATAGCTGCCACTAGAAGGAGCGCACTACACATGGATTCATATTGCTGCCACTAGAAGGAGCGCACTACACATGGATTCATACAACCACCACTAGAAGGAGCGCACTACACATGGATTCATACAACCGCCACTAGAGGGAGCACACTACACATGGATTCATATAGCTGCCACTAGAGGGAGCACACTACACATGGATTCATATAGCTGCCACTAGAAGGAGCGCACTACACATGGATTCATATAGCTGCCACTAGAAGGAGCGCACTACACATGGATTCATATTGCTGCCACTAGAGGGAGCACACTACACATGGATTCATATTGCTGCCACTAGAAGGAGCGCACTACACATAGATTCATATACTGTAGCTGCCACTAGAAGGAGCGCACTACACATGGATTCATACAACCGCCACTAGAAGGAGCGCACTACACATGGATTCATATAGCTGCCACTAGAAGGAGCGCACTACACATGGATTCATACAACCGCCACTAGAGGGAGCACACTACACATGGATTCATATTGCTGCCACTAGAAGGAGCGCACTACACATAGATTCATATACTGTAGCTGCCACTAGAAGGAGCGCACTACACATGGATTCATATAGCTGCCACTAGAAGGAGCTCACTACACATGGATTCATACAGTACAACGCCACTAGAGGGAACACACTACACGTGGACTCATAGCTGCCACTAGAAGGAGCACACTACACATGGATTCATACAGTACAACGCCACTAGATGGAGCTCAGTGTACATGAATTCATATAGCTCTCACTAGAAGGAGCGCACTACGCGTGAACTCACAGCTGCCACTGGAGAGAGCTCACTACACATGGATTCATACAACCACCACTAGAGGGAGCACACTAGACATGGATTCATGGGGGGGTCGACTCTTGACAGGTCTCTAGAGGGGGGGGAAGGGGGTGGGAGTTTGGTTTGGGACTAAATATGTTTTCTTTAAAAAAGTATTGTACACTGGTATATTGCTGATAACAAAGTATCCCTTTTATTGTTTATGTACAATATTTATGGTTTAAGAAAAAATATCTGATTTAAAAAAAAAAAAAGACATGGATTCATACAACCACCAGTAGAGGTAACACACTAGACATGGATTCATACAACCACCACCAGAGGGAGCGCACTACACATGGATTCATATAGCTGCCACTAGAAGAAGCGCACTACGCGTGGACTCATAGCTGCCACTAGAAGGAGCGCACTACACATGGATTCATATTGCTGCCACTAGAAGGAGCGCACTACACATGGATTCATATTGCTGCCACTAGAAGGAGCGCACTACACATAGATTCATATACTGTAGCTGCCACTAGAAGGAGCGCACTACACATGGATTCATATAGCTGCCACTAGAAGGAGCGCATTACACATGGATTCATATAGCTGCCACTAGAAGGAGCGCATTACACATGGATTCATATAGCTGCCACTAGAAGGAGCGCACTACACATAGATTCATATACTGTAGCTGCCACTAGAAGGAGCGCATTACACATGGATTCATATAGCTGCCACTAGAAGGAGCGCACTACACATGGATTCATATAGCTGCCACTAGAAGGAGCGCACTACACATGGATTCATATTGCTGCCACTAGAAGGAGCGCACTACACATGGATTCATACAACCACCACTAGAAGGAGCGCACTACACATGGATTCATACAACCGCCACTAGAGGGAGCACACTACACATGGATTCATATAGCTGCCACTAGAAGGAGCGCACTACACATGGATTCATATAGCTGCCACTAGAAGGAGCGCACTACACATGGATTCATATTGCTGCCACTAGAAGGAGCGCACTACACATGGATTCATACAACCACCACTAGAAGGAGCGCACTACACATGGATTCATACAACCGCCACTAGAGGGAGCACACTACACATGGATTCATATAGCTGCCACTAGAGGGAGCACACTACACATGGATTCATATAGCTGCCACTAGAAGGAGCGCACTACACATGGATTCATATAGCTGCCACTAGAAGGAGCGCACTACACATGGATTCATATTGCTGCCACTAGAGGGAGCACACTACACATGGATTCATATTGCTGCCACTAGAAGGAGCGCACTACACATAGATTCATATACTGTAGCTGCCACTAGAAGGAGCGCACTACACATGGATTCATACAACCGCCACTAGAAGGAGCGCACTACACATGGATTCATATAGCTGCCACTAGAAGGAGCGCACTACACATGGATTCATACAACCGCCACTAGAGGGAGCACACTACACATGGATTCATATAGCTGCCACTAGAAGGAGCGCACTACACATGGATTCATATAGCTGCCACTAGAAGGAGCTCACTACACATGGATTCATACAACCGCCACTAGAGGGAGCACACTACACATGGATTCATATTGCTGCCACTAGAAGGAGCACACTACACATGGATTCATATAGCTGCCACTAGAGGGAGCACACTACACATGGATTCATATAGCTGCCACTAGAAGGAGCGCACTACACATGGATTCATATAGCTGCCACTAGAAGGAGCGCACTACACATGGATTCATATTGCTGCCACTAGAAGGAGCGCACTACACATAGATTCATATACTGTAGCTGCCACTAGAAGGAGCGCACTACACATGGATTCATATAGCTGCCACTAGAAGGAGCGCACTACACGTGGATTCATATAGCTGCCACTAGAAGGAGCGCACTACACATGGATTCATACAACCGCCACTAGAGGGAGCACACTACACATGGATTCATATAGCTGCCACTAGAGGGAGCACACTACACATGGATTCATATAGCTGCCACTAGAAGGAGCGCACTACACATGGATTCATATAGCTGCCACTAGAAGGAGCGCACTACACATGGATTCATATTGCTGCCACTAGAAGGAGCGCACTACACATAGATTCATATACTGGAGCTGCCACTAGAAGGAGCGCACTACACATGGATTCATATAGCTGCCACTAGAGGGAGCACACTACACATGGATTCATATAGCTGCCACTAGAAGGAGCGCACTACACATGGATTCATATAGCTGCCACTAGAAGGAGCGCACTACACATGGATTCATATTGCTGCCACTAGAAGGAGCGCACTACACATAGATTCATATACTGTAGCTGCCACTAGAAGGAGCGCACTACACATGGATTCATATAGCTGCCACTAGAAGGAGCGCACTACACGTGGATTCATATAGCTGCCACTAGAAGGAGCGCACTACACATGGATTCATACAACCGCCACTAGAGGGAGCACACTACACATGGATTCATATAGCTGCCACTAGAGGGAGCACACTACACATGGATTCATATAGCTGCCACTAGAAGGAGCGCACTACACATGGATTCATATAGCTGCCACTAGAAGGAGCGCACCACACATGGATTCATATTGCTGCCACTAGAAGGAGCGCACTACACATAGATTCATATACTGGAGCTGCCACTAGAAGGAGCGCACTACACATGGATTCATATAGCTGCCACTAGAAGGAGCGCACTACGCGTGGACTCATAGCTGCCACTAGAAGGAGCGCACTACACATGGATTCACATTGCTGCCACTAGAAGGAGCGCACTACACATGGATTCATATTGCTGCCACTAGAAGGAGCGCACTACACATAGATTCATATACTATAGCTGCCACTAGAAGGAGCGCACTACACATGGATTCATATAGCTGCCACTAGAAGGAGCGCACTACACGTGGATTCATATAGCTGCCACTAGAAGGAGCGCACTACACATGGATTCATATTGCTGCCACTAGAAGGAGCGCACTACACATAGATTCATATACTATAGCTGCCACTAGAAGGAGCGCACTACACATGGATTCATATAGCTGCCACTAGAAGGAGCACACTACACATGGATTCATATAGCTGCCACTAGAAGGAGCGCACTACACGTGGATTCATATAGCTGCCACTAGAAGGAGCACACTGCACGTGGACTCATAGCTGCCACTAGAAGGAGCACACTACACATGGATTCATATAGCTGCCACTAGAAGGAGCGCACTACACGTGGATTCATATAGCTGCCACTAGAAGGAGCACACAACACGTGGACTCATAGCTGCCACTAGAAGGAGCACACTACACATGGATTCATACAGTACAACGCCACTAGATGGAGCTCAGTGTACATGAATTCATATAGCTCTCACTAGAAGGAGCGCACTACGCGTGAACTCACAGCTGCCACTGGAGAGAGCTCACCACACATGGATTCATACAACCACCACTAGAGGGAGCACACTAGACATGGATTCATAGGGGGGGTCGACTCTTGACAGGTCTCTAGAGGGGGGGGGGGGGAAGGGGGGTGGGAGTTTGGTTTGGGACTAAATATGTTTTCTTTAAAAAAGTATTGTACACTGGTATATTGCTGATAACAAAGTATCCCTTTTATTGTTTATGTACAATATTTATGGTTTAAGAAAAAATATCTGATTTAAAAAAAAAAAAAAGACATGGATTCATACAACCACCAGTAGAGGTAACACACTAGACATGGATTCATACAACCACCACCAGAGGGAGCGCACTACACATGGATTCATATAGCTGCCACTAGAAGGAGCGCACTACGCGTGGACTCATAGCTGCCACTAGAAGGAGCGCACTACACATGGATTCATATTGCTGCCACTAGAAGGAGCGCATTACACATAGATTCATATACTGTAGCTGCCACTAGAAGGAGCGCACTACACATGGATTCATATAGCTGCCACTAGAAGGAGCGCATTACACATGGATTCATATAGCTGCCACTAGAAGGAGCGCATTACACATGGATTCATATAGCTGCCACTAGAAGGAGCGCACTACACATGGATTCATATAGCTGCCACTAGAAGGAGCGCACTACACATGGATTCATATTGCTGCCACTAGAAGGAGCGCACTACACATGGATTCATACAACCGCCACTAGAGGGAGCACACTACACATGGATTCATATAGCTGCCACTAGAGGGAGCACACTACACATGGATTCATATAGCTGCCACTAGAAGGAGCGCACTACACATGGATTCATATAGCTGCCACTAGAAGGAGCGCACTACACATGGATTCATATTGCTGCCACTAGAGGGAGCACACTACACATGGATTCATATTGCTGCCACTAGAAGGAGCGCACTACACATAGATTCATATACTGTAGCTGCCACTAGAAGGAGCGCACTACACATGGATTCATACAACCGCCACTAGAAGGAGCGCACTACACATGGATTCATATAGCTGCCACTAGAAGGAGCGCACTACACATGGATTCATACAACCGCCACTAGAGGGAGCACACTACACATGGATTCATATTGCTGCCACTAGAAGGAGCGCACTACACATAGATTCATATACTGTAGCTGCCACTAGAAGGAGCGCACTACACATGGATTCATATAGCTGCCACTAGAAGGAGCTCACTACACATGGATTCATACAACCGCCACTAGAGGGAGCACACTACACATGGATTCATATAGCTGCCACTAGAAGGAGCGCACTACACATGGATTCATATAGCTGCCACTAGAAGGAGCGCACTACACATGGATTCATATAGCTGCCACTAGAAGGAGCGCACTACACATGGATTCATATTGCTGCCACTAGAAGGAGCGCACTACACATAGATTCATATACTGTAGCTGCCACTAGAAGGAGCGCACTACACATGGATTCATATAGCTGCCACTAGAAGGAGCGCACTACACATGGATTCATACAACCGCCACTAGAGGGAGCACACTACACATGGATTCATATAGCTGCCACTAGAGGGAGCACACTACACATGGATTCATATAGCTGCCACTAGAAGGAGCGCACTACACATGGATTCATATAGCTGCCACTAGAAGGAGCGCACTACACATGGATTCATATTGCTGCCACTAGAAGGAGCGCACTACACATAGATTCATATACTGGAGCTGCCACTAGAAGGAGCGCACTACACATGGATTCATATAGCTGCCACTAGAAGGAGCGCACTACGCGTGGACTCATAGCTGCCACTAGAAGGAGCGCACTACACATGGATTCATATTGCTGCCACTAGAAGGAGCGCACTACACATGGATTCATATTGCTGCCACTAGAAGGAGCGCACTACACATAGATTCATATACTGTAGCTGCCACTAGAAGGAGCGCACTACACATGGATTCATATAGCTGCCACTAGAAGGAGCGCACTACACATGGATTCATATAGCTGCCACTAGAAGGAGCGCACTACACGTGGATTCATATAGCTGCCACTAGAAGGAGCACACTGCACGTGGACTCATAGCTGCCCCTAGAGGGAGCGCACTACACATGGGTTCATACAACCACCACTAGAGGGAGCACACTACACATGGATTCATACAACCGCCACTAAAGGGATCACACTACACATGGATTCATACAACCACCACTAGAGGGAGCGCACTACACATGGATTCATACAACCACCACTAGAGGGAGCACACTACACATGGATTCATACAACCACCACTAGAGGGAGCGCACTACACATGGATTCATACAACCGCCACTAGAGGGAGCACACTACACATGGATTCATATAGCTGCCACTAGAAGGAGCTCACTACACATGGATTCATACAACCGCCACTAGAGGGAGCACACTACACATGGATTCATATAGCTGCCACTAGAAGGAGCGCACTACACATGGATTCATACAACCGCCACTAGAGGGAGCACACTACACATGGATTCATACAACCACCACTAGAAGGAGTGCAATACACATGGATTCATACAACCACCACTAGAAGGAGCGCAATACACATGGATTCATACAACCACCACTAGAGGGAGCACACTACACATGGATTCATATAGCTGCCACTATAATAGGGAGTTCACTGCACATGGATTCATACAGCCGCCATTAAATGGAGCGCATTGCAAATGGAGTTATACAGCCACCACTAGAGGGACATTACTGCAAATGTATTCATACAGCTGCCACTAGAGGGAGTGCACTACACATGCATTCATACAGCCACCGCTGAAGGGATCTCACTGCACATGGAACCATACAGCTGCCACCAGAGGGAGCTAATTTTATACTTAAAGGGGTTTTCCGGTCTTAAGCTACTTCACATTGTGAGGATTCTCCGATGTAGTCCCTATACTATACTATATAGAAACATCATTTTTTACCATGAGAACCCATGGGTGAGGGTAGAATATGGTGCAGTATGCCCTGTATGGTACAGCAGAAGGTACAGGTTGGAGACATCTATCATTCAGGCCAACTGTTCCAAATTTGCAGGCCCTCTTCTGATTTCATATCTTCATAGTTTCACATTTACGATGAGTTTTTAGGGGCCTGACAACATGTTTAAAACTCAATCATCATCAGGTTTCACAATACAAACTCCTTACATTATCACACAGATCTTAAACCCAATGGGGCTAGTGTACTTACTGTGAAAATCTATGTCTGAATGGGAGTGCAATCCTGACAGCTAAAACATGACTCCTAAAATGCTTATTATAATTTCAAGAGGTAAAATTTTTAAACAAGATGATACAGCCATTTTATCAGAGATTTTCACAGTAAATACACCGGCCTTGTCAGGTCTAAAATCTACATAATCATGTAGGCAGTTTATATTATGAAATCTTATGAGAAATGAGCTTTAAAAATTCTGACAGGCGACAAAAAAAGTCATCGTAAAAATTCAGAGCTCTGAAGATTAATTAATTATTAAACGCCCAGAATGAAAATGTTACAACGTCACAGCGCTTGTTTATCCCAATGATTGTTACATTGTTACAATCTGAGCTGGAAGAAATCTCCCGCTTTGTGTCAAATGTCTAATTTGTTTACAAAACGCATCTCTCCGGAGGCCGCTGCTCTCGGGGATGTTACTTTCATGTATCTGATCTCGGTTTTTACTTTTTGACAAGAGTTTTGACATTGTTTATTTTTGGTTCTGCATAATTAACAAGTGGAAAGTCGTCTCTGTCAAAGCTGCCTTTTTTTTTTTTTTCTCTATTGTACTTTTTTATAGATACAGTTTACTGTTAACCCAGGAGTAGAGGGTTATGGTAATGAGAGCTGACATTTCCTCACATGTCGTTCTGTCTCATCTCTGATCCTCCCAGAACAGCCCCGGACAAGTTCTTGGAATGTTCAGAATTTCATACATTGCAAATCTGACAATTATTTTCATACTGAAAGCCAAAAAGTCAGAGGAAGTTGGCAATGAAAAACCAAATAGGTAAAGAGCAGTAAAAAATAAAATCCGTTTTCCTGCAGTGGTCATATAACATGTCGGCCATTCAAATTAATGGCAGGCGGGAGACGGGTGCTTCAGATCTCTATGAGAGCACTTTAGCTAACATAAGGGCACCAAGTGGGCGATCTCATCTGCTCCACCGTCCTCATACCCTATAATAATAGGAATACAGAAAGGACTTATCTCCCGGAGAAAATCCCTCTAGGCCATTTCACCAAGTGATAGGGCAATCTTCAGGTATGAAAGTCCCTGGCAATTCTAGAATTTGCTCCAGATGAGGCTACTTTCACACTGGCGTTTTTTTGAATACATCACAATGCGTCGTTTAGGGGAAAAAACGCATCCTGCAAAGTTGTTTGCAGGATGCGTTTTTGCCCCATAGAGTAACATTACCGACGCATTGCGACGTATTGTCACACATCGCAACCGTCGGGCGACGGTTGCGCCGTGTTGTGGCGGACCACCGGGAGCAAAAAAACGTTAAATGTAACGTTTTTTGCTGCCGACGGACCCCACCTCCCCGCACTTCACAATGGGGCAGCGGATGCACCGGAGAAATGCATCCACTGCACCCGTTGTGCGGCGCATCAAGCGCTAGCGTCGGAATCTCGGCCCGACGCAATGCGACGGGCCGAATCCGACGCTAGTGTGAAAGTAGCCTTATTTTTTTTTAACACTGGTCAAGTTTACTCGCTCACAGTAGTGTGAGTACTATCCTATTAAATAATGCAACAATTTGCAGCAAAATCAGCACGTGTTAGGCTAAGTTCACACTGTGCGATTTTGCTGCTTTTTTTATGCTAATTTTTAGCTGCGTTTTACACTACCAGCAAAGTCTATGAGATTTCAGAAACCTCATGCACCCGCATCAAAAACGTGGCAAAAAAAAACAAGGAAAACACGCAGCTTTTTTCCTGCTAAGAGATCAGTTTTTTTGCAAAAAAAAAACGCTGAAAAATCACCTAGTGTGAACTTATCCTTACAGATTTTGCTGCAGATTTAGTATCAGTTTGCTACGGATGAAATCCTAAGTGGTGATCCACAACATTTCCTTGCTTAGAAATTCCTATGTATAGATTTTTCTACTGTTGGGCGGTACTTTGTTGCAATTTTTTTTTTCTTTTTTTTTCTTCAGGCCCAAAAACCTAAAGAAATCTGGTTGTGTTAATTGAGAATTTTGCAGTGAATTGATCTCTGGATTTCATTGTATGCCAATTCTGCGACACATAAGGCATTATGGAGGCTATAAAGTCTGTGGGATGTCTAGAATTTGCTGCTCACTTTCTGTGACAAGTTTCTGTGACTTTTCAATGCTTTTTACGCTATAATATCGGCATAAAAGCTTCAGTGAATCATCCCATTGTGTAAGCAGTAAGTCATTGATCCTGGCAAAAAAAATGTGCACCAAAATCAGCTACAAAATCCTCAGATTTCGCTAAAGTGATTTATTTTTTGCGTTTCTTTGCAGTGAATTAAATGTGGATTTAGGACAGGTTTAATAAACTAGACAACAAATCAGCACCAAAATCTGCTCCGACATGTGCACGGTACATACAGCGTTCATTGCAGATTTTGTTGAAGATTAGTTTGCAGTTTGAGCTGCCGTCATGGTGAATGTGCATGGAAACCCTAGCAGAGCATCATTGGACAGACGGTTCTCAAGCCACCAACATCAGCAGATCCCAGAGATCTCCTGGCCTACACGCCTTAACCCTATATATGGATCTGAATTACAGGATGGTCCCCTAGGTTGCATTCATGGAGTGGCTGCCAGCCGGTGGACAAGCTGGGTCAAAACCAGAGAAGTCAGGTACAAGACAAGATCAGTAGCTGGAAACATGGTCAGGAGATAGATGAGGCCCAGGACCAGAATTATGGAGTCAGAAGCAAAATAATCATCAGGCAATTGGAGGGTTAAGTCAGTCCATGGTCAGTAACAGAATCTAGCAAGCAGGAACAGAGCTGCGCTGTAGGGGAATCAACCAAAGTCAGTGGTAACTTATAACTAGCAGACTACAAGGAGGTTAAATAGAGTGTGGCTCCAGACAAAGCCCACAGAGAGAGCTAATTACTCCTGCTGAATAGTGGCATGGTGTGGCACTGCAAGTCCCAGCCTCACCAGTACAGTTTGCTGAACTGTGCCTGCATTTCCGCCCACTCCATCATCATCACTGTCCGCAGTGCAGAAGCAGAGGACATTGGAGCAGGTTCACACAAAGGTGTCTCAGCTGTGGATCCCATGCATCTCTTTGCAGTCAATGATAATGGGAATGATTGATCGTCTCCAACATTCCGGTTCATAGACATGTCTTTACCAGAATTTTAATAGGAAGCATGCAACCAAAATTCTACACCCAATATCTGCTGTGTGACTCCATCTTAAAGGGTTATGCCAAAAATAGAAGGAGGAGCATGAGGGAAACGTTACTGATGGCTGGAGGTCTTACAAGAACAGGATATATCACAGAACCATGTTCTCGGGATCGCTAGTAGTCCCAGGGATCAGTACATTTTTTGAATTACCTCTTCTGACAGTCGCAGCATTTGCTCCAGTTTTGCTACCAAAATCAGAATTGGATCCAAAAATAAGAAAGTGTATCGGTTCTTTTTTAATACTTCCCTTTCCTTTTAGGACAAGTCCTACAGTAGTTTTGGCTTCAGAATCTGCATCCTGTTTCGGTGGTATTTAAGGAACATAGTCCGCTTGCTCTTTTAGTCACCTCCGGCCGCCACTGATAAAATAACATTTGACAATTTTTAGACTCGGTGTAGTTTTTGGACGTCAAACAAAATGCACATATTAAATGGCACAAAATAAAAACTGCCACTAAAAATGCAGATAAACGCTCCAAAGGAAGGAGGAGCACATTAATATTCCTTATGTAATAGATTGTAGAATTCTGGGAGGGCATTTTTTTTTATTATTCATGTTCACATGAACAACAAAACAATTAGAAAATACATAACAAGTCCTCACAGAACCTTCCTCCATTCACCGCCTGTGATGTTTCCAGTAAATGTGTCGCTGTTCGCCTGGTAAGAATTGTGAGATACATTAATTCCCTATCGCTAATCTCCCGGTGAATTCGTGGAAGACGTGGCAGAGAGAGTTTGACAAGTGAAGAGATGATAATAGGAAGAGTATGGAAAAGAGTAACAGGATAATAGATTGTTTGACAGGTATAGAAAGCAAAGCAAGACAGCGTCAGAGCAGAGAGCGAGCGAGTCACCGCCAGAATAGAGGGACAAGGAAGGGAAGGGCACCGAGGTCACAATGCGGACCCCACACTACACCGAACAGTCCCTCACTACTTTCAAGACCACACTCGCCACAGCTAAACAAACCTAGTTCTCATCTCTCATATCCTCCCTGTCTCACAACCCTAAACAGTTATTCAACACCTTCAACTCTCTCCTCCGTCCCCCAGCACCTCCTCCCTCACCACTTATCTCCACTGAAGACTTTGCCTAATTTTTCAAGCAGAAGATTGAGAACATCAGAGACTAAAACTGTCGACAACCCCCAGAGCCCTTCCTCCCGACTTCCCAGCCCTCCACCTCCAAAACCAACTTCTCCACCATTACAGAAGATTGACTCTACTCTCAAGATCACATCTCACCACCTGTGCACTTGACCCGATCCCTTCCCAAACCTCACCACAGTCTTCATCCCAACCCTAACCCATCTCTTCAACCTATCACTAACAACTGGTGTTTTCCCCTCAAGCTTTAAACATGCCTCCATCACACCTATCCTCAAAAAGCCCTCTCTTGACCCATCCTCTATATCTAGCTATCGCCCTATATCACTTCTCCCCTATGCCTCAAAACTACTGGAACAACACGTTTACCTTGAACTGTCCTCCCATCTCTCTTCTTGCTCCCTCTTCGACCGCTTACAATCTGGCTTTTTGTCCCACCACTCCACTGAAACTGCCCTAACTAAGGTCACCAATGACCTAGTAACTGCCAAGAGCAAGCGACACTACTCTGTCCTCCTCCTCCTGGACCTGTCGGCTGCCTTTGACACAGTGGACCATTCCCTATTATTACAGACCCTCTCATCCCTTGGCATCACAGACTTGGCCCTATCCTGGATCTCATCATACCTAACAGACCGGACATTCAGCGTCTCCCACTCACACACCACCTCCTTACCTCGCCCCCTATCTGTCGGAGTCCCGCAAGGTTCAGTCCTAGGGCTCCTGCTCTTCTCCATTTACACCTTTGGCCTGGGACAGCTCATGACACACAGCTGATGACACACAGATCTACATCTCTGGACCAGATATCACCTCTACTAACCAGAATCCCTCAATGTCTGACCACTATTTCATCCTTCTTCTCCACTAGATTTCTGAAACTCAACATGGACGAAACAGAATTCATCATCTTTCCCCCATCTCACGCGACCCCCCCAGCGAACCTATCCATTACAGTAAACGGCTGCCCAATCTCCCCAGTCCCACAAGCTCGCTGCCTCGGGGTAATCCTTGACACTGATCTCTCCTTCAAACCACATATCCAAGTCCTTTCCACTTCCTGCCGACTTCAACTCAAAAATATTTCACGGATCCGTCCATTCATAGTAACATAGTAACATAGTAACATAGTTAGTAAGGCCGAAAAAAGACATTTATCCATCCAGTTCAGCCTATATTCCATCATAATAAATCCCCAGATCTACGTCCTTCTACAGAACCTAATAATTGTATGATACAATATTGTTCTGCTCCAGGAAGACATCCAGGCCTCTCTTGAACCCCTCGACTGAGTTCGCCATCACCACCTCCTCAGGCAAGCAATTCCAGATTCTCACTGCCCTAACAGTAAAGAATCCTCTTCTATGTTGGTGGAAAAACCTTCTCTCCTCCAGACGCAAAGAATGCCCCCTTGTGCCCGTCACCTTCCTTGGTATAAACAGATCCTCAGCGAGATATTTGTATTGTCCCCTTATATACTTATACATGGTTATTAGATCGCCCCTCAGTCGTCTTTTTTCTAGACTAAATAATCCTAATTTCGCTAATCTATCTGGGTATTGTAGTTCTCCCATCCCCTTTATTAATTTTGTTGCCCTCCTTTGTACTCTCTCTAGTTCCATTATATCCTTCCTGAGCACCGGTGCCCAAAACTGGACACAGTACTCCATGTGCGGTCTAACTAGGGATTTGTACAGAGGCAGTATAATGCTCTCATCATGTGTATCCAGACCTCTTTTAATGCACCCCATGATCCTGTTTGCCTTGGCAGCTGCTGCCTGGCACTGGCTGCTCCAGGTAAGTTTATCATTAACTAGGATCCCCAAGTCCTTCTCCCTGTCAGATTTACCCAGTGGTTTCCCGTTCAGTGTGTAATGGTGATATTGATTCCCTCTTCCCATGTGTATAACCTTACATTTATCATTGTTAAACCTCATCTGCCACCTTTCAGCCCAAGTTTCCAACTTATCCAGATCCATCTGTAGCAGAATACTATCTTCTCTTGTATTAACTGCTTTACATAGTTTTGTATCATCTGCAAATATCGATATTTTACTGTGTAAACCTTCTACCAGATCATTAATGAATATGTTGAAGAGAACAGGTCCCAATACTGACCCCTGCGGTACCCCACTGGTCACAGCGACCCAGTTAGAGACTATACCATTTATAACCACCCTCTGCTTTCTATCACTAAGCCAGTTACTAACCCATTTACACACATTTTCCCCCAGACCAAGCATTCTCATTTTGTGTACCATGAATCTGCAAAAACCCTAGTCCATGCCCTCATCATCTCTCGCCTCGACTACTGCAACCTCCTGCTCTGTGGCCTCCCCTCTAACACTCTCGCACCCCTCCAATCTATTCTAAACTCTGCTGCCCGACTAATCCATCTGTCCCCCCGCTATTCCCCGGCCTCTCCCCTCTGTCAATCCCTTCACTGGCTCCCCATTACCCAGAGACTCCAGTACAAAACCCTAACCATGACGTACAAAGCCATCCACAACCGGTCTCCTCCATACATCTGTGACCTCGTCTCCCGGTACTTTCCTGCACGCAACCTCCGATCCTCACAAGATCTCCTTCTCTACTCCCCTATTATCTCCTCTTCCCACAATCGTATACAAGATTTCTCTCGCATATCACCCCTACTCTGGAACCCTCTACCGCAACACATCAGACTCTCACCTACCATCGAAACCTTCAAAAAGAACCTGAAGACCCACCTCTTCCGACAAGCCTACAACCTGCAGTAACCACCGATCAACCAAACCGCTGCACGACCAGCTCTACCCTCAACTACTGTATCCTCATCCATCACTTGTAGATTGTGAGCCCTCGCGGGCAGGTCCTCTCTCCTCTTGTATCCTCACCCATCCCTTGTAGATTGTGAGCCTTCACGGGCAGGGTCCTCTCTCCTCCTGTATCCTCACCCATCCCTTGTAGATTGTGAGCCCTCGCGGGCAGGGTCCTCTCTCCTCCTGTATCCTAACCCATCCCTTGTAGATTGTGAGCCCTCGCGGGCAGGGTCCTCTCTCCTCCTGTATCCTCACCCATCCCTTGTAGATTGTGAGCCCTCGCGGGCAGGGTCCTCTCTCCTCCTGTATCCTCACCCATCCCTTGTAGATTGTGAGCCCTCGCGGGCAGGGTCCTCTCACCTCCTGTATCCTCACCCATCCCTTGTAGATTGTGAGCCCTCGCGGGCAGGGTCCTCTCTCCTCCTGTACCAGTTATGACTTGTATTGTTCAAGATTATTGTACTTGTTATTATGTATACCCCTCCTTACATCTAAAGCGCCATGGAATAAATGGCGCTATAATAGTAAATAATAATAGAAGATAGTTGAAATACCTCATTAGCCAAAATATTTGCATAGTGCAAAAAAACACGTGAACTATTACTACTGGTTGCATAATGATAATCAGAGAGCAATAAGAAAGCTTACATATTTTTGCAAACTGATGTTATGATTGGACCTGATGTCCCTTATAAATATTTGCCTAGTTGGAAAAAATATGCCACCTTGTTTAACAAAGCTAATATTGCTTAAATGATAATTGAGTAGCAATGAAAAAACTTACATATTGTGCAGACTGGAGAAATTGAGTGACCCTGGTGCCCCGACGTACGTTTCACCCTTTTGCTTCATCAGGGAGTATGAATCCAGAATTCAGAATCTGATGCAAATTTGCATTGGAATTGCAAAGTTGTAAAAACTATTTTCTTGCAACTCCTCATTGTTCTCAAGAGCGGATGGATTTTAATACTATAGTTTACTGCTCGTTGGCTATGTTACCAGCTATTTCTGCAGTCTATCAGCAGTGGCTGGTTTTCTAAGGATGTAGGTCTTTGCTATATAAAGTGTGCAAGCACTGGGACATTGGACAATTTGGACAATCCGAGCAACCATGCCTTCGAACTGTCAATATTCAAGGGGATCATCCCCTGGTCAATTAGGAAGACGTGCGGTTATGGAACGGTGCGCTCCAGAACTGCAATCTTAAGAAAAGCTCTGTAATATACTAATGTAGTACAATATTTGCACAGGGAAAAGCCTGACAAATGTACTACACCCCCATTATTTTGGTTTTAGGCAATAATTGCTTTATTAAATTACTTCCTACTATTTCTCTAATATTTTTCTGACTTAATGATTTATAGGTAAATGATATAATTATGGCTACACGCAGCGGCCACTAGGGGGAGCTCACTGGCTATGGATTTATCCAGTTAATATTGACATCAATGGGAGGTGTATTCGTCTGTATGCAGTGAGCTCCACCTAGTGGTTGACCATACAGGTACCTGGATTCATCACTCCACAGCGATATGCCATTTATTCCCACAAAACTATATATCTGTCTGCTCAGCTTGTAGAAATGATTGATTCTGATCAATGCAAATATGTTCTATTGATCGGGACAAGTTTACGACGTTGTAATTATATTCAGCTGTTACTAATTAAACGCTACATTTGCAGCGTCCGAAAAATAGATATTCATACATCATTAACATATAGAGTTGTCATGCATGAGCCTCGCCTTCAGAATATTATTAATCATGCAATCAATGTGTCGATACTTTTATATGGGTTGGTGAATGTGTAAATCGGGGGGTTTAATTCGCTCTTCTATAAGGAAAATGTAAATCTAGAGAGGACGATACCTATTGTGACCAACAGGTGGCACTGCAGATACCTGGATTCACACTCCACATTGCTATGAGCCTGGATGTGCTCAGCTGCAGCGCCCCCTGTGCACTGTGCAGGAAGTGCACTGACTGAGGTCATGTATGGAGATGTTAGTGCACTGGACACAAAACTGGGTAGTTCAGATTTAGGAGATTTCTGTTCCTGCTGATAATCTGCACTGTGGACTGCACAGATTCCTGAATGTTAATGCTGCATGGTCAGGAGTGCACGGGTAGAAGATGCCCCTGAGCATAGGAGGACCCCAGTATTATTTATGGCACCTCAGATGGGGACCATGTTATAGATTTAAAATGGGTCCAAGGAACCAGGAGCTCCTGGAACAGATTTGCAATGGTGCTTTTGTAGCCGTAGACCCTGTTATTTGCAATGGAGCCCAGATCACTGGAGGTCCTGTAACATTTTTAATGAGACTTGTCATATAATTAGTGGGGGCACCTGTCACAAATTTGCGATGGATCCCAGCAGAGGGTCCCTCTTACAGAATTGCAGTCGGCTCAAGTATCGGAACCGTGTTACATATATGCGATGGGACCCGAGTATATGAGGGCACTGTCACTTCTTTGCCATGGGGCTCTGGGGGGAGGGGGGCATATGTTACAGATTTGCAATGAGGCCCAGTAATTCAGGATTTGCCTCTTTATCTTGTGATGCAGTGATACATTCCCTGCAGCTGCAATACTGCAAAATTAACAATTAGCGTCGTAAGGAAATGATGTTGTTTCATTGCAGTTACAATTATTATGTATTAGTCTCATACATTAGTAACATTTCTTACAGCGGCAGCTTGCTACAATGTGTCAGTTTAGGGCTCAGCACGGTCACTGTCGTGGGGGTGTATTTGACACAGATCTTTTCCTCACTTCCTACTTCTGATCACTCTCCTGCTCTTGTCTTATACGCCTCTAAAACATCTCTAAAATTCGACCATTTATTACTTTCGACTCTGCAGAAACTCTGTGGCTCTTATTCATTCTCGCCTGGACTATTGTAACTCTCTACTAATCTGTCTCCCTGTTACTAAACTCTCCCCGCTCCAATCCATCCAGAATGCAGCTGCCAGGAGAATATTCCTCTCCAGCTGCTACACCGATGCCTCTACCCTGTGCCAGTCATTACACTGGTTACCCATCCACTACAGATTTCAATCTAAAATGATCTCGCTCACCCACAAAGCGCTCCATGGTTCAGCACCACCCTACATCTCAGGACACAGGACCCTCACTCCTCCCATATCTGGTGAACTATGTGATACCTTTTAATGTCTTTATTGTCATGTAAAGTGCTGCAGAATATGCTTGCGCTTCAGAAATCAAAATTACAATTATTATTTTTTAATAGTAATGGGCTAACCTGAACAGTAACGTTCAGGGTCTGTACCGAACACCTAGTGGTCGGGCACTCGACCCCGAACACAGACTTCTCCAGAAAGTCCGTGTTACTGTTTGGGTTCAGCACCACGAACATTGAGTGTTTCTCACGTTGTCATGTGCATGACAGCGTGAGAAACACCGGCGGCTCTGATCAGTGGTAAGATTATTACCGCCAGTCAGAGCGCCGCGGTTCCCCCTCTGTCAGAATGAGCCAGCAGCTTGTGGCTATGTGCACACGTTACGGATTTTGCTGCGGATCCACAGCAGATATGCAGCTGCGGATCTGCAGCAGCTTTCCATGCGTTTACGGTACAATGTGCCCCGTATTCACATGTAAAGCGCCATGGAATAAATGGCGCTATAAAAATGTATAATAATAATAATAATAATAATGTAAACATATGGAAACCGCATTCCGAAGGGCACATGCTGTGGAAAAAAACACGTGGAAACGCTGCGGGTTACATTCCGCAGCATGTCAATTCTTTGTGCGGATTCCCCTGCGGTTTACACCTGCTCCGCAATAGGAATCCGCAGGTGTAAAACCGTAGGTGGAATCTGCACAAAATCCGCATAAAAACCACGGTAAATCCGCAGGTAAAACGCAGTGCCTTTTACCTGCGGATTTCTAAAATCCACTGTTGGAAAAATCCGCAGTGCTCAAAACTACGTGTGCACAGACCCAAAAAGTTTACTGCCGGTCACAGGCGTCTGTTGATGAGAGAGTACTACTCCTATCAGTCTATGTCTGCTGTTGCTGAAAACAGCGAGAGCAGGTGCCACCGATGGGAGTATTCATCAGCCGGCGCTTGTGCTATAAATAAATAAATAAATATTTTTAAAAAATGACATGAGGTCTCTTCTATTTTTGATAACTAGCGAAGGCAAAACTGGCAGCTGCAGGCTGCAACCGTCAGCTGTCAGCTTTATTATGGCTGGTTATCAAGAATAGAGGGGTCTCCAAGACATTTTTTTTAACAATTTAAATAATTTAAAAAATAATGTCGGGTCCCCCCTCATTTTTGACAACCAGTCAAGCTAAAGTGAACAGCTGGGGGCTGGTATTCTCAGGCTGATAAGGGGCCAAGGATATTTGTACCCTCAGTCTAAAAATAGCAGCTCACAGCGGCCCCAGAAAAGGTATATCTATTAAATAATTTAAAAAAACAGCATGGGGACCCCTCTATTCTTGATAATAATCCATGATAAAGCTGACAGCTGAGGGTTGCAGCCCACAGCTGTCAGTTTTACCTTTGCTAGTTATGAAAAATAGAAGAGACCCCAGGTCATTGTATTTATTTATAGCATGTTTTCAGTGACAGCACGCGGAGGCCACTGGGAGTGGAACGTTCTTATCAGCCGAACCCCTTCACTTTTTTACCACTGGTCGCAGTTCCTGGCTCACGCTGTCATTTGCCAGCGTGGGAACCACAGCTCTCTGACCGGCGGTAATAATCTTACCACTGATTAGAGCCTGTGTTTGTCGCAGACAATGGATGTTTGGGCCCCCCATTCATCTGAATAAGGTCTGGGTTTGGGATCGGGTACCGTTCTAGTACCTGAAGCGAACTTTTGTTAGGTGTTTGGCTGAACCTGCCGGACCAGAACATCCACGGGTTCACCCATCACTATTTGTTATTATTAATGTACTCAAAACAGTAGCACTAATTGATACAATGTATCAGTGGGGAGCATTAGCACCGGAGGCAAAAGGAGGGAAGTGCATGATGACAAGAAGTATTCCATATAACGACAGCAAGCAGAGATCTTGAAAAGGATCAAAACACTGATTTTATTACGAAACATAAGTTTGAAAAGTCATTTTAGGAACGAAAAAAAATATGTAAATACAGGAGTCCTATCATGATTGTCACGCCTTATAAATTAATGCAGGGATTAGAACATGTCATTTCTGTAACCTTCAGATACACCCAATATAGGCTGTATATATATATATATATAATCTGTATCCTCTGCAGCGGCCACTGCTGGTGAGATGTGGTATTACATGCAGGTCATTAGGATGACTGTCCAATTATGTAATACACCGGATGATCCAGGTCTGTCAGTGCGATTGCGAGCGCTGCGCCTGGGAAATATTGGTCCTGATAAAACAATCCCTTTAAATGCATTATTTTCCCCTGTAGAGAATCCTAATGATGACACTTGTGCTCCCATTCTCGCATACCGTGACGCATTTACTGCGTTTGTATAACATGCAAAGGGAAATGGAAAAAATCTGCAGTAAATAAATGAACGGGTGAATAAGCGAATGAGACCCGATGCAGAAGAGGCTGATTGTTAAAGGAACGATAATGGTGAACTTAGAGGCAGGATCTGGATGATGGATTGTGACAGGCAAAAGGTGACGGAATTAGAAAGGCAACACTTGGTGTAAAGAAGGAGAGAGAGAATGAACTGGTAAATGAGGAAGGATGTGACAGGTGAATGGGAAAGTGACAGCTGTGGAGTCTGCGGAGTAATGAGAGAAAACACTGTGCTGGGGAGACAGAGGCTCCTCTCCGCGGAGCAGCAGAAGCCTTCACATTACTGCGCCCCATGTTTTCCATTATTTACTAATGTACCATTTTTCTGACTTACACCCGCCCTTCACCATGCTGTGATGTTAATTACACCCAATCACATGTTGTTCCGACCTATAAATACAGGTTTCACCAAGACACTAGCCAGAGGTAAGTGATCACACTGGGCAGTCAGGTCAGGGACCCATCCGATCCATGAGATTACCTTGACGCTGGTGGATGGGCTCACAATTATTGGCTAAATTGTGTTTTTTTAAAATAAAATTTCAAAAGCCATTATGCCATTCCCACTTCATGTACTTCACCTCGACTTTCCTTAGAGCGATTCACTGCAACCTTGTTCTTTATTTGCTATAAATAACCTATCATGTCAGATTTGTGGGGGTCTGACACCTGGACCATCATAAAGCGGTCATCGGCTATTATGGTGGTTGCACATAAACAGTTTACATCACTGTGTAGTGGCGTACTCTGCAGCTCAGCTCCTATTAAAGTGACTGCACCAGCAGAATAGTGAGTGCAGCTCTGGAGTATAATACAGGATGTAACTCAGCATCAGTAATGTTATGTATGTACACAGTGACTGCACCAGCAGAATAGTGAGTGCAGCTCTGGGGTATAATACAGGATGTAACTCAGGATCATAGTAACATAGTAACATAGTAACATAGTTAGTAAAGCCGAAAAAAGACATTTGTCCATCGAGTTCAGCCTATATTCCATCATAATAAATCCCCAGATCTACGTCCTTCTACAGAACCTAATAATTGTATGATACAATATTGTTCTGCTCCAGGAAGACATCCAGGCCTCTCTTGAACCCCTCGACTGAGTTCGCCATCACCACCTCCTCAGGCAAGCAATTCCAGATTCTCACTGCCCTAACAGTAAAGAATCCTCTTCTATGTTGGTGGAAAAACCTTCTCTCCTCCAGACGCAAAGAATGCCCCCTTGTGCCCGTCACCTTCCTTGGTATAAACAGATCCTCAGCGAGATATTTGTATTGTCCCCTTATATACCTATACATGGTTATTAGATCGCCCCTCAGTCGTCTTTTTTCTAGACTAAATAATCCTAATTTCGCTAATCTATGTGGGTATTTTAGTTCTCCCATCCCCTTTATTAATTTTGTTGCCCTCCTTTGTACTCTCTCTAGTTCCGTTATATCCTTCCTGAGCACCGGTGCCCAAAACTGGACACAGTACTCCATGTGCGGTCTAACTAGGGATTTGTACAGAGGCAGTATAATGCTCTCATCATGTGTATCCAGACCTCTTTTAATGCACCCCATGATCCTGTTTGCCTTGGCAGCTGCTGCCTGGCACTGGCTGCTCCAGGTAAGTTTATCATTAACTAGGATCCCCAAGTCCTTCTCCCTGTCAGATTTACCCAGTGGTTTCCCGTTCAGTGTGTAATGGTGATATTGATTCCCTCTTCCCATGTGTATAACCTTACATTTATCATTGTTAAACCTCATCTGCCACCTTTCAGCCCAAGTTTCCAACTTATCCAGATCCATCTGTAGCAGAATACTATCTTCTCTTGTATTAACTGCTTTACATAGTTTTGTATCATCTGCAAATATCGATATTTTACTGTGTAAACCTTCTACCAGATCATTAATGAATATGTTGAAGAGAACAGGTCCCAATACTGACCCCTGCAGTACCCCACTGGTCACAGCGACCCAGTTAGAGACTATACCATTTATAACCACCCTCTGCTTTCTATCACTAAGCCAGTTACTAACCCATTTACACACATTTTCCCCCAGACCAAGCATTCTCATTTTGTGTACCAACCTCTTGTGCGGCACGGTATCAAACGCTTTGGAAAAATCGAGATATACCACGTCCAATGACTCACCGTGGTCCAGCCTATAGCTTACCTCTTCATAAAAACTGATTAGATTGGTTTGACAGGAGCGATTTCTCATAAACCCATGCTGATATGGAGTTAAACAGTTATTCTCATTGAGATAATCCAGAATAACATCCCTCAGAAACCCTTCAAATATTTTACCAACAATAGAGGTTAGACTTACTGGCCTATAATTTCCAGGTTCACTTTTAGAGCCCTTTTTGAATATTGGCACCACATTTGCTATGCGCCAGTCCTGCGGAACAGACCCTGTCGCTATAGAGTCACTAAAAATAAGAAATAATGGTTTATCTATTACATTACTTAGTTCTCTTAGTACTCGTGGGTGTATGCCATCCGGACCCGGAGATTTATCTATTTTAATCTTATTTAGCCGGTTTCGCACCTCTTCTTGGGTTAGATTGGTGACCCTTAATATAGGGTTTTCATTGTTTCTTGGGATTTCACCTAGCATTTCATTTTCCACCGTGAATACCGTGGAGAAGAAGGTGTTTAATATGTTAGCTTTTTCCTCGTCATTTACAACCATTCTTTCCTCACTATTTTTTAAGGGGCCTACATTTTCAGTTTTTATTCTTTTACTATTGATATAGTTGAAGAACAGTTTGGGATTAGTTTTACTCTCCTTAGCAATGTGCTTCTCTGTTTCCTTTTTGGCAGCTTTAATTAGTTTTTTAGATAAAGTATTTTTCTCCCTATAGTTTTTTAGAGCTTCAATGGTGCCATCCTGCTTTAGTAGTGCAAATGCTTTCTTTTTACTGTTAATTGCCTGTCTTACTTCTTTGTTTAGCCACATTGGGTTTTTCCTATTTCTAGTCCTTTTATTCCCACAAGGTATAAACCGCTTACACTGCCTATTTAGGATGTTCTTAAACATTTCCCATTTATTATCTGTATTCTCATTTCTGAGGATATTGTCCCAGTCTACCAGATTAAGGGCATCTCTAAGCTGTTCAAACTTTGCCTTCCTAAAGTTCAATGTTTTTGTGACTCCCTGACAAGTCCCCCTAGTGAAAGACAGGTGAAACTGCACAATATTGTGGTCGCTATTTCCTAGATGCCCGACCACCTGCAGATTTGTTATTCTGTCAGGTCTATTAGATAGTATTAGGTCTAAAAGTGCTGCTCCTCTGGTTGGATTCTGCACCAATTGTGAAAGATAATTTTTCTTGGTTATTAGCAGAAACCTGTTGCCTTTATGGGTTTCACAGGTTTCTGTTTCCCAGTTAATATCCGGGTAGTTAAAGTCCCCCATAACCAGGACCTCATTATGGGTTGCAGCTTCATCTATCTGCTTTAGAAGTAGACTTTCCATGGTTTCTGCTATATTTGGGGGTTTGTAACAGACCCCAATGAGAATTTTGTTACCATTTTTCCCTCCATGAATTTCGACCCATATGGACTCGACATCCTCATTCCCTTCGCTAATATCCTCCCTTAAAGTGGACTTTAGACAAGACTTTACATAGAGACAAACCCCTCCTCCTCTCCGATTTTTACGATCCTTTCTAAACAGACTGTAACCCTGTAAGTTAACTGCCCAGTCATAGCTTTCATCTAACCATGTCTCGGTTATTCCCACTATGTCAAAGTTACCTGTAGATATTTCTGCTTCTAGTTCTTCCATCTTGTTTGTCAGGCTTCTGGCGTTTGCGAGCATGCAGTTTAGAGGATTTTGTTTTGTTCCAATCTCCTCGCTGTGGATTGTTTTAGAAATGTTCTTACCTCCCATCTGAGTATGTTTTCCTGGGTCGTCTTTGTTCAAGTCTAATGTTTTTCTTCCCGTCCCCTCTTCTTCTAGTTTAACGCCCTCCTGATGAGTGTAGCGAGTCTTCTGGCGAATGTGTGTTTCCCAGGTTTGTTGAGGTGTAGTCCGTCTCTGGCGAGGAGTCCATCATACCAGTAATGTAATGTATGTACACAGTGACTGCACCAGCAGAATATTGAGTGCAGCTCTGGAGTATAATACAGGATGTAACTCAGGATCAGTAATGTAATGTATGTACACAGTGACTGCACCAGCAGAATAGTGAGTGCAGCTCTGGGGAATAATACAGGATGTAACTCGGGATCAGTAACGTAATGTATATACACAGTGACTACACCAGCAGAATAGTGAGTGCAGCTCTGGGGTATAATACAGGATGTAACTCAGGATCAGTAATGTAATGTATGTACACAGCGACTGCACCAGCAGAATAGTGAGTACAGCACTAGGGGTATAATACAGGATGTAACTCAGCATCAGTAATGTAATGTATGTACACAGTGACTGCACCAGCAGACTAGTGAGTGCAGCTCTGGGGTATAATACAGGATGTAACTCAGGATCAGTAATGTAATGTATGTACACAGTGACTGCACCAGCAGAATATTGAGTGCAGCTCTGGAGTATAATACAGGATGTAACTCAGGATCAGTAATGTAATGTATGTACACAGTGACTGCACCAGCAGAATAGTGAGTGCAGCTCTGGAGTATAATACAGGAGGTAACTCAGGATCAGTAATATAATGTATGTACACAGTGACTGCACCAGCAGAATAGTGAGTGCAGCTCTGGGGAATAATACAGGATGTAACTCGGGATCAGTAACGTAATGTATATACACAGTGACTACACCAGCAGAATAGTGAGTGCAGCTCTGGGGTATAATACAGGATGTAACTCAGGATCAGTAATGTAATGTATGTACACAGCGACTGCACCAGCAGAATAGTGAGTACAGCACTAGGGGTATAATACAGGATGTAACTCAGCATCAGTAATGTAATGTATGTACACAGTGACTGCACCAGCAGACTAGTGAGTGCAGCTCTGGGGTATAATACAGGATGTAACTCAGGATCAGTAATGTAATGTATGTACACAGTGACTGCACCAGCAGAATATTGAGTGCAGCTCTGGAGTATAATACAGGATGTAACTCAGGATCAGTAATGTAATGTATGTACACAGTGACTGCACCAGCAGAATAGTGAGTGCAGCTCTGGGGAATAATACAGGATGTAACTCGGGATCAGTAACGTAATGTATATACACAGTGACTACACCAGCAGAATAGTGAGTGCAGCTCTGGGGTATAATACAGGATGTAACTCAGGATCAGTAATGTAATGTATGTACACAGCGACTGCACCAGCAGAATAGTGAGTACAGCACTAGGGGTATAATACAGGATGTAACTCAGCATCAGTAATGTAATGTATGTACACAGTGACTGCACCAGCAGACTAGTGAGTGCAGCTCTGGGGTATAATACAGGATGTAACTCAGGATCAGTAATGTAATGTATGTACACAGTGACTGCACCAGCAGAATATTGAGTGCAGCTCTGGAGTATAATACAGGATGTAACTCAGGATCAGTAATGTAATGTATGTACACAGTGACTGCACCAGCAGAATAGTGAGTGCAGCTCTGGAGTATAATACAGGAGGTAACTCAGGATCAGTAATATAATGTATGTACACAGTGACTGCACCAGCAGAATAGTGAGTGCAGCTCTGGGGAATAATACAGGATGTAACTCGGGATCAGTAACGTAATGTATATACACAGTGACTACACCAGCAGAATAGTGAGTGCAGCTCTGGGGTATAATACAGGATGTAACTCAGGATCAGTAATGTAATGTATGTACACAGCGACTGCACCAGCAGAATAGTGAGTACAGCACTAGGGGTATAATACAGGATGTAACTCAGCATCAGTAATGTAATGTATGTACACAGTGACTGCACCAGCAGACTAGTGAGTGCAGCTCTGGGGTATAATACAGGATGTAACTCAGGATCAGTAATGTAATGTATGTACACAGTGACTGCACCAGCAGAATATTGAGTGCAGCTCTGGAGTATAATACAGGATGTAACTCAGGATCAGTAATGTAATGTATGTACACAGTGACTGCACCAGCAGAATAGTGAGTGCAGCTCTGGAGTATAATACAGGATGTATCTCAGGATCAGTAATGTATGTACACAGTAAATGCACCAGCAGAATAGTGAGTGCAGCTCTGGGGTATAATACAGGATGTAACTCAGGATCAGTAATGTAATGTATGTACACAGTGAATGCACCAGCAGAATAGTGAGTGCAGCTCTGGGGTATAATACAGGATGTAACTCAGGATCAGTAATGTAATGTATGTACACAGTGACTGCACCGGCAGAATAGTGAGTGCTGCTCTGGAGTATAATACAGGGTGTAACTCAGGATCAGTAATGTAATGTATGTACACAGTGACTGCACCAGCAGAATAGTGAGTGCAGCTCTGGGGTATAATACAGGATGTAACTCAGGATCAGTAATGTAATGTATGTACACAGTGACTGCACCAGCAGAATAGTGAGTGCAGCTCTGGAGTATAATACAGGATGTATCTCAGGATCAGTAATGTATGTACACAGTAAATGCACCAGCAGAATAGTGAGTGCAGCTCTGGGGTATAATACAGGATGTAACTCAGGATCAGTAATGTAATGTATGTACACAGTGAATGCACCAGCAGAATAGTGAGTGCAGCTCTGGGGTATAATACAGGATGTAACTCAGGATCAGTAATGTAATGTATGTACACAGTGACTGCACCGGCAGAATAGTGAGTGCTGCTCTGGAGTATAATACAGGGTGTAACTCAGGATCAGTAATGTAATGTATGTACACAGTGACTGCACCAGCAGAATAGTGAGTGCAGCTCTGGGGTATAATACAGGATGTAACTCAGGATCAGTAATGTAATGTATGTACACAGTGACTGCACCAGCAGAATAGTGAGTGCAGCTCTGCAGTATAATACAGGATGTAACTCAGGATCAGTAATGTAATGTATGTACACAGTGACTGCACCAGCAGAATAGTGAGTGCAGCTCTGGGGTATAATACAGGAGGTAACTCAGGATCAGTAATGTAATGTATATACACAGTGACTGCACCAGCAGAATAGTGAGTGCAGCTCTGGAGTATAATACAGGATGTAGCTCAGGATCAGTAATGTAATGTATGTACACAGTGACTGCACCAGCAGAATAGTGAGTGCAGCTCTGGAGTATAATACAGGATGTAACTCAGGATCAGTAATGTGATGTATGTACACAGTGATTGCACCAGCAGAATAGTGAGTGCAGCTCTGGAGTATAATATTGGAGGTAACTCAGGATCAGTAATGCAATGTATGTACACAGTGACTGCACCAGCAGAATAGTGAGTGCAGCTCTGGGATATAATACAGGATGTAACTCAGGATCAGTAATGTAATGTATGTACACAGTGACTGCACCAGCAGAATAGTGAGTGCAGCTCTGGAATATAATAGAGGAGGTAACTCAGGATCAGTAATGTAATGTATGTACACAGTGACTGCACCAGCAGAATAGTGAGTGCAGCTCTGGGGTATAATACAGGATGTAACTCAGGATCAGTAATGTAATGTATGTACACAGTGACTGCACCAGCAGAACAGTGAATGCAGCTCTGGGGTATAATACAGGGTGTAACTCAGGATCAATAATGTAATGTATGTACACAGTGACTGCACCAGCAGAATAGTGAGTTCAGCTCTGGAATATAATACAGGATGTAGCTCAGGATCAGTAATGTAATGTATGTACACAGTGACTGCACCAGCAGAATAGTGAGTGCAGCTCTGGAGTATAATACAGGAGGTAACTCAGGATCAGTAATGTAATGTATGTACATAGTGACTGCACCAGCAGAATAGTGAGTGCAGCTCTGGAGTATAATACAGGATGTAACTCAGGATCACGATACGATACGATACGATACGATACACTTTATTGATCCCGTGGGAAATTATGGTATCACAGCAGCACAACTTAAATCATAAAAATCATAAAGGAATTCCATAGTTGACATGACAGTTTGTTGACAGAAGTACATTATACATTAGAATAGGACATAGAACATAGAATATATAGGACATAGAATAGGATACATACATAGGACATAGAATAGGATCAGTAATGTAATGTATGTACACAGTGACTGCACCAGCAGAATAGTGAGTGCAGCTCTGGAGTATAATACAGGATGTAACTCAAGATCAGTAATGTAATGTATGTACACAGTGACTGCACCAGCAGAATAGTGAGTGCAGCTCTGGAGTATAATACAGGATGTAACTCAGGATCAGTAATGTAATTTATGTACACAGTGACTGCACCAGCAGAATAGTGAGTGCAGCTCTGGAGTATAATGCAGGATGTAACTCAGGATCAGTAATGTAATGTATGTACACAGTGACTGCACCAGCAGAATAGTGAGTGCAGCTCTGGAGTATAATAGAGAAGGTAA
Source organism: Ranitomeya imitator (assembly GCF_032444005.1). NCBI lineage: Eukaryota > Metazoa > Chordata > Amphibia > Anura > Dendrobatidae > Ranitomeya > Ranitomeya imitator. The sequence goes on along the minus strand of NC_091289.1, from coordinate 192,490,177 downwards.
CTCAGGCTCAGTGCAGGGTAAGTAATATCCGTACACGGTGACTGAACCTTTTGTATAATTACTTTCTATATGTAAGTTGTTACATTTTGTTCAGTGATGCAGATTCCTTTAAGCAATGATACAATTTGCATGGATGTCTGTGTTGTTACCCGCTGCTTCTATAAGATGATGCGGCATTGAGGACAGACTGTATGTAATATTGTTTATGACTGAGTGTTGATACATTGTATCTACGTTGTAGGGAGGAACCTAAGAAGGAACATTCTGAGTGTCAGCCGGGGACACAGTGTGACTTGCAGACACCATTTGACTGACAGGAGCATTTATTGCAACAAAGTGACAGAGATGGAAGAGAGAGCGGGTGCGAAAGTGTCAGAGATTGACAGAAAGAGAGAGAGAAGGGGGAGGTGAGAGAACCAGAGAGGAACGAGAGCGAGAAGGATTCTGGGGACACAGAGAATGAAGGGACAGAGATAAGAGCAGCAGGAGTCAGTGATGGCAGAAGAGGAGTCCAGGCTGTGTCGCCCGCAGTGACCCGCTGACCATAGATGCATGGTGACCCCAATATTCATTATGGGGTCATCCACATGTAATGATGGGTCAATACAGCTAATGTACCACAAAGGGTTAAATCCTCATGTAAAGCTCCAAACCAATGTACGGATGTTTCCTGGTGGATTTTACATTCACTTTCCCAGATTCTTAATGTTACTGTATTTTAGTGTTGCTACGACGCCCAATATCCCGGACCCCCAACCTAAATCATCATAGGGTTTTCTGGTGGTCTAAGTTCAGAGTATTAGAACTGGGCGGCAGCATTTACTGACTACATTATGTCCTGAAGAAATCCCTTATCTAACCCTCGCCCTGTATGCTTGTGTATCGGGAATGTGGTCAGGGGGCATCTGTGTAAGGGGGGCCGCCGAGTGCTATATCGGATCCATGGACACTGGTTTATATAAGGGTACGGATGCAGGAGTTGGGGTCTGACGTATTAACCCCTTCCTACAAGGGCTTTCCTATACCTGGGGCACACATTTAGTAGGTTGCTTTGGCCTTCAATAAGGCAGAATTCGTTTTGAGGTTCCCGGTCCGGTGCACAAGTCACAGGCCCTGCTGCCATCTCCTACTATCGTGTCCCCCTGTCTAAAGGAATCCTTGACTTAAAGGGGATGTCCAGTGACAACAAATTATCACCTATTTGTAAGATAAATGACAGCTTGCTGATCGTGGGGGTTCGCCCGCTGGGAAATGCACCGATCAATAGGACGAGGAACTTATTTCTCTGCTACAAAATGGAGCTGCAGGTCGGACGTCCAATTGTTGCTTCATTTATTCTCTATGGGGCTGCCGGAAAAAGCCGAGAGGAGCGCTGGCAGCCCCGGAGAGAATGGATGGAGCGGCGGGCGCACATGTGCACTGGAACTCCATGGTAATGGCCCCTCCATGCAGGCACCAGTGGTCGGACCCCCACCAATCGGTAAAGTCATCACTTGTTCTCACTAGACCACCCCTTTAACCCTTCACAATCCACGATAATAGGATGATAGGAGTCTGGAATAAAGGGCTGTTGACCCAGAATCCGCACCGATATCTGGCGCCACAGTCCCACCGCTCAATACTTGCACAACTGATTGCAGTCTCTACAGATTTGGTCTGAATCCTCTTTTTTATGGATTAACTCTTTCCTGCCTCCATCCTGATGTCCCAGGGGTCTCCATGTGAGTGGGGGGTCCTGGGGGCTGCGTTCTCTCTCTTTTCTTCATCTGTAACGATTTGCTGCCTGAAAAAAAAGAAAATATATATAAAATCAGCGACTTTGAGAAAGACCCTTTCATTCTTACCTATCGGTGACGCCGATGACTTTTTGATAATAATCATTCGCGATCTCCCATCTAATTCGAATGGTTTTGTGGCCGCAGATTGGCACCGTGGCTTTTAGTCGCTCTGTCAATGCCAGCAAGGCAGTGCCCATAGGAGATTCTCTCCGTTAACCATTTCCCTGGATCAGGCCAAGCCTAAAAAGTTTTCTGTGCAGGAATTAACCCCCTGCAGCCCTCGCTGTCCTGCTGCCAGGAGGGGGTCTGGTCAGGGTGCTGCTGGCTGTTGCACTGTCTCTCTGCTGTAGCAGCAGCAGCAGCAGCACCAGCACTACTCCCCGGCTGTGGTTGCTAGGGAAACGGCCGCATGGCAACCGGCTGAGAGCCTGGGGGACGTGTGCTGCTGCTGCAGCTGCCTTGCCTTGCTCATTCTCCAGCAGCAGCGCTTCCCTGCACTCTTCTTCTTCCTCCTCCTCCTCCTCCTCCTGCGATCTGCCAGGGATCCCAGGCTGACAGGGGCAGCCCCAGCAGTGATGGACATGATGATGTTGGTGCAGGGTGCTGCTGCTTGCTGCTCAAACCAGTGGCTGGCCGCTGTCATCCTCAGTGTGTGCTGTCTGCTGCCCTCCTGCTTGCCCGCTGGACAGAGCATGGACTACTCCTGGCCAGCAGTGGACAACCTGGTCGTCAAGCAAGGAGAGACAGCCATGCTTAGGTAGGAGCCCTGTGCCCACGCCTGGCATTGCCCCTCTGTGCTGTCTTGTCTTATGTTCTTGTTACTTCTTTGGAATTTGCTTCTTTTTTTTGCACTGTGACAACCTTGTGGAGATTGGGGGTTGTGTTCTTCTTCTGCTCAGGATCTGCTTCTTCCTACAGGCACAGTGACAACTACTTTTTTTTTTTTCCCCCTAATTCTTGCTTGTGTTGAGCTACAGTGGACACCTCAGGTTTGTTTGATTTTGGAGATGTCTGTGCATGGAGGTGGGGGAGCTGTAAGGAAGAGCTGGAGAGGCTGGAAGTTGTGTAACTAGCACTCATCTGAAGGGGTGGGGGGCAAGACTGCTGCCTGGAAGGACTGGCAGAGGTGCAGTGTGCAACTGTTAAGGGTTAATGGCTCCTTACCCCTGTGCCAATTAATGCATGTGTCTCCTAGACTGATAATTGCACCCATGACTGGGTGATGATACAGTTATAATGCTGCTTGTGTTAGGAGCAGACCAGCAACAGACTCTTCTATTAATACAAAATGTCACCAGTCTGTGTGCACTTCTTAGAGGACAGACCCCCCAGCCTCCCCTCACCATGCACTACTTATAGGACAGACCCCCCAGCCTCCCCTCACCATGCACTACTTATAGGACAGACCCCCAGCCTCCCCTCACCATGCACTACTTATAGGACAGACCCCCCAGCCTCCCCTCACCATGCACTACTTATAGGACAGACCCCCCAGCCTCCCCTCACCATGCACTACTTATTTGGATGCATTTGCATTACTTCGTTGAATAGGAATTGTCATATATGCACTTTTTGTTTTCACTCCATCCCCAAAGACTAATGTGTAACCACAACATGAGATACTGCTGGCTGCTAATGGTATTAAAGCCTCCTTACACTGAGCAGGTATTAGTCTTTAATGAGCCCACAATCTGTAATGCCATGATCATTAGCTTACTGGATTTATCATTGCTGATGAGATTATATAGTGATTATCTCAGGTGCAGGAGAAGGCAGCAGTGTGCAGGTTCCATGCACTGTCTGCTGTCTGTAGATACATTGTAGCAGAGAAGTGGATCTATGATGGATCATGATGGATCATGTGCTGTAGATATCATGCAGCTGATATAATAGACTGTGCCAATGTTTGCTCACAATGAGTAATACTGCAGGAACCATTCATGTTCAGCATAAGATACATTGTTTTGACGCCTCCTGTGACTTGTTACAATGTAACTTGTATCTTTGTATTTGTAAATATGTAAATATGTTTCTGTCTGCAGAATTCCAGCTCTGTGCGTACAATGCTGCATATTTCAATATTTGCTCATTGGGCTTTAAACATGTTGGGATTTTCACTGCAAACAACACAGCCCTCACCCTTCTCTGCGAGTCATTAGTGAATGGAGATTATCAGCTAAACCTTGTCTTAATAAATGCTCTTCACATATGGTGCTGGGATCGATTCCAGTGCTCTCCGGCTTCTGCATTTTAGCCATTGCTTCCCTGCAAACTTTCCTTCATTAAGGTTCACAATTACCAACTGATACTTTGTATCTCACCTCTACACCCCCCCCCCAAAAAAAACAAAACCTCCCTCCTCTGCATACACTTGGATCTTGCTCCTTCTCTTGCCACAAGCGATCTGTAGGTAAAGTCCTGCCTGCTGTGAGGTCTGTCCTCCTCCATGGAATCCTGGCCATGGAGCCTTCACTTATTGTGATGCGTTTTCCTATAAGATAAATATTCATCCCTTACGGCCATTCCTGTTGGGCGAAGCAGCTTTTTGGAAGCATGGATGGGAATGTTCAGGCTCTTGTAGTAGTGCACCCCATAAAGGGTTAATGGCTGGCATAGGGATCCTTCAGTGCTAAAAATCAGCCCTGTGAGCGTGAAGAGTGCAACGGGAGGAGCAAACTATGTCTGGGCGACAGATAAGGGAGGATGGAAAAGTGTCAGGGATTTATGAAACCTCCAGAATCCAGCCATACTTATTTATTATATTATTATTATTATGCTTTTCTTATATAGCACTATCATATTCCGCAGCGCTTTACAGACTTGTGTTAAATCTCAGTCCTCATTGCTCTATCTATCAATTATCTATCTATTATCTATCTATTATCTATATCTTTATCTATCTATCTATCCATTATCTATCAATTATCTATCTATTATCTATATCTTTATCTATCTATCTATCCATTATCTATCAATTATCTATTATCTATCAATTATCTATCTATTATCTATATCTATCTTTATCTATCTATCTATCTATCAATTATCTATCTATTATCTATATCTTTATCTATCTATCTATCTATCTATCTATCTATCCATTATCTATCAATTATCTATTATCTATCAATTATCTATCTATTATCTATATCTATCTTTATCTATCTATCTATCTATTATCTATCAATTATCTATTATGTATCAATTATCTATATCTATCTATTCTATCAACTATCTATTATATTTCATCTATTATCTATCTATTATCTATCTCTCATACTTTGTCTATCATTATCTATTATCTATCCATTCACCTATTATCTATCTATCTATCTATCTATCCATTCAGCTATTATCTATCTATCATCTATCTATCTATCTATCTATCTATCTATCTATCTATCTATCTATCTATCTATTCAGCTATCATCTATCTATATCTATCTATCTATCTATCATCTATCTATCTATCTATCTATCCATTATCTATCTATCTATCTATCTATCTATCTATCTATCTATCTATTATCCATCTATTATCTATCTAATATCTATCCATTCAGCTATTATCTATCTATCTATCTATCCATCTATCTATATATTATCTATCTATCTATCTATCTATCTATGTCCTTTCTGCATAATCATATTTTGCTGTATTTTTTTCATTGTTTTTTGGCGTATTGCTCTACCGTTCCCTTCTCATCACCATGCGGCTTCCTTGCCCTGACAAGTCTCAGCTTCCCGATTTGATGCTTCCAGGCTGGATTCTTCTCCTATGACTTGCACAATGAACTTCTGTCGCCAATACATCAGATTGAGGTGTGAGGCCTGAAAATGAATTTACATTGACATTTGATTGTGAATATTTGCACTTGTGATACTTTATCTACAGAGATTCGCTCTCCAGATGCAGAAAGCTGTTGTCGCTCTATATTTTCCTCCCTACCTTGTTGAGTGCACCAAGACATTTGCATTCACAGTAGCCACAAACCAATGATGTTTCACACTCCATGAGATGCCAGCCTGAAATTAGTGCCAGCCTGACAGCGAGGCGCCAGAGACCACACAGGGCTGGGGCGGTCCTGCCAGCCGCTCTGGGGTCTGTGGGAAGCAGTGGTGGTGGCAGTGGTCTCTCCTCCCACCGTCACACCGTGTGACCCCGAGCAGGTAGTTTCTCTACGTCAGGCAGGTTGAGTTAATGCATGATTCATGGACCCTATATTTTTGCTTCTTTCCTGGCAAGGGGATGTTAGTAAGAACCAACTGGAAAAAAAGGAAAGACCACAAAGTTATGAAACCGATATCTTCCAGGTAGAGAAATGCATTTTCTAGGTATTAAATTCAGGATTGGAAAAACATGGCTGCTGTCTCCCAAAAATAGCGCCGTTCATGGCCACAGGCTGTGTATGGTATTGCATTACTCCCCCATAAATTTCAGTGAAGCTGAGTTGTAATACCACATACAACCATGGGCAGATGTGGCGCTATTTCTGGACAAAAAAAAAACAGCAATTTGTTTCAAGCCCCTTTAAAATGGAATTTTAAAGACAATGAAAAGTCCAATCATGTGACGTAGAGTCGGATTGGGTCCGTTCTATACTGGCGATCAGACATTGACTCTATTGTAATCGTGCGCTCATCTTGCGCTCATCTAGCGCTTCCAGTTTTCCCATTAAGGGATCACGTGACCTTATTTCCGGTAAGTGCATATAGTCCTCATAGACGGGGGTCCCTGCTTTTGGAGGACATAGGTTACATCAGCCTGTGAACAGCTGATTGCCGGCTGCCATCATTCTCAAATTCTCAAGTGACTTATTGAGGAAATCAATTTTTGGTGTTAAATCTATTTCAAAAATGGCATTTTTTTGCATGTATGTATTACGTAATAAAAACCTTGCAATTTTCATGCTGACCACTGGGGCGTTTTTAGTCTTATACTTCGTTTGTTTTAGGAAACAACACGTGCATTTGCCACAGTGAAAATACTATGACCATATCACTTGTATTGAAGCATCTAATGAGCATGTGAAAAGGTCATCATGAAGGGAGGTGAGCTGTGACATCACCTATTGTGAATGGTGGATCCTATGTTATCTACTGTATATAGAGGTGTTATCAGTCATTGTACAGGAGGAGGAGGTGAGCTGTGACATCACCTATTGTGAATGGTGGATCCTGTGTTATCTACTGTATATAGAGGTGTTATCAGTCATTGTACAGGAGGAGGAGGTGAGCTGTGACATCACCTATTGTGAATGGTGGATCCTGTGTTATCTACTGTATATAGAGGTGTTATCAGTCATTGTACAGGAGGAGGAGGTGAGCTGTGATATCACCTATTGTGAATGGTGGATCCTGTGTTATCTACTGTATATAGAGGTGTTATCAGTCATTGTACAGGAGGAGGAGGTGAGCTGTGACATCACCTATTGTGAATGGTGGATCCTGTGTTATCTACTGTATATAGAGGTGTTATCAGTCATTGTACAGGAGGAGGAGGTGAGCTGTGACATCACCTATTGTGAATGGTGGATCCTGTGTTATCTACTGTATATAGAGGTGTTATCAGTCATTGTACAGGAGGAGGAGGTGAGCTGTGATATCACCTATTGTGAATGGTGGATCCTGTGTTATCTACTGTATATAGAGGTGCTATCAGTCATTGTACAGGAGGAAGAGGTGAGCTGTGACATCACCTATTGTGAATGGTGGATCCTGTGTTATCTACTGTATATAGAGGTGTTATCAGTCATTGTACAGGAGGAGGAGGAGGTGAGCTGTGACATCACCTATTGTGAATGGTGGATCCTGTGTTATCTACTGTATATAGAGGTGTTATCAGTCATTGTACAGGAGGAGGAGGTGAGCTGTGATATCACCTATTGTGAATGGTGGATCCTGTGTTATCTACTGTATATAGAGGTGTTATCAGTCATTGTACAGGAGGAGGAGGAGGTGAGCTGTGACATCACCTATTGTGAATGGTGGATCCTGTGTTATCTACTGTATATAGAGGTGTTATCAGTCATTGTACAGGAGGAGGAGGAGGTGAGCTGTGACATCCCCTATCATGAATGGTGGATCCTGTGTTATCTACTGTATATAGAGGTGTTATCAGTCATTGTACAGGAGGAGGAGGAGGTGAGCTGTGACATCCCCTATCATGAATGGTGGATCCTGTGTTATCTACTGTATATAGAGGTAACATAGTAACATAGTAACATCAACCTTATACAGAGATGTTACCTTTTATTGTAATTCTGCTTCTGATGATAAGGAAGTATCAGTCTAAAAAGGCCCCAGTGGCCGGCATGGAAATTGCAAGATAACAATTTTTATTTTGTTTTATTTTTTTAAATAAAGATCACAACATGAAAAAAGCATTGCTATTAAAAAACAAGAGTAACACTGAAGCCTGAGATAAACAATAGGTTATTTTCTTCATAACTTTCTTGCTGAATATTTCTTCCGCTGGACTTTTACAAGTGTTATTTCCAGACATTTATAGCACATTACTTACCCGCATTCCTCCATCATCGGCTGCACTAAGGCTACAAATGATTGGGGTGGTGGCTTTCTCCATTCATTTGTATAGAAGCAGCAGGATAATGGCGCCCGATCACAGACTTCCCACGTGTATGGATGACCTATCGGAACACTTGTCTGCAATTCCCTTTAATGATGCCAGTGATTGGCACTGCTGTCTATAAAGACCTATTTTAATCAATGGATGAGCTGAATTATTTCACATTATCGTCATCTTTAGACCTGTTTGTGCTCCCTGTGGCCTGGATCTGTGGAAATCAGCAGTTTTTGGATTATGTTTTTTTTCCCCCCAGATGTGGATTGAATTGTAAATTGAGGCCTCACACAAATATCTACTTGTACGGAGATTTATTGCAGCTGCTCTAGGACGTAGATCTATGATTTCACAATGCGGTTTGCTGAGATTTCTATAATATATATCAGACTGAAGTGCCGTGGTGGAGCAGATTAATAAGGAAGGGGAGGAGAAGTCTGACTGATACCAAGAAATGGACGTATGCAAGAAATGGATGTGTGCAAGAAATAGACATGCAAAAAATAAACGTATGCAAGAAATGGACGTATACAAGAAATGGGAGTATGCAAGAAATGGGAGTATGCAAGAAATGGATGTATGCAAGAAATGGGAGTATGCAAGAAATGGATGTATGCAAGAAATGGATGTGTGCAAGAAATGGACGTATGCAAGAAATGGATGTATGCAAGAAATAGACATATGCAAAAAATAAACGTATGCAAGAAATGGACGTATACAAGAAATGGGAGTATGCAAGAAATGGGAGTATGCAAGAAATGGATGTATGCAAGAAATAGACATATGCAAAAAATAAACGTATGCAAGAAATGGACGTATACAAGAAATGGATGTGTGCAAGAAATGGACGTATGCATGAAATGGACGTATGCAAGAAGTGGATGTGTGCAAGAAATGGACGTATGCAAGAAATGGATGTGTGCAAGAAATGGACGTATGCATGAAATGGACGTATGCAAGAAGTGGATGTGTGCAAGAAATGGACGTATGCAAGAAGTGGATGTGTGCAAGAAATGGGAGTATGCAAGAAATGGACGTATGCAAGAAGTGGATGTATGCAAGAAATGGGAGTATGCAAGAAATGGACGTATGCAAGAAGTGGACGTATGCAAGAAATGGACGTGTGCAAGAAATGGACGTATGCAAGAAATGGACGTATGCAAGAAATGGACGTATGCAAGAAATGGGAGTATGCAAGAAATGGACGTATGCAAGAAATGGGCGTATGCAAGAAATGGACGTGTGCAAGAAATGGACGTGTGCAAAAATGGACGTATGCAAGAAATGGGAGTATGCAAGAAATGGATGTATGCAAGAAATGGGAGTATGCAAGAAATGGACGTATGCAAGAAATGGACGTATGCAAGAAATGGGAGTATGCAAGAAATGGATGTATACAAGAAATGGGAGTATGCAAGAAATGGGAGTATGCAAGAAATGGACGTATGCAAGAAATGGACGTATGCAAGAAATGGATGTGTGCAAGAAATGGACTTATGCAAGAAATGGATGTCTGCAAGAAATATACGTGAGCAAGAAATGGACGTATGCAAGAAATGGACGTATGCAAGAAATGGACGTATGGAAGAAATGGATGTGTGCAAGAAATGGACGTATGCAAGAAATGGATGTATGCAAGAAATGGACGTGTGCAAGAAATGGACGTATGCAAGAAATGGACATATGCAAGAAATGGACGTATGCAAGAAATGGGAGTATGCAAGAAATGGATGTATGCAAGAAATGGGAGTATGCAAATGGATGTATGCAAGAAATGGATGTATGCAAGAAATGGGAGTATGCAAGAAATGGACGTATGCAAGAAATGGAAGTATGCAACAAATGGATGTGTGCAAGAAATTGGACGTATGCAAGAAATAGACGTATGCAAGAAATGGATGTATGCAAGAAATGGGAATATGCAATAAATGGGAGTATGCAAGAAATGGATGTGTGCAAGGAATGGATGTATACAGGGAATGGACGTATGCAAGAAATGGGACTATGCAAGAAATGGATGTGTGCAAGAAATGGATGTATGCAAGAAATGGATGTATGCAAGAAATGGGAATATGCAATAAATGGGAGTATGCAATAAATGGATGTGTGCAAGGAATGGATGTGTGCAAGAAATGGATGTATACAGGGAATGGATGTGTGCAAGAAATGGACGTATGCAAGAAATGGGAGTATGCAAGAAATGGATGTGTGCAAGAAATGGACGTATGCAAGAAATGGGAGTATGAAAGAAATGTATGTGTGCAAGAAATGGATGTGTGCAAGAAATGGACGTATGCAAGAATGGACGTATGCAAGCAATGGGAGTATGCAAGAAATGGATGTGTGCAAGAAATGGACGTATGCAAGAAATATACATATGCAAGAAATGGACATATGCAAAACATGGACGTATGCAAGAAATGGACGTATGCAAGAAATGGGAGTATGCAAGAAATGGATGTATGCAAGAAATGGGAGTATGCAAGAAATGGACGTATGCAAGAAATTTGAGTATGCAAGAAATGGATGTGTGCAAGAAATGGGAGTATGCAAGAAATGGACATATACAAGAAATGGGAGTATACAAGAAATGGATGTATGCAAGAAATGGGAATATGCAATAAATGGGAGTATGCAAGAAATGGATGTGTGCAAGGAATGGATGTATACAGGGAATGGACGTATGCAAGAAATGGGAGTATGCAAGAAATGAATGTGTGCAAGAAATGGACGTATGCAAGAAATGGGAATATGCAATAAATGGATGTGTGCAAGAAATGCATGTATACAGGGAATGGATGTGTGCAAGAAATGGACGTATGCAAGAAATGGGAGTATGCAAGAAATGGATGTGTGCAAGAAATGGATGTGTGCAAGAAATGGACGTATGCAAGAAATGGGAGTATGCAAGAAATGGGAGTATGCAAGAAATGGACATATGCAAGAAATGGACGTATGCAAGCAATGGGAGTATGCAAGAAATGGATGTGTGCAAGAAATGGATGTGTGCAAGAAATGGACGTATGCAGGAAATGGACGTATGCAAGAAATGGGAGTATGCAAGAGATGGATGTGTGCAAGAAATGGATGTGTGCAAGAAATAGACGTATGCAAGAAATGGACATATACAAGAAATGGACTCATGCAAGAAATGGACGTATACAAGAAATGGACGTATGCAAGAAATGGACGTATGCATGAAATGGACGTGTGCAAGAAATGGGAGTATGCAAGAAATGGATGTGTGCAAGAAATGGACGTATGCAAGAAATGGACGTGTGCAAGAAATGGATGTGTGCAAGAAATTGACGTATGCAAGAAATGGACGTGTGCAAGAAATGGACGTGTGCAAGAAATGGACGTATGCAAAAAATGGGGGTATGTAGGAAATGGACGTATGCAAGAAATGGACGTATGCAAGAAATGGATGTATGCAAGAAATGTGAGTATGTAGGAAATGGACGTATGCAAGAAATGGGAGTATGCAAGAAATGGGAATATGCAAGAAATGGGAATATGCAAGAAATGGGAGTATGCAAGAGATGGATGTGTGCAAGAAATGGATGTGTGCAAGAAATGGACGTATGCAAGAAATGGACGTGTACAAGAAATGGACGTATGCAAGAAATGGATGTATGCAAGAAATGGGAGTATGCAAGAAATGGATGTGTGCAAGAAATATGAGTATGCAAGAAATGGATGTGTGCAAGAAATGGACGTATGCAAGAAATGGGCATATGTAGGAAATGGACGTATGCAAGAAATGGACGTATGCAAGAAATGGGCATATGTAGGAAATGGACGTATGCAAGAAATGGATGTATGCAAGAAATGGACGTATACAAGAAATGGACTTATGCATGTCTTTTGGATATGGGATGGACCCCACTCCTTCTTAAAACCACCATAACTACTGTAAACCTAGGTAGTAAAATAAATACACAAAACACATTATTTTGGTTGTCAAAATGGCCACAGCTTTTATTCAAATCACAGGATTAAATAATCACAGTAGGAGTCAGGTGGAGTGCTAGTACATTGGGATTCACAAGTACTGCGATATCCCCAGCTGTCTGACATACAGCACCAGGACAGACAGCCATAAAGGGGCGGCACGCACTGGCTTGTCATTCAAGCAGAGCCAGTAAACTTTCAGGGCACCAATGACCCTATTATCCTCACTCCTGTGCTTAACCACTGTGCCCGCCCCTGATTGATGTTACCATTACAACGTCCTTGAGGCTGGCCACCAAAGCTGAGCCTGCTCACCACCATGAGGTTTTACATCCTCTATTAGTTAAAATGAGTCCACCTTAACTTGTCTGCAACTTCCACCTGACTCCTAAACCGCAAAGCCGTGACAGGTTATAAATTCCAAGTCTCATTTGACACTTTTTTTTTTTAATATTTAAATCACTTTTGTAAATTTAAAAACTAGAAGTAGCTGCAAAAGCATTAATGGGACTAAACTTGGCAAACCTCCAACTCACAAAGAGTCATCCTACAGGCTCAGGAGAGGAAAAAACCCCTGTGGAGGAAACCTCCAGGGAACCATGGCTGAAGGATTGCCCTTCCCTTGGGCTTAGAAGGTTACCGCAAATAATAACTTTTTGTAGCCAATATACAATTGAACCTGGTACAAGATATACAATGACAAATTCAAAAATACAATAAAGCATTTATCATTATACAAGCAATAATTAAAAAGGACAGAGATTATAAACAGGGCGGGTAATGTTTCCTCCTGTCCATCCTGTAAGAGAAAGAGGGAGAGCCAGAGTTGCCTCCCCTATATAAGCCCACCCTCCTCACAGTAATACACCAGGCACAAACATCTAAACTCCTTCCTCTTAAAGCAACAACACTCTTGTTTAAAATCTACACTGCAATACAAACAAAAGCTGCAGGAGTTCACGGTCCACCCATCCCCAAGTCATGTCCACCTCCGTCTAGTCTCCGGAGGTTTCTAGAAATGGATATATTCAAGAAATGGGAGTATGCAAGAAATGGACGTATGCAAGAGATGGATGTGTGCAAGAAATAGATGTGTGCAAGAAATGGGCGTATGCATGAAATGGACGTATGCAAGAAATAAGTGTATGCAAGTAACTCCTCCTAGACAGTCTTTGTCTGCAGAATAGATGTGCAAAGCTTAGTGTGTATTACAGGGGAGTGCTGAATAAAGACACCATTCTGCCACAATGCAAATACAAGTGCTTCTCACAAAATTAGAATATCATCAAAAAGTTCATTTATTTCTGTTCTTCAATATAAAAAGTGAAACTCATATTATATAGAGTCATTACACACGGTGATATATTTCAGGTTTTTATTTCTGTTAATGTTGATGATTATGGCTTACAGCCAATGAAAACCCAAAAAGTCATTATCTCAGTAAATTAGAATACTTTATAACACCAGCTTGAAAAATGATTTTAAAATCTGAAATGTTGGCCTACTGATATTTCTGATCAGTAAATGCCCTCAATACTTAGTCGGGCTCCTTTTGCATCAGTTACTGCATCAATGGCGTGGCATGGAGGCAATCAGCCTGTGGCACTGCTGAGGGGTTATGGAAGCCCAGGTTACTTTGATAGCAGCCTTCAGCTCGTCTACATTGTTAGGTCTGGTGTCTCATTTTCCTCTTGACAATACTCCATAGATTCTCTATGGGGTTAAGGTCAGGCGAGTTTGCTGCCAATCAAGCCCAGTGATACTGTTGTTTTTACACCAGGTATTGGTACTTTTGTCAGTGTGGACAGGGGCCAAGTCCTGCTGGAGAATTACATTTCCATCTCCATAAAGCTTGTCGGCAGAGGGAAGCATGAAGTGCTCTAAAATCTCCTGGTAGACGGCTGCGCTGACTCTGGTCTTGATAAGACACAGTGGACCTACACCAGCAGATGACATGGCTCCCAAAACCATCACTGATTGTGGAGACTTCACACTAGACCTCCAGCAGCTCGGATTGTGGCCTCTCCACTCTTCCTCCAGACTCTGGGACCTGGATTTCCAAATGAAATGTAAAATTTACTTTCATCTGACAACACCACCTTGGACCACTGACCACAGTCCGGTTCTTTTCCTCCTTGGCCCGGGTAAGACGCTTCTGGCGTTGTCTATTGGTCATGAGCGGCCGGACACAAGGAATGTGACACTTGTAGCCCATGTCCTGGACACGTCTGTGTGTGGTGAAGCAATGACTCCAGCAGCAGTCCGCTCCTTGTGAATCTCCCCCAAATTTCTGAATGATCTTTTCTGAACAATCCTTTCCAGGCTGCGGTTATTCCGGTTGCTTGTGCTCTTTTTTTCTATCACACTTTCTCCTTCCACTCCACTTTCCATTAATATTCTTGGATACAGCACTGTGTGAACAGTCGGCTTCTTTAGCAATGACCTTTTGTGGCTTCCCCTCCTTGTGGAGTGTGTCAGTGGCGCCTTCTGGACATCTGTCAGGTCAGCAGTCTTCCCCATGATTGTGGAGCTACTGAAACAGACTAAGGAACCTTTATAAACGCTTAGGAAGCCTTTACAGGTGTTTATTGTTAATTATTCTAATTTACTGAGATAATGACTTTTGAGTTTTCGTTGGCTGTAAGCCGTAATCATCAACATTAACAGAAATAAACACGTGAAATAGATCACTCTGTGTAATGACTCTATAGAATACAGGAGATTCACTATTTGTATTGAAGAACTGAAATAAAGTCACTTTTTGATGATATTCTAATTTAGTGAGAAGCCCCTGTATTTTGTCATGATTTTCTAATTGCAACGTTGTAATTTCATTCTCCAGCATAAGACCCCATGCGCATTGCTATATTAGTGTTCTGTACAACCTCAAAAGTAATAGAGCTCCCATAGACGTCTATGGGGCCGCACTGCAGCAATTCCATATAGAAGATGTTGTTTATTTTCTGCATTCATCGGGAGAACCAGTGTGTCCTGTCACACCCCATATGCCATATGTAAAGAACCATTGCTTTCCGGAGCAAACGCCCTGTGTCATGGAGGCTTCATTCAGCAGTTTGATATGTCGCCAGCCTTGACCCACACAGGAGTAAGGGGGCAAAATATATTGAGATGTTCACACTTCTTAATAAAATCGATGCACCAGACAATGAAATCTACCAGCTACTGTATCAGCAGGTGTTGATTTTTGATACAACGTGCGCCAGTTTTCTGCCATTTATAGCATTAAATTTGGTGTGTTGCCCACCCACTGTTTTGAAGAGCGCCAAGACCGGCGCAAAAAGTCACAAAAGCTTTTGCTTAAATTCCTATTCTAACTTTTGTGAAGACGAGTGATAAATATCCCACAGAATATCCAGACTTGGACGCCATCTGCTGATTTTCAGGCGCTGTATAACGATATTAGATGGAATACCGTAGTATGCTGCACTCTGTAAGAAAACATCCAAAACCATATAGTATGAGTGATTGTAACTGATCCACTATATCCATTACATCCCCGCAATGATGACTGTGTGAATAGACACTAGTTCGCTTTGTAGCAACACAATGTAGCTGTCACGGGTGTGTCAGAGGCTGCAGACAGTCACACTGCATCTGGCTGCAGACGATCTCTGTGTTTGGCTTGGCAGACTCCTTCCTAGTCCTTCTGACTCTTGGACCCAGTGGCAACCTCCCTGCGGCTCTGATTGACACACCTGGACCGGGTGTTTATAGACTTCCTCTCTGTGCCTGGGAATCGTCGGTGATATTCACATTTCCCCCTGTTGAGGCTTGGAGCTATAGCAGTCGCCTTTCTTCCTCTTTGGAGTTGCTGGAGGACATCTGTGTTACCTCTCTGAGTCTACTCAAGATAAGTGTTCCCCTTGTTTGTCTATCCCAGCTGTCTTTAGTTGTAGTGGGGATTGACTAGTGCTAACCTCTTCCTTCCCTAAGCCGGGCTCGCCATGGTCTGGCGGTGGCGGGGATTAGGTATCCTGCTCGGCGATAGGTGCAGAACCTATATAGGGACGTTTAGGGCAGACAGGGTGACTTTAGATCTGCCCACTCGCCCCTTCCCTAGTTTTGGTCTCCCTTCCCCTCATCCCTTCGTATTGCACTTAGTCTTCCCACACTGTGCGTGACAGTAGAATCCAGAGGTTCTTCCATGTCAGCCAGTAAGGCTATACTAGAGTATTGGGGTCCTGGAGGTTCGATATCCTTTTACCTGAAGGATCATGTAACTGAGTTTATTCTGCAAGTGTCCGTATACGCTGTAACACAAGTCTATAGGGACTTGTAGACTGAGAGTCGGGGGGTAGCACTGCTCCTTGACTTACTGACGGTAATTAGTGACCTGTCATGGTGGAGCGATATGTCTGTAACCACAATCAGGAGCCATTGCCATCGGGGGAAGAGATGTAGACAACGCAAAAGTGAATAACAGCCCCAGCGATTCTAAGAGAATAAAAAGCAATGATGATATGATTTTTCCTACTTATGTTTGGTGGGGTTCCATAATGCATGAATATTTAAGAAATCTGATGCACATGGTGCATAGAAATGAAAATGTGGATGGAAATCATCCTTTCCAATACAAAAGGTTAAACGTGCAGCTCCTCTGCTCCTTCTTGGCAATGATCTTGGCGGTGGTACGGCGGCAGACAGATCCAACTCGGGCATGCTGCAATCTTTTAACTTGGATCGAGCCAGTCCAAGGAAAAAATCGGATGTGTGCATGGTCCCATAGAATAACATTGGTCTAAGTGTGACCCAATGTTTTGTCGGATTGCACTCGGACCAAAAATAGGGTCATGTGCCCGAGCCCTTGGAGACACATGGCTGCTTTCTTCCAGAAATGATGTCA
The DNA here is from genome assembly GCF_032444005.1 of Ranitomeya imitator. Lineage (NCBI taxonomy): Eukaryota > Metazoa > Chordata > Amphibia > Anura > Dendrobatidae > Ranitomeya > Ranitomeya imitator. The sequence goes on along the minus strand of NC_091289.1, from coordinate 192,472,998 downwards.
TGACATGGTCCTAGAAGTTTCCTGCTTTTGGATGACCCCTTTACGCTGTCTGCAAACATGATAGATAATGATAAAAGAAATGCTGATTTTCTTGTCATCCGCCAATGATCTAATGCATCAGTTGGTGGAAAAGGTAAAGAAGGAGTGGACATGCTGAATTTCAGTATGGCTGGTCCATTGTTCCCGTAAAAGGTAAATCTCCTCTCAACTGGGTTGAGCGTGCAGGTTTTTCATGGAAAGGAGTCAAATAATTGGCAGTCAATTAAAAAAAAACAGGTTTTATATGTAAAATCAACATTCAGTTCCAAGATGCAAGAAATTCTTCAAAAATTGACTTCTTAGGCCACATTGATGTCCGTCTGTCTCCAGTTCTGGTAACGACCACATAACCGTACTGGTTCTCCGGATTATCCCATCTTCTGTTTGGGACTGAAGGTGGTCAGATTCACGGGTTCTTCCTCCACCTTGGAATGGGCCGTTGTCTTTATCTTCTCCCTTCAACTCTTCCAAGCACAATGGTCGTCTCTACATGGGGTTGGGTCTTCTCGTTGGGTCTTCTCAGACTTTATTGACTTGTTTGCCTTGATGGTATCCTCAATACAGGAAACATCCAAGATGTCGAAACTTTCCTACCTCAACGTCTTTATTCTCCAACTTTTCCACAGATCTACAGACAATTATCAGTAATTCTAAATGTCACATTGGGAATGGGATGTATATGAAATGTTCCTTTCGATTCCACTGTTTTTTTTTAACCCTCTCTTTAAGCAATTCCACCCCACTGAGAAGAGCGTTCAGGTGATTGGACAATATTTGTATTTGTAGATATTAGTTGGGATCAGCAATATTAAGACTAATACCACAGGGATGCCTGTCATTTCACAGCAAATTTACTGCTTGACTCTTGAAGTTACCGTATGTCTCGAGAGGATTTAATAAGCTGTCATCTTGTTACAGGAGTTATGAGATAAAAATGCTGACCACTCTCCCCACATCTGCATTGGCAGCCATGTGTAGAGGAAGACATATAATTGTGTGGCCTCACATTCACCTATGTAAGCAGCACAAATAATAAATGCTACATACGGTACAGTGTTCCCAAGGCGATAAGGAAATCTACAATAATAGGAAACTCATGGACTTTTACATTGAATGAAAGCAAGAATGCCAAGTTCAGATCATATATGATGAAAACTGTTTGAAATTCATTTTGATATAAAGCATACTGCCCCTATGTACATGAATATAACTACTATAATACTGCCCCTATGTACATGAATATAACTACTATAATACTGCCCCTATGTACATGAATATAACTACTATAATACTGTCCCTATGTACATGAATATAACTACTATAATACTGCCCCTATGTACATGAATATAACTACTATAATACTGTCCCTATGTACAAGAATATAACTACTATAATACTGCTCCTATGTACAAGAATATAACTACTATAATACTGCTCCTATGTACAAGAATATAACTACTATAATACTGCCCCTATGTACAAGAATATAACTACTATAATACTGCTCCTATGTACAAGAATATAGCTACTATAATACTGCTCCTATGTACAAGAATATAACTACTATAATACTGCTCCTATGTACAAGAATATAACTACTATAATACTGCTCCTATGTACAAGAATATAGCTACTATAATACTGCTCCTATGTACAAGAATATAGCTACTATAATACTGCTCCTATGTGCATGAATATAACTACTATAATACTGCTCCCTATGTAGAAGAATATAATTACTATAATACTGCCCCTATGTACAAGAATATAACTACTATAATACTGCTCCTATGTACAAGAATATAGCTACTATAATACTGCTCCTATGTACAAGAATATAGCTACTATAATACTGCTCCTATGTACAAGAATATAGCTACTATAATACTGCTCCTATGTGCATGAATATAACTACTATAATACTGCTCCTATGTACAAGAATATAACTACTATAATACTGCCCCTATGTACAAGAATATAACTACTATAATACTGCTCCTATGTACAAGAATATAGCTACTATAATACTGCTCCTATGTACAAGAATATAACTACTATAATACTGCCCCTATGTGCATGAATATAACTACTATAATACTGCTCCCTATGTAGAAGAATATAATTACTATAATACTGCCCCTATGTACAAGAATATTACTACTATAATACTGCCCCTATGTACAAGAATATAACTACTATAATACTGCCCCTATGTACAAGAATATTACTACTATAATACTGCCCCTATGTACAAGAATATAACTACTATAATACTGCCCCTATGTACATGAATATAACTACTATAATACTGCTCCCTATGTACAAGAATATAATTACTATAATACTGCCCCTATGTACAAGAATATAACTACTATAATACTGCTCCTATGTACAAGAATATAACTACTATAATACTGCTCCTATGTACAAGAATATAACTACTATAATACTGCTCCTATGTACAAGAATATAACTACTATAATACTGCTCCTATGTACAAGAATATAACTACTATAATACTGCCCCTATGTGCATGAATATAACTACTATAATACTGCTCCTATGTACAAGAATATAACTACTATAATACTGCTCCTATGTACAAGAATATAACTACTATAATACTGCTCCTATGTACAAGAATATAACTACTATAATACTGCTCCTATGTACAAGAATATAACTACTATAATACTGCCCCTATGTGCATGAATATAACTACTATAATACTGCTCCCTATGTACAAGAATATAACTACTATAATACTGCCCCTATGTGCATGAATATAACTACTATAATACTGCTCCCTATGTACAAGAATATAACTACTATAATACTGCTCCCTATGTACAAGAATATAACTACTATAATACTGCTCCTATGTACAAGAATATAACTACTATAATACTGCCCCTATGTGCATGAATATAACTACTATAATACTGCTCCCTATGTACAAGAATATAACTACTATAATGCTGCTCCTATGTACAAGAATATTACTACTATAATACTGCCCCTATGTACAAGAATATAACTACTATAATACTGCCCCTATGTACAAGAATATTACTACTATAATACTGCCCCTATGTACAAGAATATAACTACTATAATACTGCCCCTATGTACATGAATATAACTACTATAATACTGCTCCCTATGTACAAGAATATAATTACTATAATACTGCCCCTATGTACAAGAATATAACTACTATAATACTGCTCCTATGTACAAGAATATAACTACTATAATACTGCTCCTATGTACAAGAATATAACTACTATAATACTGCTCCTATGTACAAGAATATAACTACTATAATACTGCCCCTATGTACATGAATATAACTACTATAATACTGCTCCCTATGTACAAGAATATAATTACTATAATACTGCCCCTATGTACAAGAATATAACTACTATAATACTGCTCCTATGTACAAGAATATAACTACTATAATACTGCCCCTATGTACAAGAATATAACTACTATAATACTGCCCCTATGTACAAGAATATAACTACTATAATACTGCCCCTATATACAAGAATATAACTACTATAATACTGCTCCTATGTACAAGAATATAACTACTATAATACTGCCCCTATATACAAGAATATAACTACTATAATACAGCCCCTATGTACAAGAATATAACTACTATAATACTGCTCTTATGTACAAGAATATAACTACTATAATACTGCCCCTATGTACAAGAATATAACTACTATAATACTGCTCCTATGTACAAGAATATAACTACTATAATACTGCCCCTATGTACAAGAATATAACTACTATAATACTGCCCCTATGTACAAGAATATAACTACTATAATACTGCCCCTATATACAAGAATATAACTACTATAATACTGCTCCTATGTACAAGAATATAACTACTATAATACTGCCCCTATATACAAGAATATAACTACTATAATACAGCCCCTATGTACAAGAATATAACTACTATAATACTGCTCTTATGTACAAGAATATAACTACTATAATACTGCCCCTATGTACAAGAATATAACTACTATTATACTGCTCCTATGTACAAGAATATAACTACTATAATACTGCTCCTATGTATAAGAATATAACTACTATAATACTGCTCCTATGTACAAGAATATAACTACTATAATACTGCTCTTATGTACAAGAATATAACTACTATAATACTGCCCCTATGTACAAGAATATAACTACTATAATACTGCCCCTATGTACAAGAATATAACTACTATAATACTGCCCCTATATACAAGAATATAACTACTATAATACTGCTCCTATGTACAAGAATATAACTACTATAATACTGCCCCTATATACAAGAATATAACTACTATAATACAGCCCCTATGTACTAGAATATAACTACTATAATACTGCTCTTATGTACAAGAATATAACTACTATAATACTGCCCCTATGTACAAGAATATAACTACTATAATACTGCCCCCTATGTACAAGAATATAACTACTATAATACTGCTCCCTATGTACAAGAATATAACTACTATAATACTGCTCTTATGTACAAGAATATAACTACTATAATACTGCCCCTATATACAAGAATATAACTACTATAATACTGCTCTTATGTACAAGAATATAACTACTATAATACTGCCCCTATGTACAAGAATATAACTACTATAATACTGCCCCCTATGTACAAGAATATAACTACTATAATACTGCTCCCTATGTACAAGAATATAACTACTATAATACTGCTCTTATGTACAAGAATATAACTACTATAATACTGCCCCTATATACAAGAATATAACTACTATAATACTGCTCCTATGTACAAGAATATAACTACTATAATACTGCTCTTATGTACAAGAATATAACTACTATAATACTGCCCCTATATACAAGAATATAACTACTATAATACTGCTCCTATGTACAAGAATATAACTACTATAATACTGCTCTTATGTACAAGAATATAACTACTATAATACTGCCCTTATGTACAAGAATATAACTACTATTATACTGCTCCTATGTACAAGAATATAACTACTATAATACTGCCCCTATGTACAAGAATATAACTACTATAATACTGCTCCTATGTACAAGAATATAACTACTATAATACTGCTCTTATGTACAAGAATATAACTACTATAATACTGCCCCTATATACAAGAATATAACTACTATAATACTGCTCCTATGTACAAGAATATAACTACTATAATACTGCTCTTATGTACAAGAATATAACTACTATAATACTGCCCTTATGTACAAGAATATAACTACTATTATACTGCTCCTATGTACAAGAATATAACTACTATAATACTGCCCCTATATACAAGAATATAACTACTATAATACTGCTCCTATGTACAAGAATATAACTACTATAATACTGCTCCTATGTACAAGAATATAACTACTATAATACTGCCCCTATATACAAGAATATAACTACTATAATACAGCCCCTATGTACAAGAATATAACTACTATAATACTGCTCTTATGTACAAGAATATAACTACTATAATACTGCCCTTATGTACAAGAATATAACTACTATTATACTGCTCCTATGTACAAGAATATAACTACTATAATACTGCCCCTATGTACAAGAATATAACTACTATAATACTGCTCCCTATGTACAAGAATATAACTACTATAATACTGCTCTTATGTACAAGAATATAACTACTATAATACTGCCCCCTATGTACAAGAATATAACTACTATAATACTGCCCCTATGTACAAGAATATAACTACTATAATACTGCCCCCTATGTACAAGAATATAACTACTATAATACTGCTCCCTATGTACAAGAATATAACTACTATAATACTGCTCCTATGTACAAGAATATAACTACTATAATACTGCCCCTATATACAAGAATATAACTACTATAATACTGCTCCTATGTACAAGAATATAACTACTATAATACTGCTCTTATGTACAAGAATATAACTACTATAATACTGCCCCTATATACAAGAATATAACTACTATAATACAGCCCCTATGTACAAGAATATAACTACTATAATACTGCTCCTATGTACAAGAATATAACTACTATAATACTGCCCCTATATACAAGAATATAACTACTATAATACAGCCCCTATGTACAAGAATATAACTACTATAATACTGCTCTTATGTACAAGAATATAACTACTATAATACAGCCCCTATGTACAAGAATATAACTACTATAATACTGCTCCTATGTATAAGAATATAACTACTATAATACTGCTCTTATGTACAAGAATATAACTACTATAATACTGCCCTTATGTACAAGAATATAACTACTATTATACTGCTCCTATGTACAAGAATATAACTACTATTATACTGCCCCTTTGTAAAGAGATGCAGTATGATGAGTTGATGATGTCATGTTTACTCATTTTCTAATATATCTAAATTTAAAGTAATTGAAGTGCAGACACATAACACGGACGCCGTCTCCGGGCAGCAGAGCTTCTAAACGTTCATTATTACATATCATTGTGCAGGAATTAAGCGCTTAAGTCATTTCAGAGCATCAGGGGAATATTTGCAGGAAGCACTGAGTGTTTGTAAAGGTCATGAGCCCGACCATTAGCTTATACTGGAGGAATTCGGAGCCTTCGGAGAATTGGAAAGATTTTAAAGTGTAACTTTTGTCTCTTATGCTCGGGGATTTGGACAAGCTGCCCCTTGTGTGACACCCATTAGTGTGTCTTGAACGCAGTGATTGACAGCTCAGTCATCCAGTCTCCAGGGGTGTGCTGATCAGTCTGTGCTTTGATTGACAGCTCAGCCATCCAATCTGAGACTGGGAGGTGCTGAGCTCTCGCCAGATGCTCTCTGTTCCTAATGATTACTCAGCTACTTAACTTGTCAGGCAATCTTAGATAGCTGTCAGTTGTAGCTTCAGATCAGTGTGGTTTGTTTGTCTATGTCTTATGCTTTGCTTGTAGATCTATTGCTGTCAGACCTTGAACCTTGTTCTGACCATCTGTTTGCCTAGTCCCTTTACTCTGATCTGCTGTCCTCCTGGTATTCTGACCTCGGACCATTACTTGACTATTCCTCTGTCTTGTCCCTCTGTTTATGATGTATCGTCCTGGCTCTTGACCTCATACTCCTTGACTACCCTGACTTATGACTTGTCGGTGACAAGTGACTCAGCGTCACATTGAGGCTGAAATTATGTCCTATGGTCAAAATGAAAATTATTTATTTTGTTTCTCTTTTTTTTTTTTTTTTTTAAATCCAGAGTCCAGACCATGAGATGATGAGTAAAAAGACCATAACATTAAAATATAAACACAATAACCATAAAACCTCTCTTAACCTAAGGTGATTTTCTGATGACACTTGCCCTTAACCCTTTAGCCCTTTACTAACATGGGATGTAAAATGAAGTCTTCTGTTGGGTCCGGCTGAGAATGAGCCATATTGCGCAGATGTCGGCTGTGATACAAGTCACCTTACTGTCATGTCAATCAAACAATAAAAATAGTCATGGTTTTTGGAAGAAAGGGAGGATAAAGAGAAAGTGCAAAAATTAAAATGTTCTGCAGCGGCAAAGGGGTTAAAGCGGTCTTCTGGGGTGACATATTGTCTCCCCTATGGATCTGCGCCAACTAACTTGCATTTGGGCTGAGCTGCACCATCAATTGTAACTACGCATGCAAATAATGGAGGGGTCATGGGCTGGAGAGACCCCCAATTTGTCAAACCTTTGGCACAGCGTGCCATAGTTCTGGGCACGTGCCCACATAATGCACGTTTGTATACAACACATCATCTATTCAGTGTGGAATGGGATTGGATGCATTTTGCGTCATGTAGCAGTATACATGTATTACATAGCCATTATTTTGATTGCATTGCTGCATATCAGACCATTCACAGATGCCATTAGTCCAATTTACTCCATTTTTCCTGCTTTGCATTATACAAAGTCCATAGAAAAGCTACAACAGGTATTAATTGACCGTCATAATTAAGTGCGCGCTCGTATTATGGCTGAGATGAAAGCACATTACATAGGGCACATAAACACCACTTACATGATACATAAAAGCAGGTAAAAGGCGAAGAATGGGATATGTAAAATGTGTGCATGTGTTAATTTGCTTTTAAGTGCACAGGAATGTGGCGACATAATAAGAGAATGCACGGAATTAATGTATCGGAGGATAGGAACATTGTATTCCACCTTCTCCCATCCTCCTCCTGCATTCAGGTCTATGGAGAGAGTCTCGATTATTGAAACACTGGATCTTCTATTCTAAGTAACAAAAGAAGCGAAGGCCTCGCAGGGAGGTAAATAATTCTGCCAGCAACGAGCCTCCCGAGATTAAAGTCTGAACGCTTTGGATCTAGAAGACGTCCTGATTCGATGCATGCTCCGTAATTAACATGTTGCAGCAACGAGCCGAGATTTCCAATGCCCTCGGAATATTCCTCGTCACCGACGCGAGACACATCCGAGCTGACGAGCCGTTCCCACAGACACCATTTCTAGACTGTTCGTGCTAGCACGAATCTCCTCTGAAACGTAAGCGCGCAGGTTGTTTTTTTTACATCAGCAATCAGCGCCGTTACACGTTTAATGCGGTTTTCTTGTTTTGAACTTTTACACTGGAAAATAAACACCGAAATCAAAAAATGATCTAGGGGAGTCGGGGTTGTACGAGATCCATCGCCTTTCTCTTCAGAGGCTGTTGTTCTTTTCAGCTTCTTAGGTTTTAGGCCGGCGTCACACTCAGCGTAGTGAAATACGGTCCGTTTTTTAAAGCCGTAAAACACAGAAATGTTTCCAAAAGAGTGATCCATATGTCATCCGTAGGCAGGGTGTGGCTGCGTAATTTACGCATGGCATCCTCCGTATGTAATCCGTATGGCATCCGTACTGCGAGATTTTCTCGCCGGCTTGTAGAATGGACATAGAATGGATCCATGGGCTCAAATATTCGTGAAAACATATATACAGTCCATATATATATATACTAGCTATTGAACCCATTCTATGCTTGGGTGGCAAGCATTTATATTGGTATATGGTCTCCATCCTGGTATGTGCTGCTCCATCCTGCGCCCTAATCTTGTCATGTGCTGCTACCATCTTGCGCCCACATCCTGTCATGTACTGCTCCCATCCTGCGCCTCCATTCTGTCATTTGCTGCACCCATCCTGCGCCTCCATTCTCACATGTGCTGCACCCATCCTGAGCCTCCATTCTGTCATTTGCTGCACCCATCCTGCGCCCCCATCCTGTCATGTGCTGCTACCATCTTGCGCCCACATCCTGTCATGTGCTGCACCCATCCTGCGCCTCCATTCTGTCATGTGCTGCACCCATCCTGCGCCTCCATTCTGACATGTGCTGCACCCATCCTGCGCCCCCATCCTGTCATGTGCTGCTCCCATCCTGAGCCCCCATTCTGTCATGTGCTGCTTCCATCCTGCACCCCCATCCTGTCATGTGCTGCTCCCATCCTGCGCCACCGTTCTGTAATTTGCTGTTCCCATTCATTTCCCCAATACGCTGCTCCATAAAGGTTTATGGCCCCCATAAGATGCTCCATAGTATATGCCCCGTATGCTGCTCCATAAAGATTTATGGCCCCCATAAGATGCTCCATAGTATATGCCCCGTATACTGCTCCATAAATGTTGATGGCCCCCATAAGATGCTCCATAGTATATGACCCGTATGCTGCTGCGATATATATATAAAAAAATACCATACTCACCTATCGTCGCTGGGCGCTGAGTGCTGGGGGGCCTGAGCAGGCGGGGACACCGGCGCGCTGTGGGGGTCAGGTGCCGGAGTTGCCGCTAGCTCAGGCCCCCCAGCACTTGCTATAGTCACCTGGCCCTGATCCAGCGCTGCGTCCGCTCCGTGTCCCGGGTCCTCTGGCTGTGACTGTTCAGTCAGAGGGCGGCGCGCATTAAGCGCGTCATCGTGCCCTATGAACTGAACGTCACAGAGGACCCGGAAGACGGAGCGGACGCAGCACTGGAACGGGACAGGTGAATATAGCTTATACTCACCCTCCTGCCACGTCCCTGCTGCTCCGTTGGAGATCGCGGTGTGCGTTCAGTGCTGACGCACACCGCGATCTCCCGGGAGCATCACTCTGTGAGGCCCAGACTGCGCCGGCGCTTGCGCCGGCGCAGTCTATAAAGGCTTCGGACAGAGTGACGCTCCCAGCGTTATATTATAGATGTCAGTGAGACACACATATATATACATAATATACATATATTTATATTTCATACAGCGCTAGATAGCAGAAAAGCCTGTAATTCAATTGCCGGCTTTTGCTATCTCCTTCCCAAACCCGACAGGATATGAGACATGATTACATACAGTAAACCATTTCATATCCCTTATTTTTTTACATATTCCTCACTAGTAATTTTAGAAGTGTATGTGTGCAAAATTTGGGAGCTCTAGCTGTTAAAATAAAGGGTTAAATCACGGAAAAAACTGGCGTGGGCTCCCACGCAATTTTCTCCGCTAGAGGAGTAAAGCCAGTGACTGAGGGCAGATATTAATAGCCTGGAGAGGGTCCATGTTTATTGCCCCCTCCCCCCCCCCCCCTGGCTAAAAACATCTGCCCCCAGCCACCCCAGAAAAGGCACATCTGGAAGATGCGCCTATTCTGGCACTTGGCCACTCTCTTCCCACTCCCAAGTTGTGGTGGGATATGGGGTAATGAAGGGTTAATGCCACCTTGCTATTGTAAGGTGACATTAAGCCAGGTTAATAATGGAGAGATGTCAATAAGATGCCTATCCATTATTAATCCAATAGTAGTAAATGGTTAATAAAACACACACACATTAGGAAAAATGTATTTTATTGACAGGGTGTTGTAATAGTTTATTATATCCTTAATCCAAATGATGACCCTCGTTCTGTAAAAAAGGAAAAATAAAAAAACAACGCTATCCCATACCTTTCCGGCGCTCATTCATGTCCCACGATGTAAATCCATCTGAAGAGGTTAAATAATTTTACAAGCAGGAAAATACGGCTGAGAAATATACGGCAGATAGGAGCTGCCCCATAGAGAATCATTGGTCCGTGTGCAATGCGTAGTTTTTGCGCCTCTCATACGTCCATAAAACTCTCTAGTGTGATGCCGGCCTTAAGGTCGAAGGTAGACTTAAGTCCACCAAGTTCAACCTATCCAGAGGAAGGTAAAAAAACATCTGTCGGTCATTAAAAGCTCCATATTAGGGGAAAAATGTCTTTCCTACTCCACATACTGAAGTCAGACAAGTTCCCTGGATCAACGCCCAATCACAGAATCTTGTGCCCTGTAATATTATATTTTTCAAGAAAGACGTCCAGGCCTTTCTTGAATTGTAATAGTCAGCCAACCATTACAACATCATGTAGCAGAGAGTTCCATAGTCTCACTTCTCTTACAATAAAGAATCCTTAGTCTCAGTGCTCTTACAATAAAGAATCCATAGTCTCACTGCTCTTACAGTAAAGAATCCATAGACTCACTGCTCTTACAGTAAAGAATCCATAGTCTCACTGCTCTTACAGTAAAGAATCCATAGTCTCCTCGCTGCTCTTACAGTGAAGAATCCATAGTCTCACTGCTCTTACAGTAAAGAATCCAGTCTCACTGCTCTTACAGTAAAGAATCCAGTCTCACTGCTCTTACAGTAAAGAATCAATAGTCTCACTGCTCTTACAGTAAAGAATCCATAGTCTCAGTGCGCTTACAGTAAAGAATCAATAGTCTCACTGCTCTTACAGTAAAGAATCCATAGTCTCACTGCTCTTACAGTAAAGAATCTATAGTCTCACTGCTCTTACAGTAAAGAATCCATAGTCTCACTGCTCTTACAGTAAAGAATCCATAGTCTCACTGCTCTTACAGTAAAGAATCCATAGTCTCACTGCTCTTACAGTAAATAATCCATAATCTCAATGCTCTTACAGTAAAGAATCCACAGTCTCACTGCTCTTACAGTAAAGAATCCATAGCCTCACTGCTCTTACAGTAAAAAATCCATCATCTCACTGCTCTTACAGTAGAGAATCCATAGTCTCACTGTTCTTACAGTGAAGAATCCATAGTCTTACTTCTTTTACAGTAAAGAATCCATTGTCTCACTGTTCTTACAGTAAATAATCCATCGTCTCACTGCTCTCACAGTAAAGAATCCATAGTCTCACTGCTCTTACAGTGAAGAATCCATAGTCTCACTGCTCTTACAGTGAAGAATCTATAGTCTTACTTCTTTTACAGTAAAGAATCCATTGTCTCACTGTTCTTACAGTAAATAATCCATAGTCTCACTGCTCTTACAGTAAAGAATCCATAGTCTCACTGCTCTTACAGTGAAGAATCCATAGTCTCACTTCTCTTACAGTGAAGAATCTATAGTCTTACTTCTTTTACAATAAAGAATCCATAATCTCACTGCTCTTACAGTAAAGAATCTGCATCTGTGATTATGAATAACACTGCTTTCCTCTATACTTTACACTGCTGCTTTGCTAGTTTAGTGTGACCATTGTGCATTTTTAACCCCTTGCTGCCATCGAACGGAATAGTACGTCCAATGGCAGCACCCCCCCTTTGATGTGGACTCCGGTGGTGAGCCCGCATCAAAGCTGGGACACGTCAGCTGTTTTGAACAGCTGACATGTGCCCGCAATAGGCGCGGGCGGAATCATGATCTGCCCGCACCTATTAACTAGTTAAATGCCGCTGTCAAACTTTGACAGCGGCATTTAACAAGTGCTTCCGGCCATGCGGCCGGAAATTCGCTCACCGGTGACCCCCATCACATGATTGGGGGTCATCGGTGCATTGGCCTGACAACCAGAGGACCTCAATGGTTGTTGATGCCGGATTGCTATGAGCGCCACCCTGTGGTCGGCGCGTATAGCAAGGCTTTAATTCAGCTACATAGGAGAGATCTGAGCATCGCCTCTATGTAGCAGAGTTGATCAAGTTGTGGCAGCTTCTAGTCTCACATGGAGGCTATTGAAGCATGTCAAAATTAAAAAAAAATAATTAAAAAATATGAAAAAAGTAAAAAAAATAAAAGTTTAAATTTCGCCCCATTCAAAATAAAACAATAAAAAAATCAAACCTACACATATTTGGTATCACCGCGTTTAGAGTCGCCTGATCTATCAATAAAGAAAGGATTAACTTGATCGCTAAACGGCGTAGCGATAAAAAAGTTAAAATGCCAGAATTACGTTTTTTGGTCACCGCGACATTGCATTAAAATGCAATAACAGGCGATCAAAAGAACATATCTGCACCAAAATGGTATGATGCTCGTCATGCAAAAAAAAATAGGCCCTCACCCAACTCCAGATCACAAAAAATGGAGAAGCTACGGGTATCGGAAAATTGCGCTTTATTTATTTATTTTTGCAAAGTTTGGAATTTTTTTTCACCACTTAGATAAAAAAAGAACCTAGACGTATTTGGTGTCTATGAACTCGTAATGACCTGAAGAATCACAATGGCAGATTAGTCTTAGCATTTAGTGAACCTACCAAAAAAGCCAAACAAAAAAACAAGTGTGGGATTGCACTTTTTTGGCAATTTCACCGCACTTGGAATTTTTTTCCCGTTTTCTAGTACATGACATGCTATAAAAAATGGAGTCGTTCAAAAGTACAACTTGTCCCGCAAAAAAAGAAAGCCCTCACATGGCCATAGTGATGGAAAAAATAAAAAAGTTATGGCTCTGGGAAGGAGGGGAGCGGAGAACGAGAACTCATAACCAGAAAAAGTTCTGGGAGTTAAAGGGTTAATAACCTATTTAAGGCCTGTTTCAGACGTCAGTGGCTCCGGTACGTGTGGTGACAGTTTCCTTACGCACCGGAGACACTGACTCACGTAGACACATCAAAATAAATGTGTCTCTGCACATGTCAGCGTGTTTTCACGGACCGTGTGTCCGTGTGCAAAAGACGGAGACATGTGTGCGTTTCTCCGACAGCACGGTCCGCAAAGCGTCCCGCACACGTGCACACGGAGAACAGTGTGCACTCTCCTCCGTGTGCACGTACCGCCGCAGGAGAAACAGCGCTACAGTTGAGCACTGTCCCCAGCTTTTGGTGCTGAAGCCGGCATTCATTCCTTCTCCCCAGCAGCATTCGCTGGAGAGAAGGAATGAAAAATCAAGGTTTTTTTTTTTTTTTTGTTAAAAATAAAGTATGGGAGGTGGAGCCGCATATTCATGACTGTAATGAGCGGTACCACGTCACCGCTCACACAGGACAAGCTGCCGGCGCTGAGAGGAGGCATCGCGGGAGCTGGGTGAGTATTTCTCTGCTAGGGGGCGCGCGCGCAGGAGGTGGGGAGGGGTGGGAGGTGCGAGATGACCCCAAACTTTATTTTTAACAAAAAAAAACTTGATTTTTCATCCCTTCTCTCCTGCAAGCGCTGCTTTCAGCTGAGCAGGACAGAAGGGATGAAAAATCAAGAAAAATCAAGTCCCACTCGTGTGGGACCAGGGGATGGTGAGTACAGTTTGACTTTTCTATAATAATAATAATAATAATCTTTATTTATATAACAAACTGCACCCAGGAGCCAAGATTATCTGAACAAGGAAAACCCCTTTAAGGTTTGAAAAACATTATTAATTGGCAACAAATCCTGCATGCTTCCCTTCCCAACTATTTTTTTTGTATTGCTCCTATGCATCTAAATTGAAAAATTAGACAACTTTGCGAGAGGTCTTATTTAAAACGTCTGATTGTTTTGTCTCTACAGCTTCTATGAAGGTTTATTTGTCTCTATGGTAACAGACTACAAAGAAAACCTGTGTAGTCAGTTGCTGCAGTCAGTCTCTCCTCTGCTTCTTACCAATGATAGAAAGAAGCGGAAGGAACGGTAGGGAGCCTGGCTGCGAATCCTCTGCCATCAGCTCCCTACCGTCTGTTACCGTGGAGACACGTAGGTGTGTAAAAAGACTTGAAAAAAAAGTAGCAAATTTTGAATCAATAGTTACAGGAAGTCTGGTTACATTTTTATTTAATAATAAAAAATAAAAAAAAATAGCCAGCGAGTAATTGTATATTGTTGGGTAGAGTTTCCCCTGGGGATAACAGTTGATTATTATCATGTCACTTTATTGAGCCTCACAATTTCTAGATCTGCAAACTGTTGCAAAACTACAACTCCTAGCAGGCACTGACATCTAAAAGGCAGGGCATGCTGGGAGTTGTTGTACATTGGAGATCGCTAACTCCAGCGCCAGTGACAGAATGACTGAAGAAACTCCATTTATCTGCATGAGCCGAAACCAGTCACTCCGGCGACCCACGGCCGCCCGATAGTTCATCGTCACGTAACAAGACCAATGCCTCGCAAGAACAATATTAATTTAATTTTTTTTTTCTAAACGGATGAAATGTCTCAGAAAATATAGTCCGCTGAAGTGTTGCTCATTGAAGATATATTAAATGGAAAATGCAAATTGTAAATCTGTTTTCCACTCCATGAATCAGGTATTTCATTGCAAAAAGAAAGTGTTTCTATAAACTGTAATGACTGAAATGAGTTCCTGGGAGAACTCTTATTCCTACTGATTAAGAGGCCAGCTCTTCAAAAATGTAATAAACAATTACAATTAAAGAAGCAGCCAGGATGTCTTCAATGGAAATAAAAAAAATCTAAATCCTGCAAGACATTTGTATAGTAATATGGGATCATCGCGCCAGTAAGGAAACTCTTAGAAAAATGAAAAGCAAGCCGCTTATCCTCTCCAACGATTGTTTATACGTTCAGTGATGCATTTACTATTAATGCGGAGTGGCCTCGGGGAGCAGAGACGTAGTTAGAGTGCTTTTATAGGCCACACCCCTAATTTACAAATGGCCCACCCATGCTTAAGCAGCTGCTTACTTTGTTTTCTGGAAGCTTCACTCTTCCGTTTAATACAAAGGTCCCAATTGATAGAAAAACACAAAAAAGTCATTGGAATAATATAAAGATGTGATAGCTCCATAATACGGCAAGGTACAGAAGTGCCATTAGCAGAAAAAGGACACACTTTGGCTCTCTAGCAAGGTATCGTCACAAGTAAAAAAGAAATGTTAGTCTGGAAAATATAATCACTTATGACAATAAGAATGTTGTCCGTGTTACATCGCTCCTATAATTAAAAAAAGTTTGCCGATCAGTGTATGTGATTGCTTATAAGACCACACCCCTGATTCCCAATGCCCCACCCATGCTTAAGCAGCTGCTTACTTTGTTTTCTGGAAGCTTCACTCTTCCATTTAATATAAAGGTCCCAATTGATAGAAAAACACAAAAAAGTTGTTGGCATATTATAAAGATGTTTTCATAATAGGATAGCTCCATAATACGGCAAAGTACAGAAGTGTCATTAGCAGAGACACACTTTAGCTCTCTAGCAAGGTATCATCACAAGTAAAAAAGAAACATTAGTCTGGAAAATATAATCACTTATGACAATAAGAATGTTGTCCGTGTTACATCGCTCCTATAATTACAAAAAGTTTGCAGGTCAGTGTATGTGATTGCTTATAAGACCACACCCCTGATTCGTAATGCCCCACCCATGCTTAAAAGGGTGGTCCAGGACTTTGATATTATTTCTATGAGATCTGGGGTGGTCCAGGACTTTGATATTATCTCTTTCAGATCTGGGGTGGTCCAGGACTTTGATATTATCTCTTTCAGATCTGGGGTGGTCCAGGACATTGATATTACCTCTTTCAGATCTGGGGTGGTCCAGGACTTTGATATTACCTCTTTCAGATCTGGGGTGGTCCAGGACTTTGATATTACCTCTTTCAGATCTGGGGTGGTCCAGGACTTTGATATTACCTCTTTCAGATCTGGGGTGGTCCAGGACTTTGACATTACCTCTTTCAGATCTGGGGTGGTCCAGCATGGCCACCAATCAACTATTGCCTTGTGCCTCTGTGATTCACAGTGTATAGGGCCGGAGCACGTCACAGCGCCACACACTGTGCAGTGGTCATTTTCGGGTACTGCAGCTGAGCATTCAGTTCTATTGGAGCAGTCACTACACTGTACACATGTCCACTGCAGGACATCCTAACAACTGATTGGCGGGGTTGGTGCAAAGTTTTGTCTGACCACCGATCCGATTAGGGTTGTCCGGTCAGAGGATATTGATGATCTGTCCTTTGTGTTGGTCACCAATATTAGATCAGTGGGGGGGGGGGGTTGACAAAAATCTCTCGGTGCCCCACCATGCTTCTCCGGAGTGTATATGATTTCCAGGGTAGCGGTACGAGGCAGATCTCTAGCTTGGCTGTGTTCCACAACCCTCTGCTTTCATTCCCTTTCTTGATTCTACGGGGTTCTACCTCAACCTCTCATTTCGGGTGCTGCGATTCCCCGGCAGAGTTGTGACTACTCATTTTTTATTTGAGTTGAAAATAATAGTATTGGGTTTGTTTAAACATTTACTTTAACAAAGTCTATGTGTTCTGGTAATTTGTAGCAGTTTTTTCGGCAGGAGACCAATTTCCCTGACAGTTTTGTATTATATTTTCATGTTGTGGCTTGTTTTTAAACAGTAATTATTTGGTATTGCCGTGCATCAATACTTTAGGTAACTGCGCTCGTAAATGTGTCAGCAACAAATCTCCTTCACATAAAGAACTCCAGAGTTGCCTTTTTTTCTGCATGTTGTAATGTTTAGATGGGATCTATCTTCAGATTACATTTTTGTTCAATTATTATGGAATATTTTGTGTCGATAAATCAGAATTCATGTGATACCGTTTGTATTTATGAATATTAAGTTCTCCAATTCATCATTGTCCTGGTGCCTTTTTTTTTCTGGATTAAAAATGGTGAAATCTTAGCGATTTTCTGCAGTATTCCTGCACCAATTAGCTCATTTAGGCAACTTGAATTTTTTTTAATGCATTTTTTAGTTATTTTATTTCATTTTTTACTTTCCGTATTTTTTCAGCTGTGGTTTTTATCTCTTTTTCGTATGGTGTGTTATAAAAAAAAACCTACCGTACTTTGTTTTTGAAACTTTGATTATTGTGAAAATAAAAACTACACCCATAACGGCAACCGCAAAAAAAAATAAATAAATCAGGCAACAAGTAGAAACTAGGCTTCAAAATAGTCTGTCTAAATTAAAGGAAAATTTTCTGCAAGTCAAAAACAGGCATAAAACTCCAAAAACGTCAGGAAAGGTGTAAAAGCTGTAAAGAATCTGGCTCTTATATTTCAACAATGGAGGGTAATTTCCCTTGCCAGGTGTTTTAGCCTAATTCATCATTTTCAAAATGTCACAAAATATTTGTTCTCTAATACTTTACTGCAGTGCAATATCTGTCTACATTTATTTTACGCAAGTGATGTGTTACATTTTATAGACTTGTGTAATGTTTCACCTAAAATGTTGCAAATGGGTAAAAGGCAAAAAAGAATGAATATGTTTGATTTAGCACAAATTGTATCAACCACTTTAAAGAGTTTAGCCCTAAAACGGCAACAATGGTCAAAAGACAGAAAAGATAAGTCAGTTAAAAATGACCCTAATGATGAATGAGGATGATGGTGTCTTGTTTGCTTGTTCAGTTGGCAGTCTACAACTTTTAATCACCTGAAGTTCATGCACAGGCGTGTACTACGGAGGACAGAGAATGAACTTCAATCCAATATTGCGGCCAGCATGCAGCCAGCGGGTAAGGAAAGGGTGAATAAAACACCTGAAAACTCTGCCCATATGACCGAAAACCAGTCCCGCCAAATTCAGGTGACAGGTTCCCTTTAAGACACAGTGCTTGTCAGTTACTCTCAGTATTAAGGCACAGTGCTTGTCAGTTACTCTCAGTATTAAGGCACAGTGCTTGTCAGTTACTCTCAGTATTAGGGCACAGTGCTTGTCAGTTACACTCAGTATTAAGGCACAGTGCTTGTCAGTTACTCTCAGTATTAAGGCACAGTGCTTGTCAGTTACTCTCAGTATTAGGGCACAGTGCTTGTCAGTTACTCTCAGTATTAAGGCACAGTGCTTGTCAGTTACTATCAGTATTAGGGCACAGTGCTTGTCAGTTACACTCAGTATTAAGGCACAGTGCTTGTCAGTTACTATCAGTATTAGGGCACAGTGCTTGTCAGTTACACTCAGTATTAAGGCACAGTGCTTGTCAGTTACTCTCAGTATTAAGGCACAGTGCTTGTCAGTTACTCTCAGTATTAGGGCACAGTGCTTGTCAGTTACACTCAGTATTAAGGCACAGTGCTTGTCAGTTACTCTCAGTATTAAGGCACAGTGCTTGTCAGTTACTCTCAGTATTAAGGCACAGTGCTTGTCAGTTACTCTCAGTATTAGGGCACAGTGCTTGTCAGTTACTCTCAGTATTAAGGCACAGTGCTTGTCAGTTACTATCAGTATTAGGGCACAGTGCTTGTCAGTTACACTCAGTATTAAGGCACAGTGCTTGTCAGTTACTATCAGTATTAGGGCACAGTGCTTGTCAGTTACACTCAGTATTAAGGCACAGTGCTTGTCAGTTACTCTCAGTATTAAGGCACAGTGCTTGTCAGTTACTCTCAGTATTAGGGCACAGTGCTTGTCAGTTACACTCAGTATTAAAGCACAGTGCTTGTCAGTTACTCTCAGTATTAAGGCACAGTGCTTGTCAGTTACTCTCAGTATTAGGGCACAGTGCTTGTCAGTTACTCTCAGTATTAAGGCACAGTGCTTGTCAGTTACTATCAGTATTAGGGCACAGTGCTTGTCAGTTACACTCAGTATTAAGGCACAGTGCTTGTCAGTTACTATCAGTATTAGGGCACA
Source organism: Ranitomeya imitator (assembly GCF_032444005.1). Lineage (NCBI taxonomy): Eukaryota > Metazoa > Chordata > Amphibia > Anura > Dendrobatidae > Ranitomeya > Ranitomeya imitator. The sequence goes on along the minus strand of NC_091289.1, from coordinate 192,453,061 downwards.
GTGCTTGTCAGTTACACTCAGTATTAAGGCACAGTGCTTGTCAGTTACTATCAGTATTAGGGCACAGTGCTTGTCAGTTACACTCAGTATTAAGGCACAGTGCTTGTCAGTTACTCTCAGTATTAAGGCACAGTGCTTGTCAGTTACTATCAGTATTAGGGCACAGTGCTTGTCAGTTACACAGTATTAAGGCACAGTGCTTGTCAGTTACTCTCAGTATTAAGGCACAGTGCTTGTCAGTTACTCTCAGTATTAAGGCACAGTGCTTGTCAGTTACTCTCAGTATTAAGGCACAGTGCTTGTCAGTTACTATCAGTATTAGGGCACAGTGCTTGTCAGTTACACTCAGTATTAAGGCACAGTGCTTGTCAGTTACTCTCAGTATTAAGGCACAGTGCTTGTCAGTTACTCTCAGTCTTAAGGCATAGTGCTTGTCAGTTACTCTCAGTATTAAGGCACAGTGCTTGTCAGTTACTCTCAGTATTAAGGCACAGTGCTTGTCAGTTACTCTCAATATTAAGGTACAGTGCTTGTCACTTAATCTCAGTATTAAGACACAGTGCTTGTCAGTTACACTCAGTATTAAGGCACAGTGCTTGTCAGTTACTCTCAGTATTAAGGCACAGTGCTTGTCAGTTACTCTCAGTATTAAGGCACAGTGCTTGTCAGTTACTCTCAGTATTAAGGCACAGTGCTTGTCAGTTACTCTCAGTATTAAGGCACAGTGCTTGTCAGTTACTCTCAGTATTAGGGCACAGTGCTTGTCAGTTACTCTCAGTATTAAGGCACAGTGCTTGTCAGTTACTCTCAGTATTAAGGCATAGTGCTTGTCAGTTACTCTCAGTATTAAGGCACAGTGATTGTCAGTTACTCTCAGTATTAAGGCACAGTGCTTGTCAGTTACTCTCAATATTAAGGCACAGTGCTTGTCACTTACTCTCAATATTAAGGCACAGTGCTTGTCAGTTACACTCAGTATTAAGGCACACTGCTTGTCAGTTACTCTCAGTATTAAGGCACAGTGCTTGTCAGTTACTCTCAGTATTAAGGCACAGTGCTTGTCAGTTACTCTCAGTATTAAGGCACAGTGCTTGTCAGTTACTCTCAGTATTAAGGCACAGTGCTTGTCAGTTACTCTCAGTATTAAGGCATAGTGCTTGTCAGTTACTCTCAGTGGGGCACAGAACTTGGTGGTTATACATCATAATATCACACTGAGTAATTCAAAGTAAGGGGTGCTTGTAGCTATTCTCCTGTGGGCTATGGATGGTTGGATGCCACAAACTAACTCAGAATTTCTTAAAAAGAATTAGTGCAAATTGTCTCTTCAGAGAGGAAGAGAACTAGAACTCTAGTGCCACCTATTGGAAGTAGCAATCCTAAATGTCGACCCTTACCAAGCCTTATCACATGACTTAGGATAATAGCCAAACCAGAATCTCAATTTGCAGACACTGTGTTTCGGGGTACTGCCCCTCGTCAGTGCAAAGTGGAGATCTGGTTTGGCTGATTGAGAGGCGTCTGACCGGGATCCAAGAAGTATTGTTTCTCCTTGCGGAGAGTGACATGATAAGCATGCCGAGGTGAGGAGATAATGCTATTATCCTAAGTCATGTGACAAGGCTCAGTAAAGGGTCGACATTGACTGTAAAGGCCCCTTCACATTAAGCGACGCTGCAGCGATACCGACAACGATCCGGATCGCTGCAGCGTCGCTGTTTGGTCGCTGGAGAGCTGTCACACAGACAGCTCTCCAGCGATGCCGGTAACCAGGGTAAACATCGGGTAACTAAGCGCAGGGCCGCGCTTAGTAACCCGATGTTTACCCTGGTTACCATCCTAAAAGTAAAAAAACAAACAGTACATACTTACCTACAGCCGTCTGTCCTCCAGCGCTGTCCTCTGCACTCCTCCTGTACTGGCTGTGAGCACAGCGGCCGGAAAGCAGAGCGGTGACGTCACCGCTCTGCTTTCCGGCTGACCGACGCTCACAGCCAGTACAGGAGGAGTGCAGAGAAGCACAGCGCTGGAGGACAGACAGCGGTAGGTAAGTATGTACTGTTTGTTTTTTTTACTTTTAGGATGGTAACCAGGGTAAACATCGGGTTACTAAGCGCGGCCCTGCGCTTAGTTACCCGATGTTTACCCTGGTTACCAGTGAAGACATCGCTGGATCGGTGTCACACACGCCGATCCAGCGATGTCCACGGGAGATCCAGCGACGAAATAAAGTTCTGGACTTTATTCAGCGACCAACGATCTCCCAGCAGGGGCCTGATCGTTGGTCGCTGTCACACATAACGATTTCATTAACGATATCGTTGCTACGTCACAAAAAGCAACGATATCGTTAACAATATCGTTATGTGTGAAGGTACCTTTAGGATTGCTACTTCCAATAGGTGGCACTAGAGTTCTAGTCCTCTTCCTCTCTGAAGAGACAATTTGCATATTTCCCAGAGGAGCATTGCGGCTTTAAGTCTCCTCACCTCGACATGCTTATCATGTCTCTCTCCGCAAGGAGAAACAATACTTCTTGGATCCTTAAAAAGAATTAGAAATGTTTTCTCTTTTTCCTTTAGGAATTTGTTTTTAACTAATACCTAGATTCCCCATTAAGATATGAATGTGTGCACTTTGTAGGCGTCTGTGGTTGAAAATTGGCTCAAAAAGAAAATGAAGATGACTGCATTCTTCTTTACTACAGGTGTTTAAAGATTTGCCTGAGTATCTACTGTTATAAAGTAAAGAAAGACCTATTACTTACTCATCACCAATAGAAAGATGCCATTCTGCTGGTGTCCCTGGTGAAACAGTACCACCCTTCATTCATGTGATCACAGGAGCCAATCACTAGCCTCAGAGGTGACCTATGTATGTATGGCACATGACTACCAACGCCTGTGATTGGCTGCAGTGGTCACAAGAATATGAATGGGGCATCATCACCACAGACTTTGCAGGTTCTACTAGACCAATGCAGATTTCAATAGATAAGTAATGGATATTTCTTACCATTGTTCACAATTGAGCCAACTTTGTAAATTCCAGAAATCTTTTTAAACATATGCATGGTGTCACGATTCACACCGTGACCGTCACCCCCACGTCACGGATCGGGGTGACTTTAGGCCAACAGACAGCTATTACATGTGCAGGGGGACTTATCTTAGTTATCCCTCCACTGCTACAATGTGATGAAAAAACACACACAAGTCTATGGACCTCTTAGTTTACAGCAGGGGCTTATTCTAGTTATCCCACTGCTCTTCAATATACCACGAACTGCAGGGATTTATGTACAGTTAGGGCCAGAAATATTTGGACAGTGACACAATTTTCGCGAGTTGGGCTCTGCATGCCACCACATTGGATTTGAAATGAAACCTCTACAACAGAATTCAAGTGCAGATTGTAACGTTTAATTTGAAGGGTTGAACAAAAATATCTGATAGAAAATGTAGGAATTGTACACATTTCTTTACAAACACTCCACATTTTAGGAGGTCAAACGTAATTGGACAAATAAACATAACCCAAACAAAATATTTTTATTTTCAATGTTTTGTTGCAAATCCTTTGGAGGCAATCACTGCCTTAAGTCTGGAACCCATGGACATCACCAAACGCTGGGTTTCCTCCTTCTTAATGCTTTGCCAGGCCTTTACAGCCGCAGCCTTCAGGTCTTGCTTGTTTGTGGGTCTTTCCGTCTTAAGTCTGGATTTGAGCAAGTGAAATGCATGCTCAATTGGGTTTAGATCTGGAGATTGACTTGGCCATTGCAGAATGTTCCACTTTTTGGCACTCATGAACTCCTGGGTAGCTTTGGCTGTATGCTTGGGGTCATTGTCCATCTGTACTATGAAGCGCCGTCCAATCAACTTTGCAGCATTTGGCTGAATCTGGGCTGAAAGTATATCCCGGTACACTTCAGAATTCATCCGGCTACTCTTGTCTGCTCTTATGTCATCAATAAACACAAGTGACCCAGTGCCATTGAAAGCCATGCATGCCCATGCCATCACGTTGCCTCCACCATGTTTTACAGAGGATGTGGTGTGCCTTGGATCATGTGCCGTTCCCTTTCTTCTCCAAACTTTTTTCTTGCCATCATTCTGGTACAGGTTGATCTTTGTCTCATCTGTCCATAGAATACTTTTCCAGAACTGAGCTGGCTTCTTGAGGTGTTTTTCTGCAAATTTAACTCTGGCCTGTCTATTTTTGGTATTGATGAATGGTTTGCATCTAGATGTGAACCCTTTGTATTTACTGTCATGGAGTCTTCTCTTTACTGTTGACTTAGAGACAGATACACCTACTTCACTGAGAGTGTTCTGGACTTCAGTTGATGTTGTGAACGGGTTCTTCTTCACCAAATTAAGTATGCGGCGATCATCCACCACTGTTGTCATCCGTGGACGCCCAGGCCTTTTTGAGTTCCCAAGCTCACCAGTCAATTCCTTTTTTCTCAGAATGTACCCAACTGTTGATTTTGCTACTCCAAGCATGTCTGCTATCTCTCTGATGGATTTTTTCTTTTTTTTCAGCCTCAGGATGTTCTGCTTCACCTCAATTGAGAGTTCCTTTGACCGCATGTTGTCTGCTCACAGCAACAGCTTCCAAATGCAAAACCACACACCTGGAATCCACCCCTGACCTTTTAACTACTTCATTGATTACAGGTTAACGAGGGAGACGCCTTCAGAGTTAATTGCAGCCCTTAGAGTCCATTGTCCAATTACTTTTGGTCCCTTGAAAAAGAGGACGCTATGCATTACAGAGCTATGATTCCTAAACCCTTTCTCCGATTTGGATGTGGAAACTATCATATTGCAGCTGGGAGTGTGCACTTTCAGCCCATATTATATATATAATTGTATTTCTGAACATGTTTTTGTAAACAGCTAAAATAACAAAACTTGTGTCACTGTCCAAATATTTCTGGCCCTAACTGTATATCCTGCTTTACAGTTCTGCTTGAACTTGCAGCTCTCTGGCGCCCCCTTACCCTGAGGTTAGATTAGGTACTGCACCTAGGATAATTAGTCGCCAGAAAGGCTGCCTGCTATGTACTGGCTATTGGGCACACTGCAGCGATGCGATAACTACTCCCACTCAGGCAGAAACAATAATTATCAACGCCGCCGTCGCTACAACTCCCAAATACCCAGAACACGGTATGATGCCACCAGCTTCTTTTAAACGGGTCCGAAGCTAACCCAAAACAGTAGCGTAATTCCCTTCAGAAGACTTAGGGTACGTTTTAGAGCAGAAGAACGAATCTATTATTTTAAATATTATACTCCATAAAAGATTTAAGGCAGTGTAATTTAAGGCAATGTAACTTCTTCCAGCAAGAATACATTGTTTGAACGATTGCATGTCTGGACAGTATACTATATCCCTCTATCAAAGGAGATGGTTGGAAGTGGTCATCTGAATATGTGGGTCTAACGCTGCGATCCTTACTTTAAGGCGTTGTCTAAACTTAGCAGGTGATCACTTTTTTCCACCAATGCCAAGAACAGATCTCTAGAATGCTTCCATGATGAGACTAACGGATAACTAAGCCGTCTGCTATGTCCAGTCGTCCTAGAGACAAGGAATGGAGAGGTGCCCCATTATAAAGGACCATTTTAGAGGACCATTTTTGGAATCAATGGAGGTCCCAGAGGTTGGACCCCCAGCGGTCAGGTGATAACTTGCCAACTTGTAAAAACCCCTTTAACTATAAATTACTACACATGGGAAAGGCGCCATATAGATGTCCATCACTGGAAATTTCAATACAATGTAACCTACTTTAGAAAGGACAAGAAAAATGGCGAGGACAATTTTGTGCAGAATTACATTTTGTTTTTTGCCTTTTAAAATGACCCTTAATGTGGAGACGACTGTCAAGCAATAAGCTGAAGACTGAGGGGCTTTTAGGGTTACAAATCATAAAGAAGAAAATTATGTTCCGAGGGGACATCTGTATGACAAACTGAGCACAAGATGTTACCGGAGGAGGCCGCGATGGCTGTCTGGCAAGGCACAGAATGCCTCCAAAGAAAATAAGTATTTTCAAGGCTGACACATTGTATTAAATTATTGTCAAATTATACAGGCAATCAGAGTCAGAGAAACTGAAGAATCCCACAGCTCAATCCATAAGAAGTAAGGAATAAAAAAAAGGATTAACTGAAAAATAACAGAAGCAAAATGCCATATGTTAATTGGAAATCCGCAGATACCAACTTTTTATTGATAATTCTGAAAGTTTCACAAGTTACTAAAAAGTCCTGATGGGGCTCATTTTTATGTTTTGAGGAGAACGTGGCCTCCTCTATCAGTCAGCAGCTCCCCTTTATTATTATCATTTTCAGAAACCTTCAGTCTTCCAAAATAATAGATGGAGTGAGGGAGGAGGGGTATGCAGCTGCAGCTACTTTCACTGTGTGTGTGTGAGTCTGATGCTGTGAAAGGGAAGAGAGAGGAGCAGACGGAAGACATATCATTGTGTCAGTTAACATTATCCATGAAAAGCTGCCCCCCTCATGCAGAAAGCATGGGGAGAAGGAGGAATAGAGACCCAACACGACTCCAACCCTTCTAGTGTTATTGTCTCCATTTTTTATTTACTTTTGGAACCTTGGTTCTTTCAATTGATTAATAGGCAACTTACGATCTATCCACAGCTGCTATCGGGGACCTCACTGACCCCAATAAATGAGTACTGAAACGCCTAACACTCCCCTCCCCCGCATTTATTGTCTATAGGACTGCTGGAGATAGCCCTAGCTTTCATTATCATTTTTATACCCTAGTTGATATCTTTGGATATTTTTATACTTAAAAAGAAGCACTCATCTTCCTCCTCTTCCCATCAAAGCTTTTATCCTCTTAATATATTGCAGTCATCATATTATGTAGCACCGTGCACTTACAATTGCTCATTTGGCCTTTCTACCCGGTTAATCTCTTTTCCATTAGGTCTATGACATCATGTGATTAAACACTGACTAGCTGAATAGTTCTAAGCTCTATGTAGAAATAGGAGGTCAATTTTCCCAGTATGAGTCACTGAAATAGTGCCTGAAAGAGGGAGGATTTAGCAGTTAGGTCAGGAGTTGAAGAAGGGGAATATAAATGCAGGGACAAGAGACTTCTTGTTTCTACATAGAACAAAGGAAAGAGAAGAATTAGCTTCGCAGAAAGGCAAAATGAGCAATTGTAGTACACAGTGCTATATAATATGGTGATTGCAATATATAAGAGGATAAAAACTTTGATGGGAGAAGGAGGAGGAGGGCTTCTTTGATCACCAACTTGTTTCATTAGTTTCTCATAAATTTGCACTTACAGCTTGTATTCTTCCAGTTAATTATTACATCCCTTAATAAGTTTGCCTCCTTTTTACTTTACACCTACAATTTTTTTTCTCATTTTTAGGAACTCTTTCTTCACCCAACCTGCGCACTAAGACCCCTATTCATCCAGACTGGCATTGAACGTGGCGGGTCATGTTTTTGTCAGAGGCACCTGATTCATTAGGAGGCGGAATACTATTAATAAATCAGGAGGATATGAAAGTGGTAATCACCTCCGTAAGCCTCCGCACATATCTTATTCTAGTCAGGGACTGGAGTAAGATTTGTGGTGTAAGGTAAAACACTGCTCGTCATCGACTAGATAAGCTGTGGCGTCAAGTCTTCATCCTCCCCCGACTTTGCTACTAATGGGCGACACTGGTGTGAATATGCAAAAAGTTGTAACATTTTTGCACAAACTTTGTGTAACTTTTCAAAGTGATTTATGGCAGAATTCTGGTGTAATCGCTTGGATGAATCGGGGTCTAAGTGGTAGGTAAAGTGTGAGGAGGCTAAAGGGAGTTTTCCATTTCATACATATCTGGAATATCCTGAGACTGTGCATTTGTGTTACAGATTTTTGTCCTGAATTGAAAAAGTTAAATTTTTCTTAATTCCGCTCTTGTATTTTTAATTTTTATTTTTCTTCTTTTTTTTTTTTATAAAGCTTTAGGCTTCTTTCGCTTTGTAAGTACAAGATTCCCTACTCTGACAATTACTGTTCTGCGCCAGCTGCCGACTGCTCTGGATCTTAGCGCACTCTTTCCCAGCCGGGGACTTCATTTCCCAACCTGCTGGCTTCACTTTCAGCAATGGAAATGCTATTAAAAGAACTTATTTCATGCCTTAATTTACCAAGGCCATCTTTGATTTGAAGCAAACAGATTGATAAAGATGTTGGCGAGCACAAATGCTTTCCCGGTCATTAAAAGATGGAGCAGTGTTTATAGCTCTGTTCCTGCAATCAGGAAAGCAGCAGAGGTGAATAAACGCTCCGGAGGCATTATTATTATACCAGTTTGAAATGTCCTAATGTATCGGTCTAGCAAGCATAGGAAGTGCAAGGTAATAAGCGCATTCATAAGGTTATAAGACGACTGTCGCAGAAAGACGCCGTGCAAAAGCATTTCCAGGACACGTCTGGATAGGACGGGATCTGGCAGATCAAGGTTTACAATTTGCAGCATGAAGGAAAGTGCGCTCTTCTAATATTCCTAGTATTATTCAAGCATTGACTAAACTTGGCACACAACGGGTGATGATGAAACAAGTTAATGCAGTCCAATCTAAGGTAGTACAATATAATACAGACGTTTCGGTCTCTGTGACCGCTCAGCGACTAGCGGAGGATGCCGCGTCCTGACTGCTGCGGCGTCATCACTCCTCATACGGATCTTTATATGATACCTGAACATGATTGCACATTGCACCACCAGTGCCGGAGATCCCTCCATTCATCACACGGACCAACCTCCCGGTGGAGAATACTCTCACTTTTACCTCAACTATTTATACAGCAGTCTGACACTGAAGAAGGTCATAGAGACCGAAACGTCTGTACTATATTGTACTACCTTAGAGTGGACTGCATTAAATTGTTTCATCATCATCATTCGTTGTGTGCCAAGTTTATCCAATAATTGATTATGATTTGGGAACCTACTTGGGCACCAATTTCGATAGTGCTAACGATATTTACCTAAATGGCTACACTGCATGGACCTCTACACATTCCCAGGTGTTGGCCACAATGCATGGACCTCTACACATTCCCAGGTGTTGGCCACAATGCATAGACCTCTACACATTCCCAGGTGTTGGCCACAATGCATAGACCTCTACACATTCCCAGGTGTTGGCCTCAATTCCTGGACCTCTACACATTCCCAGGTGTTGGCCACAATGCATGGACCTCTACACATTCCCAGGTGTTGGCCTCAATGCATGGACCTCTACACATTCCCAGGTGTTGGCCTCAATGCATGGACCTCTACACATTCCCAGGTGTCGGCCACAATGCATGGACCTCTACACATTCCCAGGTGTCGGCCACTATGCATGGACCTCTACACATTCCCAGGTGTTGGCCACAATGCATAGACCTCTACACATTCCCAGGTGTTGGCCACAATGCATGGACCTCTACACATTCCCAGGTGTCGGCCACAATGCATGGACCTCTACACATTCCCAGGTGTTGGCCACAATGCATGGACATCTACACATTCCCAGGTTTTGGCCACAATGCATGGACATCTACACATTCCCAGGTGTTGGCCTCAATTCCTGGACCTCTACACATTCCCAGGTGTTGGCCACAATGCATGGACCTCTACACATTCCCAGGTGTTGGCCTCAATGCATGGACCTCTACACATTCCCAGGTGTTGGCCACAATGCATGGACCTCTACACATTCCCAGGTGTTGGCCACAATGCATGGACCTCTACACATTCCCAGGTGTAGTCCACTATGCATGGACATCTACACATTCCCAGGTGTTGGCCACAATGCATGGACCTCTACACATTCCCAGGTGTCGGCCTCAATGCATGGACCTCTACACATTCCCAGGTGTCGGCCACTATGCATGGACCTCTACACATTCCCAGGTGTTGGCCACAATGCATGGACCTCTACACATTCCCAGGTGTTGGCCACTATGCATGGACCTCTACACATTCCCAGGTGTTGGCCACTATGCATGGACCTCTACACATTCCCAGGTGTTGGCCACAATGCATGGACATCTACACATTCCAAGGTGTTGGTCACAATGCATGGACATCTACACATTCCCAGGTGTTGGCCACAATGCATGGACCTCTACACATTCCCAGGTGTTGGCCACAATGCATGGATCTTTACACATTCCCAGGTGTTGACCACAATGCATGGACCTCTACACATTCCCAGGTGTTGGCCACTATGCATGGACCTCTACACATTCCCAGGTGTTGGCCACTATGCATGGACCTCTACACATTCCCAGGTGTTGGCCACAATGCATGGACATCTACACATTCCAAGGTGTTGGTCACAATGCATGGACATCTACACATTCCCAGGTGTTGGCCACAATGCATGGAACTTCTACACATTCCCAGGTGTTGGCCACAATGCATGGATCTTTACACATTCCCAGGTGTTGACCACAATGCATGGACCTCTACACATTCCCAGGTGTTGACCACAATGCATGGACCTCTACACATTCCCAGGTGTTGACCACAATGCATGGACCTCTACACATTCCCAGGTGTTGGACACAATGCATGGACCTCTACACATTCCCAGGTGTTGGACACAATGCATGGACCTCTACACATTCCCAGGTGTTGGCCACAATGCATGGACCTCTACACATTCCCAGGATATTAGATGGCACCCACATTATTGAATACAACACCATCTAGTGGAAATTTTGCATCTTTATCAATTTTGTATCACCATCAAGTAAAAGATTTCATAAATTATTGTTACCAGTGATTTGAATACTCATTTTTCTTACAAAGTGTAAGTCATATTATTTTTTATATTATTCTTCCATTCATTAATAAATACTTAATTGGTTCATTTTAATATTATAAAAAAGACCAATTTTTTCCCCCCTCTAATTTCTGTAATATAAACATGCCTAATTTATCTTGTACACAGACTGTCCCAGGGCAGCAGCCGACAATCTGCTGGTCAAAGTGTCTCCATTACTCATGCGTAATTAAGATAAACAGATTGTCCAACTGTTGCCTGGATCTGCTGCAGCTCATGAATATGCATGACTTCCAATTTAGTCCGTTTTCGATGTGTTCTTTAATTGCGAGGAAAGCTATAGCTCATTATAAAAGACGCTGTTGTCTATGGCGGGCGGCGCGGTCATATATCAGAAGCCTTAATGCGTCTTGTATTAATACCGCTCTTGCTGACATTGCTCGACTACTGGAAAGATTTCTTGGGAACTTCGGGTTCTCTCGTCTCTGGGATTTAGGTAGCTTATAAAATATGAATAATATTACTAGTGTAAATCAATAGGTGGAATAAGACGAGTCCCCCGAAAGAAATGGACTCTTTACAATTAAAGATCACTCAGCGCTACAAAGTGGCAATATTTCAGCTAATTGATCCCAAAGCTAATATTGTAATGTTTGTAGTGAAGTGAACTGATCGCTCCACCGTCATTAATATTTAATGCTGTTTGATAGAGAAAGTTTTTGTAATAAATAGGAAACCGTGCGGTGTGCACTGGAGTCTCGGACTTTGATATGGTAATGCCACATGTTCAGTGCCCTCGGTGGACGGTCTGGTACCATTATGTTTAGATGGTTTTGTACTTTCTTATTTTTTGTTGTTTAATTAGTAAAAAGGGATTTGCTTTTCTTGTGTTTTATTTTTCTGCTTGTTCCAATACATTATAGACAAACAAAAATAACAGTCACCGATGCTGGAAATGGACCCCTACTGATAATAGCCAACCAATAGATCCCTACTGAAAAGAGCCAACCAATGGATCCCTACTGATAATAGCCAACCAATGGATCCCTACTGATAATAGCCAACCAATAGATCCCTACTGATAATAGCCAACCAATGGATCCCTACTGATAATAGCCAACCAATGGATCCCTACTGATAATAGCCAACCAATGGATCCCTACTGATAATAAACAACCAATGTACCTCTACTGATAATAGCCAACCAATAGATCCCTACTGATAATAGCCAACCAATGGATCCCTACTGATAATAAACAACCAATGTACCTCTACTGATAATAGCCAACCAATAGATCCCTACTGATAATAGCCAACCAATGGATCCCTACTGAAAAGAGCCAACCAATGGATCCCTACTGAAAAGAGCCAACCAATGGATCCCTACTGATAATAGCCAACCAATGGATCCCTACTGATAATAGCCAACCAATGGATCCCTACTGATAATAGCCAACCAATGGATCCCTACTGATAATAGCCAACCAATGGATCCCTACTGATAATAGCCAACCAATGGATCCCTACTGATAAGTAGCCAACCAATGGATCCCTACTGATAATAAACAACTAATGTACCTCTACTGATAATAGCCAACCAATAGATCCCTACTGATAATAGCCAACCAGTGGATCCCTACTGATAATAGCCAACCAATGGATCCCTACTGATAATAGACAACAAATGTAACTCTACTGATAACAGCCAACCAATAGATCGCTACTGATAATAGCCAACCAATGGATCCCTACTAATAATAGCCAACCAATAGATCCCTACTGAAAAGAGCCAACCAATGGATCCCTACTGATAATAGCCAACCAATGGATCCCTACTGATAATAGCCAACCAATGGATCCCTACTGATAATAGCCAACCAATGGATCCCTACTGATAATAGCCAACCAATGGATCCCTACTGATAATAGCCAACCAATGGATCCCTACTGATAGTAGCCAACCAATGGATCCCTACTGATAATAAACAACTAATGTACCTCTACTGATAATAGCCAACCAATAGATCCCTACTGATAATAGCCAACCAATGGATCCCTACTGATAATAGCCAACCAATGGATCCCTACTGATAATAGACAACAAATGTAACTCTACTGATAACAGCCAACCAATAGATCGCTACTGATAATAGCCAACCAATGGATCCCTACTGATAATAGACAACGAATGTACCTCTACTGATAATAGCCAAGCAATGGATCCCTACTGATAATAGACAACGAGTGTACCTCTACTGATAATAGCCAACCAATAGATCCCTCCTGATAATAGCCAACCAATGGACCCCTACTGATAATAGCCAACCAATGGACTCCTACTGATAATAGCCAACCAATGGACCCGTACTGATAATAGCCAACCAATGGATCCCTACTGATAATAGACAATGAATGTACCTCTACTGATAATAGCCAACCAATGGACCCCTACTGATAATAGCCAACCAATGGATCCCTACTGATAATAGACAACGAATGTACCTCTACTGATAATAGCCAACCAATAGATCCCTCCTAATAATAGCCAACCAATGGACCCCTACTGATAATAGCCAACCAATGGATCCCTACTGATAATAGACAACGAATGTACCTCTACTGATAATAGCCAACCAATAGATCCCCACTGATAATAGCAAGTAATGGACCCCTACTGATAATAGCCAACCAATGGACCCCTACTGATAATAGCCAACCAATGGTCCCCTACTGATAATAGCCAACCAATGGATCCCTACTGATAATAGACAATGAATGTACCTCTACTGATAATAGCCAACCAATGGACCCCTACTGATAATAGCCAACCAATGGACCCCTACTGATAATAGACAATGAATGTACCTCTACTGATAATAGTCAACCAATGGACCCCTACTGATAATAGCCAACCAATGGATCCCTACTGATAATAGCCAACCAATGGATCCCTACTGATAATAGACAATGAATGTACCTCTACTGATAATAGTCAACCAATGGACCCCTACTAGCTAACCAATGGACCCCTACTGATAATAGACAATGAATGTACCTCTACTGATAATAGCCAACCAATGGACCCCTACTGATAATAGCCAACCAATGGTTCCCTACTGATAATAGACAATGAATGTACCTCTACTGATAATAGCCAACCAATAGATCCCTACTGATAATAGGCAACGAATGTACCTCTACTGATAATAGCCAACCAATGGATCCCTACTGATAATAGGCAACGAATGTACCTCTACTGATAATAGCCAACCAATAGATGCCTGCTGATAATAGCCAACCAATGGATCCCTACTGATAATAGCCAACCAATAGATCCCTACTGATAATAGCCAACCATTGGACCCCTACTGATAATAGCCAGCTAATGGACCCCTACTGATAATAGCCAACCAATGGACCCCTACTGATAATAGCCAACCAATGGACCCCTACTGATAATAGCCAACCAATGGACCCCTACTGATAATAGCCAACCAATGGACCCCTACTGATAATAGCCAACCAATGGACCCCTACTGATAATAGACAACCAATGGACCCCTACTGATAATAGCCAACCAATGGACCCCTACTGATAATAGCCAACCAATGGACCCCTACTGATAATAGCCAACCAATGGACCCCTACTGATAATAGCCAACCAATGGACCCCTACTGATAATAGCCAACCAATGGACCCCTACTGATAATAGTTAGCCAATAGTCCTACATAGTCCTCACATTACCGTTAACTTGATGTAGGGAAATTTATTCCAAAGTGCATAAATCTATATATTTTTAAACCTTGAATGATTAAGAGGGAATATAAAGCTCTGGGTGACTCAAGTCCCCGTGTTATTCCTTTTCCAAAAAAATAAGAAGAAATAACAAAAATAAAGTAATTAAAATGTATTTGTCTGTAATTTCTATAAATGTAAGATATTTGGCAGCGAAATTCTAAGCTCATCAAAATATAAAAAAAAATCCTCCGTGCAGATCCTCAGTTCTTACTTTCATCATCTGTAATTAATGAATTTATTTTCGTAACCTTCTGTCAATAACAGCTTTTTCTTCTAGTAATCTTCCATCAAAACTAGATTTCTTTTATTTTTCAGATAATTGGTTGGAAAACACCACGCTTCTCAAATCAACCCAAACACGGTTTGGTTTCGCTGCCAAGAGTCGCTCCGTCTCTTATCTGCCGCTGTCCCTTAAAACTTAACAGAACGGAGAATGTAACAGCTCCAAAAAAACAAAGACCTGATTGATGGGATCAGCGGCGATCCACCCCAATCAGGCCCACGTCCAGATAGTTTTTTTTTTTTCCCAGAGTTTTGCATCTTCGCAAAGAAGTGATTTACAAGGATGCGGAAAGTAAAAAATGTGTTATTGAAAATGTTTCCATTTTGGGGTCCATCACTTTTGTGTTACTGTTGTAGTGATTGCTGGGGCACATCATAGTGTACAGTCCATAACTCGGCCTTAGGCGTTGATTTCGATTTTCGATAATAATGTTCCTCAGTCTTATTGCACTGTTTCTTTCCCACTCGTCATTCCATTCGTTCCTCAATGAAAGTTGGTTTGTGGTACGTGAGAAAGAGGATCGGTCTTGTTCTAGGAAGCCTCCACCGGGATCGGTCTTGTTCTAGGAAGCCTCCACCGGGATCGGTCTTGTTCGAGGAAGCCTCCACCGGGATCGGTCTTGTTCTAGGAAGCCTCCACCGGGATCGGTCTTGTTCTAGGAAGCCTCCACCGGGATCGGTCTTGTTCTAGGAAGCCTCCACCGGGATCGGTCTTGTTCTAGGAAGCCTCCACCAGCCTCAAAGGAACCTGAGGCTTCTAGAAATGTCTCGTTGGGAAACACTAGAATAACTTAAGTTCTTCTTCTTCACGGCAGGTCAATAATGAGATTAGAAGAGCGTGTGGTCACTGGTCACCCTATGGACATTCCGACACGAGGAGCTCCCGTTCTGGAGGACCATTAGCATAATATTAGATATTTTACTTGAAAATCATAAACTTGGAGCAACCAGCTGATCTCCCCAATTGTCACATTTGTAAAGAATCCTCTACAACTTTGCATTCTGTCGAAAGCAGAAAATTCTGCAACTTTCTTTGGTACTTCTGCAACTTGCAGAACATTCTAACGCCATGGAAACGGCAACAATAATAAAAGAATTTCATTCATGAAAAGTCTAGAAGTTGCTGGTATCAATTATATGAGGGTGCAGATAAAGGAGCCTGGGAGATGGGACCCTCCACTATTGGTAGAGAAAGGGTCCCCCAACCCACCTCATTGAATATAAAGGAGAGATAACTATTGTGATGACGTTAGATGAGTTACATCAGGAGCTGCACAACCGGTTGGAAATCATTTTTGGTGACTCCTATCACATAAAAAGTTACAAGATATTTAATAACTTTTCTTTTTTCACCCGTTCCTTAGCGACTACGATGAATAGTAGCCAACGCACGCCTGTAGTAAATTCTGGAAGTTTGATATACCTCACAAGAGACTCCTTCTCCATGGTGCACAGACCTGTATCAGCTACTAATATTTCCTTAGTGATGAGGATGAATGGTAGCCAATTTATTCCTGTAGTAACCATTCTGGAAGTTTGATATGTCATATAGGAGAATGCTTCTGGAGTCTGCACAGACTTGTATTGATTATTATTTTGATATGTTATACAGAAGATTCCTTCTCAGTGCTGCACAGACTTGTACTGGATTCTATTACCGTATTTCCCTAGTGATTAGGATGAAATGTAGCCAGTTTATTTCTTTATAGTAACCATTCTGAAAGTTTTGATATGTCATACAGTAGAGTGCTTCTGCAGTCTGCACAGACTTGTACTGGCCACTAATATTTCCCTAGTGATTAGGATGAATGGTAGATAATTTATTTCTTTATTAACCATTATAGAAGTTTGATATGTCATACAGGAGAGTGCTTCAGTTTGCACAGACTTGTACTGGCTACTAATATTTCCCTAGTGATTAGGATGAATAGTAGCCAATTTATTTCTTTATAGTAACCATTCTGAAAGTTTTGATATGTCATACAGTAGAGTGCTTCTGCAGTCTGCACAGACTTGTACTGATTATGATTTTGATATGACATACAGAAAATTCCTTCTATATGTTGCACAGACTTGTACTTGTCACAAATATTTCCCTGGTGATTAGGATGAATGGTAGATAATTTATTCCTTTATTAACTATTATAGAAGTTGGATTTGTCATACAGGAGAGTGCTTCAGTTTGCACAGACTTGTACTGGCCACTAATATTTCCCTAGCGATTAGGATGAATAGTAGCCAATTTATTTCTTTATAGTAACCATTCTGAAAGTTTTAATATGTCATACAGGAGAGTGCTTCTGCAGTCTGCACAGATTTGTATTGATTTGTATTGATTATGATTTTGATTTGTCATACAGAAGACTCCTTCTACATGTTGCACAGACTTGTACTGGCCAGTAATATTTCCCTAGTGATTAGGAGGAATAGTAGCCAATTTATTTCTTTATAGTAACCATTCTGGAAGTTTGATATGCCATAAAGGACACTGCTTCTGCAGTCTGCACAGACTTGTATTGATTGTGATTTTGATATGTCACACAGAATACTCCTTCTCCTTTGCTGCACAGACTTGTATCAGCCACTAGGGAAAAGATGAGAGAAATGGGGAAAAAAAACCTCTGTAAATTTAGAATAAAAAGCAAAGAAGTGAACGTATTATCAGTGAATAGCGGCCGGGGTGGGTGCAGTCAATTTGTAGGAAATGTTCCTAACCACTGTTATTTGCCTGCTGGGTGTTTGCCGGTCGGTAAAGGCGGCCTGACGCTCAGACAGATTAATAAATGAATTCCTTCTATTCCCACTTATGGAACATCATCATATTTTTTCAGCATCCAATACAAATGCGTAAGGAACCTAAGTAAGAATGACACTTGGTGCTGCCACGAAATGACTCTGCCGCCAAGAACGCAGAAAGCGTCGCATCGGAAAACGTCAGGCGGCCGGCTGCGGAATCGCTCCTGGTGCCGCTGCCGACGGCAAGAATACAAATCAGAGGAAGAAGAAACAACAACATTGTGTCTTATTTACATGGATGCATTGTGGGGGAAATTGGATTCCGGACTCCGCTGAGGAAATGGGATCTGATTTAATCCTGGGTAAATTTGAGATAGGAATATATATATATATATATATATATATATGTAAGGACGGAGGCGATGTGTAATCGAGGGAGTCCTCGCAGGCAACCACCGGAGCAGTCAGCGCTTTGTTTGTCTAAATCCATCTATTATTATTATTTTTGTTTACGTTTGTAAAAGTTCTCTTGTTTGGACAATCCCTGCTCTTTAGATGTGACCTGGACTATTGGCTGATCGCTGTGTCCTCTTCCTGGGACCTCCAGCGATCAGTTGTGATCTGTGGTTCAATTACAGCGCCCCCACAGGAGAGATGAAGAATTACACAATGTCCATTCACATCAATGGGCTTTCTGTGTAATGTCAGACAGGAGCGGTGCTCCAGAGCGAAAGATGCTTTTAGTAGCAACATTCCATCCTGACAAAGTAGCGGAGAACCCTATGTACTCATTCTTTAGTGGATATATAGGTAAACGGGTTTTCTTTCAAAAGGGATATTTTACAATAACAAGGAGGAGAAAGGGGACATATAAAAATAAACAAACAGTGATAAATATTAGGACTTTTTTTTTAATATGTAAAAATAATTACCGTATATACTCGAGTATAAGCCGACCCGAGTATAAGCCGACCCCCCTAATTTTGCCACAAAAAAACTGGGAAAACTTATTGACTCGAGTATAAGCCTAGGGTGGAAATGCAGCATTTACCGGTGAATTTCAAAAATAAAAATAGATCATTATTTCCCCATAGCTGTGCCATATAGTGCTCTACACCGTTCATTATTTCCCCATAGCTGTGCCCCATATAGTGCTCTGCACCGTTCATTGTGCCCCATTGCTGTGCCATATACAGTGCTCTGCACCGTTCATTGTGCCCCATTGCTGTGCCATATACAGTGCTCTGCACCGTTCATTGTGCCCCATTGCTGTGCCATATACGGTGCTCTGCACCGTTCATTGTGCCCCATAGCTGTGCTGTGCCATATACGGTGCTCTGCACCGTTCACTGTGCCCCATAGCTGTGCCATATACAGTGCTCTGCACCGTTCATTGTGCCCCATAGATGTGCCCATATACGGTGCTCTGCACCGTTCATTGTGCCCCATATCTGTGCCATATACAGTGCTCTGCACCGTTCATTGTGCCCCATTGCTGTGCCATATACAGTGCTCTGCACCGTTCATTGTGCCCCATTGCTGTGCCATATACAGTGCTCTGCACCGTTTATTGTGCCCCATTGCTGTGCCATATACAGTGCTCTGCAACGTTCATTGTGCCCCATTGCTGTGCCATATACAGTGCTCTGCACCGTTTATTGTGCCCCATTGCTGTGCCATATACAGTGCTCTGCACCGTTCATTGTGCCCCATATCTGTGCCATATACAGTGCTCTGCACCGTTCATTGTGCCCCATTGCTGTGCCATATACAGTGCTCTGCACCGTTCATTGTGCCCCATTGCTGTGCCATATACGGTGCTCTGCACCGTTCATTGTGCCCCATTGCTGTGCCATATACGGTGCTCTGCACCGTTCATTGTGCCCCATTGCTGTGCCATATACGGTGCTCTGCACCGTTCATTGTGCCCCATTGCTGTGCCATATACGGTGCTTTGCACCGTTCATTGTGCCCCATTGCTGTGCCATATACGGTGCTCTGCACCGTTCATTGTGTCCCATTGCTGTGCCATATACGGTGCTTTGCACCGTTCATTGTGCCCCATTGCTGTGCCATATACAGTGCTCTGCACCGTTCATTGTGCCCCATAGATGTGCCATATACAGTGCTCTGCACCGTTCATTGTGCCCCATATCTGTGCCATATACAGTGCTCTGCACCGTTCATTGTGCCCCATTGCTGTGCCATATACAGTGCTCTGCACCGTTCATTGTGCCCCATTGCTGTGCCATATACGGTGCTCTGCACCGTTCATTGTGCCCCATTGCTGTGCCATATACGGTGCTCTGCACCGTTCATTGTGCCCCATTGCTGTGCCATATACGGTGCTCTGCACCGTTCATTGTGCCCCATTGCTGTGCCATATACGGTGCTTTGCACCGTTCATTGTGCCCCATTGCTGTGCCATATACGGTGCTCTGCACCGTTCATTGTGTCCCATTGCTGTGCCATATACGGTGCTTTGCACCGTTCATTGTGCCCCATTGCTGTGCCATATACAGTGCTCTGCAACGTTCATTGTGCCCCATTGCTGTGCCATATACAGTGCTCTGCACCGTTCATTGTGCCCCATTGCTGTGCCATATACGGTGCTCTGCACCGTTCATTGTGCCCCATTGCTGTGCCATATACGGTGCTCTGCACCGTTCATTGTGCCCCATATCTGTGCCATATACAGTGCTCTGCACCGTTCATTGTGCCCCATTGCTGTGCCATATACAGTGCTCTGCACCGTTCATTGTGCCCCATAGATGTGCCATATACAGTGCTCTGCAACGTTCATTGTGCCCCATTGCTGTGCCATATACAGTGCTCTGCAACGTTCATTGTGCCCCATTGCTGTGCCATATACAGTGCTCTGCACCGTTCATTGTGCCCCATAGATGTGCCATATATAGTGCTCTGCACCGTTCATTGTGCCCCATTGCTGTGCCATATACGGTGCTCTGCACCGTTCACTGTGCCCCATAGATGTGCCATATACAGTGCTCTGCACCGTTCACTGTGCCCCATTGCTGTGCCATATACGGTGCTCTGCACCGTTCATTGTGCCCCATTGCTGTGCCATATACGGTGCTCTGCACCGTTCATTGTGCCCCATTGCTGTGCCATATACAGTGCTCTGCACCGTTCATTGTGCCCGATTGCTGTGCCATATACGGTGCTCTGCACCGTTCATTGTGCCCCATTGCTGTGCCATATACGGTGCTCTGCACCGTTCATTGTGCCCGATTGCTGTGCCATATACAGTGCTCTGCACCGTTCATTGTGCCCGATTGCTGTGCCATATATGGTGCTCTGCACCGTTCATTGTGCCCCATAGAAATCTCTGCCGCTGCTGCTGCAATAAAAAAAAAAACCACATACTAACCTCCCTTGATTGCAGCTCCCGGCGTCTCGTTCCGGCGCCTCCATCTTCCCGGCGTCTCTGCTCTGACTGATCAGGCAGAGGGCGCTGCGCACACTGTATGCGTCATCGCGCCCTCTGCCTGATCAGTCAGAGCGCAGACGCCGGGAAGATGGAGGCGCCGGCCGGGAAGATGGAGCGGCGCCCGGCGGCTGGAACGAGGACAGGTGAATATGCTATACTTACCTAGTCCTGGCGATCCTCGCGCTGTCCCTCTGCCTGGTCTTCGGTGCCGCAGCTCTTCCTGTCAGCGGTCACCGGCACCGCTGATTAGAGGAATGAATAGGCGGCTCCGCCCCTATGGGAGGTGGAGCCGCTTATTCATATCTCTAATGAGCGGTCCCACGTGACTGCTGAAGAGGGGAAGAAGCTGCAGCACAGAAGACCGTGGGACGGCAGGGACAGCGCGAGGATCGCTGGGACTAGGTAAGTATGCCTCAGCGCCCTCTCCCCCTCACCCGCCGACCCTGCCACCCACATTGACTCGAGTATAAGCCGAGAGGGGCACTTTCAGCCCAAAAATTTGGGCTGAAAATCTCGGCTTATACTCGAGTATATACGGTATTCACGTGTCTCCAATCTACCTAAGACAACCCCTTTAATTTTTACTCCTGATCCATTAAAATCCTTTATAGGAAGACCATAGCTTTTTTTTTTTCCGATACCGAGTTCTAATTTCCCTGCTTCCCTTTATATTTGTGAAGTTTATGTCGCCTGTGCTAAATTATGGCATAACTGAATGCAAACGGGGGTCCTGTGACCACCACTGTCAGCCAAAATGGCCAAGAGAAGAAGGAATAAAAAGTCATTCGGCCTGTTCTTTCCTTCTTTTCAGCCGCCACCGCCCCCTGTATACTCCATTCTCACAATAGGTTGGGGTCCCAGAGAGAAACATAAGAAAAGATGACTGTAAGGATCTGAAAGGTCTCAGTTTGTTACTGTGTATCATTCTGTGTATCTGTGCTTCAAACTGTTAAACTGTAAAGCGCTGCGGAATATGTTGGCGCTATATAAATAAAGATTATTATTATTATTATTATTATTCAAAGTTGCTGATGGAATCTAAGAAAAGAAGCTGATGAAGCCTTGTAGACCTGCCTGCTCTTATCTGCCATATTTCAGAATATGGTTGGAATACCCTTTTAAAGGGAACCTGTCACCCCGTTTTTTCAAGAAGAGCTAAAAATAGCGTTAAATAGGGGCAGAGCTGGGCTTTACATTACTGTATTTTGAAGCCTTTATTCCCCACCTATGCTGCCGAAATACCTTTGTAAAGTCGCCGTTTTGGGCTGTCACTCACGCTGGTCAGCTCATATGGGCGTGGTGACAGCGCTGTTTCTCCCCCAGATCTCCGTTGGTGGCGTAGTGGTGTGCGCATGTCCAAGTGGCGAATCCACTGTGCAGCTTCAAGGAAAATAGCGCGATCTGTGCTATTCAGCCGTTTATCGGTGGGCGCGGCCATCTTTGTGAGGCCGCGCGTGCGCAGATGGTTCTTCTCGGCTTCCCGGGGCTTCAGGAAAATGGCCGCGGGATGCCGCGCGTGCGCAGATGGAGATCGCAGCGGCCATTTTCCTGCAGCCGAGATGCGAACACAGCTTCAGGAAAATGGCTGTCGATATCGCCATCTGCGCACGTGCGGCATCCCGCGGCCATTTTCCTGAAGCCCCGGGAAGCCGATAAGAACCATCTGCGCATGCGCGGCCTCACAAACATGGCCGCGCCCACCGATAAACGGCTGAATAGTGCAGATCGCGCTATTTTCCTTGAAGCTGCGCAGTGGATTCGCCACTTGGACATGCGCACACCACTACGCCACCAACGGAGATCTGGGGGAGAAACAGCGCTGTCACCACGCCCATATGACCTGACCAGCTTGAGTGACAGCCCAAAACGGCGACTTTACAAAGGTATTTCGGCAGCATAGGTGGGGAATAAAGGCTCCAAAATACACTAATGTAAAGCCCAGCTCTGCCCCTATTTAACGCTATTTTTAGCTCTTCTTGAAAAAACGGGGTGACAGGTTCCCTTTAAGCAAAATAAATGTGGCTGTCAGGAGCCGCCACTAGGGGGAGCTTTGGCCTCTAGATGTACACAGGCTGCGGGCAGTCAAAGTTTTCTAAGTACAACACTTTGGCATTGACAAGAGGTTTCCAGTCTCTGCATCAGGAAATTGGAGCCTTGAAGATTATACATTGTAAATATTCACCTCAACATTTTAGAATTATTTCCAATTAAAAAAATAAAAAAATAAATGAAAACACTAAAAGAAAAAGTAACATAAAAAATGTAACTATTTTCTCTCTGGGGAGAAGGGGTAAGGCTGTGTTCACACGTTGCTTTTTTGCTGCATTTTTTTCCTGCAGGCAAGACTTGCTCTCTAGGCAGTAAAGAAGCTGCTTACACAAAGCACGTTTTGCTGTCTGGTTTTGCTGCGTTGTTTCTTGTCTCTTGTGCATGTTGATATAGTTTAATGCCCCCCCAAAAAACATAATGCAACTTCCTTTAGTTTTTGCAATAAAATAGCAGCAAACTCTGATACCTGCATTTTTTGCTGCATTTTTACACTTGCTCATTGCATTCTATGGGTGAAAAAAAAAAAAAAGCTGAAAAAAGTAACATGCTGCAGTTTTCAAAAACGCAGCAGTTCTCCAATTCTGTCAGGAAAAAAAAAAAACCACTGAAAAAAACCGTTTTTTATATTATCGGTGGCAAAACCAGCGGCCTCAATAAATATGTTGGTGACTTAATAATGAACCTTCTCCATGTTTCCCGACATTGACTGGTATGTTGTCGTCTCCGGCATGTTTACGTCTGTGAACGGCGGTAATCAGCGGCGCCCACGCAGCCATTGAGACGCTTTACCTCCCATATAACACTCTCCGCACTGTACACGGAAGGTGAGGGAACGGTCGCATCGCGCTGCACATTTCTGAGGCTTCTCTCCCTCCCACTCACCGAGCAGCGTAATTATACAAGGTGTAAAAGAAAAGCAAATAATGGTTTAATGCCGCAAATTCCGATCACAGTCTGCAGGCAGCGGCATAAAGATAGATCCGGAGGTGTGTCCATTAGTTCAAGATCTTCTACATAGTGATATGGACCACGCTGGTATAACCTGGGTATCTCCTGTATATAATTATATATGTACAGCTGGTATAACCTGGGCATCTCCTGTATATAATTATATATGTGCAACTGGTATAACCTGGGCATCTCCTGTATATAATTATATATGTACAGCTGGTATAACCTGGGCATCTCCTGTATATGATTATATATGTACAGCTGGTATAACCTGGGCATATCCTGTATATAATTATATGTGTACAGCTGGTATAACCTGGGCATCTCCTGTATATGATTATATATGTACAGCTGGTATAACCTGGGCATCTCCTGTATATGATTATATATGTACAGCTGGTATAACCTGGGCATCTCCTGTATATAATTATATATGTACAGCTGGTATAACCTGGGCATCTCCTGTATATGATTATATATGTACAGCTGGTATAACCTGGGCATCTCCTGTATATGATTATATATGTACAGCTGGTATAACCTGGGCATCTCCTGTATATAATTATATGTGTACAGCTGGTATAACCTGGGCATCTCCTGTATATGATTATATATGTACAGCTGGTATAACCTGGGCATCTCCTGTATATGATTATATATGTACAGCTGGTATAACCTGGGCATCTCCTGTATATAATTATATATGTACAGCTGGTATAACCTGGGCATCTCCTGTATATGATTATATATGTACAGCTGGTATAACCTGGGCATCTCCTGTATATGATTATATATGTACAGCTGGTATAACCTGGGCATCTCCTGTATATAATTATATATGTACAGCTGGTATAACCTGGGCATCTCCTGTATATGATTATATATGTACAGCTGGTATAACCTGGGCATCTCCTGTATATGATTATATATGTACAGCTGGTATAACCTGGGCATCTCCTGTATATAATTATATGTGTACAGCTGGTATAACCTTGGCATGTCCTGTATATAATTATATACTGTATGTACAGCCAGTATAACCTGGGTATCTCCTGTATATAATTATATATGTACAGCTGGTATAACCTGGGCATCTCCTGTATATGATTATATGTACAGCTGGTATAACCTGGGTATCTCCTGTATATACTGTAATTATATACAGTATGTACAGCTGGTATAACCTGGGTATCTCCTGTATATAATTATATATGTACAGCTGGTATAACCTGGGTATCTCCTGTATATAATTATATATGTACAGCTGGTATAACCTGGGTATCTCCTGTATATAATTATATATATACAGCTGGTATAACCTGGGCATCTCCTGTATATAATTATATATGTACAGCTGGTATAACCTGGGCATCTCCTGTATATAATTATATGTGTACAGCTGGTATAACCTGGGTATCTCCTGTACTGTATATACTGTAATTATATATGTACAGCTGGTATAACCTGGGTATATACTGTAATTATATATGTACAGCTAGTATAACCTGGGCATCTCCTGTATATAATTATATGTGTACAGCTGGTATAACCTGGGCATCTCCTGTACTGTATATACTGTAATTATATATGTACAGCTGGTATAACCTGGGTATATACTGTAATTATATATGTACAGCTAGTATAACCTGGGCATCTCCTGTATATAATTATATATGTACAGCTGGTATAACCTGGGCATCTCCTGTATATACCCGTATATACTCGAGTATAAGCCGACCCGAGTATAAGCCGACCCCCCTAATTTTGCCACAAAAAACTGGGAAAACTTATTGACTCGAGTATAAGCCTAGGGTAGAAAATGCAGCAGCTACCGGTGAAT
Source organism: Ranitomeya imitator (assembly GCF_032444005.1). NCBI lineage: Eukaryota > Metazoa > Chordata > Amphibia > Anura > Dendrobatidae > Ranitomeya > Ranitomeya imitator. Next base: position 192,427,110 of record NC_091289.1, on the reverse strand, counting down.
TTCAAAAATAAAAATAGATGCTCTATACCGTTCATTATTGCCCCATAGATGCTCCATATACAACTGTGCTATATAGAATGCTCTGCACCGTTCATTATGGCCCCATAGATGCTCCTTATAATGCTGTGCCATATATGCTCTGCACCGTTGATTATGGCCCCATAGGTGCTCCTTATAATGCTGTGCCATATATGCTCTGCACCTTTGATTATGGCCCCATAGGTGCTCCTTATAATGCTGTGCCCCATATATGCTCTGCACCTTTGATTATGGCCCCATAGGTGCTCCTTATAATGCTGTGCCCCATATATGCTCTGCACCTTTGATTATGGCCCCATAGATGCTCCTTATAATGCTGTGCCATATATGCTCTGCACCTTTATGGCCCCATAGGTGCTCCTTATAATGCTGTGCCCCATATATGCTCTGCACCTTTGATTATGGCCCCATAGGTGCTCCTTAGAATGCTGTGCCATATATGCTCTGCACCTTTGATTATGGCCCCATAGGTGCTCCTTATAATGCTGTGCCCCTTATATGCTCTGTACCTTTATGGCCCCATAGATGCTCCTTATAATGCTGTGCCCCATATATGCTCTGCACCTTTATGGCCGCATAGGTGCTCCTTAGAATGCTGTGCCCCATATATGCTCTGCACCTTTATGGCCCCATAGGTGCTCCTTATAATGCTGTGCCCCATATATGCTCTGCACCTTTATGGCCCCATAGGTGCTCCTTATAATGCTGTGCCCCATATATGCTCTGCACCTTTATGGCCCCATAGGTGCTCCTTATAATGCTGTGCCCCATATATGCTCTGCACCTTTATGGCCCCATAGGTGCTCCTAATAATGCTGTGCCCCTTATATGCTCTGCACCTTTATGGCCCCATAGATGCTCCTTATAATGCTGTGCCCCATATATGCTCTGCACCTTTGATTATGGCCCCATAGGTGCTCCTTAGAATGCTGTGCCATATATGCTCTGCACCTTTGATTATGGCCCCATAGGTGCTCCTTATAATGCTGTGCCCCTTATATGCTCTGCACCTTTATGGCCCCATAGGTGCTCCTTATAATGCTGTGCCCCTTATATGCTCTGCACCTTTATGGCCCCATAGGTGCTCCTTATAATGCTGTGCCCCATATATGCTCTGCACCTTTATGGCCGCATAGGTGCTCCTTAGAATGCTGTGCCCCATATATGCTCTGCACCTTTATGGCCCCATAGGTGCTCCTTATAATGCTGTGCCCCTTATATGCTCTGCACCTTTATGGCCCCATAGATGCTCCTTATAATGCTGTGCCCCATATATGCTCTGCACCTTTATGGCCCCATAGGTGCTCCTTATAATGCTGTGCCCCATATATGCTCTGCACCTTTATGGCCGCATAGGTGCTCCTTAGAATGCTGTGCCCCATATATGCTCTGCACCTTTATGGCCCCATAGGTGCTCCTTATAATGCTGTGCCCCATTTATGCTCTGCACCTTTATGGCCCCATAGATGCTCCTTATAATGCTGTGCCCCATATATGCTCTGCACCTTTATGGCCCCATAGGTGCTCCTTATAATGCTGTGCCCCATATATGCTCTGCACCTTTATGGCCCCATAGGTGCTCCTTATAATGCTGTGCCCCATATATGCTCTGCACCTTTATGGCCGCATAGGTGCTCCTTATAATGCTGTGCCCCATATATGCTCTGCACCTTTATGGCCCCATAGGTGCTCCTTATAATGCTGTGCCCCTTATATGCTCTGCACCTTTATGGCCCCATAGATGCTCCTTATAATGCTGTGCCCCATATATGCTCTGCACCTTTATGGCCCCATAGGTGCTCCTAATAATGCTGTGCCCCATATATGCTCTGCACCTTTATGGCCCCATAGGTGCTCCTTATAATGCTGTGCCCCTTATATGCTCTGCACCTTTATGGCCCCATAGATGCTCCTTATAATGCTGTGCCCCATATATGCTCTGCACCTTTATGGCCCCATAGGTGCTCCTTATAATGCTGTGCCCCTTATATGCTCTGCACCTTTATGGCCCCATAGGTGCTCCTTATAATGCTGTGCCCCATATATGCTCTGCACCTTTATGGCCCCATAGGTGCTCCTAATAATGCTGTGCCCCTTATATGCTCTGCACCTTTGATTATGGCCCCATAGGTGCTCCTTAGAATGCTGCTGGTGCTGCCATAAAAAAAAAAAAAATCACATACTCACCTCTCTTCTCAGGACGCCGGCGCTTTCAATAATTATCTGCTCCTCGGCGGCTCCGTCTCCAGCACTGACGCTCAGCAGAGGGCGCGCACTGACTACGTCACAGCGCCCTCTAACCTGAGCGTCATTGCTAGAGGACGCTGCAGACGGAGCCGGAGCGAGGAGCAGGTAATTATAGCGCTGCGCTCCCCTTACCTGCTGCGGCGCGGTCCCTGCAGTCCCTGGCTTCTCCGGCGCTGCAGCTTCTTCCTGTAATTGAGCGGTCACATGGCACCGATCATTTACAGCAATGAATATGCGGCTCTTCCCCTATGGGGGTGGAGCTGCCTATTCATTTCTGTAATGAGCGGTGCCATGTGACCGCTCAGTGCAGGAAGAATCTGCAGCGCCGGAGAAGCCAGGGACTGCAGGGACCGCGCCGCAGCAGGTAAGTATGATTACACAGCCCCCGCTCCCCCTCCCCTGCTGACACCCGGGTATATGACTCGAGTATAAGCCGAGAGGGGGACTTTCAGCCCAAAAAAATGGGCTGAAAATCTCGGCTTATACTCGAGTATATACGGTAATTATATATGTACAGCTGGTATAACCTGGGCATCTCCTGTATATAATTATATATGTACAGCTGGTATAACCTGGGCATCTCCTGTATATAATTATATGTGTACAGCTGGTATAACCTGGGCATCTCCTGTACTGTATATACTGTAATTATATATGTACAGCTGGTATAACCTGGGTATCTCCTGTATATAATTATATACGTACAGCCGGTGTAACCTGGGTATCTCCTGTATATAATTAAACATGTACAGCTGGTGTAACCTGGGCATCTCCTGTATATAATTATATATATACAGCCGGTATAACCTGGGCATCTCCTGTATATAATTATATATATACAGCTGGTATAACCTGGGCATCTCCTGTACTGTATATACTGTAATTATATATGTACAGCTAGTATAACCTGGGTATCTCCTGTATATAATTATATATATACAGCCGGTGTAACCTGGGCATCTCCTGTATATAATTATATATATACAGCCGGTATAACCTGGGCATCTCCTGTATATAATTATATATATACAGCTGGTATAACCTGGGCATCTCCTGTACTGTATATACTGTAATTATATATGTACAGCTAGTATAACCTGGGTATCTCCTGTATATAATTATATACGTACAGCCGGTGTAACCTGGGTATCTCCTGTATATAATTAAACATGTACAGCTGGTGTAACCTGGGCATCTCCTGTATATAATTATATATATACAGCCGGTATAACCTGGGTATCTCCTGTATATTATTATATATGTACAGCTGGTATGACCTGGGTATCTCCTGTATATAATTAGATATGTACAGCTGGTATAACCTGGGTATCTCCTGTATATAGTTATATACGTACAGCCGGTATAACCTGGGCATCTCCTGTATATAATTAAACATGTACAGCCGGTGTAACCTGGGCATCTCCTGTATATAATTATATATGTACAGCTGGTATAACCTGGGCATCTCCTATATATAATTATATGTGTACAGCTGGTATAACCTGGGCATCTCCTGTATATGATTATATATGTACAGCTGGTATAACCTGGGCATCTCCTGCATATCACTATATATGCACAGCTGGTATAACCTGGGTATCTCCTGTATATAATTATATATGTACAGCTGGTATAACCTGGGCATCTCCTGTATATCACTATATATGCACAGCTGGTATAACCTGGGCATCTCCTGTATATAATTATATATGTACATCTGGTATAACCTGGGTATCTCCTGTATATAATTATATACGTACAGCTGGTATAACCTGGGCATCTCCTGTATATCACTATATATGCACAGCTGGTATAACCTGGGTATCTCCTGTATATAATTATATATGTACAGCTGGTATAACCTGGTCATCTCCTGTATATCACTATATATGCACAGCTGGTATAACCTGGGCATCGCCTGTATATAATTATATATGTACAGCTGGTATAACCTGGGCATCTCCTGTATATAATTATATATGTACAGCCGGTATAACCTGGGCATCTCCTGTGTATAATTATATATGTACAGCTGGTATAACCTGGGCATCTCCTGTATATAATTATATATGTACATCTGGTATAACCTGGGTATCTCCTGTATATAATTATATATGTACAGCTGGTATAACCTGGGCATCTCCTGTATATCACTATATATGCACAGCTGGTATAACCTGGGCATCTCCTGTATATAATTATATATGTACATGTGGTATAACCTGGGCATCTCCTGTATATCACTATATATGCACAGCTGGTATAACCTGGGCATCTCCTGTATATAATTATATATGTACATGTGGTATAACCTGGGTATCTCCTGTATATAATTATATATGTACAGCTGGTATAACCTGGGCATCTCCTGTATATCACTATATATGCACAGCTGGTATAACCTGGGCATCTCCTGTATATAATTATATATGTACATCTGGTATAACCAGGGTATCTCCTGTATATAATTATTTATATACAGCCGGTATAACCTGGGTATCTTCTGTATATAATTATATATGTACAGCCGGTATAACCTGGGCATCTCTTGTATATCACTATATATGCACAGCTGGTATAACCTGGGCATCTCCTGTATAGAATTATATATGCACAGCTGGTATAACCTGGGCATCTCCTGTATATGATTATATATGTACAGCTGGTATAACCTGGGCATCTCCTGTATATGATTATATATGTACAGCTGGTATAACCTGGGCATCTCTTGTATATAATTATATATGTACAGCCGGTATAACCTGGGTATCTCCTGTATATGCCCTGTATGTACAGCTGCTGCAGTATACGGCACGGTGTAATAGCAGAATAATCGTCTTTGGATGCAGATTACTACAGCGTCGTGAGGATGAAGTGATCAGCGGGGAGATTCATGATCACTTTATAGATTGCTGGATTCCTTGTCTTGAACATTGTACAGCTGTGTGAAATCTGATCGTCTTCACCTTGTAAGGCTGCCGTCACACTATCAGTATTTGGTCAGTATTTTACATCAGTGTTTGTAGCCAAAACCAGGAGTGGAACAAATAGAGGAAAAGTATAATAGAAACATCTGCACCACTTCTGTATTTACCACCCACTTCTGGTTTTGGCTACAAATACTGATGTAAAATACTGACCAAATACTGATAGTGTGACGGCGGCCTTAGAAAATTGAGGTTTTCTGCTGAATTTGCAGACCTGGTTACTGGGGTTTTACGATCAAGAAGTGAATTCAGCAGATTCCCCACTGATCGGAGACCTTCTCACCTTTTATTAGGAACAGTCCTTTTTGGGTTCATATCATTAGATTTGATAACTTATAATTTATTTGAGATTTCTGGTGAATAGCGGTGGATCCTCTTCTTCATACATCCACGTTCTCGGGTTCTTGCTGCTGTTTTGTATTTGTACATCTATCAGAGACGAGGAGGAGAAGCCTCTGATCCATATTTCATTACCTTTATGTAGAGCAGATCTGCCGCTCGCTCCCTGATATAAGGCTGATCAGTGACGGCTCCTTCATGTTTATGTGTTTGATTCGACAGTCGTTCCTAAATCATGTATCAGACGTCCCTGCTAATGAGACAGGCCGGGCGGACAGAAAGGATCCTTCTTTTGTATCGCTTTTTTTCTAATTTGCAGAACTCAAGTATTACAAATAATTGGGCATAAGTGATGTCTAAATCCTCCTGAATATATCATGTTTATTGTAACAGTGCAAAGCGTTATACAAAGAAACGTTCTTAAATATTTAATGTAGCATGAAATTAATTTACTTTATTTTTTTTATATTTTCATTAGTATTATAGTAGTTATAATTTTTTACATAGGGGCAGTATTATAGTAGTTATATTCCTGTACATAGGGGCAGTATTATAGTAGTTATATTCCTGTACGTAGGAGCAGTATTATAGTAGTTATATTCTTGTATATAGGAGCAGTATTATAGTAGTTATATTCTTGTACATAGGGGGCAGTATTATAGTACTTATATTCTTGTACATGGGGGCAGTATTATAGTAGTTATATTCTTGTATATAGGAGCAGTATTATAGTAGTTACATTCTTGTACATAGGAGCAGTATTATAGTAGTTATATTCTTGTACATAGGAGCAGTATTATAGTAATTATTCTTGTACATAGGAGCAGTATTATAGTAGTTATATTCTTGTACATAGGAGCAGTATTATAGTAGATATATTCTTGTACATGGGGGCAGTATTATAGTAGTTATATTCTTGTATATAGGAGCAGTATTATAGTAGTTATATTCTTGTACATAGGAGCAGTATTATAGTAGATATATTCTAGTACATGGGGGCAGTATTATAGTAGTTATATTCTTGTATATAGGAGCAGTAGTATAGTACTTATATTCTGTAGATAGGAGCAGTATTATAGCAGTTATATCCTGTACATAGGAGCAGTATTATAGTAGTTATATTCTTGTATATAGGGGCAGTATTATAGTACTTATATTCTGTAGATAGGAGCAGTATTATAGTAGTTATATTCTTGTACATAGGGGGCAGTAGTATAGTGATTATATTCTTGTATATAGGGGGCAGTAATATAGTAGTTATATTCTTGTACATAGGGGCAGTATTATAGTATTTATATCCTGTACATAGGAGCAGTATTATAGTAGTTATATTCTTGTACATAGGGGGCAGTATTATAGTAGTTATATTCTTGTACATAGGGGCAGTATTATAGTAGTTATATCCTGTACATAGGAGCAGTATTATAGTAGTTATATCCTGTACATAGGGACAGTATTATAGTAGTTATATTCTTGTACATAGGGAGCAGTATTATAGTAGTTATATTCTTGTACATAGGGCAGTATTATAGTAGTTATATTCTTGTACATAGGAGCAGTATTATAGTAGCTATATTCTTGTACATAGGGGAAGTATTATAGTAGTTATATCCTGTACATAGGAGCAGTATTATAGTAGTTATATTCTTGTACATAGGGCAGTATTATAGTAGTTATATTCTTGTACATAGGAGCAGTATTATAGTAGTTATATTCTTGTACATAGGAGCAGTATTACAGTAGTTATATTCTTGTACATAGGAGAAGTATTATAGTAGTTATATTCTTGTACATAGGAGCAGTATTATAGTAGTTATATTCTTGTACATAGGAGCAGTATTATAGTAGTTATATTCTTGTACATAGGAGCAGTATTATAGTAGTTATATTCTTGTACATAGGAGCAGTATGATAGTAGTTATATTCTTGTACATAGGAGCAGTATGATAGTAGTTATATTCTTGTACATGAGGGCAGTATTATAGTAGCTATATTCTTGTACATAGGAGCAGTATTATAGTAGTTATATTCTGTACATAGGGACAGTATTATAGTAGTTATATTCTTGTACATAGGGGGCAGTATTATAGTAGTTATATTCTTGTACATAGGGGCAGTATTATAGTAGTTATATCCTGTACATAGGAGCAGTATTATAGTAGTTATATTCTGTACATAGGGACAGTATAATAGTAGTTATATTTTTGTACATAGGGGCAGTATTATAGTAGTTATATTCTTGTACATAGGGGCAGTATTATAGTAGTTATATCCTGTACATAGGAGCAGTATTATAGTAGTTATATTCTTGTACATAGGGTGCAGTGTTATAGTAGTTATATTCTTGTACATAGGGGCAGTATTATAGTAGTTATATCCTGTACATAGGAGCAGTATTATAGTAGTTATATTCCTGTACATAGGAGCAGTATTATAGTAGTTATATTCTTGCACATAGGAGCAGTTTTATAGTAGTTATATTCCTGTACATAGGATGCAGTATTACAGTAGTTATATTCTTGTACATAGGAGCAGTATTATAGTAGTTATATTCTTGTACTTAGGGGCAGTATTATAGTAGTTATATTCTTGTACATAGGGGGCAGTATTATAGTAGTTATATTCTTGTACATAGGGGCAGTATTATAGTAGTTATATCCTGTACATAGGAGCAGTATTATAGTAGTTATATTCTTGTACATAGGGGGCAGTATTATAGTAGTTATATTCTTGTACATAGGGGCAGTATTATAGTAGTTATATCCTGTACATAGGAGCAGTATTATAGTAGTTATATCCTGTACATAGGGACAGTATTATAGTAGTTATATTCTTGTACATAGGGAGCAGTATTATAGTAGTTATATTCTTGTACATAGGGCAGTATTATAGTAGTTATATTCTTGTACATAGGAGCAGTATTATAGTAGCTATATTCTTGTACATAGGGGAAGTATTATAGTAGTTATATCCTGTACATAGGAGCAGTATTATAGTAGTTATATTCTTGTACATAGGGAGCAGTATTATAGTAGTTATATTCTTGTACATAGGGCAGTATTATAGTAGTTATATTCTTGTACATAGGAGCAGTATTATAGTAGTTATATTCTTGTACATAGGAGCAGTATTACAATAGTTATATTCTTGTACATAGGAGAAGTATTATAGTAGTTATATTCTTGTACATAGGAGCAGTATTATAGTAGTTATATTCTTGTACATAGGAGCAGTATTATAGTAGTTATATTCTTGTACATAGGATCAGTATTATAGTAGTTATATTCTTGTACATAGGAGCAGTATGATACTAGTTATATTCTTGTACATAGGAGCAGTATGATAGTACTTATATTCTTGTACATGAGGGCAGTATTATAGTAGCTATATTCTTGTACATAGGGGCAGTATTATAGTAGTTATATCCTGTACATAGGAGCAGTATTATAGTAGTTATATTCTGTACATAGGGACAGTATTATAGTAGTTATATTCTTGTACATAGGGGGCAGTATTATAGTAGTTATATTCTTGTACATAGGGGCAGTATTATAGTAGCTATATTCTTGTACATAGGGGCAGTATTAAAGTAGTTATATCCTGTACATAGGAGCAGTATTATAGTAGTTATATTCTGTACATAGGGACAGTATTATAGTAGTTATATTCTTGTACATAGGGGGCAGTATTATAGTAGTTATATTCTTGTACATAGGGGCAGTATTATAGTAGTTATATCCTGTACATAGGAGCAGTATTATAGTAGTTATATTCTTGTACATAGGGTGCAGTATTATAGTAGTTATATTCTTGTACATAGGGGCAGTATTATAGTAGTTATATCCTGTACATAGGAGCAGTATTATAGTAGTTATATTCCTGTACATAGGAGCAGTATTATAGTAGTTATATTCTTGCACATAGGAGCAGTTTTATAGTAGTTATATTCCTGTACATAGGATGCAGTATTATAGTAGTTATATTCTTGTACATAGGAGCAGTATTATAGTAGTTATATTCTTGTACTTAGGGGCAGTATTATAGTAGTTATATTCTTGTACATAGGGGGCAGTATTATAGTAGTTATATTCTTGTACATAGGGGCAGTATTATAGTAGTTATATCCTGTACCTAGAAGCAGTATTATAGTAGTTATATTCTGTACATAGGGACAGTATTATAGTAGTTATATTCTTGTACATAGTGGGCAGTATTATAGTAGTTATATTCTTGTACATAGGGGCAGTATTATAGTAGTTATATCCTGTACATAGGAGCAGTATTATAGTAGTTATATTCTTGTACATAGGGGGCAGTATTATAGTAGTTATATTCTTGCACATAGGAGCAGTATTATAGTAGTTATATTCCTGTACATAGGAGGCAGTATTATAGTAGTTATATTCTTGTACATAGGAGCAGTATTATAGTAGTTATATTCTTGTACATAGGGACCAGTATTATAGTAGTTATATTCTTGTACATAGGGCAGTATTATAGTAGTTATATTCTTATACATAGAGGCAGTATTATAGTAGTTATATTCTTGCACATAGGAGCAGTATTATAGTAGTTATATTCTTGTACATAGGGACCAGTATTATAGTAGTTATATTCTTGTACATAGGGCAGTATTATAGTAGTTATATTCTTGTACATAGGAGCAGTATTATAGTAGTTATATTCTTGTACATAGGAGCAGTATTATAGTAGTTATATTCTTGTACATAGGAGCCGTATTATAGTAGTTATATTTTTGTACATAGGGAGCAGTATTATAGTAGTTATATTCTTGTACATAGGAGCAGTATTATAGTAGTTATATTTTTGTACATAGGGAGCAGTATTATAGTAGTTATATTCTTGTACATAGGAGCAGTATTATAGTAGTTATATTCTTGTACATAGGAGCAGTATTATAGTAGTTATATTCTTGTACATAGGGCAGTATTATAGTAGTTATATTCTTGTACATAGGAGCAGTATTATAGTAGTTATATTCTTGTACATAGGAGCAGTATTATAGTAGTTATATTCTTGTACATAGGAGCAGTATTATAGTAGTTATATTCTTGTACATAGGAGCAGTATTATAGTAGTTATATTCTTGTACATAGGAGCAGTATGATAGTAGTTATATTCTTGTACATAGGAGCAGTATGATAGTAGTCATATTCTTGTACATAGGATCAGTATGATAGTAGTTATATTCTTGTACATAGGGAGCAGTATTATAGTAGTTATATTCTTGTACATAGGAAGCAGTATTATAGTAGTTATATTCTTGTACATAGGAGCAGTATGATAGTAGTCATATTCTTGTACATAGGATCAGTATTATAGTAGTTATATTCTTGTACATAGGGAGCAGTATTATAGTAGTTATATTCTTGTACATAGGAGCAGTATTATAGTAGTTACATTCTTGTACATAGAAGCAGTATTATAGTAGTTATATTCTTGTACATAGAAGCAGTAGTATAGTAGTTATATTTTCGTACATAGGGGCAGTATTATAATAGTTATATTCTTGTACATAGGGGACAGTATTATAGTAGTTATATTCTTGTACATAGGGACAGTATTATAGTAGTTATATTCTTGTACATAGGAGCAGTATTATAGTTGTTATATTCTCGTACATAGGGGCAGTATTATAGTAGTTATATTCTTGTACATAGGAGCAGTATTATAGTAGTTATATTCTTGTACATAGAAGCAGTATTATAGTAGCTATATTCTTGGACATAGGAGCAGTATTATAGTAATTATATTCTTGTACATAGAAGCAGTATTATAGTAGTTATATTCTCGTACATAGGGGCAGTATTATAATAGTTATATTCTTGTACATAGGGGACAGTATTATAGTAGTTATATTCTTGTACATAGGGACAGTATTATAGTAGTTATATTCTTGTACATAGGAGCAGTATTATAGTAGTTATATTCTCGTACATAGGAGCAGAATTATAGTAGTTATATTCTTGTACATAGGGGGCAGAATTATAGTAGTTATATTCTTGTACATAGGAGCAGTATTATAGTAGTTATATTCTTGTACATAGGAGCAGTATTATAGTAGTTATATTCTTGTACATAGGGGGCAGAATTATAGTAGTTATATCCTTGTACATAGGGGCAGTATTATAGTAGTTATATTCTTGTACATAGGAGCAGTATTATAGTAGTTATATTCTTGTACATAGGAGCAGTATTATAGTAGTTATATTCTTGTACATAGGAGCAGTATTATAATATTTACATCATTGTACATTGGCTGCAGCATTTTATTGAAATTATTGTTCTTTTGTTGCATAGTAAGGCAGTTTAAGCTCTTTTTGTTTGTTCTGTACATTGATGGTATCAGGGTAATACCGTATATACTCGAGTATAAGCCGAGATTTTCAGCCCAAATTTTTGGGCTGAAAGTGCCCCCCTCGGCTTATACTCGAGTCACGGTAGCGGTGGGGTCGGCGGGTGAGGGGGTGAGGGCGCTGAGGTATACTTACCTAGTCCCAGCGATCCTCGCGCTGTCCCTGCCGTCCCACGGGCTTCGGCGCTGCAGTTTCTTCCTCTCTTCAGCGGTCACGTGGGACCGCTCATTACAGAAATGAATAAGCGGCTCCACCTCCCATAGGGGCGGAGCCGCTTATTCATTTCTCTAATCAGCGGTGCCGGTGACCGCTGATAGAGAAAGAAGCTGCAGCGCCGAAGACAGGGGGGGACAGCGCGAGGATCGCCAGGACTAGGTGAGTATAGCATATTCACCTGTCCTCGTTCCAGCCGCCGGGCGCCGATCCATCTTCCCGGCCGGCGCCTCCATCTTCCCGGCGTCTCTGCTCTCTGACTGTTCAGGCAGAGGGCGCGATGACGCATATAGTGTGCGCGGCGCCCTCTGCCTGATCAGTCAGAGCAGAGACGCCGGGAAGATGGAGGCGCCGGAACGAGACGCCGGGAGCTGCAATCAAGGGAGGTGAGTATGTGTTTTTTTTTTCTTTATTGCGGCAGCGGCGGCACAAATTTATGTGGAACATCTATGGGGCACAGTGAACGGTGCAGAGCACCGTATATGGCACAGCTATGGGGCACAGTGAACGGTGCAGAGCACCGTATATGGCACAGCACAGCTATGGGGCACAGTGAACGGTGCAGAGCACCGTATAAGGCACAGCTATGGGGCACAGTGAACGGTGCAGAGCACCGGATATGGCACAGCACAGCTATGGGGCACAATGAACGGTGCAGAGCACTGTATATGGCACAGCTATGGGGCACAGTGAACGGTGCAGAGCACCGTATATGGCACAGCACAGCTATGGGGCACAGTGAACGGTGCAGAGCACCGTATATGGCACAGCACAGCTATGGGGCACAGTGAACGGTGCAGAGCACCGTATATGGCACAGCACAGCTATGGGGCACAGTGAACGGTGCAGAGCACCGTATATGGCACAGCTATGGGGCACAGTGAACGGTGCAGAGCACCGTATATGGCACATCTATGGGGCACAATGAACGGTGCAGAGCACCGTATATGGCACAGCACAGCTATAGGGCACAGTGAACGGTGCAGAGCACCGTATATGGCACAGCACAGCTATGGGGCACAGTGAACGGTGCAGAGCACCGTATAAGGCACAGCTATGGGGCACAGTGAACGGTGCAGAGCACCGGATATGGCACAGCACAGCTATGGGGCACAATGAACGGTGCAGAGCACTGTATATGGCACAGCACAGCTATGGGGCACAGTGAACGGTGCAGAGCACTGTATATGGCACACCTATGGGGCACAGTGAACGGTGCAGAGCACCGTATATGGCACAGCTATGGGGCACAATGAACGGTGCAGAGCACTGTATATGGCACACCTATGGGGCACAGTGAACGGTGCAGAGCACCGTATATGGCACAGCACAGCTATGGGGCACAGTGAACGGTGCAGAGCACTGTATATGGCACACCTATGGGGCACAGTGAACGGTGCAGAGCACCGTATATGGCACAGCTATGGGGCACAATGAACGGTGCAGAGCACTGTATATGGCACACCTATGGGGCACAGTGAACGGTGCAGAGCACCGTATATGGCACATCTATGGGGCACAATGAACGGTGCAGAGCACCGTATATGGCACAGCTAGGGGGCACAATGAACGGTGCAGAGCACTGTATATGGCACATCTATGGGGCACAGTGAACGGTGCAGAGCACCGTATATGGCACAGCACAGCTATGGGGCACAGTGAACGGTGCAGAGCACCGTATATGGCACAGCACAGCTATGGGGCACAGTGAACGGTGCAGAGCACCGTATATGGCACAGCACAGCTATGGGGCACAGTGAACGGTGCAGAGCACCGTATATGGCACAGCTATGGGGCACAGTGAACGGTGCAGAGCACCGTATATGGCACAGCTAGGGGGCACAATGAACGGTGCAGAGCACTATATGGTTCACACCTATGGGGAAATATGAACGGTGCAGAGCACTATATGGCACAGCTATGGGGAAATAATGATCTATTTTTATTTTTGAAATTCACCGGTAAATGCTGCATTTCCACCCTAGGCTTATACTCGAGTCAATAAGTTTTCCCAGTTTTTTGTGGCAAAATTAGGGGGGTCGGCTTATACTCGGGTCGGCTTATACTCGAGTATATACGGTACTTAATATTTTATATTCTAGTGGTTGACTAAGTTTAATTCATGTGTCAGAAGCTATAGAGAGTCGCTGTGCATCTGGCTGCAGAAGGTCTCTGCGTTTGGCATTAGAGATGCCTTCTTAATCCTTCTAACTTTTGGACCTAGTGGCAACCGCTCTCCGGCTTTATTGACACATCTGGACCTGGGTGTTTATAGACTCCCAGCCTGCTTCAGGGAGTCATCGGTGATATTCACATTTTCCCTTGTGAAGGCTTGGAGCTATAGCAGGCTGCTTACTTCCTCTCTGGTGCTGTTGGAGGACGTTTGGTGTTATGTCTCTGAGTCTGCTCAAGATAAGTTACTCCCCCCTTGTTTGTCTCCCTTCTTCGCTTTAGTGTACAGTGGGGACTGACCAGTACTCATCCCCACCTTCCCTATTTAGGGACACAAAGGGTGGAAAGTATCATAAGTATCATAAGATTTTGTAAACCATACTTATTGTCGGTTACATTTTCATTTTATTACTACTATGTAGCAAACATGCTCAGTAGTTGTCAGTACAGTGGTTGCCTCATTACAGTGAATAAGTCGCAGGTTAGGTTTTTGCCATATAATCTAAGAGCAGAATTATATAAGGGCAGAGACCCTGATCACAGCACTGTGTCACTTACTAGGCTGTGCGCTGCTGTTTCTATAAAATCAGTGTGTTTTATCAGCAGGAGATTATCACTAAATGACCTGGTGTCTTCTAGTCTACTGCTACCAGTAATCCCACCACTGATTGGTAGCCTTCTGAATACGCTGTACATTGAGAGAAACCTGCCAATCAGCGGTGTGGGCGGGGTTATACAGAGCTCAGCATTCAGAGAACTGCTAGGGATTTTATCAAACTGACAGTAAGCTGCCTAGTAATTGATACATTACTGGAAGCAGGGTCTCAGCCCCTAAATTTGCTGCTTTCAGGTTTCTATCTTGTGGATTGTTTATTTGTATCATACAGATGACCTGTAATATTGAGTCGCCACTGGATGATAATTGCTTTGTTTCGCCATTTAAAGGTTATTGACCGATGGCTCGAGGCCTTTTGTAAATTGTATTGATTGAGCTGAAATCTCAGAGAATCGCCTTCCTGACACACTGTTCCTCTGCTTCTACATAGTACAACATGTTTCCTTTATTATTAGATAGATTTTTATGGAAATTTGGCTTATTTCTTTAAAACATATATTAAAAATATATTATTGGTCGTAAAGGGATAATTTCAGTGTAGCGACCTTCAGTTCTAATGCAGGGAGACCAGTGCTGAGCACAGAACATTGGGGATAATACAGAAAGATACATTTATCTTACAGGACACTATTACTTGGCATCTAATCAGCTGCATTTATCAGGGCTCCTCCCTAAATATTCCTCCCCCCTCCTGAAGAACACACCTTTCCATTATATTCTGATGATTTTATAGAGTTAATCATGTCTTATACTTCACAAAAGAGGTTCTTCAGCAGCTGCAATCTATATACTTAAAGCGGACCTATCACTTTGACTGTGCAGTGAGGACATCATGTTAAATGATAGAAGGAGCTGAGCATATTAATATACAGATTTGTAGAAAACATGAGTTGTTATAATTTCATTTTTATTCTGTTTTCATGATAGGCCTAGGGGTCCACTGGGCGGAGCTTTCAAATCAATGAGTGCATATAAATTTAGCTTCAACTTTGTCGGACCGCCCACTGGACTCCTAGACCCATGATGAGTAGAAATTTACATGACTAAATTGTCAGCCATTTATCTATGTACTTTTATACAGGAATTCATCATTTTAGGATAAGCCCGCCCACTGGACTCCGAAGTCCATAACGAGTAGGCAATAAAATGAATAAATGACAAATTATACTGAATGTATCCCAATAAAGCAATGTATCAATCTGCTCCTTCTCCTTAAGGAAACAGTACGTAATCAGAATTTCAGGATCCCTTTAAAGCCTTGTATTTCTTTATTTAAACTTAGCGCCTCCTCGAAATTCCGCTGCTCCACTGTTTGTGGAATAGTTTTTGTTCTGTGCCCATCGATCCAAATTAGCTACCAGGTAATATCCAAAAGTTAAAAAAAGGAGGTTTTGTACAATATTTGGGATAATGCCCTTGTCCCTGTAAATTATAGGACTATTAGGCCTCTTTCACACGTCAGTGGCTCCGGTACGTGTAGTGACAGTTTTCTCACGTACCGGAGACACTGACACACGTAGACACATTAGGATCTATGTGTTTCTGCACATGTGCGTGTTTTCACACGGACCGTGTGTCCGTGTGCAAAACACGTAGACATGTCCGTTTTTTACCGGCAGCACAGACCACAATACGGACAACACACTTGCACACGGAGAACAGTGTACACTCTCCTCCGTGTGCACGTAACGCCCGCAGGAGAGACAGCGCTACAGTAAGCGCTGTCCCCCCTGTGTGTGGTGCTGGAGAGAAGGAATGAAAAATCAATTATTTTTTTCATTTTCCCTTAAAAATAAAGTTTGTGCGTCCCCTCCCATCCCCTGTGCGCCCCCCCTCTCAGCGCCGGCAGCAGGTCCTGTGTGAGCGGTCACATGGTCCTGCTCATTACAGTGATGAATATGCGCATATTCATCACTGTAACGAGCGGTACCATGTGACCGCTCACACAGCACCTGCTGCCGGCGCTGAGAGCATACATCGCAGGAGCTGGGTGAGTATTTCCCGGCAAGTGGGGGTGCGCACAGGGGATGGGAGGCGGGAGGGGACGCACAAACTTTATTTTTAAGGGAAAATAAAAGAATCATTGATTTTTCATTCCTTCTCTCCAGCGAATGCTGCTGGGGAGAAGGAATGAATGCCGGCTTCAGCACCACACGCAGGGGACAGTGCTTAACTGTAGCGCTGTCTTCTGCACGGTCCGTGTGGTCCTCAGTCGGCACACGGCTGCCACACTGATGTGCTACGTGAGCACACGGACACGGATAATTCCGGTACCGATTTCTCCGGTACCGGAATAATCTGGACGTGTGAAAGAGGCCTTAAGAAGATTTTTGCACCATTGATTTTGGAAACCATATAACATTGGAACGGAGGGACACAAAAGAGAAAAAAAAAAAAAACTGTTCCAGAATTAGTGTATCTGCGGCAATTGCAGGAAGGACTCCGGTTATTTAAAAAAGAATCCAGTGAAAAATCCCTTAAATAGTCCTATACTTTACAGGGACGGGGCATTCTCTCTAATATTGCACTAGACCTCCTTTTCACTTTTGGATAGGTCATTTCCTAGAAGTGGAGAAAAGCTGAGCTCCTTGTATGTTACATGAAAAATTTATTGGCGCTATGTTGTAAAAACGTCTAAAAAACGAATGCGGCTCCTTTAAAAACAGAAGTGGCAGAAGCCTTGGAGTCTCCTGGGAAAAGCTTCCATTTCTCGAGTAATGTAAGACTATCAGCGTCTAAAAGCTCAGGCTGGAAAGACAGCGCCTCCGAATATCTTCTCATTATAGGAGATATGTTTACTTTCTATGCAATTACGCCACATGGCGAAGCAAGCCTGCGCTATTGACATAGTGCTGTACAGGCAGCGCGCAACGCCGGGGACCGCGATTAAACGCATGTGCTCAACGGGAGACCTTTCTGCCACCCTAATACCTCGCCTGGGGACAATCCGAGCTTGATCACGGTCATACGCCCGCTCCCGTCTCTTCTGTCTCTCAGGATGGTCTTTAATGTATTGTGAAAACGGAGTCATTAGATCCCCGGAACGCCGGGCACATGCCAATACTCCTGCCCGTTGAGAAGAGTCTGGGAAGACATCCCGGCACTGGCGCTTTACCTTCTCAGCACTTACACATTACTGCTCCGAGACATAATTCAATCTGAAAAAAAGAAAGAGCCTGAAGGAAAAAGTCTTGAATTATGATATTCGATATCTCGGCCATTTGCCTTAATTGGGTTTTCAAAATCAATTCCTCACATGTGCGAGGAGAAGCTGAGACCGGTCCTTCGCACGAGGTTTGCATTAAAAAGGAAAGCTGAAAAGAAGTCCTAAATGAGAGCACGGCTAAAGCAATTATTTCAGCAAGTGTCCTTCAGGATGGGTTTGCAGCTGGGTTGCTCCGGGAAGTCGGATGCACATTTGTCTGTCTAGACATTAATATAAATGAATAGAGGCACAGAAGGTGATTAGGTGGCCTTCTCATGGGGTCACCAGCCCTGGAGAACGTTAGGCATAAAGGTCTCAGACGTACCCAATCAGATCTGACCAGTCCTAAATCTCAATGCTCCTTAACGCAACCTCTAAACACAGGCCAGATGGTAAAGTTCTATATACAATCAGTAATGATGACCTCCAGAAGAGAAGTTCACCAAACTGCTTTAAAGAGAGAAAAAAATGTGACATTATTGATTGCTTTCTTCTAGCTTATAGTCAGGTCACAGGTGTCATGACGAAATTTTTATTTGACATCTTGTTTCCAAGCTCCCTAGATTATGACATTGCACCTGTGGGCTTTAATGGTACTGAGTTCACATCATAGAAGGCGCTGTATGCCAACATTTTCTTCTGGGTAATAAAATCAGGTCTAGGATATACGTACATATTTTTATTTTATCCCTAGCCTAAGGCTCCTTACACATTGACATTGCATCTATGTGGGTTAAAGGAACTAAGTACAGTTCACAGAGACACTTTTTCTGGCTAATAGAATTAAAAATATTCCTCTCCAGCTGCTACACCAGTGACTCTACCCTGTGCCAGTCTCTGTACTGGTTGCCCATCCACTCCAGAATACAATATTTTCTCAACCACAAAGCCCTCCACAGTTCAGCACCACCCTACGTCTCCTCCCTTGTCTCAGTCTACCACCCTACCTGTGCCCTCTGTTTTGCTAATGACCTAAGACTAACATCCTCAATAATCCGAAGCTCCCACTCCCGTCTCCAAGACTTCTCTGGTGCTGCACCAATTCTTTGGAATGCACTACCCAGGACAATTTGATTAATTCCCAATATCCACAGTTTGATGCATGGCCTGAAAACGTATTTCTTTAGACTGACCTACCACCTCACCTCACTTATCTAACTATTCTCGTTTTGCCCATACAAAATTTTCTTCAATATCAGGACCCTCGTAGCCTCTGTTCCCACACTCTCCTTGCGCTTAATAGCCCTCTATGCCTTTACTTGCACAGATACTGGCTGGTGACCGCTTCATGCAGCATGATGTAAGTACGCTATTTATTTTATAGATGGCTGGACCGTACAATACAAGCACTTTTTATTATTCACCTTTCGTGTCTCCCCTATTTCCTCATAGATTGTAGCTTTCGAGCAGGATCCTTACTCCTTTTGGTATCTGTTGAGTTACATGTTATTCTGTAACATCTTTATTGTCTAAGTCCGTGGTAAAATGTAAAGTGCAGCGAAATGTGTTGTCGCCATAGAAGTACAAATTATTATTATATTCACCTATGTGCTTTAACCCCTTCCCGACCTTTGACGCCACGTAGGCGTCATGAAAGTCGGTGCCATTCCGACCCATGACGCCTATGCGGCGTCATGGAAAGATCGCGTCCCTGCAGATCGGGTGAAAGGGTTAACTCCCATTTCACCCGATCTGCAGGGACAGGGGGAGTGGTAGTTTAGCCCAGGGGGGGTGGCTTCACCCCCTCGTGGCTACGATCGCTCTGATTGGCTGTTGAAAGTGAAACTGCCAATCAGAGCGATTTGTAATATTTCACCCATTATAACGGGTGAAATATTACAATCCAGCCATGGCCGATGCTGAAATATCATCGGCCATGGCTGGAAATACTAGTGTGCCCCCACCCCACCCCTCCGATCGCCCCCCCACCCCCCCGATCTGGCCGGTACACTGCTCCGGCTCCCCTCCGTCCAGTGCTCCGCTCCCCCCCGTGCTCGTGTCCGCTCCCCCCGTGCTCCAATCACCCCCCCGTGCTCCAATCACCCCCCCTGCACTCCGATCCACCCCCCCCGTGCTCCGTTCCACCCCCCCGTGCTCCGTTCCAGCCCCCCCGTGCTCCGTTCCACGCCCCCCGTGCTCCGTTCCACCCCTCCCGCGCTCCGATTCCCCCCCCCGTGCTCCGATCCCCCCCCCCGTGGTCCCCCCCCACCCTATCATACTTACTGATCCAGCCGTGGTCCCGTCCGTCTTCTCCCGGGCGCCGCCATCTTCCAAAATGGCGGGCGCATGCGCAGTGCGCCCGCCGAATCTGCCGGCCGGCAGATTCGTTCCAAAGTGCATTTTGATCACTGAGATATAATCTATCTCAGTGATCAAAATAAAAAAAATAATAAATGACCCCCCCCCTTTGTCACCCCCATAGGTAGGGACAATAAAAAAATAAAGAAATTTTTTTTTTTCCACTAATGTTAGAATAGGGTTAGGGTTAGGGGTAGGGTTAGGGGTAGGGTTAGGGTTAGGGTTAGGGCTAGGGTTAGGGTTAGGGGTAGGGTTAGGGGTAGGGGTAGGGTTAGGGTTAGGGGTAGGGGTAGGGTTAGGGTTAGGGGTAGGGTTAGGGCTAGGGCTAGGGTTAGGAATGTGCACACGTATTCTGGTCCTCTGCGGATTTTTCCGCTGCGGATTTGATAAATCCGCAGTGCTAAACCGCTGCGGATTTATGGCGGATTTACCGCGTTTTTTTCTGCGCATTTCACTGCGGTTTTACAATTGCGATTTTCTATTGGAGCAGATGTAAAACCGCTGCGGAATCCGCACAAAGAAGTGACATGCTGCGGAATGTAAACCGCTGCGTTTCCGTGCAGTTTTTCCGCAGCATGTGTACAGCGATTTTTGTTTCCCATAGGTTTACATTGAACTGTACACTCATGGGAAACTGCTGCGGATCCGCAGCGTGTGCACATACCTTTAGAATTAGGCTATGTGCACACGGTGCGGATTTGGCTGCGGATCCGCAGCAGTGTTCCATCAGGTTTACAGTACCATGTAAACATATGAAAAACCAAATCCGCTGTGCCCATGGTGCGGAAAATACCGCGCGGGAACGCTGCGTTGTATTTTCCGCAGCATGTCAATTCTTTGTGCGGATTCCGCAGCGTTTTACACCTGTTCCTCAATAGGAATCCGCAGGTGAAATCCGCACAAAAAACACTGGAAATCCGCGGAAAATCCGCAGGTAAAACACAGTGCCTTTTACCCGCAGATTTTTCAAAAATGGTGCGGAAATATCTCACACGAATCCGCAACGTGGGCACATAGCCTTAGGGTTAGGGTTGGAATTAGGGTTGTGGTTAGGGTTAGGGGTGTGTTGGGGTTAGTGTTGTGGTTAGGGGTGTGTTGGGGTTAGGGTTGTGATTAGGATTATGGCTACAGTTGGGATTAGGGTTAGGGGTGTGTTGGGGTTAGTGTTGGAGTTAGAATTGAGGGGTTACCACTGTTTAGGCACATCAGGGGTCTCCAAACGCAACATGGCGCCACCATTGATTCCAGCCAATCTCGTATTCAAAAAGTCAAATGGTGCTCCCTCACTTCCGAGCCCTGACGTGTGCCCAAACAGTGGTTTACCCCCACATATGGGGTACCAGCATACTCAGGACAAACTGCGCAACAATTACTGGGGTCCAATTTCTCCTGTTACCCTTGTGAATCTAAAAAAATGCTTGCTAAAACATAATTTTTGAGGAAAGAAAAATGATTTTTTATTTTCACGGCTCTGCGTTGTAAACGTCTGTGAAGCACTTGGGGGTTCAAAGTGCTCACCACATATCTAGATAAGTTCCTTGGGGGGTCTAGTTTCTAAAATGGGGTCACTTGTGGGGGGTCTCTACTGTTTAGGCACACCAGGGGCTCTGCAAACGCAACGTGACACCCGCAGACCATTCCATCAAAGTCTGCATTTCAAAAGTCACTACTTCCCTTCTGAGCCCCGACGTGTGCCCAAACAGTGGTTTACCCCCACATATGGGGTATCAGCGTACTCAGGAGAAACTGGACAACAACTTTTGGGGTCCAATTTCTCCTGTAACCCTTGGGAAAATAAAAAATTCTGGGCTAAATAATTATTTTTGAGGAAAGAAAACGTATTTATTATTTTCACGGCTCTGCATTATAAACTTCTATGAAGCACTTGGGGGTTCAAAGTGCTCACCACACATCTAGATAAGTTCCTTTCAGGGTCTAGTTTCCAAAATGGGGTCACTTGTGGGGGGTTTCTACTGTTTAGGCACATCAGGGGCTCTGCAAACGCAACGTGACGCCCGCAGAGCATTCCATCAAAGTCTGCATTTCAAAACGTCACTACTTCAATTCCAAGCCCCGGCATGTGCCCAAACAGTAGTTTACCCCCACATATGGGGTATCACCGTACTCAGGAGAAACTGGACAACAACTTTTGGGGTCAAATTTCTCCTGTTACCCTTGGGAAAATTAAAAAATTCTGGGCTAAATAATTATTTTTGAGGAAAGAAAACGTATTTATTATTTTCACGGCTCTGCATTATAAACTTCTATGAAGCACTTGGGGGTTCAAAGTGCTCACCACACATCTAGATAAGTTCCTTTGGGGGTCTAGTTTCCAAAATGGGGTCACTTGTGGGGGGTTTCTACTGTTAAGCCACATCAGGGGCTCTGCAAACGCAACGTGACGCCCACAGAGCATTCCATCAAAGTCTGCATTTCAAAACGTCACTACTTCACTTCCGAGCCCCGGCATGTGCCCAAACAGTGATTTACCCCCACATATGGGGTATCAGCGTACTCAGGAGAAACTGGACAACAACTTTTGGGGTCAAATTTCTCCTGTTACCCTTGGGAAAATAAAAAATTGCAGGCTAAAAGATCATTTTTGAGAAAATAATTTTTTTTTTTATTTTCATGGCTCTGCGTTATAAACTTCTGTGAAGCACTTGGGGGTTCAAAGTCCTCACCACACATCTAGATTAGTTCCTTTGGGGGTCTAGTTTCCAAAATGGTGTCATTTCTGGGGGATCTCCAATGTTTAAGCACACAGGGGCTCTCCAAACGTGACATGGTGTCCGCTAATGATTGGAGCTAATTTTCCATTTAAAAAGCCAAATGGCGTGCCATCCCTTCCGAGCCCTGCCGTGCGCCCAAACAGTGGTTTACCCCCACATATGGGGTATCAGCGTACTCAGTACAAACAGGACAACAATATTTGGGGTCCAATTTCTCCCATTATCCTTGGCAAAATAGGAAATTCCAGGCTAAAAAATCATTTTTGAGGAAAGAAAAATTATTTTTTATTTTCATGGCTCTGCGTTATAAACTTCTGTGAAGCACCTGGGGGTTTAAAGTGCTCAATATGCATCTAGATAAGTTCCTTGGGGGGTCTAGTTTCCAAAATGGGGTCACTTGTGGGGGAGCTCCAATGTTTAGGCACACAGGGGGCTCTCCAAACGCGACATGGTGTCCGCTAACAATTGGAGCTAATTTTCCATTCAAAAAGTCAAATGGCGCGCCTTCCCTTCCGAGCCCTGCCGTGTGCCCAAACAGTGGTTTACCCCCACATATGAGGTATCGGCGTACTCGGGAGAAATTGCCCAACAAATTTTATGATCCATTTTATCCTACTGCCCATGTGAAAATGAAAAAATTGATGCGAAAATAATTTTTTTGTGAAAAAAAAGTACTTTTTCATTTTTACAGATCAATTTGTGAAGCACCTGAGGGTTTAAAGTGCTCACTAGGCATCTAAATAAGTTCCTTGGGGGGTCTAGTTTCCAAAATGGGGTCACTTGTGGGGGAGCGCCAATGTTTAGGCACACAGGAGCTATCCAAACGCGACATGGTGTCCGCTAACGATGGAAATAATTTTTCATTCAAAAAGTCAAATGGCGCTCCTTCCCTTCCGAGCCTTACCATGTGCCCAAACAGTGGTTTACCCCCACATGTGAGGTATTGGTGTACTCAGGAG
Organism: Ranitomeya imitator; assembly: GCF_032444005.1. NCBI lineage: Eukaryota > Metazoa > Chordata > Amphibia > Anura > Dendrobatidae > Ranitomeya > Ranitomeya imitator. Next base: position 192,402,926 of record NC_091289.1, on the reverse strand, counting down.
AAATTGCCCAACACATTTTAGGATCCATTTTATCCTGTTGCCCATGTGAAAATGAAAAAATTGAGGCTAAAAGAATTTTTTTGTGAAAAAAAAGTACTTTTTCATTTTTACGGATCAATTTGTGAAGCACCTGGGGGTTCAAAGTGCTCACTATGCATCTAGATAAGTTCCTTGGGGCGTCTAGTTTCCAAAATGGGGTCATTTGTGGGGGAGCTCCAATTTTTAGGCACACGGGGGCTCTCCAAACGTGACATGGTGTCCGCTAAAGAGTGGAGCCAATTTTTCATTCAAAAAGTCAAATGGCGCTCCTTCCCTTCCAAGCCCTGCCGTGCGCCCAAACAGTGGTTTACCCCCACATATGAGGTATCAGCGTACTCAGGACAAATTGGACAACAACTTTCGTGGTTCAGTTTCTCCTTTTACCATTGGGAAAATAAAAAAATTGTTGCTAAAAGATAATTTTTGTGACTAAAAAGTTAAATGTTCATTTTTTCCTTCCATGTTGCTTCTGCTGCTGTGAAGCACCTGAAGGGTTAATAAACTTCTTGAATGTGGTTTTGAGTACCTTGAGGGGTGCAGTTTTTAGAATGGTGTCACTTTTGGGTATTTTCAGCCATATAGACCCCTCAAACTGACTTCAAATGTGAGGTGGTCCCTAAAAAAAATGGTTTTGTAAATTTCGTTGTAAAAATGACAAATCGCTGGTCAAATTTTAACCCTTATAACTTCCTAACAAAAAAAAATTTTGTTTCCAAAATTGTGCTGATGTAAAGTAAACATGTGGGAAATGTTATTTATTAACTATTTTGTGTCACATATCTCTCTGGTTTAACAGAATAAAAATTCAAAATGTGAAAATTGCGAAATTTTCAAAATTTTCGCCAAATTTCCGTGTTTATCACAAATAAATGCAGAATTTATTGACCTAAATTTACCACTAACATGAAGCCCAATATGTCACGAAAAAACAATCTCAGAACCGCTAGGATCCGTTGAAGCGTTCCTGAGTTATTACCTCATAAAGGGACACTGGTCAGAATTGCAAAAAACGGCAAGGTCTTTAAGGTCAAAATAGGCTGGGTCTTGAAGGGGTTAATGGTATTGAGTTCAGTTAATAAAAGGCGCTGTATGCCAATGTTTTCTTATGGGTGATACAATCAGGTCCAGGACGTCATTGTGTATTTGTCTTTTATCTTTATCTTAAGGCTCCTTACATTTTGACATTGTACCTACTGTATGTTGGTTAAAGGCACTAAATACAGATCACAGAGACACTTTTTTTGGCTAATAGAATAAAATAAAATCTTTATCTTTCAGAAATGTTTTTTTGCTAAGAGTCAGGTCACCAGCGTCATGACATCTTTTCTTCTCTTGCCTCATAGCTGCTTACATGATAATTTTGCACCTATGTAGATTAAAGTTATCTAGTATAAATTACAAAGGCAACATATATAAATACAGAGTTAGGGACAGGGTGTCATGATTTTTTTTCCTTCTTATCTCCTTCTTAATTGGTCTAGGAGCACTAAGCACTGATCCTGGATGGCCAGTAAAGTATTATATTTATAAATATCAATGATAACCTCTAGAACAGAATTTCAACAGATCGCTGTGATCTGCAGATCTCCTGTGACACCCCCACCCTTATCATGGGTGATTTCAACATCCCCATTGCCTCTCCCCTCTCCCCATCTGCTTCTCACCTTTTATCGCTATCCTCCTCTTTTGGCCTCTCGCAGCATACTAACTCTCCAACACATGAAGATGGAAACTCCCTTGACTTGGTCTTCTCCCGACTTTGCTCAGTGGATGATTTCACAAACTCCCCTCTCCCGCTCTCTGACCACAACTTTCTTTCATTCTCTATCAAGAACTGCCATCCCGCTCAGGTCACCCCCACTTTCCACACTTATAGAAACATACAGGCCATTAACACCCAGAAACTTATGAAGAACTTGCAGTCCTCATTGGCCCCTATCTCCTCCATCTCATGTCCTGATTCTGCATTGAAGCATTACAATGAAACCCTGCAAAGTGCTCTGGATGAAGCTGCTCCTCCTATACATAAAACACCTCGGCACAGACGGCAACAACCGTGGCACACGCTGCAAACACGTTTCCTGCAGCGGTGCTCCAGGTGCGCAGAACGTCTGTGGAGAAAATCTAATCTACCCGAAGATTTCATCCATTATAAGTTCATGCTAAAGACATACAATTCTGCCCTTCACCTCTCCAAACAAACCTACTTCAACACCCTCATCACCTCCCTGTCCAATATCCCTAAACGTCTCTTTGACACTTTCCAGTCCCTACTCAACCCAAGAGAGTAGGCCCCAACCACGGATCTCCGTGCTGACGATCTGGCCAATTACTTCAAAGAAAAAATTGACCACATTCGACAGGAAATCATCTCCCAATCTCTTCATACCATGCACTGTCCTCCCTCCCCCACTGAATCTAGTTCACTCTCTGACTTTGAAGCAGTTACAGAAGAAGAAGTAAGCAGGCTCCTTGCATCTTCTCGCCCGACCACTTGCACCAGTGACACCATTCCGTCACATCTCCTCCAGTCCCTTTCCCTGGCTGTCACCTCTCACCTAACAAAAATATTCAACCTTTCCCTCACTTCCGGTATTTTTCCCTCCTCATTTAAGCATGCCATCATACATCCATTACTTAAAAAACCATCCCTCGATCAAAACTGTGCCGCTAATTATAGACCTGTCTCTAATCTTCCCTTCATCTCTAAACTCCTCGAACGCCTGGTCCACTCCCGTCTTACCTGCTATCTCTCAGATAACTCTCTTCTCGACCCTCTTCAATCTGGCTTCCGCTCTTTACACTCTACTGAAACTGCCCTCATTAAAGTCTCTAATGACCTACTAACAGCTAAATCTAATGGTCACTACTCCATGCTAATTCTCTTGGATCTCTCTGCAGCATTCGACACTGTGGATCATCAGCTCCTCCTCACTATGCTCCGCTCCATCGGCCTCAAGGACACCGTTCTCTCCTGGTTCTCCTCCTATCTCTCTGACCGATCCTTCACTGTATGTTTTGCTGGTTCCTCCTCCTCTCACCTTCCCCTTACTGTTGGGGTTCCTCAAGGATCAGTCCTAGGCCCCCTACTCTTCTCGTTGTATACTGCCCCTATTGGACAAACAATCAGTAGATTTGGTTTCCAGTACCATCTCTATGCTGACGACACCCAATTATACACTTCTGCTCCTGATATCACACCGACCTTTTTAGAAAACACCAGTGATTGTCTTACCGCCGTCTCTAACATCATGTCCTCCCTCTATCTGAAACTAAACCTGTCAAAAACTGAACTCCTCGGGTTCTCTCCCTCTACTAACCTACCTTTGCCTGACATTGCCATCTCCGTGTGCGGTTCCACCATTACTCCAAAGCAACATGCCCGCTGCCTTGGGGTCATCCTTGATTCTGACCTTTCATTCACCCCCTACATCCGATCACTGGCTCGCTCTTCTTACCTGCATCTCAAAAACATTTCTAGAATTCGCCCTTTTCTTACTTTCGACTCTGCAAAAACTCTGACTGTTTCACTTATTCATTCTCGCCTGGACTATTGTAACTCTCTACTAATCGGCCTCCCTCTTGCAAAACTCTCCCCGCTCCAATCTGTCCTGAATGCTGCAGCCAGGATCATATTCCTCACCAACCGTTACACCGATGCCTCTACCCTGTGCCAGTCATTACACTGGCTACCCATCCACTCCAGAATCCAGTACAAAACTACTACCCTCATCCACAAAGCACTCCATGGCTCAGCACCACCCTACATCTCCTCCCTGGTATCAGTCTACCACCCTACCCGTGCCCTCCGCTCCGCTAATGACCTCAGGTTAGCATCCTCAATAATCAGAACCTCCCACTCCCGTCTCCAAGACTTTACACGTGCTGCGCCGATTCTTTGGAATGCACTACCTAGGTTAATACAATTAATCCCCAATCCCCACAGTTTTAAGCGTACCCTAAAAACTCATTTGTTCAGACTGGCCTACCGCCTCAATGCATTAACCTAACGATCCCTGTGTGGCCTATTTATAATAAAAAAAAAAAAAAGGTTCCTCGCATCATGTTCTCATACACTTTATGCAGTATTAGCCCTCTGTGTCTGTACTGCTACATACTTAGGCAGTTAACTGGTTCATGCAGCTTTACATGAACACCTGAGCCTTACACTATAGCTGGTCCGAATAACTAAAGCAATTGTTACCATCCACCTCTCGTGTCTCCCCTTTTCCCCATAGTTTGTAGCTTGCGAGCAGCAGGGCCCTCACTCCTCCTGGTATCTGTTTTGAACTGTATTTCTGTTATGCTGTAATGTCTATTGTCTGTACAAGTCCCCTCTATAATTTGTAAAGCGCTGCGGAATATGTTGGCGCTATATAAATAAAAATTATTATTATTATTATTATTATCGCTTTAAAGAGTTCCATAAAATGGTGATGTTAATGATAGCTTTCTTGTGCCTTATAGAGTTAGGTCAAAGGTGTCATCACATAGTTTTTTATGTTACATCTTCTTTCAAAGCTCCTTAAATTAAACATTGCATCTATGTGATTTAATGGTACTTCCGTATTTTTTGGACTATAAGACGCACCGGACCATAAGACGCACCCCAAATTTGGGGTGAAAATTGCAGAAAAAAAGATTTTAAGGTAAGATAAGGTCCGTCTTATTGTCCGAATTTACAGTATCTTACCTGAGGGCTGGCGGTGGCAGAGCAGGGTCACAGGAGGCATGGTGCCGGCAGAGGTGGGGTGATGCGGTACGGCGTGCACCTGAGCAGGGTCCCTTCCTGCTTAGGTGGGCGACGACACGGCCTGGTGTCCATGGGGGGGTTGCAGCAGTGGTGTGGCGACGGCAGAGGTGCTGGGATAATGAGCGGTATGGCATGAGCAGGGTCCCTTCCACAGGTGAACGGCCCAGTATCCATTCCAATGTGAGCAGCAGAGCCGGGTTAATTACCGGTTTATCGGTGGCGGCGGCCATCTTCCTGAGGCCGCGCGTGCGCAGATGGAGTGCTCTGCTTCCCGGGGCTTCAGGAAAATGGCCGCGGGAGGCCGCGCATGCGCAGATGGAGATCGCGGCGGCCATTTTCCTGAAGCCGAGATCTAAATCTGCGAACTCGGCTTCAGGAAAATGGCTGCCGCGATCTCCATCTGCGCACGCGCGGCCTCCTGTGGCCATTTTCCTGAAGCCCCGGGAAGCAGAGCACTCCATCTGCGCATGCGTGGCCTCAGGAAGATGGCCGCCACCACCGATAACGCCATGATTCACCTGGCTCTGCTGCTTACCGGGCTGCTGCCTAACCTCACCTGTGGAAGGAACCCCGCTTACGCCATACCGCCTCCTCATCCCCGCACCTCTGCCGCCGTCGCACCCCTGCTGCCGCCACACCACTGCCGGTAAGCCTGTATTCCAACTATAAGATGCACCCTCCATCTTCCCCCCCTTTTTTTGGGGGGAAAAGTGCATCTTATAGTCGGGAAAATACGGTAAGTTCAGTTCATAAAAGACATGGTCTGCTAACACTTTCTTTTAGGTAATACAAAGAGGTCCAGAATGTCAGTACACATTTTTCTTTTATCACTATCCTATGGCCACCTTACATGTTGAAATTGCGCCTATGTGGGTTAAAGGTACTAAGTTCTGATCGCAAAGACACTTTTTTTTCTGGCTTAACAGAATAAAGGGGAATAGAATCTTTGATTTTAAAAAAACTTTTTTTTTTGCTAATAAAGTCATTTCCCAGATTACATGACATTTTTTCTTACTTCTTTCCTCATAGATGCTTATATGATGATATTGCACCTATGTAGATTAAAGGCACTGAGTATAGATTACAGAGGCACCGTATACAAATGCTTTCTTTTAATTAACAGAGTTATGGCCTGGTTGTCATTCATTTTTGTTTCTTCTTCTTACCTTTTTCATTTATTGGCTACTTTCATGATGATAATTGCACCTATGTGGATTAAAGGCACTAAGTATTGATTACTAAGGCACCGTATACAAAATCTTTTTTCTTACTAGAGTTAGGTCCAGGGTGTCATTTTTTTCTTCTTACCTCTCTGTTTATTAGATTTTTACATGATGATGATTGCACCTATGTGGATTAAAGAGGACCTGAGAGGAAATTCACGCTGCTTGTACTACGGATAGAATGAATCAGGCATTGGTGGTGTTATTGCATTAGTTTCTGAGAAAACATACTTTAAAAAAACGCATGGGGAGTATGCATCAGTTGCGTGGCCGCCTGTGGAGTGAGTTGGTGCTTATTTTCGAAGACAGGAGCCTTTTTTGTACTCTAGACAACAACTTCAGTTCCGAAAGATGTTAGCATAATTACACACCCCTTTAAGAGAGTCCAATTAATTACAAACAGTACACCAACTTTGGACCTATGGATTGATGGTTTGATTAGCAGCACTGGTCGTTCATTATTTAGTATCATCCAGATTGGTCCAATTATCTCTGCGCCTTTGGCGTCTATGTGTGCAGCCGTATACCGTATCTGTATACCATATCTGTCGGGTGATATATTGCAACATATTATATATTTTGGATTTAATTAGTAATTTCTAGACATTCCTGCTAATAAACTGATTTTAGTCTCTTAATTTGCATGCATTACTTTTTTTACATTATGTGTTTAGCAATTATATGCTTCAGTTGCTGTTTAGTGTTATAATTGCTATGCGGGTGATTGCGTGTCTAGTGTTTAGCATTTTTAAGGATAAGCAGTCATTTTCGAGTAAAGCAACTATCTGACTGTTCTGTGAACCAGTGACTGGAATACAAATGATCGAGTTAGTGAAATAAAACATTGTTACGATTGAATGAAATCATTGGGCAAATCCATGTTTGCACCTCGAGTGATTTTAATGCACTGATTGCATTTGCAGATTTGCTGGGATGAAACGTTATGTATCACTGCACATTTCCCTTCTGCCTTACTGGAGCCGGTGTGGTAAACGGTCGCCTATATTCCATGCATAGGGCCCCAGGGAGCTTCTAGGATGTTATTGCCGCTGTTAACCCTTAGCTGACTCTCAGGAAACATCCTATAATATTTAAGGAAGAAGTAGAAGAAAATTACCCTCTTAAAGTAAAGAAAATTGTCTTAGTAATTACAAAGTAGAAGGGAATCCTACAATGTAAGGATGTGTACTGATTTCCAAGAAAATGTGCAGAGCTGTCTGATAAGATGAGAAAGTCAAGGATTGAAATGGGAAGGACACATCTTAATGGAATAGGGAAAGGGAATGTATCGCCAGAAAATGATCTAATTTCAATCTTTTTTTTGCTGTTGTTAAATGTATTTTTTTTTTTATTTGGGAATGTTTTTTTCTTATAACAATCAATTTAAAAAAATGAAATCATGGAGTTTTCCCATTGGCCATTGGGGCTATATCAGACTTATTCTTCGTATTCTTTAAAGAACATTGTTCAGAAGTTTCATTATCATCACTGACAGGATTTCAATCATTGATAACACCTCTATATGCAGTAGATATCACAGCATCCACCATTCACAATAGGTGATGTCACAGCTCACCTCCTCCTGTACAATGACTGATAACACCTCTACCTCTATATACAGTAGACAACACAGGATCCACCATTCACAATAGATGATGTCACAGCTCACCTCCTCCTCCTGTACAATGACTGATAACACCTCTATATACAGTAGATAACACAGGATCCACCATTCACAATAGGAGATATCACAGCTCACCTCCTTCTCCTGTACAATGACTGATAACATCTCTATATACAGTAGATAACACAGGATCCACCATTCACAATAGGTGATGTCACAGCTCACCTCCTCCTCCTGTACAATAACTGATAACACCTCTATATACAGTAGATAACACAGGATCCACCATTCACAATAGGTGATGTCACAGCTCACCTCCTCCTGTACAATGACTGATAACACCTCTATATACTGTAGATAACACAGGATCCACCATTCACAATAGGTGATATCACAGCTCACCTCCTCCTCCTGTACAATGATTGATAACACCTCTATATACAGTAGATAACACAGGATCCACCATTCACAATAGGAGATATCACAGCTCACCTCCTTCTCCTGTACAATGACTGATAACACCTCTATATACAGTAGATAACACAGGATCCACCATTCACAATAGGTGATGTCACAGCTCACCTCCTCCTCCTGTATAATGACTGATAACACCTCTATATACAGTAGATAACACAGGATCCACCATTCACAATAAGTGATGTCACAGTTCACCTCCTCCTGTATAATGACTGATAAGACCTCTATATTCAGTAGATAACACAGGATCCACCATTCCCAATAGGTGATGTCACAGCTCACCTCCTCCTCCTGTATGACTGATAATACCTCTATATACAGTAGATAACACAGGATCCACCATTCACAATAGGTGATGTCACAGCTCACCTCCTCCTCCTGTACAATGACTGATAACACCTCTATATTCAGTAGATAACACAGGATCCACCATTCCCAATAGGTGATGTCACAGCTCACCTCCTCCTCCTGTATGACTGATAATACCTCTATATACAGTAGATAACACAGGATCCATCATTCACAATAGGTGATGTCACAGCTCACCTCCTCCTCCTGTACACTGACTGATAACACCTCTATATACAGTAGATAACACAGGATCCACCATTCACAATAGGTGATGTCACAGCTCACCTCCTCCTGTATAATGACTGATAACACCTCTATATACAGTAGATAACACAGGATCCACCATTCATAATAGGTGATGTCACAGCTCACCTCCTCCTGTATTATAACTGATAACACCTTTATATACAGTAGATAACACAAGATCCACCATTCCCAATAGGTGATATCACAGCTCACCTCCTCTTCCTCCTGTACAATGACTGATAACACCTGTATATACAGTAGATAACACAGGATCCACCATTCATAGTGGGTGATATCACAGCTCACCTCCTGTAGTTAGTCTCTTGCTGCTAAGGTACTGGTGGATTTACTGGAAGAATGGCTCTGTAAGATCCATCTCTTAATTTGCATTTGACTTGTGGGTGGGGATTGGCTGCTATGATGTCTCCCATACACAAACATAAGGGATTCCTTCTTTTCATTCCATGGTTTTCACACACAGATCAGCAGCAGCAGTACTGAGCAGTGAAGATGTGAATCCAGCTCTGGGATGTGTAGAATACTTGTTAGAAAGCTCAGCACAACCTTGCTGTGTCTCTGTGTATTTCTTCACTGTGCTCCTCACTTCTGTCATTCCCATACCATCGAGTGTATTTGGCGGTGATACCTCACTGTGTCGGCAGTTTATCTTGTGTTCAACAATGAGTTGAGTTGTTTATCAGAATAAATGATGAGTTGAGGGGAGAAGTCGCACATTAGTGGGGAAAAAATCATATTTCTCTGATATATTACAAAGTTTCATATTTTCGCCTCTACAGTCAATTTCTGCAAAGTTTGTTAAAAGTACACGACACATTTAAGAAATATAAAATGCATTTAAAACCTGGAAGAAGGCAACATGGCGTCATCGCTAAGGCGGTGGGAAGAGAATGGTGAGATCTAGACAGTGTGATGTCATCAGATATGGCCGTCCATGATGTCACTGACTGGTAGGGGATAGGACCAGCTTTGAGCCGGGAATTTAAAGCGACACTTCCCAATATACGGATTTTTCTGATTTATAAGGAACCTGCCTCCTCTTGATTACTAAATGCCATTAATGACTGTGAAGACGATGACTGCACTTAGACTCAGTCTTTCTGGGAAGATGCAGTTTCTAAGTTGAAAATCATCCTCTTGGGCAATTTTCTCTTTAATTTCTTTTGCATAATTCGGCTTTTAACATTTCCTGTAGACGTCGCTCCATAATCTTATATTAGGCATGCCAAATCTTTAGTAGAGACAGATTATTGCAGTGACTTTTGGCTAAGTGATCCTTCAGGGCACGGGTCAGTGGGAAGAAGTATGGGTGTGTGGAAATAAACGGGAGATCAAAGCCCCGAGGACGGAGAAGAGGAAGTCAAGACGATGTTCAAGGACATGGCTGCGATATTGATACATTGTTACACGTCATCTGCTCCTGCTGGGGACGTATCCGTTGTGGCGCTGGATTTGCTAATGATGTATTAATAACATTTGACCAGTATAGTGTAGGTGGTGGTGCAGGACTTCATTGTGCGCCGTGGCCAGTCGCCCGCCCCTCACCTGCCCTGCATGGAGATGATTTACTAATCTTTGGACTGTTTACATTTACATTGGTCTAAAACTACAGCAGATTTATCACTGTGGCTCGTAGTGATCGGTCAGTGCGGTGCAGAAGACCCTCAGTTAGTGTCACGAGTGGGTCACATCCTCCTGGGAGATCTGGGGGTAGAAGATCACTACGTATTGTGAATCGCAGATCTTCTATTTAGCCTGTGTGTTTGTGTCCCATATTTAAATTAATTTGGTTTCCTTAGATGCTTACGAGGTTAACGACCCACTCTCTGCTGGTCAGAAACTTGCAGCTTCATTTCAGCTGCTTCTGATCTGGTCATCACCTCTTCCTATACAACCTGGCCAGACCTTCTCTGTCTTGCCAGTGAAAGCTTTACTTCCTAGCTCTTTGGAGACGCTATGCTGAATTTAAGATAATTGTTGCTACTGGAGATTGTTGCAGGCTGTTTTGGGGGTTATGCTTTCCTCATTGTCCTATTTCCATTGGTTGGTACAGTCCTATCCTTCGGGACGGGGCATTGGTATGTCCAACCATCAAGTTCTTTAAAGGTGGTGGCTTTTCTTACTCCAGAACGTGACTTAATGAGCTTTATGCATCTTCTTCCTGCACGCCCCGCAGTCTTAATAAATCAGGGCCAGTGTTCTTTAAGTCCTGCACCCGATGGCTAATAAATTCTTCAAATCTGTCGGGGGCAGGGGAGACAAGTGCCTGTCATCAGGCTGCGCTGTGGATCTGGTAGTGCGTGACCACAGCTTTAACGACGAAAAACAGCGCCATTGTTGTATACAGGTTGAGCGTGGAATTGCAGTTCGGAATCATTCACTTGAGTTGCAATACCAGAAGCATCCTGTGGACAGGTGTGGCACTGTTTCTAAATGAAACGAGCCATGTTTTTCTAGCCCGAGCGATAACATGGACGAGGAGCACGCGAGCGTTAATAGACCACGCGAGCGTTAATAGACCCATAATCTAATCCGACATCTCGGAGATATGGCGATGCTAAAAACAAAATTCCGTCTAATCGAGAACCTACAAGATCCCACACCTAACCTCGCATGGCAAAAAACAACAAATACAATTGTGAATCATCGCGAGTCCCGGAACTCAATTATCAGCCGGCGACTCTGCGGGGAAACGTGTAATAAAATAACAATGCGATTTACATATCGCATAAGGTCCTCCGACTCCCTTACATCTCACATTATGCCGCGTTACCTCCGCGACTCGTATTAACCTGATGTTACGCTGGGTTTTTCTCGCTTGTCGCTCTAAATGAGATTATATAATGAAAGCTAGGACACTTCAACGTAACCAGGAGAAAGAGATTAAATGGAGGCCTATCGCCTCTCCGCACCTGTGTTCTCAATATCCATTTAGCAAGTAAAAATGGATGTTCTCCACGTAGCTGGGAAGGATCAGACGGGAGCACATGAGCGAAGGAGGCGAAGTATTCACAGAAAATGATGAACATGTGAGCGTCATCCATAGGGCTGATTGATTTAATAACAAAGATTATCCATTCATCATTTCAATGGCTCTTAATATTCCTGCAGCCTGCATTATCTAACAGAGAAGTAATCACAAGTGAGCTCTTCTATAGCTACAGGCTGATTATGTAAGTAACTTAAAGGGGATGTCCTTTATGAAAAATCCCTTTTATTTAAAAGGGAACCCCCATAAACTAGGGTCCTCAATCAATCATTTGTAATTTTCCATGTTCACCTTTCTTAGAGCTGCACTCACTATTCTGCTGGTGCAGTCACTGTGTACATACATTACATTACTGATCCTGAGTTACCTCCTGTATTATACTCCAGAGCTGCACTCATTATTCTGCTGGTGCAGTCACTGTGTACATACATTACATTACTGATCCTGAGTTACATCCTGTATTATACTCCAGAGCTGCGCTCATTATTCTGCTGGTGCAGTCACTGTGTACATATATTACATTACTGATCCTGAGTCACATCCTGTATTATACTCCAGAGCTGCACTCACTATTCTGCTGGTGCAGTCACTGTGTACATACATTACATTACTGATCCTGAGTTACATCCTGTATTATACTCCAGAGCTGCACTCATTATTCTGCTGGTGCAGTCACTGTGTACATACATTACATTACTGATCCTGAGTTACATCCTGTATTATACCCCAGAGCTGCACTCACTATTCTGCTGGTGCAGTCACTGTGTACATATATTACATTACTGATCCTGAGTTACATCCTGTATTATACCCCAGAGCTGCACTCACTATTCTGCTGGTGCAGTCACTGTGTACATACATCACTGATCCTGAGTTACATCCTGTATTATACTCCAGAGCTGCACTCACTATTCTGCTGGTGCAGTCACTATGTACATACATTACATTACTGATCCTGAGTTACATCCTGTATTATACCCCAGAGCTGCACTCACTATTCTGCTGGTGCAGTCACTGTGTACATACATTACATTACTGATCCTGAGTTACATCCTGTATTATACCCCAGAGCTGCACTCACTATTCTGCTGGTGCAGTCACTGTGTACATACATTACATTACATTACTGATCCTGTACTGATCCTAAGTTACCTCCTGTATTATACTACAGAGCTGAACTCGCTATTCTGCTTGCACATAACTACCAATGATATATTTTAACAGTTATGTAAAGATGGAGATGCCCTTTAAACGATTCTTTCTGCTCTGCACTCTTCAGCTGTATCCATGTTACTTGTTGCTGTTTCTGTAGGAAAGTATCAGGTCTGTCTAGATTAGAAGGATACCCTGCGGCTGCTGCTAATAATATCACAGGCACAATATGAAATGTATTCAAATCAGTGAATGTTAAATCATCTGAATTCTCCTTTCCGTCCTGATGGTGATGTGAAACGTTGGAGCTATTATTCCCCACACTTAGCTGATCCACTAAATCATAGACTCAAAAAAAATGTCTCCTGATAAAAGAATACATTTGTAAAAATGGAAATTCATTTCAAAAGTCTGGGGTTTGTCATTATAGGCGAGCGCCCGTCAGATCTCAGAATTCTGTTCTACGAGCACAATGTGCCTAATAAAAGCAGTGATGCCGACAGTATGGGGCCCACTCCAATATGGAGTAGTAAATAAATAGAAAGAGACGGAATGAAAAGAGGCGCAATGAAAGAGGCGAAATAAAAAGAAGCGCAATAGAAATAGATACAATGAAAAGAAGCGCAATAGAAAGAGGCACAACAAAGAAAAGGTGCAATAGAAAAGAGGCGCAATAAAAAGAGGCACATTAAAAATAGAAACAATAGAAAGAGGCACAATGAAATGAAGCACAATGAAAATAGGCGCAATGAAAAGAGGCGCAATTAAAAGGTGCAATTTAGGGTATGTGCACACATTGCGGATTGGCCTGCAGTATTTTCCGCACACAATCTGCATCTCTTGGCAGAAAACGCAGGCCAAAATGCTTGCGGATTTAATGCAGAATTGATGTAGATTTCTTGTGGATTACTTGCGGATTTGTTGCAGATTGTCATGTGTTTTTTGAAGTGTGGATTTGCCTTACTCAATCTATAGTCTATGGGTGCAGAAATTGAGTGTTTCCGCACAAAGAATTGACATGCTGCAGAAAAAAACCGCAGCGAATCCGTGCAGATTTTTCGGCAGCATGTGCACAGCGATTCTCAAATTCCCATTGACTATCATTGTTACTGTACTACACTGCAGATTTGATGCAATTCCGCCCGTCCCAAAACGCTGCGGAAGCGCATCAAAATCCGCAACGTGTGCACACAGCCTAAAAGAGGCATAATAAAGAGGCACAATAGAAATAGCACAATGAAAAGAAGCGCAATAGAAAGAGGTGCAATAGAAAAGATACAATAAAAGGAGGCGCAATAAAAAGCGGTGCAATGAAAAAGAGGTGCAAAGAAAAGAGGTGCAATTAGAAGGCGCAATGAAAAAAGGCAGAATAAAAAGAGGTGCATTAAAAAGGCATAATGAAAATAAGCGCAATAGAAAGACGTGCAATGAAAAGAGACAATAAAAAGAGGCGCAATAGAAATAGCACAATGAAAAGAAGCGCAATAGAAAGAGGTGCAATAAAACGAGATGCAATGAAAGGAGGCGCAATAAAATAGGTGCAATTGAAAGAGGCGCAATGAATAGAGGTGCAATAAAAAGGGGCGTATTAAAGAGGTGCAATAAAAAGGCGCAATGAAAAGAGGCGGAGTAAAAAAAGTGCAATAAAAAGAGGTGCAATGTAAAGAAGTGCAATAGAAAGACATGCATTGAAAAGAGATGCAATAATTAAAGGCGCAATGAAAAATGGAGCAATAAAAAGGTGCAATGAAAAGAGGCGCAATGAAAAGAGCAATAAAAAGGTGCAATGAAAAGAGGCGAAGTAAAAAGAGGCGCAATGAAAAGAGGTGCATGTTGTCCCTGCATTTAAAGCTCTGATTGGAGCAATTTATAGTTGTGCTCAAAAGTTTACAAACCCTGACAGAATTTTTGCTTTCTTTGCCTTTTTATATGCTGCTCCTATTCTTGTGCACTTGCGCCTTATATTTTTGCCATTGCCTGTATGTACGGTATTTCAGGGCTATATATCTCTGCCAGCAGCATATATTTATCCTTAGGGTTCTGCCTTATCTACTGGTATCCTGTGTATTTATGCTGAGGGATAGCATTGGGTTTATTTAATAATATTAATTGTATCTACCTTTTTACATCTTCTACATTTTTGCACGGCCTCCATGGCCTTTCTTGTCAGTCTTTCCACCATATTGTGAGGCACTGTTGCTGTTAATTTTAATTTTATTGTTAATTTTGTTTATTCATTAATACATTTAGGTATTTATACTTAATGTGTTTACCTCTCTTATCCTCCTTCACATTTGTGAATTGGAATGGTTTGCTAGTTTGATTTGATAAGTCCAATAGTAACACTGTACATTGTGCCATGGATCTTACGTTTAATGATTTAATGCTGTGACCATTTATATTATACTTAATACCTGATGCTTATTCTCCCCAGACCAAACCCCTGAATAAATATGAGACCCAGACCCGACCCTTATATTAATACTGCACCCCAGACCAGACCCCCTATATTAAAACCAGACCCCAGACCAGACCCCGGTATTAATATCAGACCAGACTCCTATATTAATTTCAGTTTCTAGACCCGACTCCTATTTTAATATCAGATCCTAGACACTTGTGTTATCTGTCCCTAGATCCGACACATTTATTAATAGCAGATACCAGACCCCTTTTGTAATATCACACCCCAGACCAGATCCCTACATTAATGCCAGATTATAGACGAGACCCCTACATTAATATAGGACCTCAGACCAGGCCATTGTATTAATATTAGAACTTGAACCAGACCCCTATATAAATATTAAATTCTATAGCTCTTAATTTTATTCAGACCCCCAGACCAGACCCCACAAGTAATCTCATACTCCAGACCAGATGTCAATGGTAAATTCAGAACTTACCACAGACTACTATAATAATATTGGACCACAGTTCAGACCTCTATATTATTATCATATCCAAAACACCTCTATTATTATCTAACCCAAGACCAGACCCCTATATCAATAGCAGATCCTAGACCTGACTCCTACTTTCATACCAGACCCCAGACCCTATTAATATCAGACCCCTATATTATTATCAGATCCCAGACCCCTATATTAATATTAGACCTCAAAACCCTATATTATTATCAGACTCCAGACCAGACCCAATTATAGCAGACCCCAGACCGCTTTATTATCTGACCCCATACCAGACCCTATTAATATCAGACCCCTATATTATTATCAGACCCAAGAGCCCTCTTTATTATTATCAGACCCCAAACCCCTATATTGCTATCAGACTCCAGACCAGACCCAATTATGGCAGACCCCAGACCGCTATATTATCTGACTCCAGACCTATTAATATCAGACCCCTATATTATCATCAGACCCCTCTGTATCAGACCACAAACCCCTCTATTATTATCAGACCCCTATATTATTATCAGACCCCTCTATTATTATCAGACCTCAGACCCCTATATTATTATCAGACTCCAGACCAGACCCAATTATAGCAGACCCCAGACCGCTATATTATCTGACCCCAGACCAGACCTATTAATATCAGACCCCTATATTATTATCAGACCCAAGAGCCCTCTTTATTATTATCAGACCCCAAACCCCTATATTGCTATCAGACTCCAGACCAGACCCAATTATGGCAGACCCCAGACCGCTATATTATCTGACTCCAGACCAGACCTATTAATATCAGACCCCTATATTATCAGACCCCTCTGTATCAGACCACAAACCCCTCTATTATTATCAGACCCCTATATTATTATCAGACCCCTCTATTATTATCAGACCTCAGACCCCTATATTATTATCAGACTCCAGACCAGACCCAATTATAGCAGACCCCAGACCGCTATATTATCTGACCCCAGACCAGACCTATTAATATCAGACCCCTATATTATTATCAGACCCCTCTGTATCAGACCACAAACCCCTCTATTAATATCAGATCCCTGTATTATCAGACCCCTCTTTATTATTATCAGACCCCTCTGTTATTATCAGACCCCAGACCCCTCCTTATTGTTATCTGACCCCTCTATTATTATCAGACCCCACTTTATTATTATCAGACCCCAGACCCCTCTTTATTGTTATCAGACCCCTCTTTATTGTTATCAGACCCCTCTATTATTATTATTCTCCAGACCCCACTTTATTATTATCAGACCCCTCTGTTATTATCAGACCCCAGACCCCTCCTTATTGTTATCTGACCCCTCTATTATTATCAGACCCCACTTTATTATTATCAGACCCCAGACCCCTCTTTATTGTTATCAGACCCCTTTATTATTATCAGACCCCAGACCCCTCTTTATTGTTATCAGACCCCTTTATTATTATCAGACCCCAGACCCCTCTTTATTGTTATCAGACCCCTCTATTATTATTATTCTCCAGACCAGACTCTTCCGGCCTAACTTGATAACAGGTCTTGAGCTTATGGGATAATTACGGGGTCCCGTTACCGTTCCTACTTTACTGACCCCACATTCTCCTCTTAGAACCGGCTGCACCCCCCGTCTTGGAGGGGGAATTTGGCCAATCCTTTATTATAGGATATCGGGGTACAGCGTCTGTTTTGGTCTCGGTCCCTCCTGTATCGCCTGCGCTTCTTGTGTGGAGGCAGCTTGTTAATGTGCCTTCCTTTGTAACCGGTGAGGTACCAGCGTGGCGTCTGCAGCGGGCACCGGGGACCTGTTTAAGAACAAGTGAAGCCGGAATCTGACGTTACGATATATCAAAGGCTGCGTGTTCCCGAGCTTATCGTGTACATGAAAGAGCTCTGCCTAATTAATGGCGCCCCCGCTCAGACTCCCCGCTCTTCTGACTGGTCACTGGGCTGCAGTGCTGGTAAAAGGATAAAAAGTGTCAGGGAGCACAGAGTAAGGATCACTCAGCAATAATCCCGGGTGTTACCGCTCATTATTTAACACCATCATCTTCATTGAACATCACAGGGGCGGACACTGACAGCTTGGGGCCCCTGTGCAAGAAATATGTCTGGGCCCCCCTCCTTTTATGGTGAAATATATAGCCACACACACATACATGTACATGTATTACATAGTCTCCTTTATTATGTATATTGCCATCCCTTACTACACAGTGCCCGCTCTTGTTATGTACAGCACCACCCCTTACTTATTGGATTATATAGAGCCCTGTCTTTATTATATACCATCCTGTCTTCTTGGATACATAATGCAATGAAGGCTGAAAGAGCTTGGGAAAGCTTCTTTTCTAATGGAGGAGCTGATGGACTAGTCACCCGGTCACCAATTGCCCCATCAGCAGTCATTTTATATCTAACAAAAGAGGGGACTGTGTAATAAGAGGGAGCTGTCAATAACAAGAATGCACTATGCAAGAGACAGCACTGTACATAACAGCAGAGGAAGCTATATAATAAGGGAAGGCACCATATGTAACTAGAGAAGATGGTACGTAATAAGGGACGGTGTTATACATAATATAATATAAAACCATGTAACTAAGGACTGAGCTATACATAATAAGTGAGTACACTATATACTAAGGGACTGTGTACTAAATAATAAGTGAGTACACTATATACTAAAGGAATCTGCTATACATAATAAGTGAGTACACTGTATACTAAGGGACTGTGCTATACATAACAAGTGCACACTATATACTAATGGACTGTGCTATACATAACAAGTGAGTACACTATATACTAAGGGACTCTGCTATACATAATAAGTGAGTACACTATATACTAAGTGACTGCTATACATAACAATTGAGTACACTGTATACTAAAGGACTGTGTTATACATAATAAGTGAGTACACTATATACTAAGGGACTGTGCTATAAATAATAAGTGAGTACACTATATACTAAGGGACTGTGTTATACATAATAAGTGAGTACACTATATGCTAAGGGAATCTGTTATACATAATAAGTAAGTACACTATATACTAAGGGACTGTGCTATACATAACAAGTGTACACTATATACTAAGGGACTGTGCTATACATAACAAGTGTACACTATATACTAAGGGACTGTGCTATACATAATAAGTGAGTACACTATATACTAAGGGACTGTGCAATACATAAGAAGTGAGTACACAATAAACTAAGGGATTGTGCTATACATAACAAGTGAGTACACTATATACTAAAGGATTCTGCTATACATAATAAGTGAGTACACTATATACTAAGGGAATGTACTATACATAACAAGTGAGTACAGTGTGTACTAAGGGACTGTGTTATACATAATAAGTGAGTACACTATATACTAAGGGACTGTGCTATAAATAATAAGTGAGTACGCTATATACTAAAGGAATCTGCTATACATAATAAATGAGTACACTATATCCTAAGGGACTGTGTTATAAATAACAGGTGAGTACACTATATACTAAGGGACTGTGCTATACATAATAAGTGAGTACACTGTATACTAAGCGACTCTGCTATACATGATAAGTGAGTAAACTATATACTAAGGGACTGTGCTATACATAACAAGTGTACACTATATACTAATGGACTGTGCTATACATAACAAGTGAGTACACTATATACTAAGGGACTGTGTAATACAAAACAAGTGAGTACACTATATACTAAGGGACTTTGCTATACATAATAAGTGAGTACACTATATACTAAGGGACTGCTATACATAAGAAGTGAGAACACTGTATACTAAGGGACTCTGCTATGCATAATAAGTGAGTACACTATATACTAAGGGACTGCTATAAATAATAAGTGAGTACACTATATACTAAAGGAATCTGCTATACATAATAAGTGAGTACATTATATACTAAAGGACTGCTATACATAATAAGTGAGTACACAATATATTAAGGGACTGTGCTATACATAATAAGTGAGTGCACTATATACCGAGGAACTGTGCTATACATAACAAGTGAGTACACTATATACGAAGGGACTGTGCTGTATATAATAAGGCTACATCTCTGCATCTATGTGCAGTGTTGGTGTGCTGCCCACTTTTACAGACACATTGACCATGTCCTATTCTGATCCTCAAAATCAGAACAGAATAGAACATTCTCTGACCCTCGCTGATCTCATTTTCAGATCCTTGATTTTCATGTATGTGTGAATGGACCTATAAAACTCTATGAGTCCGTGTGCTGTCTGATAAAACGTACGTTTAACACAAATGTGAGAATGTAGATCTCTGTACAGATCGCAGGTAAGACCCCTTACATTCAGTTCCCTCTGATTTAGAACTTTTGGGGTCCTCATATTTGCAGGTCCTGTCCCTCTTTGAGCTCAGCGCTCCTATTGAAGCTGATAGCTATGTCTCCGGGGCGGTGGTTGCGGCGGCGGCGGAGCAGCATTCTGTACGTCGGATGTTTTGTAAGTAATGAGGTTTCTTGCACTAAATGCCACAGAGTTATATGTGGAGATACTGTCCTGCTTAATGACGAGGTCTGCGGAGAGAACTTTCTATTGACCTAGTGTGTAATAGGATATTAAATCACAGATTTGGTGCAGTGTTACCGCTATAAAAATGGGAAAAAAATCTTTAAAAAAACACAAAGGACCAAGAAAAAAGGCCGACACTGTAAACACAAAGTAATGGGGCGTATCCGTGCTGTGCGACCTATGCACGTACCCAAGGAAATATGCAGCACACGCTGTGCCACCTATGCACGTACCCAAGGAAATATGCTGCACACGCTGTGCCACCTATGCACGTACCCAAGGAAATATGCTGCACACGCTGTGCCACCTATGTACGTACCCAAGGAAATATGCTGCACACGCTGTGCCACCTATGCAGGTACCCAAGGAAATATGCTGCACACGCTGTGCCACCTATGCACGTACCCAAGGAAATATGCTGCACACGCTGTGCCACCTATGCACGTACCCAAGGAAATATGCTGCACACGCTGTGCCACCTATGCAGGTACCCAAGGAAATATGCTGCACACGCTGTGCCACCTATGCACGTACCCAAGGAAATATGCTGCACACGCTGTGCCACCTATGCACGTACCCAAGGAAATATGCTGCACACGCTGTGCCACCTATGTACGTACCCAAGGAAATATGCTGCACACGCTGTGCCACCTATGCAGGTACCCAAGGAAATATGCTGCACGCTGTGCCACCTATGCACGTACCCAAGGAAATATGCTGCACACGCTGTGCCACCTATGCACATACCCAAGGAAATATGCTGCACACACTGTGCCACCTATGCACGTACCCAAGGAAATATGCTGCACACACTGTGCCACCTATTCCCGTACCCAAGGAAATATGCTGCACACGCTGTGCCACCTATGCACGTACCCAAGGAAATATGCAGCACACGCTGTGTCACCTATGCACGTACCCAAGGAATATGCTGCACAATTAGTCAATAGTGCCAAAAGCAGCAGCGATCCCCCAGTGATGGTCCCCAGCCCCCCGGCCTTGGTTCACACAGGGATTTCTTAGATTGCAGAAAAATTGTCTCAATTGTGAAAAATGACCTTCAATGTGACTGTGAGATGTGGGCTCAGTGTACACAGGCTCGGACTGGCCCATAGGGTAACGGGGGAATCCCCCGGTGGGCCCCTGTGCAGATCTGGGCCCCAACCTCACTGTATGGGCAGTGCTTGGCATAATTCACTCGGTTCACTCTGTATAGAAAAAGCAGCATCTCTTCATTCATTAACCAAACTACCCAGTGTATTGTTATATAGAGATAATACAGGTACATTTGTGAACGAAGGTAGTATAATATTTGTATGCAGGTGAAAAGTGGCCCCCCAAATGCGATGTTTCTGATGGGCCCCTGGCACCCCAGTCCGACACCGAGTGTGTACTTATCCTGCCCTTAGGTTCTGGCCGTACATACGTGATTACCACCAGAGCAGCCTCATTAGAGTGCCCCCATCATCAGTGCCCCCATCATCAGTGCCCCCATCTAGAACATCTAGAGCCTGTGGGAAGGAGATTCCATGTGTTGGCATCAGATCTCACTGACTGTCCTACTGTGGCTCTTGTTTGCAGTCACGGTGCCACTTTGTGCCAGTCTGAACGTGGTAAAACGCTGCAGAACTAAGATGGCAGACACCCAGACCCTCAGGCCTCATCCCCAGCGCCTACATGGCAGCAGATGGTGCCCCGGCGGTTTTGTATGACAGAGGTTTCACTTCACGGGTGGTCGTATCGTATCTGTGCCGCACCATAATTCTGAGATAATCTCCCCTATGAACAATGCCCCGAGTCCGAGGGCGCGTGCCCTGAGCCCCCAGTGGCCTCCTACCTCTCCCAATCTATGTTTGATGGTCACATCCAATTGAGGAGAGGTGGAGAGGGAGCCAGGCGTGTGTCTCATTTCGGAAGTCTAAAGGAGTTGATGGGTCCACTCTCTACAAAACCTCCGTAGACTTCAATATGAGACGTAACCTGAAGATCCTGGGCCAAATTTGTTACAGGCCCCACTAAGCATGTGCCATTTACAGTACTGGCATCTACGTAAGTGACATTGGGGCTTTTGGGTCCCCTCACAGAAGGTCCTCAGTTCTCGGCCCTCAAGTGTTTTACCTCTGCTCAAAGCTGGAATCACAGCTACACTGCTCAGTACTGCAATATAATGTCTTCCATGCAGCTGCTGCTTCTGCACCTGTGTGCTGTGTATGGGAGACATCATAGCAGCTTGTCTGCTCGCCCCATCATAATGACATCAGTTAGAGCCTGCAGAGGGAGAAACTGGTGGGAATGCCGGATACCAGTCATATAATGACCGGAAATATGGACCCCATCAGAAGGTTTATTTACCTGCAGTGTTGCACATGCACTTTAATCCTGTTCTGCCAGGCACGGCATGATTAATGTATGAGCCCATGTATAGACCCCGCCATGTCCTGTACACACAGTGCTACTATAGGGCAGTATGGTATATGTACCGCCATGTACAGGAGCCCATAGAAGTCATGGTGACTCGGCCGTGGCAGGATCGGCTCCGGATTTCTCCTTTTCCTTTAAGAACACAATGCGCCATCTGTACTTCGCAGGTGTGGGGAAATCATCAACTTTAAAGATTTGCTTTTGTGGCTTCTACAGGGAATTGGTTACATTGTTTTAATGAAAGAGCTTGAAGCGCAGATTGAATGTCGGTGTGACACGCAGCCGCGAGAAGTGGCGCAGACAATTTAAATGCCGGCGTTATGAAGAAGCTGCAGAAACTCCATTATCTCCCCTCTCGGAGCCGGGCTCTGATTTAGCAGCAGACATCTCTGTGTTATTTTCGATGACTGCACCGGCCGGCGCTTTATTGTAGGGAAGCCGCTTATAGCATGCGGTCAGACCGCGCTCTCCGCCATCACCACCAGATGCACATCATCAATCTCACATTTTTCCCTGGCTCTAATATTGCAGAGGATCGGAATTGCCGTCTTTGGGGACTTATTTAAAGTTTCGGCATCATCCATTGCCCACAATAAATAGCTGTTCTATCGCCGGCGCACTGCGGCTCCTCCGCCGGCGGCTTTGGTCGAGCTCCTCGTTATGGGTTTAGGGGAATCGTCTGCTGACCGTGACAAAACTGTCACCAGTGGGATTTCCCTGCTCATCATTACGGACAGACACTCACTTCAGGTTCTGCGCTGCGATCAACCAAAGCTGATGGTGCAACGTGAGATATACGGCTTGTAATGCTCATTAATGGAGCCCCGAGCCCCCCGAGATCACATGACTGATACAGAAGAGTTCCCCCAAACAAGATGCTTTACCTAATCCCCTCATCGACCTTCCATGTATACTGCATAGCCATATACGTGATCATAGTCACTGGGGCGCAGAAAGAGTCATCTGGGCACCTCGCTCAATACAAGACAGAGGACATCTGCAGGGTTAAAATATCAAGGAGGTATTCTTAGGATAGCTCACCAATATTGGTGGAGGTCTGACACCCCCGCTGATCAGCTATTCCCAGATCCAGCGGACACCAGGAGTCCAGTGTGTATGAGGTCACAACCTGACTGCTCCATACTCTGCATAGTGGTCACTCCTGGGTACTGCAGATCAGCTCATATTGAAGGGAATGTGATCTGAGCTGCAGTACCGAACGCGGCCACTACACTGCATGCGGCCCTATGTACATCCGACGGCCGCACAACCAGGTAACTGCTGTCATTGATGATCTATCTATGATATCATGGGTAGAGACTATATGGGAGATGTGAGTGATGACATCACAGAGGTTGTATGGGAGATGTGAGTGATGACATCATAGAGGTTGTATGGGAGATGTGAGTGATGACATCATAGAGGTTGTATGGGAGATGTGAGTGATGACATCACAGAGGTTGTATGGGAGATGTGAGTGATGACATCATAGAGGTTGTATGGGAGATGTGAGTGATGACATCATAGAGGTTGTATGGGAGATGTGAGTGATGACATCACAGAGGTTGTATGGGAGATGTGAGTGATGACATCATAGAGGTTGTATGGGAGATGTGAGTGATGACATCAGAGGTTGTATGGGAGATGTGAGTGATGACATCATAGAGGTTGTATGGGAGATGTGAGTGATGACATCATAAAGGTTGTATGGGAGATGTGAGTGATGACATCATAAAGGTTGTATGGGAGATGTGAGTGATGACATCATAAAGGTTGTATGGGACATGTGAGTGATGACATCATAAAGGTTGTATGGGAGATGTGAGTGATGACATCACAGAGGTTGTGCGGGAGATGTGAGTGATGACATCACAGAGGTTGTGTGGGAGATGTGAGTGATGACACCATAGAGGTTGTATGGGAGATGTGAGTGATGACATCATAGAGGTTGTATGGGAAATGTGAGTGATGCCAGCGGTTGTATGGGAGATGTGTGATGACATCATAAAGGTTGTATGGGAGATGTGAGTGATGACATAGAGGTTGTATGGGAGATGGGAGCGATGACATCATAGAGGTTGTATGAGAGATGTGAGTGATGACATCACAGAGGTTGTGTGGGAGATGTGAGTGATGACATAGAGGTTGTATGGGAGATGTGTTATGATAAGGTAATTCAGTACCACAATGGACATAGAGGTCAGAGCACATACAGTGACCTGACAATAACCCAAAAACATAGAACGAGCTCTGAGACGTGGGAACTCTGCTGACCGCAATCCCTAATCCTCTCCAACCACACTAGAGGCAGCCGTGGATTGCGCCTAACGCTCCCTATGCAACTCGGCACAGCCTGAGAAACTAGCTAGCCTGAAGATAGAAAATAAGCCTACCTTGCCTCAGAGAAATACCCCAAAGGAAAAGGCAGCCCCCACATATAATGACTGTGAGTTAAGATGAAAAGACAAACGTAGAGATGAAATAGATTTAGCAAAGTGAGGCCCGACTTTCTGAACAGAGCGAGGATAGGAAAGGTAACTTTGCGGTCAACACAAAACCCTACAAAAACCACGCAAAGGGGGCAAAAAGACCCTCCGTACCGAACTAACGGCACGGAGGTACACCCTTTGCGTCCCAGAGCTTCCAGCAAGCAGGAAAGAACAAATAGACAAGCTGGACAGAAAAAAAACAGCAAACAAAATAGCAAAGCGGAACTTAGCTATGCAGAGCAGCAGGCCACAGGAACGATCCAGGAGGAAACAGGTCCAATACTAGAACATTGACTGGAGGCCAGGATCAAAGCACTAGGTGGAGTTAAATAGAGCAGCACCTAACGACTTCACCACATCACCTGAGGAAGGAAACTCAGAAGCCGCAGTACCACTTTCCTCCACCAACGGAAGCTCACAGAGAGAATCAGCCGAAGTACCACTTGTGACCACAGGATGGAGCTCTGCCACAGAATTCACAACAGAGATGTGAGTGATGGCATCATAGAGGTTGTATGGGAGATGTGAGTGATGACATCACAGAGGTTTTGTGGGAGATGTGAGTGATGACATCACAGAGGTTGTGTGGGAAATGTGAGTGATGACACCATAGAGGTTGTATGGGAGATGTGAGTGATGACATCATAAAGGTTGTATGGGAGATGTGAGTGATTACATCATAGAGGTTGTGTGGGAGATGTGAGTGATTACATCATAGAGGTTGTGTGGGTGATGTGAGTGATGACATCAGAGGTTGTATGGGAAATGAGAGTGATGACATCATAGAGGTTGTATGGGAGATGTGAGTGATGACATAAAGGTTGTATGGGAGATGTGAGTGATGACATCATAAAGGTTGTATGGGAGATGTGAGTGATGACATAGAGGTTGTATGGGAGATGTGAGTGATGATATCATAGAGGTTGTATGGGAGATGTGAGTGATGACATAAAGGTTGTATGGGAGATGTGAGTGATGACATCATAAAGGTTGTATGGGAGATGTGAGTGATGACATAGAGGTTGTATGGGAGATGTGAGTGATGATATCATAGAGGTTGTATGGGAGATGTGAGTGATGACATCATAAAGGTTGTATGGGAGATGTGAGTGATGACATAGAGGTTGTATGGGAGATGTGAGTGATGACATCATAAAGGTTGTATGGGAGATGTGAGTGATGACATCATAGAGGTTGTATGGGAGATGTGAGTGATGACATCATAAAGGTTGTATGGGAGATGTGAGTGATGACATCATAAAGGTTGTATGGGAGATGTGAGTGATGACATCATAAAGGTTGTATGGGACATGTGAGTGATGACATCATAAAGGTTGTATGGGAGATGTGAGTGATGACATCACAGAGGTTGTGCGGGAGATGTGAGTGATGACATCACAGAGGTTGTGTGGGAGATGTGAGTGATGACATCATAGCTAAAGATTGTATGAGAGAAACACCTTCCAGTCAAGAATTGTAATATGCCCTTAGAGGGTTTTGCAGGGTCACAGTTAAAGTGTCCAGTGTGTATGAGGTCACAACCTGACAGCTCCATACTCTGCATAGTGGTCACTCCTGGGTACTGCAGATCAGCTCATATTGAAGGGAATGTGATCTGAGCTGCAGTACCGAGCGCGGCCACTACACTGCATGCGGCCCTGTGCTGGGCACTATGTACATCCGACGGCCGCACAACCAGGTAACTGCTGTCATTGATGATCTATCTATGATATCATGGGTAGAGACTATATGGGAGATGTGAGTGATGACATCACAGAGGTTGTATGGGAGATGTGAGTGATGACATCACAGAGGTTGTATGGGAGATGTGAGTGATGACATCACAGAGGTTGTATGGGAGATGTGAGTGATGACATCATAGAGGTTGTATGGGAGATGTGAGTGATGACATCAGAGGTTGTATGGGAGATGTGAGTGATGACATCATAGAGGTTGTATGGGAGATGTGAGTGATGACATCATAAAGGTTGTATGGGAGATGTGAGTGATGACATCACAGAGGTTGTGCGGGAGATGTGAGTGATGACATCACAGAGGTTGTGTGGGAGATGTGAGTGATGACACCATAGAGGTTGTATGGGAGATGTGAGTGATGACATCATAGAGGTTGTATGGGAAATGTGAGTGATGAAAGCGGTTGTATGGGAGATATGAGTGATTACATCATAGAGGTTGTGTGGGAGATGTGAGTGATGACATCAGAGGTATGGGAGATGTGAGTGATGACATAGAGGTTGTATGGGAGATGTGAGTGATGACATCATAAAGGTTGTGTGGGAGATGTGAGTGATGACATCATAAAGGTTGTATGGGAGATGTGAGTGATGACATAGAGGTTGTATGGGAGATGGGAGCGATGACATCATAGAGGTTGTATGGGAGATGTGAGTGATGACATCACAGAGGTTGTATGGGAGATGTGAGTGATGACATCATAGAGGTTGTATGGGAGATGTGAGTGATGACATCATAGAGGTTGTATGGGAGATGTGAGTGATGACATCATAGAGGTTGTATGGGAGATGTGAGTGATGACATCACAGAGGTTTTGTGGGAAATGTGAGTGATGACACCATAGAGGTTGTATGGGAGATGTGAGTGATGACATCATAAAGGTTGTATGGGAGATGTGAGTGATGACATCAGAGGTTGTATGAGAGATGAGAGTGATGACATCATAGAGGTTGTATGGGAGATGTGAGTGATGACATAAAGGTTGTATGGGAGATGTGAGTGATGACATCATAAAGGTTGTATGGGAGATGTGAGTGATGATATCATAGAGGTTGTGTGGGAGATGTGAGTGATGACATAAAGGTTGTATGGGAGATGTGAGTGATGATATCATAGAGGTTGTATGGGAGATGTGAGTGATGACATAAAGGTTGTATGGGAGATGTGAGTGATGATATCATAGAGGTTGTGTGGGAGATGTGAGTGATGACATAGAGGTCGTATGGGAGATGTGAGTGATGATATCATAGAGGTTGTATGGGAGATGTGAGTGATGACATAAAGGTTGTATGGGAGATGTGAGTGATGACATCATAAAGGTTGTATGGGAGATGTGAGTGATGACATCACAGAGGTTGTATGGGAGATGTGAGTGATTACATCATAGAGGTTGTATGGGAGATGTGAGTGATGACATCATAGAGGTTGTATGGGAGATGTGAGTGATGACATCATAAAGGTTGTATGGGAGATGTGAGTGATGACATCATAAAGGTTGTATGGGAGATGTGAGTGATGACATAGAGGTCGTATGGGAGATGTGAGTGATTACATCATAGAGGTTGTATGGGAGATGTGAGTGATGACATCACAGAGGTTTTGTGGGAAATGTGAGTGATGACACCATAGAGGTTGTATGGGAGATGCGAGTGATGACATCATAAAGGTTGTATGGGAGATGTGAGTGATTACATCATAGAGGTTGTATGGGAGATGTGAGTGATGACATCACAGAGGTTGTATGGGAGATGTGAGTGAAGATATCATAGCTAAAGATTGTATGAGAGAAACACCCTCCAGTCAAGAATTGTAATATGCCCTTAGAGGGTTTTGCAGGGTCACAGTTAAAGTGTCTGGGGGTATCACTAGTTGTGTTTCTCAGCTGGGTTGCAAGTGAAATTGATGGGTCATGAGTGGGCGTGGGGTCAGGTAGACATGCGTCCTCACACACCTTGTATCAATGGTGTAATTAGAGTCCGATGGGCCCCAGTGCAAGATTTGTACTGCCTGGGCTCCATCCTAGTATACATATCTCATCCTGGTAAATATAATCCCCATCCTGGTATATGTATCCCTTATCCTGGCATATACCGTATATCCCTCATCCTTGTGTATGTCCCTTATCCTGGAATATGTCCCTTATCCTGGGCCCCATCCCCGTATATATGTGTCCCTTATCCTGGGCCCTTCCTTGTATATATGTCCCTTATCCTGGAATATGTCCCTTATCCAGTGCCCATCCTTGTATATATGTCCCTTATCCTGGAATATGTCACTTATCCTGGGCCCCTTCCTGGAATATGTCCCATATCCTGGACCCCATCCTTGTATATATGTCCCTTATCCTGGAATATGTCCCTTATCCTGGGCCCATCCTTGTATATATGTCCCTTATCCTGGAATATGTCCCTTATCCTGGGCCCCATCCTTGTAAATATGTCCCTTATCCTGGAATATGTCCCTTATCCTGGGCCCCTTCCTGGAATATGTCCCATATCCTGGACCCCATCCTTGTATATATGTCCCTTATCCTGGAATATGTCCCTTATCCTGGGCCCCATCCTTGTATATATGTCCCTTATCCTGGAATATGTCCCTTATCCTGGGCCCCATCCTTGTAAATATGTCCTTTATCCTGGAATATGTCCCTTATCCTGGGCCCCATTCTTGTATATATGTCCCTTATCCTGGAATATGTCCCTTATCCTGGGCCCCATCCTTGTATATATGTCCCTTATCCTGGAATATATCCCTTATCCTGGGCCCCATCCTGGAATATGTCCCTTATCCTGGGCCCCATCCTGGAATATGTCCCTTATCCTGGACCCCATCCTGGAATATGTCCCTTATTCTGGGCCCATCCTTGTATATATGTCCCTTATCCAGGAATATGTCCCTTATCCTGGTCCCCATCCTGGAATATGTCCCTTATTCTGGGCCCATCCTTGTATATATGTCCCTTATCCTGGAATATGTCCCTTATCCTGGGCCCCATCCTTGTATATATGTCCCTAATCCTGGGCCCCATCCTGGAATATGTCCCTTATCCTGGGCCCCATCCTGGAATATGTCCCTTATCCTGGGCCCCATTCTGGAATATGTCCCTTATCCTGGGCCCCATCCTGGAATATGTCCCTTATCCTGGGCCCCATCCTGGAATATGTCCCTTATCCTGGGCCCCATCCTGGAATATGTCCCTTATTCTGGGCCCATCCTTGTATATATGTCCCTTATCCAGGAATATGTCCCTTATCCTGGTCCCCATCCTGGAATATGTCCCTTATTCTGGGCCCATCCTTGTATATATGTCCCTTATCCTGGAATATGTCCCTTATCCTGGGCCCCATCCTTGTATATATGTCCCTAATCCTGGGCCCCATCCTGGAATATGTCCCTTATCCTGGGCCCCATCCTGGAATATGTCCCTTATCCTGGGCCCCATCCTGGAATATGTCCCTTATCCTGGGCCCCATCCTGGAATATGTCCCTTATCCTGGGCCCCATCCTGGAATATGTCTCTTATCCTGGGCCCCATCCTGGAATATGTCCCTTATCCTGGGCCCCATCCTGGTCTGTGTCCCCGTTCTGCCGTAGAATGAAATAAACAATTATACTCTACCTTCCACGCGGCGTCTTTTTCTCAACATGTAAATTCATGATGCCCCTTGCCTTACCTGCCTGTCCGTCATTGACCCCACTGTAGACTCTTCTTTTAGTATAAGGCCACCGTCATCATCAGAGAACGTGGATCTGAGCAAGAAGTTATTGCTGCAATGCAAAGTAAAGGGGAAAGCAGGGAATAAGATAAAAATGTCTGGGAATCTGATGAGGACGGGCCCGGTACTGCGGCCCTACGACACGGCGGAGATGACGTCATGTCCTGCACGACCCGTGATTGACACAATTGCCTTTAGTCCGGATTGCAGGAGTCTTGTGATAAATCCCCGGAGCGGTCCGTGTAATTACCAGACTGTATATCTCTATATTCCCTGTGACTGCTCACAAGGCAGAATGTAATAAACTAAATTAATAATTATGTTCAGCAAATTGGAATGATCACAATACATTGTTAGATGTGTCACTTATTTATTTCACTCCAGTAATGTTGTCACTTCAGAATATTTATAACAATGAGGAAAGACAACGGAATCTGCTTTCATTTACAGAAGTCGTGGTTCTGCATCGCACGCCTCCTCTGTGGAGGGAAACGTCCGCGTCATTGCACCCCGCCTTAAAGGGAACCTGTCACTTGCCGTAATGATACTTGGTGTAAATGCCGCTGTTCTCCTGAATCTGGCTATCATTTTATCCTATTCCTGCACCTCTCGTCCCTGAGAAAAAGCCCGAGCTAGCTTTTATGTAAATCTAGTATTGCTAGCCAAAGGGGTGTTTAAGTATGGACCACACCCCCTTGACATTCAAGGCTAGATTTACATAATAGGAATAGTGGGCTGGAACAAATATAAACATTGCCAGATGAATAATGGCATCGGGAACAAAAGTGGATATTATTCTTAGCAAATGACAATTCCTCCTTAAGTAATGGTCCTAGATATGAGAATTCTCAATGGGCGGGAGTCAAACAACAGTATTATAGCAGTTATATTCTTGCACATAGAGGCAGTATTATAGTAGTTATATTCTTGTACATAGGAGCAGTATTATAGTAGTTCTATTCTTGTACATAGGAGCAGTATTATAATAGTTATATTCCTGTACATAGGAGCAGTATTATAGTAGTTATATTCTTGTACATAGGGGCAGTATTATAGTAGTTATATTCTTGTACATAGGGGCAGTATTATAGTAGTTATATTCTTGTACATAGGGGCAGTATTATAGTAGTTATATTCTTGTACATAGTGGCAGTATTATAGTAGTTATATTCTTGTACATAGGGGCAGTATTATAGTAGTTATATTCTTGTACATAGTGGCAGTATTATAGTAGTTATATTCTTGTACATAGGGGCAGTATTATAGTAGTTATATTCTTGTACATAGGGGCAGTATTATAGTAGTTATATTCTTGTACATAGGAGCAGTATTATAGTAGTTATATTCTTGTACATAGTGGCAGTATTATAGTAGTTATATTCTTGTACATAGGGGCAGTATTATAGTAGTTATATTCTTGTACATAGGAGCAGTATTATAGTAGTTATATTCTTGTACATAGGGGCAGTATTATAGTAGTTATATTCTTGTACATAGGAGCAGTATTATAGTAGTTATATTCTTGTACATAGGGGCAGTATTATAGTAGTTATATTCTTGTACATAGGGGCAGTATTATAGTAGTTATATTCTTGTACATAGGGGCAGTATTATAGTGTTATATTCTTGTATATAGGGGCAGTATTATAGTAGTTATATTCTTGTATATAGGGGCAGTATTATAGTAGTTATATTCTTGTACATAGGAGCAGTATTATAGTAGTTATATTCTTGTACATAGGAGCAGTATTATAGCAGTTATATTCTTGCACATAGAGGCAGTATTATAGTAGTTATATTCTTGTACATAGGAGCAGTATTATAGTAGTTATATTCTTGTACATAGGGGCAGTATTATAGTAGTTATATTCTTGTACATAAGGGCAGTATTATAGTAGTTATATTCTTGTACATAGGGGCAGTATTATAGTGTTATATTCTTGTATATAGGGGCAGTATTATAGTAGTTATATTCTTGTATATAGGGGCAGTATTATAGTAGTTATATTCTTGTATATAGGGGCAGTATTATAGTAGTTATATTCTTGTACATAGGGGCAGTATTATAGTAGTTATATTCTTGTACATAGGGGCAGTATTATAGTAGTTATATTCTTGTATATAGGGGCAGTATTATAGTAGTTATATTCTTGTACATAGGGGCAGTATTATAGTAGTTATATTCTTGTACATAGGGGCAGTATTATAGTAGTTATATTCTTGTATATAGGGGCAGTATTATAGTAGTTATATTCTTGTATATAGGGGCAGTATTATAGTAGTTATATTCTTGTACATAGGGGCAGTATTATAGTAGTTATATTCTTGTACATAGGGGGCAGTATTATAGTAGTTATATTCTTGTACATAGGAGCAGTATTATAGTAGTTATATTCTTGTACATAGGGGCAGTATTATAGTAGTTATATTCTTGTACATAGGGGCAGTATTATAGTAGTTATATTCTTGTATATAGGGGCAGTATTATAGTAGTTATATTCTTGTACATAGGGGCAGTATTATAGTAGTTATATTCTTGTACATAGGAGCAGTATTATAGTAGTTATATTCTTGTACATAGGAGCAGTATTATAGTAGTTATATTCTTGTACATAGGGGCAGTATTATAGTTATCTAGAGTATTTATACAGTAGGTGATGAGTTAACCCTTTGTGACTTCATTAACATCTCAGTTTTTTACCTTTCAAGATAAATGTTCTTTATTTTGTCTTACCTTTCCATACACAAGGTCGTGTTCCCATGTTTGTATGTATCACGTAGACAATCAGCGTCTGAGCTTCACAATTAGCTCTTGCCTCTTCTCGTAGGTAACAATTTCATGTGACAAAAACTTTATTTATTTTGCTATGGATAACCTAATTGAGGATGCAAATCTGTCGGCGGCTGCGATGAACCTGTGTTATTGCAAGTAAAGATGATTATGAATTGAGAAATGTCTGCAGACGATTCGCGCGATGGAAGTAATTTAAGGACATAGCCAATTTCCCAAATGATGAAAAGCAAATAATTCTCGCTGGAGATAAATGATTATTAAGTGCTACATTGTGCTGAAGCATTTAAATACATTTACAATTGCATCCATTAAAACCTCCGTAAGGTGGAGGACGTCGTGGTGCCGCAGCTGGTGGAAAACGAGACAAACTACAAAGTATCGCTTGTTAAAGTGACTTTGTCATCTCTCCTGACATCTCGAATTTTACAAAACCCTGTAAACAATTTTGAAGGATATTTTTTTATTAAACGGTTCCTCTTCTTTGCTATTCTCCCCGGAAATGTATCAATAAGTTGACTTTTGGCTTTTCCATTCTTCTTCTCAGTAGATAGAGCAAAGATTATAGTCAGCTGTGCAGGGATATACAGTAGACCATTGAAAAGTGGAATAGTGACGTGAATTTAGTTACAGATTTCCAGGAGGTATTATAGAGGAATGAAACACCGCAAAATAGTAAGAAGTTGTGTTGGGACTCATTAGGCCGCCTTATGACTCTGGAAATGCAATGTGGTGGGCAATATGTCAGTTTCACTCCTAACTTAGGCTTGGACTCACCTGAGACTTTCTGTGATCTTTCAGGTCTCAAGGAAGATCTATGACCTAAATCAATAGTGGAGCTGCCATATGGCAGGGGTTACAGTCACTCATAGTGACAGGGAGGGGTTAAAGGCAATCTGTTAGGGATCAGCGAACACTAAAATGCTTGTGGAGCGCCCCCGTGGGCAAGGGGTACTCGGTACCGGGTCCTTCGGTTGTCGGGGGATGTCACGGTGGCTGACCCGGTCCGTGGCCCTCGGGACGTTTGTGTATAAAGGGAAAGGTCTTTAAAGGGGAAATGTTCGTGAGTCGTGACGCCACCTGTGGTGTTCGGTCAGGGTGACCGACGCTGCTGTGGGGTCCGCTGGGGTGATGGAATAGCAGCTAGATGGTATACCTTCCCACAGGTGAAGTATACAGTATCCCCAGGGCTTCCCAGTGTGTAGATGGTGGATGGTGAGAGGCGCAGTGAAGAACGAGGACACAAGGTTGCAGTCTCTTTACCTTTACTGAAGGTTCAGCATCCACAGTCCAGAGCACCAGATCACAGGGCAGGCAGAGTCCGGCCGGTCTGAAGGCAAATCCAGAGTCCTCTTATCCAGGTGGAAATCAGTAGTCTTCCTCTAGCGCCTGGGTGTTGTAGTACCTTATTGCTGAGCGTCTCATAAGGTCCTCACAACTGTTGAAGATGTTACAGATGTAATGTGTCTCTGTCCACCAGATAGGATAGGACAAACCCATATGACCGGTGGCTTGAGGCTTTTCATAGGGACTCTATCATGCCCCGGCCTCTTGTGGGTGCCACCTTGCCTCCTGGGTATAGGGCGGGCAGGTAACGTGAAGTTAGCTGTCCTGCCGGTCTCTGGAGCAAGGCATAAAGAACTGTTGCTCCCTCAGTGTTCCGGCTACCGGGATCCTGCGCTTCAGAAGGAGGCAGCCTGTGCAGGGCAGAACTCCTCTGATATCCACTCCTTTGCTACGACTTCTTCACCCCTCTCTACAATACAGTTCTCTTTCCGTGTCTCTTTCTGGAAGCTGCCGCACTCAGGGCAGGCGCAGCTCCGTGTCCTTCTGTCTTGGCCTCTGACAGGATCCCACCCCTGTCAGAGACCAACTGCCTGAGCGAAGCCCAGCCAGCAACTGCCTGACTTCCTCTCCATGCCACCAGTTTTACCTAATTGTAAGAGTTCCCTAATAAATAGGAGCATAGCTCCCCCTGGTGGACTGGAGTATGAAATGTGTTGTATGTTTGTGATACCTGGTAAATTGATCTCCTTAATTACATAGTAACATAGTAACATAGTTAGTAAGGCCAAAAAAAGACATTTGTCCATCCAGTTCAGCCTATATTCCATCATAATAAATCCCCAGATCTACGTCCTTCTACAGAACCTAATAATTGTATGATACAATATTGTTCTGCTCCAGGAAGACATCCAGCCCTCTCTTGAACCCCTCGACTGAGTTCGCCATCACCACCTCCTCAGGCAAGCAATTCCAGATTCTCACTGCCCTAACAGTAAAGAATCCTCTTCTGTGTTGGTGGAAAAGCCTTCTCTCCTCCAGACGCAAAGAATGCCCCCTTGTGCCCGTCACCTTCCTTGGTATAAACAGGTCCTCGGAGATATATTTGTATTGTCCCCTTATATACTTATACATGGTTATTAGATCGCCCCTCAGTCGTCTTTTTTCTAGACTAAATAATCCTAATTTCGCTAATCTATCTGGGTATTGTAGTTCTCCCATCCCCTTTATTAATTTTGTTGCCCTCCTTTGTACTCTCTCTAGTTCCATTATATCCTTCCTGAGCACCGGTGCCCAAAACTGGACACAGTACTCCATGTGCGGTCTAACTAGGGATTTGTACAGAGGCAGTATAATGCTCTCATCATGTGTATCCAGACCTCTTTTAATGCACCCCATGATCCTGTTTGCCTTGGCAGCTGCTGCCTGGCACTGGCTGCTCCAGGTAAGTTTATCATTAACTAGGATCCCCAAGTCCTTCTCCCTGTCAGATTTACCCAGTGGTTTCCCGTTCAGTGTGTAATGGTGATATTGATTCCCTCTTCCCATGTGTATAACCTTACATTTATCATTGTTAAACCTCATCTGCCACCTTTCAGCCCAAGTTTCCAACTTATCCAGATCCATCTGTAGCAGAATACTATCTTCTCTTGTATTAACTGCTTTACATAGTTTTGTATCATCTGCAAATATCGATATTTTACTGTGTAAACCTTCTACCAGATCATTAATGAATATGTTGAAGAGAACAGGTCCCAATACCGACCCCTGCGGTACCCCACTGGTCACAGCGACCCAGTTAGAGACTATACCATTTATAACCACCCTCTGCTTTCTATCACTAAGCCAGTTACTAACCCATTTACACACATTTTCCCCCAGACCAAGCATTCTCATTTTGTGTACCAACCTCTTGTGCGGCACGGTATCAAACGCTTTGGAAAAATCGAGATATACCACGTCCAATGACTCACCGTGGTCCAGCCTATAGCTTACCTCTTCATAAAAACTGATTAGATTGGTTTGACAGGAGCGATTTCTCATAAACCCATGCTGATATGGAGTTAAACAGTTATTCTCATTGAGATAATCCAGAATAACATCCCTCAGAAACCCTTCAAATATTTTACCAACAATAGAGGTTAGACTTACTGGCCTATAATTTCCAGGTTCACTTTTAGAGCCCTTTTTGAATATTGGCACCACATTTGCTATGCGCCAATCCTGCGGAACAGACCCTGTCGCTATAGAGTCCCTAAAAATAAGAAATAATGGTTTATCTATTACATTACTTAGTTCTCTTAGTACTCGTGGGTGTATGCCATCCGGACCCGGAGATTTATCTATTTTAATCTTATTTAGCCGGTTTCGCACCTCTTCTTGGGTTAGATTGGTGACCCTTAATATAGGGTTTTCATTGTTTCTTGGGATTTCACCTAGCATTTAATTTTCCACCGTGAATACCGTGGAGAAGAAGGTGTTTAATATGTTAGCTTTTTCCTCGTCATCTACAACCATTCTTTCCTCACTATTTTTTAAGGGGCCTACATTTTCAGTTTTTATTCTTTTACTATTGATATAGTTGAAGAACAGTTTGGGATTAGTTTTACTCTCCTTAGCAATGTGCTTCTCTGTTTCCTTTTTGGCAGCTTTAATTAGTTTTTTAGATAAAGTATTTTTCTCCCTATAGTTTTTTAGAGCTTCAATGGTGCCATCCTGCTTTAGTAGTGCAAATGCTTTCTTTTTACTGTTAATTGCCTGTCTTACTTCTTTGTTTAGCCACATTGGGTTTTTCCTATTTCTAGTCCTTTTATTCCCACAAGGTATAAACCGCTTACACTGCCTATTTAGGATGTTCTTAAACATTTCCCATTTATTATCTGTATTCTTATTTCTGAGGATATTGTCCCAGTCTACCAGATTAAGGGCATCTCTAAGCTGGTCAAACTTTGCCTTCCTAAAGTTCAATGTTTTTGTGACTCCCTGACAAGTCCCCCTAGTGAAAGACAGGTGAAACTGTACAATATTGTGGTCGCTATTTCGTAGATGCCCGACCACCTGCAGATTTGTTATTCTGTCAGGTCTATTAGATAGTATTAGGTCTAAAAGTGCTGCTCCTCTGGTTGCATTCTGCACCAATTGTGAAAGATAATTTTTCTTGGTTATTAGCAGAAACCTGTTGCCTTTATGGGTTTCACAGGTTTCTGTTTCCCAGTTAATATCCGGGTAGTTAAAGTCCCCCATAACCAGGACCTCATTATGGGTTGCAGCTTCATCTATCTGCTTTAGAAGTAGACTTTCCATGGTTTCTGTTATATTTGGGGGTTTGTAACAGACCCCAATGAGAATTTTGTTACCATTTTTCCCTCCATGAATTTCGACCCATATGGACTCGACATCCTCATTCCCTTCGCTAATATCCTCCCTTAAAGTGGACTTTAGACAAGACTTTACATAGAGACAAACCCCTCCTCCTCTCCGATTTTTACGATCCTTTCTAAACAGACTGTAACCCTGTAAGTTAACTGCCCAGTCATAGCTTTCATCTAACCATGTCTCGGTTATTCCCACTATGTCAAAGTTACCTGTAGATATTTCTGCTTCTAGTTCTTCCATCTTGTTTGTCAGGCTTCTGGCGTTTGCGAGCATGCAGTTTAGAGGATTTTGTTTTGTAATTGCCTCCAAACGTAACATCACTCCCCTAGAGGAAAATGTTATTACTGCAACGATCAGGACCCTGGGGCGCTGCACTTGAATGCTTGTCGTTACTCAAACCAAGCAACTCCTAATACTCGCATGGTTGTTTCGAGTAACGAGTATAAAGGGAGTCAATGGGAAATCCAAGAATTTTTCCGGCAGACCCCACAAGGAGGTCTAGGGTGCCATGAAATGTTGAAATGGACAGAAAATGTGCTGAGTGGAAGGAGAACGGCATGGGGAACATCCCTGGATGCATTTCTGACTGACTGCTACTGATAGAGAAAAGTCAAAGAAGAGTTAAAGGGGGTTCAGAGGACTATCCTGGAATAAAAGCCTATCTTTATGGTTTCCTCATGTACTTACCCTTTGAATGTCTCTGCGCCGGTCACGTGATGCCTCATATTTTGAATTACTGTGCTTTCCCGTATGTTGTTCTTGGCTTTCTCTTCCAATATGGGCAATATATGGTATGTCCTAAGTGACATAGCTGAGACTAATGTGCCCAGAGGAGAAGCCGGATTTCCCGGGCCCGTGCACACTGGAGCGTGGTGGGGGACTGGGAAGACTGCGAGTGCGCTTGGCAGGGTGGGTCACGATGGATATGCTAGTGCCAGAGAGCCGGAACCTGACCCCACCAGAAGTTCTGCATGGAATCAAATGGGGTCGCAGTTGGCTTTAGCAGACGGTGGAGCAAAAGTGTGAAAAATGAAATTGTATTGAAGCCTCTTAAGGTTGAGGGTTCTTTTTTATCTATTTCACTTTCACAAAAAAATCCCTCTCGAAGGACCAGTAGCCATCAAGGTAGCAGGCACTAATTAGTTGGGCCAGTCTATTGGGGTGCAGGGGTATCGGTCACACCCAAACTCCAAAGACTGGTAGATGAGGGTGCCGATACAGATAGAGGTCCATGATCTTCGTTGTCTTATCTCTCATACCGTTGTTAAAGTTCTGGTGTCTCCAGATGACCTGTTCCACCCTTGGGCTAAGTTTATCAATTTTCCGAGCCGGTCGCATTTTACCCAATTTCCACAATAAGATTTTCAGCTTCATTTCCCTTTAACAAAGTTTATTTCATCCAGACTCGGCTTCAGATAATCACATTTTATTTTTTTTGCTTTTCTTTCCTACCAACTTTATTTTCTCTAAAGAAGCCAAAAAAAAAAAAACAATTTCAAGAAATTCTTCAGTAAAGAAATTAATCAGAAAAATAAATAATTGTGATATCTGAGGGAAACGGTGGCGTTCCGACTGAAGACTGATTATGTTTTCATTAAATCATCTAAACAATCCCTTATGGACTGAGATATAATACGAGATAATCATCTTTACAAACACTGGGAGGGGGAGGGGGCGTTATCAAAAACTGCAAGATGAAAAGTGGTTAAAATTTTACTTAAGGAAAGTTGCGTAGGAAGTTCAAAAGATTTATAGACTCGGTAATTAAAATCCTCTCTGTCTGAAAACTTCAGATAAAAGCGCCGAGACGAAAACAGCTCTAATTTACATAGACTATATTTAGGGTTACAAGAGGCTCCCAGTAGGGCCCCTGACAGTGGCCCCCGATGAAAGAATTAGGACGCGACTTCAAAAGTCATTTTGAAAAATTCAGTCTTCTATTGTAATATTTCCTTTGGTGACTTGTTACATGGATCTTGGATATTTTTCTGGTCAAGCTCCTTCAAAACCCTTGACTATTTTCATGGCAAAAATTTGAAGCTTTGTGGGCCCTAATGCAAAATCTCACGCAGGGTCCATAACTATCATGGATCTTTGATAGCACTGGGCCCCTCAAATTCCCACAATGGACCTTTTGGGCCTCCTGAGGCTCCTGGGTCTGGTTGCAACCATGGAGCCATTGCCAGGGAAGCCTACTGTCGCCAACCACATAAATCCTGGTGATACATGTGGATGAGTTGTCACGGGGTCTCGAGGAATGATTGATAGTGGGCATAGGTGGTTGCAATTTTGGGTCTCGGTTGGACATGGAGATGATGCATCCAATCATGATAATTCTCCATTCACGAGATGAGGAAATTATAACACAGAATAGGGAAAGAAACATCGAATCCTGAGATCTCATCAATGCAGGACCCAAAATAAGATACATTTTTTTTGTGGAGAAAACAGGTCTTTAATCCATAGCCTCTGCCCCCTTAGTTTCCTGATCTTCTCCATCTCTAAGCCCATTGTCTACTTTTCAGGAAACTTTATTTGCCACTATAAGAATTATCTGGACCCCAACTAATCTACGAATATGTCCGTCAGGTTCCATGTTGTACCCCACTTGGTGGGCTTCTGACGAGAGTCACAATACTTTCTTATATTTAGTGGGACATGGAAGGAGAGCGACCGATTTGCCAATTGGGACGTAGTGCATTTAGCCTAGATTTGGTGGGTGGGAGCCGACAGGTGATTTTCGGCCACAGGTGGCCCTGAATTATTTAATTTTTGAGGGGGGAGTTAACATGACCCTTTTCCAATCTTTAAAATAATCACCTTTCCTGGTGTATGCCTTTGGCTCTGGTGTATGCCAACTGAATGCAGAAGCATACGTCGCCCATCGGTAGAGACATGCGAGTCTGCTGAAATCGGCTCGAATTTGGCCGGGAAACTCAATTTGCTTTGAAGAAAAATTGTTACGAATAAAATCTGCCAGGAAGGAGTAAGAAAACATTTTTAGACTTACCTGTCCTCGTCCTCCGCACCTCCTACCTCAACCACCGGCCACTCGTGCTCTTCTCGGTCCGGACCTCCGATGCGGCCATTCTTCACTAGCCTCTGACAATGGCATCAGTGACGTACATTATGGCCAAGCCATGGCTTGGGGCTAACTGAAGAATGGCAGGTCCGGATGTGAAGAAGGCCAAGGAGGAGCAGTTGGAAATTAGGCGATAATTTGATTGGTACAAGGGAAGGACGAGAAGAGATGATAATAAGAGATTGAATAGAAATGCGTCGCTGAAGTCTACCTGTGTAGAATGGATTCATCTCTACCGATTGTGTGTGCCGCACAGGACGGGAGACCAGCGTAATGGACAGATCGTACTCATGGATGGGTTTGGGTTTGGGTGCTTCCGATTTTGGATGCATTTGCCTCAGCCGCAGCCAATGGTCCCACCTGTGCTGCCATGATGGTGGTCCTGGGGCAGGAGTAGGGAATGGGCTTTATCCCTAATCCCTCGTGAGATGTGCCCTTATGTACCCTCATCTGCTGAATATATTACAGGGGACGCAGTGAATCTAGAATTAGACATAAAATGAATCTTTTTACCAGAACATCTTGGAATCTAAAGACCATTTTCCGAGATTTCCAGGCGATGCGGAGGCGTTTTAGGGTTACATTGTGCTTTTTAAGTGACCCTCTAATTTTATGAGCTTCAGCAGATTCAGTGAAAGTCGTTGTAATAAGTGCTGGCTCCGGGGAAATGTAAATTGGGCATTAGGCGACACTTCATTACACACGTA
The DNA here is from genome assembly GCF_032444005.1 of Ranitomeya imitator. Classification (NCBI taxonomy): domain Eukaryota; kingdom Metazoa; phylum Chordata; class Amphibia; order Anura; family Dendrobatidae; genus Ranitomeya; species Ranitomeya imitator. The sequence continues at coordinate 192,360,944 of NC_091289.1, read as the reverse complement.
CGGATAAAATACCACATGAATCCTGCTTGTTTGCTTAGCGAGACCGGAACGAAGCCAACAGTTTATTCCCTGTATTCATACAACCAAGGACCCTACAACGGCGAAGAAGAGTTCCTTTATGCTAGAATGGGCCCCACAACCTTATATAATGGCTCCCAAACGCAGTCGCCAAAGCCCATTTTGGGGACTTCAAGGTCCATATTTTAAGAGGGTTGACTTCCTCAACCCCATAGGACTTAGGAGTCACTATCTCGCACAGTGTTTATTTGGTGAGAAATGAAGCCTGAAACAAGACCGAATGGGGAAACAACTACAACAATAAGTCTGTACAGTGATAAATAATCATCCGATATAATACGGAGAGAGTCGAGTGATCGATAAGTTGGAAAAGTTGTCAGATGGAGACAGATGCCACATCAGGGATGATACAATGAAACAATGAGCAAATCAATTCTCACCGATGAAATTCATCACAAATTCCACAAAGAATTCAGATTCACTAGGATCTAAAGTATTCATGCACAAATCTGACAAATGTTGGCCACCTAAGAAGAGATTGCAGTGTATATATCCAATCATGGCAGTATTATCTACTATAATACTGCCCCTATATACAAGAATATAACTACTATAATACTGCCCCTATGTACAAGAATATAACTACTATAATACTGCCCCCATGTACAAGAATATAACTACTATAATACTGCCCCTATGTACAAGAATATAACTACTATAATACTGCCCCTATATACAAGAATATAACTACTATAATACTGCCCCTATGTACAAGAATATAACTACTATAATACTGCCCCCATGTACAAGAATATAACTACTATAATACTGCCCCTATATACAAGAATATAACTACTATAATACTGCCCCTATGTACAAGAATATAACTACTATAATACTGCTCCTATGTACAAGAATATAACTACTATAATACTGCCCCTATGTACAAGAATATAACTACTATAATACTGTCCCCTATATACAAGAATATAACTACTATATTACTGCCCCTATGTACAAGAATATAACTACTATAATACTGTCCCCTATGTACAAGAATATAACTACTATAATACTGCCCCTATGTACAAGAATATAACTACTATAATACTGCCCCCTATGTACAAGAATATAACTACTATAATACTGTCCCCTATGTACAAGAATATAACTACTATAATACTGCCCCTATGTACAAGAATATAACTACTATAATACTGTCCCCTATATACAAGAATATAACTACTATAATACTGCCCCTATGTACAAGAATATAACTACTATAATACTGCCCCTATGTACAAGAATATAACTACTATAATACTGCCCCTATGTACAAGAATATAACTACTATAATACTGCTCTTATGTACAAGAATATAACTACCGTACTATAATACTGCCCTCTTTGTACAAGAATATAACTACTATAATACTGCCCCTATGTACAAGAATATAACTACTATAATACTGCCCCTATGTACAAGAATATAACTACTATAATACTGCCCCTATGTACAAGAATATAACTACTATAATACTGCCCCTATGTACAAGAATATAACTACTATAATACTGCTCCTATGTACAAGAATATAACTACCGTACTATAATACTGCCCTCTTTGTACAAGAATATAACTACTATAATACTGTCCCCTATGTACAAGAATATAACTACTATAATACTGCTCCTATGTACAAGAATATAACTACTATAATACTGCCCCTATGTACAAGAATATAACTACTATAATACTGTCCCCTATATACAAGAATATAACTACTATATTACTGCCCCTATGTACAAGAATATAACTACTATAATACTGTCCCCTATGTACAAGAATATAACTACTATAATACTGCCCCTATGTACAAGAATATAACTACTATAATACTGTCCCCTATATACAAGAATATAACTACTATAATACTGCCCCTATGTACAAGAATATAACTACTATATTACTGCCCCTATGTACAAGAATATAACTACTATAATACTGTCCCCTATATACAAGAATATAACTACTATATTACTGCCCCTATGTACAAGAATATAACTACTATAATACTGTCCCCTATGTACAAGAATATAACTACTATAATACTGCCCCTATGTACAAGAATATAACTACTATAATACTGTCCCCTATATACAAGAATATAACTACTATAATACTGCCCCTATGTACAAGAATATAACTACTATAATACTGCCCCTATGTACAAGAATATAACTACTATAATACTGCCCCTATATACAAGAATATAACTACTATAATACTGCCCCTATGTACAGTAATATAACTACTATAATACTGCTCCTATGTACAAGAATATAACTACTATAATACTGCCCCCATGTACAAGAATATAACTACTATAATACTGTCCCCTATATACAAGAATATAACTACTATAATACTGCCCCTATGTACAAGAATATAACTACTATAATACTGCCCCTATGTACAAGAATATAACTACTATAATACTGCCCCTATATACAAGAATATAACTACTATAATACTGCCCCTATGTACAGTAATATAAATACTATAATACTGCTCCTATGTACAAGAATATAACTACTATAATACTGCCCCCATGTACAAGAATATAACTACTATAATACTGTCCCCTATATACAAGAATATAACTACTATAATACTGCCCCTATGTACAAGAATATAACTACTATAATACTGCCCCTATGTACAAGAATATAACTACTATAATACTGCCCCTATATACAAGAATATAACTACTATAATACTGCCCCTATGTACAGTAATATAAATACTATAATACTGCCCCTATGTACAGTAATATAAATACTATAATACTGCTCCTATGTACAAGAATATAACTACTATAATACTGCCCCCATGTACAAGAATATAACTACTATAATACTGTCCCCTATATACAAGAATATAACTACTATAATACTGCCCCTATGTACAAGAATATAACTACTATAATACTGCCCCTATGTACAAGAATATAACTACTATAATACTGCCCCTATATACAAGAATATAACTACTATAATACTGCCCCTATGTACAGTAATATAAATACTATAATACTGCCCCTATGTATAAGAATATAACTACTATAATACTGCTCCTATGTACAATAATATAACTACTATAATACTGCCCCTATGTACAAGAATATAACTACTATAATACTGCCCTATGTACAAGAATATAACTACTATAATACTGCCCCTATGTACAAGAATATAACTACTATAATACTGCCCTATGTACAAGAATATAACTACTATAATACTGCTCCCATTTAATAAACCCTACATTTTTGGTCCAGGTAGATTGCTCCGCAGTCACATACTTTGCTTTGGTTGCAGTCTGTGAATGTCTCACTCATTTTCTTGTCACTGAAATGTGTAATTGTTTTTTATCTCGTGTAAATTCTCCGCTGAGATTTGGTAAGTAGAAAATAGAATCCAAAACTCAAAGCGTTCTTACCGCTCAGAAATTAAGAAATTATAATCTGTGTGCCAGCTCAATGAGCCAGACATTGCACCACCGAAGCAATTATGTGAATGTGATATTTTCTTTATGTTTATCATAGTTCAGGATAAGATTATCCTTTTTGTAGGTCGGCAGATTTCGCGAGGAACATTAGCAGATTAACCTCTGCAGCGCCTCAGAGGCAGATACAGTCTGCAGCAAGTGCTAGAATTCATCTTTATACATCATGGATAACTCTGGAAAGGCAATCAATCCATATCAATGCAATGAGTGTTAATTGCAGTACCTTTCTCCTACCACAAGGTGTGCACATGTGTCACTGTGCTCTATAGCACACCCTAGTGGTAGTAATAAGAATGACAATGGTTTCTATTTCCTGACTGTATGTAATTGCTTTCTTTTTTATCACATAATATAAAGTCCACAAACCTTGGCCCCAATTAATGAAGATTTGCGCCTTCTAATAAATTTTAGCTGTCATGCGCGTCTGGAAGAAGAATTGTTTCCTGGAGTAAATTTCTGTTGTAATTTAACTTTTTTGGGAGTAGAATATAATTATATTATTGGCCATGTTTGACAATTCCTCTTCTGGGATAGGCTTCATATAGATTTTAAAAAGTGACGTCAATGAATGGAACTGGTGTAAAAATGTGAAACGTTGTAATCTTTTCTTACAAATTGGATTTGCACAAATTCGCCGACATTTTAAGCATTTTTTTTTCTGGCGGAAACCTAGAAAATCTGCATATTAAAATAAGTCTTCTGACCTGATCTTGCCAACAGTATACAGTCTTCCAGTGCAACTAGAATATAAATTAAGTTACTTTAAATAGTTAAAAATCGGCTCTCGTTTTGTGTCCACACCTCCTATGAAAAACTAGGTGTCTCCATGGTTACAGGCTACAAGCAAAGCCTTTGCAGTGTGATCTGGTGGTCATGTCTCTGGTGGTCATGTCTCTGATGGTCATGTGTTACTCCCCATCCTCAACCCCTGCTTCTTGCCGATCTTCTGATACTAGGAAAAATGAACTTACTGACGACTAGAAAATCAGAATCACAAAGACAGAAGTTTGCAGAAGAGCTGCGTACGCAGAACGGTTACATAGTTGTCACGTAAAGTGGAAAAGAATCTAAAATGGCAGAAAGAAGCGAGAAATTAGTGTCTTCGTGATCAGACTACACAGGGCTTGTTTGTAGTCTGTCGCTATGGAAACACTGGTTTTGCCTCGGAGATTGTTCTTAAAAGTGGTTGATTGGCAAGAAAACAGGCAGAAAGGTGAGATTTACAGGCGGCTGCAGGATCGGACCCCACAGGGTTCGTTTGTTCGTTTACAGCCTCTGACTATAAAAACACATTGTTCTGCATAGGAGCTGTGTACCCAAAATGTACAGTATTTTATAGTCAAGATTTTATTTTTAAAGAAGTTTCTATTGAAGCAAATGTAAGTAACGGTTGTGATCAGAGATGAGCGAATGGCTTCAAAGTCTCCTTGAAATTCGGATTATTGGAATCCGGAATCCAATCTTTATTTTTCACATTTCTGCCGACTCTCATTTTGCTGGACTGTAGGCTGCCTGAAGGGTTTAGAAAAAAAAAGTACACCCCTCTCCTCGGCCCTCTCTGAACCTGTTCGGCCACCGCCGGTCCTCCGATCGGCTCTTCTACTTTTCTCTTTCTTTTATTTTCTATCTTCATTCCAGTCCTCCGCCCTCTTCCAGCGGAGTCTTCCGATCTTTAGGCCACATAGCGCCACGTGCTCCCACATATGAATGAAAGACCAGAGGTGGACGGAATGGAGATCAAAGAAATAAGAGCCGATCGGCGGATCGCAAGTGACAAAGGTGCATAGGAGCGAGTATAGGATTTTTTTAATGGGAATAAAATAGCAGGCTTTTGCTTTGTTATCCTAGAGCAGCATGATGTAGGGGCAGAGAGCGTGATTCCAGTGATGTGTCGCTTACTAGGCTGCTTGCTGTAGATTTGATACACAGATTTCTCCGCTGCAGATCTGGCAGTTCTCTGGATGCTGAGCTTTGTTTGACCCCACCCACACCAATGATTGGCAACTTTCTGTTCACACTGTGCATAGGCAGAAAGCTGCCAATCAGTGCTAGGGGTTTAGTTGGACCAGGAGGCATGAGATAACTAGTCCTCTTCTGATAAAACACTGATTTTATTGAAACAACAGCACACAGCCCAGTAAGTGACACATCGCTGGAATAAGGGTATCAGCCCCTTCATCATGCTGCTCTCATTGCAAAATCCTGCTGGCAGATTCCCTTTAACCCCTTCTAAGTTGATTCAATTTGCATCAGATTTATTCAGTAAAAATTGAATTTCATCCCCGTGAATTGCGCAGATCTGCCCTAATTGAGTTTCGGGGCTTCACTCGGCTCTTATTGCAGCGGTATACACCGTATACTCCATAAGAGAAGACATCGGCTTTTACAATTTTTTCGAACTTACATCCAGCGTTAATGCGTATTTTTTTTATTATTTTTTTTTTTTTTAATATCTCCTTTCCAGCGACTCGATCAATATTCTATCTGCATTATGAGGTTACGTTTACGGCCAAATCAATTTAAGAGGGAACCAAACGGCTTTAAATTGGAGAGTTAAATCAACTTTAATAGCGGCGATCACGTTCCTGCGACGCGCTGGCGGCAGCGATGCTTTTCCACTGCGGTTTGAGTCCTGGTGCGCTGAGAAATCTCCTTCCCCGCGCCCGGCACATCATGGCGCCCAGCATGCCTGGCACGTCCCGCTCACTACGCCTGGGTGTTGGCTCTGCCGTCCCGCTCCCTTCATACAAATCCCCCTTTGCGAGCTCCCGGGAACCGCGGCTTTTTGGGAAGTGCGCAGGTTAAATTGTGAATCCTAAATTAGAATGTATTTTTAAGCCGAGTATAAGCGTAAGCTGATTAATGGACGGCGATGTCAGAATAATCCGGTCCCGGTCCAATGCATCATTAATTCCCCACTAATGAACTCTGCTCGTATGTTCCTGTTGTACTTTACCTTCCATTATCTGGAATTCGGAATATTTGTGTAGCGTCTCTGGGATCATCTATTTAGCACATGTTAAAACTCATTAGTCGCTGAATAATTTATGATTTTTCAGGAGGTCTAGAGGGAGTCTGGATATCACCTTGCCAAGGTGTTTTTTTCCATCATTTTAGGGTCAGTTTTTCCAGATCGTCTTCATTT